>NC_060251.1:53860189-54506794 GCF_921293095.1 Ischnura elegans | reverse complement strand
AACAACACAAGACGGATTCTTAGAAACTCGAGGGCGAGTCAGGTATGTGCAGTGATGTGGGCGCCATACCCAACTACACAGTAAGCGGCTTAGCTAGAAATGGGTACCCTACGGCTAAGGTGCAGATGTGGTTTGATAATAAGATTTAAGAAAATAATAAGGCGGAGGTGTCTGCATCATAGGATTGAGGCTATCTTCAAAGGATTTGAAATCCATAAGGGGATAATGATATGAGTTAATTGAACAGAATAATCGTATTGAAATAAATGGTAGTTGCACTTTTCCACAATTATTTTCATACCTTCGACGTGCTTCGACTCACAGAGCCATCATCTGGTTTTGTGACAGACAATGGCGCTATGAGCCGAAACGCGTCAAACGCATTAAAATAATTGTGGATATGTGCAATCGATTTAATGTCAACACGCCGAACTTCCATAAAATCACGCCTGAATCGGTTGAATTTATTAGAATGATGTATTTTGAGCTGTGCAACTTTGGGCAATACTTAACCAAATGAGGTTATTTGTGATTTTATGGGATCCAACTCTAAGCGGTAAGTACTTTTAAAGGAATGCACCCATCACAAAATTATAGAAGAACACATTGTCTTCCAAAGTTCTCATTTAAATTAAAAAATAAATTCAAGAATTGCACCCGCCATCCGCTAAAAGAATAATGCGCCGTTTCACCGCCGACATCGAAAACTAGTCCACGACGCCGAGCCCACAATATTAGGATGCATAATTAATATTTGATCTTAATTTTGCAATGCATAGTTCTTGGAATTCAATTGTTAATATTTAGTGACGATTGGTGGGTGAGGAGAGGCAGCTTTTAGATGAGATACGGAGGATACAGAAGGTGTGGATGGAGCGAGTTTTAAGCGGAGAGAGGACGTTGGAAAGCCTTTTCTGGGGTTTAATCTTGGGTAAACGAGGGAGAGGAAGGAAGAGGATAGGATTTCTAGATATAATGAAAGGGAGTAGACCTTGCTGTGAATTGAAGAGGGAAATCCATGAAGGATGGGGGACTGCCAGAATATGTAATACTTCAATACTCCATGGAGACTTGTTTAATCAGTAGAAAGC
Source organism: Ischnura elegans (assembly GCF_921293095.1). NCBI lineage: Eukaryota > Metazoa > Arthropoda > Insecta > Odonata > Coenagrionidae > Ischnura > Ischnura elegans. The sequence goes on along the minus strand of NC_060251.1, from coordinate 54,505,703 downwards.
TTTATTAACAGTGACTGATACGATCCGTATTGGCCATCAGTGTGGACGCCGGCGCACCTCACACCGCAAAAAAATACGCCTGGGCGCCGCCATCGAATTTGTACCTTTGGCGCACTTAAGTTATCCAACTCAATCATCTAATATGAATAGCATTCTATCTCCTTTCGCTGCGCCGTACCACTTAAGGGGAAGTGTATTACGCAATGTTATTGTCCTGTAATTCATAAATACTTTATTTCACGAAATAAGGTATTAAAATCATTAAAGTAATTCCACTTATTACAGATTAAATGACAAATTCGTAAATACGTAAGTAAATGCGAGAGTATTTATGAATTTTTGTCGTTCAATCTGGAAAATATCTATGCTATGCACCATGAATTATAAACGACCGGTTATTTTAAAGAAATGGTTACAAAAGCAACCTAGAAATCCTTGAAGAGCGAAGTGGTCCAGGGAGTGGAACTGGCCCCCTTACCTGAGTGAGAGATATCACACATGTCTGTGGCTTAGCTCGGAGGAACTCTACCCTCGCATATCCAAACCAACCTTCGGGTTGATACACTTGAGTGAAAGAGGCACGTAAGAGCATTTTATCCGCGAGGGGTGGGCTTGGTCGTGGGGAAGAAAATTCGCGCATGAAAAATTAAATCCGATTTCGAGCTACATTTATGTTACTCGAGGGTAAACCACGAGCGGGAGAGACAGAGATCGAAGATAAAAACGAGATATCCTCTCCGACTATATGCAGGTACGAAGGCGTTGTTCAAGGTGACTCGTCGCCTCAACACAAGAAGGGCACGGGGCACACATATACACCAGCGATCGCAGCCGCGGAAGCTGTCGACATTACTGACGCGTTAACGTCAAACTAACCGAGCCGACAGGGAGAGATACAACTACGACGATGCAGATAAAATTGGTGACTAACGTACGAGCGCTTCCGAGCCCGGTCTTCGCGGCATGCGAAGCTCTCACGGGGCAAGGCAGACGGGAGGAAGGTTTGTATTTCGCTCGCCATTTGATCGGCATTAACTTAACCTCGAGGTCACGAGGAAAACGGCTTAATCCTCAGGTGAAATTTATCGACTTCAGCGTGACTACGTGGAAAGGATGCGTAACTTCAGCGAGAGCGCAGAATCGCCCGTTTCCATAAATTTTAACGGGATTACGCTAGCACGCTTTCTAACTCTCGGTACTCAAGCTCGATTTCGTGAACATCTCACTAATCCCACGATATTGTCGTAGTGGGTGATTATATCTCGGTTTGAATAATCACTTACAACGAATTGCTATTTTAATCCACCGTTTTCAATTACTGGAAGTTTTAGGTATGTAGACACGTTAGCCATTAATTATACCAGAGAGTTTCCTTGATGCTTCAAATGTCGCAGGTAGAATAAAATTGCAAAGAGCATGTGATCAATTAAACGGCGCTGTTTCTAATCGATAAAATTGAGCTTAATTTTACTTATCTTTAATTAATCGATTAATCGAGCTTAAGTGGCACTCAAGCTCGATTTCGCGAACATCTCACTGAACCCACGATCTATTCCTAGGTAATCATTTCTCGATTTAAATAATGACTGACACAAATACCTATTATATGTATATTTAAAAACAAATCACCTGAATTCTGTATGATTTATTCTTTATTTGTCCCTACAATGTCCACTAGGTACGATCCTAATCTACTGCATTCCCTAAGGCATCGCATCACTGTTTAGAGTAAATCATTTCTTGTAAGAGCTTGTCCAATATGGAATAAGATGCCAGATCAGATTTTAAAAATGCGTACCTGTTGTAGCATTTAAAATAAAATATTATGATTATTTACCTTCTCGAGAATAATAATATCAGTTACCCTTATTTTTTCAAATTTTTGTTCACATTATTATGGTTCCTGATTGACTGCATCATTTTGTTATTTTTTTCAAGTTAAGAACACATGACTTTTTGTGTTTTGTCAGATCCGGTTCAGGGTATAACTCCATTTGCCTTTCAGAACGTAGTTACATACATTTATGCTATGAAATGGGATGATATTTTAAATAGATATTTTAAAAATTAAATGTTTGTCTGTTTTTGCAATTGTCTATGAGCATGCAAACTGTATTATCATTATTTTGTTCTTACGGATTTTTCCTGAACAATAAATATTTTCTATTTTTCTGTCTATCTATTTTAACCTGCCGTTTTCAATTAATGGAAGTTTTAGTAATGTAGTAACGTTAGCCATTGATTACGCCAAAAAATTTCTATGATGATTCAAATATCGCAGGTGAAATAAAAGTATAAAGAACTCGTAATCAATTAAATGGCGCTAAAAATTAAGCCTAGTTTTTCGAACCGCGATAATTTGTCGATAACATCATGAGGTATCACATTTTTTAATATCTCATTGATCCAACGATATCGTCGTAGGTAATCATTTCTCGGTTTCAATAATCACTGACGACAAATAGCTATTTTAATCTGCCGTTTTCAATTACTGGTATCATAAGGTTGGTAGACACGTTAGCCATTGATTACACCAGAAAGTTTCTATTACGTTTGATATGACGCAGGTGGACTGAAATTACAAAGAACATGTGATAAATTAAATGACGCTGTTTACAATCAGCCAAATTGAGCCTAATTCTTCGAACCCCGCAAATTTGTCTTTACTATGACGAGGCATCCCAAGTTTGACGCATGGGTATCTAGTATTCTCATATTAACTCCCATGACGATTGCCAGGCTCAACTTGATACTGCTAACTCTTGCCCTGTTTTAGATATTATTTCAAGATCGTTTTGATAAAATTTATGAACGTGGTTAAAACAAAGGGCAAAGTTTGCACAAAGATATCAGTGAAAACTTTGTACTCACTTGTTTTTGACAAAGATGCATTTTGAACTGTCTTCCAGAATCTATTTTTATGCAACTTTCCGCTCGTCATGAAAGGCCAAAAGTACGTAGCACTGCTCAAGGCAAGCTTCTTGTTCCATTAATTCTAATGAATAATAGTATTCCTCTAAAGACTAATAAAGCTTTTCAAGAAGGCCTCAATCCAGTGATGCATACATGCCCGTCTATACATAACTAGGATTGCAAACTACAGCTGCAATGCCTGATTTAACTCCTATTCTCCTAAGTTGCTCAAATTTATGCGAGTGGTACTCCGTAATAATACTCCGTAAGATTCCAACCAGCTTCCATTAAAATTGCCATAAAAATATTATTTAATCTAAGCCTAGATATCTTAACTCCCAGTCGGCGGTGTTAATAAGAATATACCTTTTAAAATAAGGGAATTCAATTAAAAACGAATTGTATTTACAAATACCTTAGCAAATGGCCATAAATGCAACCGTACGCGAAGTCACAGTGGGCTTAATCCCCTCCCATTCCAATCGTCTGAAATGTAGATAAAAAGTCGCCTTCCCAAAATGAATAGCTTTCTTTGAAGAGTCCTAAGGAGAACTTCGATTATTAAAAAAATTTCCTATAACTCAAATACACATCAATTACCTGCCAAAATATAATATGAAAAAAGTTTTCATTTGATATTCACTCAAACCCTCCAAGGGCATCCTTAACCTCCAAGCAGAATTAGCACAATCCTAGCTCGTACCGCTGAGCCTCAAAGTCTTCGAGGAGAAACTTGACTGCCATCATTAATAAATTATGAAAAACTCGTAAAAATGGCAAAATAATGAAGCTCGTTTGAAACTAGAGTGTTTCAAAGACAGAAAATTCGTGCAAAAATATACTAAATAGAGAAACGGAGTAATACCTTATACCAAATGGCAGTGTTTCGGTAACTCAGATAATTCATATCTTTTTAATAAAGTCATAAATTAGTAAGAACATTTCCCTATCATATCTTACAGAGAGGTAAGATTGATAATTGAATCGTGCTCCCAAATTTTTTAATGAAGTGTGAAGAAATAAACATACGAAAGAAATAACATTCTGGTTGAACAAATTCGCAATACTAAATTTTTACAATAAGAACATACCATCAATAAAAGCGGTGTTAACTTTGCCATATCACATCTCAACCCTTTTTCAGCATGCAACTTCCCCAAATTAATATCCACCAATACCACAACAATTTTCGCAAATTCAAAAATATCCGATTCGCTACTAGCAAATGCCTCCGTCGAGTTAAAGGGATATCGTTCAATATGTCTAATATTACGATCGGCGTAATAATCCAAAAAAGTCCCAATACTTATATTACAACCGCGATGAGTCATTCCCTTGAAGAGGAGATCGTGGCCAACCGTAAAGCCGTTGATCTTCCGCCATTGACCCTCGGTAAATAAGCGGGCTTGCAGCAGGTAAAAATAAAACACCTGGTCATTTTAACCATAAATGCAGCGCTTCCTCCCCAGCGATTATCCTCGGGCAAAATTTTAACTGCGCCTCGACCACACGCAAGTAATTCTTCGAAAAAACAACAGAAATAGTTAATAAAAAATATTAGTGTTTCCGGTATGATATATTTAATTTTAGCCTTTTTAAATGCGCACGCAAGTAGTAATAAAATACTCATCCATTGTGATATACACAAATTACCATCTTTCTGGAGGCAGAGGATGGAAAAAATGGCATGTATTTTCTCATCTTAAAAAATTATCAGGTAGCCCAGAAAATAAACTAATAATTCATTCACGTTTACTTACACATGTATACAAAAGTTCATAAAAGGTCATAAAAACGTAAGGGAGCTAAACGGACGATTTTTTGTCAAAATAAGTTGAAAATATCTATCGACGGAGAGGAAAAAGAAATACTAGCTATAGATCGGGAGTGATACATCCTCGTAAGTCCTGTAGTTAAACTCGGGCTATCCACCGGGTGAGTCGACCTGAAGACGATATCGACTTGGTAGTCGAAACCTCGACATCAACGGAGATTTTCCCGGTGGACAGCCCGAGTTCAACCAGAGCTCAAAACAAAAATAAATATCAAAAGATGTTGAACATACTGTTGACATTTAACATGTATTATCTAGGTACTTGCATTAGGTTCTCACACGGAACACATCAGTACCAATCAATGTTCAATCGACACACTGGTTTCCAAGTTAGCAGATGTTTGCGTTGTTTACAACAACTCCATCAATTTTCGTGGTGTAAACAATTTGTTTTCGGCAAACTGCTAATAATAGATGTGGCCTTTTTATATCAAAATTGCTGGTTACTTGAACGAAAACTACGGGAATGCCAATCGCTCAAAGTTGGGCGACTTGATTTTACGCGCAAAAAACGGGTACATTTTTAGAAAAAACTAAGTACAGAAAATACTATGGAGCCGAAGATCTTTAAAAGTAAAGGATAGAACGTATAAATAAATTCTCTTTCGTGTGCTTTTTGTTTCATTGATAATGATTGCTTTGTTTATGATGCTAGAGCTCCTCAAACTCGGGTGTCTTGCTTCTCTCTCTGTCCTCTTGCTTTTTTTTTTACAGACAGCACATGACAACATTTGCCGGTAAGCGACGAGATCCTAGATCCTCGTATGTGCCTTCGATACACATCGCGACGAATGGGGCGAGGTTTTGGGACAACCAGACGGACGTAGTTATACGTCTGGAGAGGACGGACGGGGTCGTCATCGATTCCCGGTCGGGGAAGAAGGTGCGTTGCCCGAGAGGCGAAGAAAAGAATGGGGGCGGAACTAGTCTTGTGGAAGAGGGAGTAGGAAAGGAGCGAGACGGCTGAGGAGAAGGAGGAGGAAAAGCCTTGCGGTTGAATCTACTCGGGGTATGGAGGGTTCTGGGAGGGAGGGGAGGTTTAAGGGTAGGTTGACGCTCAAGCGGCAAGGGAGGCCCACCGCACCCGGCACATGTTTCACGATCGCGTGTGAACGCTCTCTCTCTCGGTGTGCGCGGAAAAAATAATATTAATACATAAAACGGGGGGAGAGCTTGTCTCACACGCAAAGCGTAAGGTGCGGTCGTGATGGGGATGTATTACCCTCCACACGCACTCACTGGCGAAGAGAAAACGAAAAACATTTGAGTCAGTCAAATTCGCAACAAAATGATAGTATTTTAACATTACCTTAAGGGTAAGATTTTAAAGAAAAGGTTAGAGAACAGTCTAGGAGTGTAGCGCTTTACGGTGCGGTAACGTGAAAACTTACAAAGGAGGACGAAAGAAGACTGGAGGCGTTCGAGATGTGGGCCAAGAGAAGAATGGAGAAGGTGAAGTGGGTGAAGAGGAGGAAAGACGAAATGCTGGGCATTATGGGTGAGGAGAGGCAGCTTTTAGATGAGATACGAATGAGACAGAAAGTATGGATGGAAGGTGTAATTAGCGGGGAGGGGATGTTGAAAACAGAAGAGTGTAGAATGTTTGGTAGTCTAGGGAGAGGAAGGAAGAGAATAGGATATTTAGATAGAATGAAAGGGAGGAGGCCTTACTGTGAATTGAAGAGGGAAGTACAGGAAGGAAGGGGAGGCTGCTGGAATGCCTCTTACTCCATGGTCAAGTACTCAATGTAAAAGTACTCCACCTACCTTAATCGGCAGAATACTTGCATAATAAAAAAGAATGCTACGTCTGGAAGGTCGTAGATACAGGGAAAGACATCAAAAGTGTCCTAGACTTGTCCGTTGGCATAAAAGAAATTTTTATGGAAGTAGAAACTCCAGCACTGGTTGAATTTGAATAAAAATATGTAAATGATATAGCATAGGTTATAGCCGTTCAAGGAATAAGATCACTTTCAGGGAGAGAAAATTACCTTACCTGAGGGAGAGAAAATGTCCATACATACATCGATGCTTCCGTTGACTAAACAGGAGAGAATGCCTCGTGATGTCGCAGAGGAGTCGATGCTAATAGTATCGAATGAACCCATTGGATTCAAACATAGTTATTTTTATCATCAATGAGGATGCGCGATTTAGCGATTCAAAAATCAATAGAATCCCAAATATTCCTAAGAAAGAACAACATCATAAATTTGAGAAGTAATAGGAAATACTAGGAATTGGAGAGGGAAGCCCAATTTAAGGATGAGGGATATGTAGGATGATTCGCAAAGTTCTCCACGTAAAACCTACCTTGTCCAGTAGAATACTTCCACAAATAACCACCCACGAAACCCATTGGCGTGTTCTTACGACCTCAGATTGAGGATGAAGTGGGTGTATGTATGTAGCTGTAGACTGCGGAGAGAAAAAAGAGAAAGGAGAGAGCGAATTTTCACAAGCTCAAGACTGTGTTATCGGTCAGAAGAGGAGGTTTCATAAGAGGTTTTCACGCGAACCGTCCTTCTCAGGCCGTCGAGGTAATTGCTCCCGTCTCGTGATACTTGGATTACCTCCCTTCTATCCATCTTCCTCGTCAAGTTCCTCCAAATAATCCGACCTCAGAGGACACGCGAGCCATCACATGGTATCTCGTCGCGAGAACATGAAACAAGAACCTTTCGGCGAAAAAAGGCACGGCTGAATGGACTTCATCCAGGAAGAGCTATGAAGCAGTAGTGCACTCATGCCCGAGGTGTTTCGGGTACACAACAGAACAATGATAAATGATACGTTATGGAAAATATAATCACGCACTCAGTGATTCAGCCCCGAGGTATGTATGGATAGGTGAGAATAAAGCTAACCCTAGAAGACGCCACAGGTGATAGTTCTACATCTACAAAATACCCTGCGAGCCAACTCTAGGGTGTTTCGCAGGGGATGATCAATCACCAGCATGCAGTATGTAATAGGATTCCCAAAATTATTATTAAACTCTAGATTAGGGGACCTGTTCTTTTTTTGTTTGGGGGTTTCTGATGGACTCACCTGGGATATAAAAGTGATACCCATCGATCAGAAACCAAGTGCTCCACGCATTAGGCTACCATGCTCCCCAACCAAAATATAGTAAATATCGCACCTAATGGACAACACTCAGTAATTTACCATAACTACATCTACATAATACCCTGCGAGCCACCTCTTGGCTGTCTGGTAGGGGGTGACCAATCACCAACATATAGCATGCAAGAGGACCGTCACATGCGCACCCCACGGTAATAGAAATATTACTCATATGAGCAAATTATACATGCATATTCATGCAAAGACAAAACTTGTACATGGTTAGTAATTCCTATAGTAAATCCATGCAAGGTTAGAACTAAAGTATTATCGACCGAGTATCAGCCGAGTTCTGATTATTCAATCAAAAACTATGTCGACTTGGCAAAAAAAATAATTCTAAATAAGACAATGAATACCTAAACGTTTCTCGGCATCGCACTCGATGACATTTCCTAATGAAGCCAGCGTTTCTAATGATGACTCATCTATCATCATCTAGACGTGTTCTCACTGGCGAGTTAAAATTCGCTCTAAATCACAATTGTGAGAATTTATTACACATCCGCGATAGAGCGTCTATAGAATCAAAATAAAGTATCTTTTCGAAATATCCGAATCTTCATAAAACATCACACGGTGCGAAGCCCGAGGGACGCTTCTAGATTATTGTCTTTTTTGATTACGTGGTTAAACCCAGTAAAAACCTCCTACCCAACGCATTCCCCTCCTTCAGTTCAAATTTCGCAGCAAAACGTAAAAATGGCTGAAGGAGCAAATTCGTACTTTAAATGCGACGTTCCGCTTTTGCACATTCGTCAGTGGGGAGGGGGGTTGACATCGTACGGACGAAAGAGCAAGTCAGACTCATCTGGGCGTGGCATGTGTGGTGGTAAGCAGACTAATAAATCTGCAGGACTCCGCTCCCATGGTTACCACCAAGGGAGAGGAAAAAAGAGGTCAGTTTTGGAACGGAATAACCGACTCGGAACCGACTCCGGCCAACGAAGACACCGCGCATCTCCGTCGAAAGCGTGACACTCAAAAGGGAAGAGCCATGGAGTTATATCATAGCCCCATTGAAATAGCCTCAGCAACCGGCGAGTCGCCGCCGTCTTGCTTGAAGGCGGAGCTCCAAATCTCATAAAGCTCAATCCTCAACAGCAGATGTTTTTTTTTTCGGAAATATCCTGTGACATTTTCTGAAAAATGCGCCATGAGAGATGAGAAACCACCGGCTGATTCCTCGTCAAGGAATGCCAGTTCCTAATTTTTAATGCCGGGTTTGCACATTAAGTTTTATACGATGCCCGAAGGAAAAAAATAACAACATCCATTAATGGAAGAAAAATATAAGCAACCTTTCAACCTTTTCATGCATGCATAATGCATGTCCACATTGGCAAAAATTGGCGAGAAGCGAATTATGCTTGCATAATGAACATTTTCAATTTGCAATAAATATAGGTATATAATTAATCATCAATGTATGAGTTTAAAGTAGGATACAGTCCATTTTACTTCGAGCTATAAAGAAATCTAGCAATAAAAATTATGAACTTTAATTTATTTATTTGCAAAAGATTGAGAGGAAAAATACATTTGTCACCGCAGTCAGAGTTATCATTCATAGTGTACAGTAGTGTAAATTTCTTTGTAGATAGCCCAAGAACAAAGAAAATTACATTAACAGCGTTTTCGGTGGATTCTCTTTCAATATTGATTCATCGATTAGCGATCGTATAAAAAAATCATTAACTAACTCGACACTACAGGACAGCGAGACACTACCCTGGTCTACTGGAGTAAGAGCGTGGCCTAGTCGAAGGCTGTAATTACGGAAAGTAAGTATTCGGCACAGTGGAACAGTCCGGTTCCCTTTCTTCCCTTTATGCCGTTCGTCTCGCTTTCGACTGAACGCTGACGTGAGAGGAAGTCCTTTGGGATTTGTGGGAAGGGTTCGAACGGAGTGTGCGAGCGCCTCTTCTTCTCATGAAGAGAGAGTATGACGAAGAGGGACACGGACGAGAGAGAAACGGGGACGAGGCCAAGGTCCTAAAGTTATAGGAAGGAGGAAGAGAGGACCTTACCCGCAGCGTGAGGTCCTAAAAACCCACCATGCGGTCCCGCGGGACAAACTGCTTTTGATGACGGGAATGGGAGAGCAAACGGGACGGGGGATAGGAGAGGGATATTGATGGATGTGAAAGAGGAAGAGAGAGAGAGAGAGTGAGGGGGTTAGGAAGAGAGAAGCCTAGTGAGGTGAAATAGAGAGCAAAGGAATGGAAAGGGCGGGACGGGGGGCATTCTAAATGCTCTCCGATGGTGAAATTCTCTTGAATGGAACAAGTTGCGTGAAGGAGTCACTCCCTCCCCACGCGAATGGACATCAATGAGCGAGTAAGCACGCAAGCGAATGCAAATGGCTCGACCAGTGGCGCCGACTCCATGGGGCTTGAGGGGACCCGAGCCCCCTCAAAAATTCGTTATGGGTGAGAGGAAAAAATGTGTCAGGCTTGCCGATTTTCTCCGGAGTGTCCATGTATCGATATTCGAATTATTAGGGCTCTAATGTTTATCATATGACTCTTCTAAAATGCTTAAAAAAACTTAAAACTCACTACTTATAAAATTTCCCGGAGCATGTTCCCCGGTTTGGGCCCCCCCAATATTTTTTATAAGTCGGCGTCCCTGGACTCGACAGACACTTCGTCTAATGTCTGGCGCAACCACAAATCTCAATCAAGAGCGCACTACATTTACATTAATTTTTATTCGTATGTTTATAGCCAAACCACCGAAAGCAGTCCTGTTTGAACTTTTACATCGGTATAAGTTCAACAGATTCAGGCTTCAATTGGTGGAAGTTACACATATTTAAATAAATAAAAGATCGTAGCACTTTTCCACACAATTTTTCACTGCGTACTTTTTACTTTACCTGGTCTTGTACCAGATGATGGCTCAGTGAGCCGCAACGCACTGTACGCAGCAAAAACAATTACAGAAAAGTGCTACGATCTTTTATTTATTTAAATTTTTCATCGGTATTTTCATATCATTTAACATTTAAACGTACACAAGCATCCATGCTCTGGATTGGGTGAACCTAACTAGACGGGACTCGACCACGCGATCTTTGGGTGCGGCAGGCGAGGACAGGTGCCACCGAGGCACGAATTACAATTTTCGCCGTTGATATTACCTGAAATTATTTGCATTGCTGAAGGGAGATTGAGTGTTCAATGTGGTTTCTGAGCCCCATCCTGTCCAAGAAGCGCTGATGAAAATAAGCAAGTAAAATTCTAAACTGGGAATAAAATCTTCATCATGCCTTGCACTCACTCAATTTATACCGTAAAATCATCAAATCCACAGTATTTTATAAGACCACGATTACATATATGTTAATCAAAGCCATAGCAGACAAGAATTAGAGGTGAAATGTGAAAAAATATTTTATTTATAATTCTTTAAAAATATTAATAAATATATCCGTATATCTACCAAGGACTCAGCCAAAGTGAAGTTATGAGCATTCAGGATTAATCAATCTGGAATGTTTTAAATAAAAAGAAAATCCACTCATGCGGTATTTAAAACCAGTGCATACACACATTTAGGGCAGAGAGCAATCACCTCCAAAGTCGGCAACCAAAGTCGTCCTCGTGATTGAAACAGTGACAATGACAAACTTCCTCAACTTTTTGCGTCACCGAAAAACGTCATGAGTACGAATGCTACCCTCTTTGTAAATTATACAATCTAAATGAGAGTTTATAATGATTAAGAGAGAGTCAATAATGATTTCAACTCTCATTCAGATTGTATATCAATCGATCAATTAATTTGATTTCTCTTCGGATAACCCTTTAATATTTTTCTAACCAGTTTTAAAACGCGTTACCTGTCTATCTTACGGATTTCGTGTTAAAATTACGAATTCCTCAAAGAAATCACAGTTTTATTTCCTGATTTATACATGTTTTACATTGTCAGCAAATATATTTAGAAAAAAGTCATCTTGGTGAATTGAATCAAGCAATAATACTCCTACTTAGCCAGCAAAACGTCTCTCTTTGTTGCAATCACAAATATTCTTCCCGTAGCATTCCATTCGTCTCCTCACCAATCACACAGGTCCTATCCTAGTTCGATCATACATTTAACTGAACTCCCTTCCATAAATAAACTATTTCCGCTGCATAAATGGCACCATAAATCTAGTTACGACAATTCAACCGTTTGCCCAAGCAAGGATTTTACACGCACCATCGTCAACTACGACTGCGGAAGGCATAAAAAGCGAACCCATGCATTCTGGGTCTCGAGAAGTCAGGACCGAGAAAGGGAGAAAGAACACACTGCTCTATTATAGAGGCTCCCGTGGCTGTAAATGGAGACTCACACGCACCGTGGAAGATTGTGTAGATGAAGCGATGAGGAAGGCCGAAGACGACGCCGGCCTAGGAGTGGGTATAGTTTAAGAGGAGGCCCATTCGAGATTCCCTCGGAGCGAGAGAGTGTTTGCGAAGGGATGGGGAGAAGAAAACCCCTTTCTTGATGCCTGGTTGAGACTACTATCGTACCAGCGATCGTACGAACTTGCGTGCATCTACACCACGACGGTTAAACCTGCGGTTAATCCTGCTAAACGGTTACACCTGCTAAAAAGGGCTGAAATGTATCAATTTACCTCAAATACCCCCGAAAACAGCACAATGAGATCTTTACATCGGGCGATTAAACAATCAACAACAGACTATCACACACACCCATGTTCTGTAAGGGGCAACCTATCCAGGCGGGACTCGAATCCGCGACTTTAGGTATAGTAGGCGAGGACTTATCCTCGCCGCCACCGAGTCCGACGCCGAAATCTAGAGTGAACAACAGACTGACGGTTAGCAAGGTAAGCAGGGTTAGGATATTACTGTATCCACCGCGCGTTTAACGTATACTTCTTCTTCCGCCCAGATGACGATGATTCTGACTTCTTTTATGGGATAACAACTGGGATGATTTTCAAATGGGAGCTTCAAAAACTTCTCGTGCTTCTCTGTCGCTTCCTCTTCCGGTTTCGTAGCGTACAAACATCGCAAAGTGCTTAAGTTACAATAACGAGGAAAGCAATAATCACATGGCAAGCAAAAGGTTACAATAATGAACAAAATAATATTCAATGGTATTATAAAATAATGAAGAGAGCAATGAGGTATCCGTAAGATAATTCGAGGAGAAGGGGGAAAATTACGATGGAGATGAAGCGAGATGCATGAGGGATGAAAAAAAAGGACCAAAATTTGGAACACACTTTGAATGGGAGTTAATGGAAGAAGGTAGACTGAATAAGAATGAACGTTCAGAGACAGAACATTCTTTCTCCGCCAAACTACACGTTGTGGTGTAGTTTGGCGGAACTACTAGTTGAGGTGTGAACGCAAGTTCACTACAAGTAGTTCCGCCGTCAGGACGATCGCTGGAACGATAGTAGTCTGAACGAGGCATTAGACCGCCCATCCTTCCCGCCCCTCACCAACACCGACCCCACCTTCCTCCCGAGGGAATAGAGAGGGCTGTAAAGAGCACTCCTTGGCCGTTCGGCTGGTTTTAAAGCCCTAGCCGGGATCTCTTCAGACACGCCCGCCCTCTCCGGGTCTACAACCTCACTCAAACGTTTCCTACTAGAATTTCCACTCCTACGGCACCCTCCGTCCCTCAAACGTGGAGGGAGAGATCTCTTGGTCCTTCCGCGAATTCCCTTCCGGCCGGCAGGCGACAATGGTGAAGGGGAATTACCTACAGGGTTGTATACTCAGGCCCCTTTCTTTCACTACTTTCCGTAAGCGTCAGAAGCCTTGGTCTCTAGGAGCTGTAAATTAACCCGAAAGGACAACGTGATAAGGCTTGAAATGTCTTTTTTTTTTTTTAAAAGATCCATCCTTCCTTCACACCGGATGTAAATGACAGGCTTGGAAGCTTTTTTTTAAAGTAGCAGCATACACGGAGGTTTGTTAAAATTAGCGTTAGTGAGAGGTGGAAAATGTATCGACGAAGAAATTTTAAACTGACCAAATTTTATTTAAACCGTGAAGAGGAGAATGTTCGAGTAAAATAGACCTAGCTGTAAATAAATATGCATGGAGTAAATAAATATCATGACGTTAATACCAGCGTAAATTGACACCATTTGTATGATCTTAGGTTTTCCCGGCGTATCAGTTGCAGAAAAGTTTCTCGGGTTTTCCACCGGTTGATGTCGTCCATGTCTCCCGACGTTTCGATCCGCAACTTGCTGATCATCCTCAGGGGATCTTACGAATGAATTTCGGAAGATCCCCTGAGGATGATCAGCAAGTTGCGGATCGAAACGTCGGGAGACATGGACGACATCAACCGGTGGAAAAACCGAGAAACTTTTCTGACACCATTTGATATAAATTTAGTTAAATGAGACATTGTAATACTTCCATTGGATTTATTTTCGCTGTTACAAACAACACTAGCAAGTACGAAACGCGTCGTGTTAGAATAAATCCAGTGGAAATATTGCAATGTCTCATTTAACTAATATTGAACTTCAACCACATCGTGCCGCATATCATACAAGATATGGGATAAAAACATTCCGTAACTCTGTATAAGTGGGAATAAGTAGCATCATTGCCATCATTGCTATTTCATCATCAAACGGAAAGAATTCTGCCGATACATTTCACAGCCCGTATACATATTAAGATTTAGCAACATAAAGCTACATTTTACTCCTAATGGTATTGGCGACAACTTGTGGTCCACCATTTATTTCTCTTCTAACCTTCCTCCAACGTCCGTGCCGTGCGAAATCACTCTCCTGCTCCTCTTCATGATACTATATTGGTACTTTCAAATTATGATCTCAACTATTTAAAACTAATATTAATTAGGCGTAAACAAGTGTCGCCGTTTCTCAATCATTTTTTTAATGGTAACCACCAGAGGGATGCATATAAAGCAATGTTATCAAGAAGCTACCTCATGGGCGGAGTTCATAGTTTTATGTTGAGGCGAGGGGGACAGCAATTCTGGCAGGGGTTTAGGGGCTACGGAATACCCCCAAGTGAAACTGGTAGGGGTCCCGGGGCCTCACATGGTAAATTTATTGAAATTATCTTCTGTAAATAGTATTTTAAGAACTATATAAGACTAAAATGTTTTAAACGTACTTAAAATTTTAATGTTTTTGCTGCCATGGTACTTGAATGTACAGGTTTCGTACATTTTTGGAAAAATTACTATTTAAGTTGGGAGGCCAGGCTTCCCATTGCCCCTTCAAAACTACGCCCATGAGCTGCCGCCAACAATCCTGAGAGTTCAAACGCCGGTTAAATAGTTAAACACCTAATTATAAGAATGGAAGGGTAATTTGAAGAAAAAATACCCTTCCTAAGCACCATTATAGCGTTCGTCAGGAGTCGTAAATGCTTGCTTCCCTTTAGGAGCTTCAGGGAGAGAGCTAAGAGATTTTCATGGAAAAAATTCCAGTCCACTTTTCTACATCCGGTAAAACAACTCCACGTTTCGCCGAACTCGAGTAAAAACAAGAGTAAAAAGATAACAAAGAAGCCTTTCTAATTCCATCGTTTGTCCGAGGCAAACAAATTTATATGATATCAATGCATATATGTTTTCATAAGCTGCAGCGGCAGCAACCAACGGATTTCCTCGGACACTGAGATCCAATATATTATATCCACGAAATGTAGTGATCTCGTTAGCAAATCCCCAGAAAAATATGCGTCCATAGTGCATAAGCAGCGTCAGCCCAAACACTGATCCAGTTGGCAAAAATGTAACTGCGCAATTAAAACGCTCATAACGTTCTTGGAGCATCGGGTGTGCGTAGTATCAACAATCCCGAGCATCGTTCATGGGTCATACTCCAAGAGAAGAACCCAACAAGACCATGCAACAAAGAAGCCAGAATACCGCGTTTTATTTATTTTTTCACCACCAAAAACGGCTCAAAGGCTTTTAAATTGGCTGACCTCAATAAGTAAATAGCAGTTTCAAGATAATACAATAAATAACGAACAAACAACAAGAAACAAAATGTTTAACACTAGAAGGGGATTATGGGTTAGAGGGTGGTGAATTGTTCAGGAGGCATTTCAGCATTTAAAAATAGTGGCAGACGAAAAGAGGTCCGGGGAAGGATATTTTGAAGTCTGGGAGTTGAACAAGGAAGAAATTGTGTACTTGGAATGTATTTCCCTTAAGAATGTCACCTAACTGTTGAAACCGGTAGAGGCTAAACAAACAATAAGTTAACCAAAAAGAAGCGTCAATGTATTAATATATTTATTAACAGAGAGTTTAGTTGACGCTAACAAGACAACTATTTATAACTGTAAAAACGATCAATGATTGCGTGTTAAATCTATTTCAAACTTTAGTTCGCAATTCTTTACACTTTCCTAAGAATCATGAAACACTTAAAAACAGTACATAATTTATTTATTATGTTACAAAATCTCCTTTATATTCTAACTGGCAGCGTTACAGGTATTCGGAGAATATTTCAAGCATTTCCTTCCTCAACTCATCTGGTTTCATCAAACCACCACACCAGATCCAAACATCATTTTTCTCTTTTTTGCCGTCCGACAAAATGATTCTTCTCCTCTTACGCCCTTAGCCAATATTCCCTCCTCAATCACCTCCTTCGGAACTCTTTTATCTCGTAATGAGCTCGACTTTTTGAACTTCAAACTTTTCCCAACTCGACCGAATTTTCATCGGCGGTTTCACCTTTTCGGCCACATTTATTATTCATCCTTGAATGGCTGCCTCGCCTTCCATGAAGTCCCTTAGTTAAAGTAACCCAGCAATATCGCACGGCATTTTGCCCGAAATATTCACCCACTCTCATCTCAAAGCACCTGAAACTAAAACAATACAGAAACGAGGAGAAAAGGATCGGTTTCATGAGCTAAAATAACTAGTTAAACAGAGATGTATTACCATAAAATATGTGGCAGCAGACTCAATCTCTGCATTTCGAGAATCAAAAATAATTAGCCAGAATAAAAAGAAAACAGAGTAAGCCAAAATGCTTCTTCACTGAGCAGATAGCTAAGTAATGTAGTTCATATCAAATCATCCAGTTCGAAGTTCAAAAATATGACATGTTAAACATCGAGTAGTTTTTTTAGTACCAAGAGTATTCTGGAAGATACACACAAACAGAATACAATCGCATGCTTAAATACTCCGGCATCAAGTAGAGAGCTAAGTCGATCTAGATCATATCAAATCAAATCATCCAGTTCAAAGTGAAAAATGAAGATTAAACATTGCGTATTTTTTCTGGCACCGAGTACATTCTGAGATATGCATATTTTAATTTCAGCTTAGTCGGTGACGGTGCACCCCAGAATTTTCGGCGGCGGCACCTCCACATAGACACGGAGACTTGTATTGAAGAATGAGGAAATGTATCACAAAAACAAGGGAGAGTATTCTTCGCTGTAAACTTCGTAGGCACATAATGGTTCAATATTTCTCCCTCAAAGTGGTGACAATTTTCAAAGGTAATAAATAAAAACTCTGCACCCTGAGCACTTTCGAATAAATATGTCGCAATTCCTAACAGGAACTTCCATCCGCAGCTACACTGAGTGCCTGATAAAATAAGGAGCCGATGAAATTTAACTTTAGGAATTACAGATACCACGCAAGTTCACGGTGACGATTCAACCCTTTCATATCGCCTTGGGTAAGCCTTTATGTGCAAGTTCGCAATTCTCGATTCCTTAAACCACTCATCCCAGTTTCTGTCGGCTTTGGCGCTGACGCGGCCCTCGCTCGCCGTAAGCAACTGTTTCGCATTTCACCCCTTTGGGGCGAGCAATCCCTTATCTTAGCAGTCCGTCCGGAGGGCGTCAACACGCCCACACTTGCGAGAGAACGAAGACGGACAACAGCAATAAGCACGTCTCCCAGAAATGGAGAGGGGAGGTGAAGAAAAAAAATAGTCCGTGCGTGGTAAACATCAGCACTTTCTCCCCTTTCCGGTGTACTCTGCCGCCCTGCGCGAACGCGGAGACTTGTGTTGAAGAATGGGGAAATGTGACATAAAAAAACAAGGGGGAAGATTTTCGCAGGGAACTTGGCTAGTATATCATGGTTCATTATTTCTCGCTACGAGTGGTGACATTTTTCTCAGGGAACAGAAAATGAAAACTTTGAACTCTGAGCACTTTTGAGATAAATATGTCGCTATTTCTAGTGGATTGAAAGGGAGTAGGCCTCACAGTGAATTGACGAAGGCAGCGCTGGAAGGAAAGGGAGGCTCCCATATCACTTCTATATATATACTCCTTGGAAACCTACCTTAATCGGTAGAATACTGTAATAATAATTTCTAATGGAAACTGACATCCTAAGGATGAAATCAGGTGCCGATCACATTTAGTTTTCATTTCTTTAGGAATTTAAATTGAGAAAGTCCATCACAATACGTTAAATTTCCACAATTAATTAAGGGGAAGTAATAATTAACGCGACCTTATTTTGAATTGAATGAAGTACCTGATGAAATCAGGTGCCGATCACATTCCGTTTTCCATATTTTTAGGAATAACAAATTTCGAAATCTATCATAATCCGTAGTTTACACGATTAAGTAAGGGGGAGTATGGATTAAATACCAAATACCCTTGAAAATTCAGTGAATTAAGACGTCAAACCTGCTGGACTCTGTGAAAGGAATTTGCCTAACGAGAGCGAAGAAAAACATTGCAATGGAAGAAAATGACTAGTTATTTTTCTTACATTCGCCTAAGGAGAAGCGGATGTTTCCCGAAGAGATTTTTCCTAAGCACCGAGTGTCGTGAGAGCGACTCGGACCCGAAGGTACCTCATCCCACCGGGGTGGGCGGCATCTCACAGAGAGTGGCCAGGTAGTAATACGACTCCCAGGAAGTTGAGCGTGAACCAGACCGCTAAAAAGCCGCGCGCCCCTGCGACTTACAGCTTCGTCGGGCTGTTTGCCCTGATTAGTCAGCGCGCTGAGCGGGGCGGAAACAAAACAAGCAAATTGCAAAACTTTCCCGAGAGTTGAGCTTGCAGGCTGGGCAAAATAAGGAAGGCTTCGTCTCTCGAGTTTTTCTTCACGCTTCCTGATTGATAAAAGGCTACGCCCTTAAGACGACGCTTCACTCCCTTAAGACCGCTCCTAGTTTGTCTTCTTTTCGTGACGTATCATTCGTTTAAAACTTACATAAATATAAAAAATTTATATCGGAAAAAAATTACTGAGGTAACATTTTAGAATTTGAGAAAGGAGCAAATTTAGACGCTGGTAAAATATCCTGAAAATTTGATGCTTTTACTATAATTTTTAAACGAATAACAAGTCCCTTGAAAGACCGGTCAAAGCATCCTCTTAAGGACCTGCACCAACGGACTAGCGTCTGATTTCGTCATCACGAAAAGCAGACGCTGAACAATAAACAAAATTGCTTACGCAGAATTTACGTAAGCTAAGATGATGAAGCTTTTTCATGTTTTTTCGCTCGGTGAAATACAAAATTTAAATTTAAAATTTAAAAAACAAATACTTCATCATTAGTACTGGCAGGTAAAATGTAGGATGCATCATAGGAGAGATATTTTTTTCGCACTAAAGCATCAGCTAACACAGACGAAACTTTTAAAATTGCTGGCATGGAGGAAACAGATACACTTTATCTCTGAATTTTCTCGGGTTTCCTTCCGCTTCAGTCGGCTGTTGGATAAGATTTTCGCAAGCAGGAAAGCCATTGTTTTACCTGATCATGATTTTACCGGATAGAACCATCACTGCAGAAACCTTCGCTATCATAGATATACTTAATTATCCAGCAGTTTTTGAAATCTTTAAGCAGCAGCAGCTAACTCAACCTTACTTTACAATAAATGGGATGTTATTGCCAATAAAAAGGCGATCAGGAAGTTACAATTCAACAGTGTTGGATACCCTAAATCTTAATAATTAATACGCCAATTTAGAGAATGTTTAATTACCTTTTTCAAAAACTCGGGTAGAAACTCATTTCAATTCCAATCCTACTTTCAGAAAAGAAATTCATGGCAACCAAGATGATGAAACTAGAAACCAATTTGCAATAAAATACCGGGATTTCAATATTATTTTCGGACGCTACAAATTCATTCAGAATATTCTAGACGTAAACAGTGATAAAAAGGCTTTCATAAATAAAAACGACGATTCGGCAGCAATATTCCTCAATACGCAGTTCGTAGATATCTTAAACTATACTTCTGAATTGAAACCAGCGAGGAATAAATTCTTTATCCGATCTCTAGTAATGAGAAAAGATTTTCGCTCACATAATCAAAGGTTTCTCCAATGTTCCTATGTATGGTTACAATCCCGATTTCGGTTAGCGTGTATCTGCCAATTACCAATGTCAATCAAGGAAACTGGTATTTCATACAATACAGACTCGTTAAATCCGTAAAAAAAACTATTCATACCAACGAACTGATATTTGTCAATTACTACTCAGTAATCAAAAAATCGTTAATTAACTTGTTTTCAACCTCACCAATATATCCCGCACATAAAAACGTCAAAAACTACTACATTCATTATTGAAGCCAATTACACACGGTATTTTTTCTTCCTCCATTTGGAATGCATCTTGCCTGTTGAATTTTTAAACAAAAGGCCACCAAACACCGCGAAACGCCATTCTTCGTTAGCCCTCATTAGTGGAATAATTTAAACGCGACAAAAGACCGACAGAAAGAGAGAGAACCAATGGTTATCATCATACGCCCTTGTCATTCTCAATGTGACCTGAAAAACCTACCTACACCTTGCGAGCTATCCCCTTAAATAATTCCTACCCTTTGGTCCCCTGAACCTTTTCATTCCACACAGACAATAACAAAAGACAAACGAGGACCCAAAAAGTTTCTTGTTTGAGAAACCTATGAAAAACCACTTTGAACTTTTAAGCACCTTTTAAAGAATCGAGTTTGAACAAATAATTTTATGAAGTCTCGTGCGATAAAAAATTTTCCCCGGCGAGTTCCTCCTCCCCAAACCACTCGGCAAACCATTACCTAAGGGCTACTTGGGGTCGAGCAGGGAAGAATAGTGCGGGGGTGGAGAATAAAAAGGGTTTTATAAACTCCCGTACCCCTTCTTCAACCGCCTGCTTTTAATCCCCTGTCCCCATGCAGGCCGGCGTACGGACTGGAATGTATTCCGCGAACGAGGACGACCCCTGTAAAACGTTCTTCGGGGCGAGAACCTTGCGAGTGAAACGAAATTTCATTTGAGCGCTATACCACCACCCGACTACCTAAGCTGAAAATAAAACTGAAAGAAAAAAAGGACAAGCTCTCATTAGAGGCCGTTGTGCTCTCTCCCCACGACAATGAGAGTCCCTTACGACCCGTGTGGGGCTTTGCGGAAGGTTGTTGATTTACTCACATGGACACACATACGGAACGCAGGGGAGAAAATGAAATGAGAAGGGCCAATTTACGACGCGGTATTTTCCGATCTCCACCTCGAGAGTTTTCTTTAAACTACCTCCAATATGAGGTGCAAAACTGCGTTGACTAAGAAAAGATTAAGTGGAAAGGAATTAGTGAATAATTAGGAAAGAGGAGCAAAACAAAACGATCAGATACTTGAAGTCATTATTTGACACTAAGCATGTTAAAATACAAAATACGACTAAAAGAATACATGGAAGTACTATGGAATAGGAGGAGTGTGAGACGTGAACGTACATTAATGGTGCTAGATACTATCTCGGAATTAAACACTTGAGATTGATTAACCACAACTACCAATAAATAGTTAATATCAATTTTAGCCATATCAGGCAAAGTTTCTAAAGGAAAAGCGGTGAACGAATGAATTGTAAACGGTTTAAACGGTTCTATCAACTATAAGTAACATAGGTACGGACTTGTACATGTATCTTTAGGTCCCTTGAGGAGTGCAGCAGTCTTACGTGTCACCAAAGGGAGGGAACAGTAAATAACGCGAAATCGTAGAAACAAATTAAGTTCTTCTCGTTGGGCAATAAAAAGTGGGCAGTTAGTCAACTTCTCATAAATGACCATGTTGTTTCCTTGATGAAAGCGGGCTTCTAGTAAGTCTGACTCTTCCAATTACACTCAAACAACTGTTCTCAATGTTGAAACACTTGAGAGAAGCCAATTGGTATTGGCATTCCTTTTTCGGCTAGGCCACTCAGAACTATGACGAGAACAAATTGGAACACAAATCTACCCAAATATGCCCCTAACTACTTCTCCAAAGCCTCTCACAGCACCTCCACCTGACTTTTCTTTCATTTTCAAGGCCGTTGCTGGTCTTTCATTCCTAAAATGGCTCACAGGGAATTGCTTTCCAGTCTAGGCCTCAGTTTCTCTGCCTACCTATATTTTCAGTTCTCCATAGTTTTTTTTCCCTTCCTTGGGCCAATTCCAAGAAAAGCGAGTGCAAAATGATAAATATCACGCCCATTCCGAATCCACACATGTAGTGATTTGAGACGATTTTCGCGGGAGACTTCAACGAGTTAGCCTAATGATTGATGAAAAATTCTCGAGGTAACCCACAGACCGTGATTATAGTTCGCCAGGAGATTACACATAAAAATAATGGCATTGCGAAGGGAGAGAAACAGATCTTGGAAGCTACTCAACACGTGGTGATGACACACACGGAGAAGGATGAAGAAAATGAGAAGGAGAAGGATGAAGAAAGAAGAGGTACCGGGTAGGGAGAGCGAGGAAAGACGAATTACCCAAACAAAGGCTCCATGCCCACTGCAGAGACACTTTAAAAAATCACGTTAAACACTACTTTCGATCGTCATTTCACCTGGAATTTGGGTCGCAGAAAAATTGCAGACATTAACAGCTTGCGATAAAAGTGTTGATTTTCACCTGGCTCTCACTATTTCGTTGATAAAGGCTAAAACTCTCCAATGCGTATCGCTTCGGTTGCCTGTATTTCCAATTTATATACACATTTCTATACTGGAATTTATTGCCCAAACAAAATCTCCAGATTCTATTTAAAAATATTAATCGCATCTATGAAAGTAACTAATCTCAGTGGTACGCTTAAGCAATAATTCTAAGCGTCTATCAAATCATTTTTTTAAACTTCGCTGACAATATTTTCTCTGAAATCTTCGGTTTTTTAAATATTGATTCACCATTTTCGTTCACGAAACAAATCATTTCAGTCAGTAACGAAAAAAGGAGAGTAGTGCAATTTGGACAAAACTTTTAGGCAATAATATTACGTGGATTATAACGCCGTAACTTCATTCTTGACCAAAGTTAAACAAGCAAAGTTTTAGAAGAGATATAAATATCTTTATTGCCACATTTTTGCCATCAAACAGATTTTTGAGGGTCTTAAAAAATCGATTCCTACATTGGTGTCAGGAACTTTCAATTAGTTTATCATAAACTATGTACATATCTTTTTTCCACATTTTTATCGATAAATTCACTCTTCTGCCAAGGGTCCAAAAAAGATGAGCAAAATATCTCTCTAAATAGATATTTTTAAAATTTTATTTCTTCTTTTTTTTATCAAAAAGTTCTTCTTTACATACTAAATAAGTGGATTTATATTTAAGTAATGACGCATAAAGAGAATAAAATCCTCCATCGAAGTGGGGATTGTCATTGCCAAAACAAGGTTTTTAACAGAAGTGGATCATTTTTACACTGAATAAAATCCGCGTTAGGTAAAATTTCCACTAATTGATAACGTGCACTTGGACCGCTTTCCGCCCGAACCGAAATGTTTGGCGACAGTAATACGAGTTGTGAGAACTCCTACTGGTGTGTGTTTGGAGGGAGAAAGCCAATTTCTGCATGTGGATGGGAAACAGCGGAAAACGAACGTACGACACCCCTGGGCACAAATTTATCCAACTTCAGTGTCCTCTTTCAATTGCGAAATCCCATTCAAGGTCTAACTCGATGAACAAAAAAAGAGGAAAACATACAACAGTATGATGACACTGCACGTGGCTGTTGAATAAAGCCTGTATCAAGAGCATTCCGAAACGTTGCATCCTTTTATTTCAAAACATTCCCGTACGTAGCACGTTACGGAAATAGCTTAAATCCCGGAGCAGCGGCAAAAGAAGACCCCTTTCATCAAAAAAACATGAAAATGAAAATTTAAAAATATCTAATTAGTGGGATAGTATGCTCATCTTTTTTGGACTCATTCGCACGAGGCTCTTTTCAAAAGATGTAATTTCGAAATTATATATATTTCAAAGCATCTCTTTGATATTATATCCAACGGAAACTTAGCAACATGAAAAGAAGATTCAACAAAATTTTTAGCCAGGCTGGTAAGCTCTGGGCTAGTAAATTAACTATGTAATTACCAACTTCCGAGTAAATTAAATTTAATTAAATGTTTGCAAAGAGGTACGTCTACTTTTAGGACCAAAACACACTCAACCATGAAGGAAAGTGAAGATGTATGAAATTTGTGTTCATGAGACGACAACTTATGAACGCCAGATATTTTCAATTTATCGTATAAAAGACATATTTATGTAATATGCATTTAAAAATACAAACAGCCGATAAAGCTTAATTTTTCCTGCATATTCAAAAATCAGAAATAAAATTCAATATTATTTTTAATGCTTACATTACTAATATTTGAAATTCAATGAGTCACAAAAGGATGTATTCAGATGACTCAGATGCCCAAGTACAGTGTATCCAAAACAAATACTAGTTCTTCCAAGAATAAGGTGTACATTTACATCCGATTAGGAACAAAGTGTAGAGAAAAGAAATATTTCGGAATAATTCCTTGCGGAAACGGATATTTACTTTCCCAGAATACCAACCATTCAATGCCAGAACATTAAGTGGATTGAGAAATTTATTTTTCTTCGGACTTTATATCAAGCTTAACCAAAAAGTATGTTTCCTAATGCAAAAAATAAAGTAACAGCTTTAACATGAAACACCTAAAACCATTTGGGTTCCATTCAGAGATACGTAACAAAAATATTGGCACTAATACCTTGAATTAGATCATAATACCCTTAGGATTTATTGTAGAGAAAATAAGGGTTATTTTACAAGCACAGAAGTAAATAGGAAAATAAGATCTAGAGGCAAGGAAATTAAGGTATCCTGGTACAAGGGGGAGGATCTATCACACAGAGAACAGTTAACAATTAGCAAAAAATTTCAACTATGTATTTATAAATACTGGTACTAAATACTTTATAAATGCCTGGGTTCAGTACCATCATAGATAGTTTCCTTTAGGGAACGTCTATGTGTACCTGAAAACCCTTCTTCCATTTGAGTACCATGAAAGAGCGACCTTATCAGTACTGGGATGCACGATAAGGAACTCTCACTATCCACGCACGATTTAAGAAAGGCCCACAGTGATGCAAGGTATCAAGAAGGACACAAAGAAGAAAGCAATTGTATTTAAATTGGATCAAACATCAAAGAGATAATATTCCTTGCACTTGAAAACACATGCTAGCTGATCTTCGCATTGCTAAAAAGATATCCACTAGTTGCTTGCTAATAAGCTCCTAAATTCTCC
The DNA here is from genome assembly GCF_921293095.1 of Ischnura elegans. NCBI lineage: Eukaryota > Metazoa > Arthropoda > Insecta > Odonata > Coenagrionidae > Ischnura > Ischnura elegans. Next base: position 54,480,246 of record NC_060251.1, on the reverse strand, counting down.
CCCAGCCAGATGTTCTTGGGTATGTTTACGGTGATAACTCTCTCTTTCAGCCAAGCCTGAGATTTTTCGTCCAAAATAATCATAAAAGAGTAAACACCATGTTTCAGTTTCAAACTAATATATACTTACATTGTCCTCTGGTAAGTGTGAACCGACGCAAAATGACGCTGGAATATTAAGAACATAATTTTTCCAAAGTTGTCCATCCTGGTACACGTGCTTAATACCGACGAATGCAATAACTCATAATGAGTGGATTATAAACAAATAGAAAGTTCCTGACACCAATGCAGGCATTAGTGTTAGTTAGGACCTAACAAATTCATTTGCCGACTTGAGGCTATAAAAATTAACTTCTTCAAATGATTAACCTCAGCGTTGGGAATAGTGGCTTACAGCCAAGACACATGCATTCATACTTTTAGTACGTATGATACCATGTATAGGGGACCGCATGGGTGTTTTGATAGCGCGTACGGAAAAGTTGAAATTTTGGGGTGAAGGACTGGTGAAAATATAATTTAGAAAGGAACCGAAATTAAAGTTATTAAAAGATAATATGATACATTAATTAACAAACACCTGTTAAAATATCTTTTAAAAATGAATAGATCAAATGATTGATTATTGGTGTTAAAATTGGTAGCATGGGGAAATTAAGAGGTTGATTGACAGGACATTCCCAAATCAAGGAAACTTCTGTAAAGTATAAGTTTTATAGATTAACAATCAATTGTCGGTACTGGTCGCGGAGGGGTAAAATATTCGCCTGCTAGCCCTGGGGTCGCGGTTTCGAGTCCCGCCTAAGAGGAATTGTCAGCACTCAGGACATGGGCGAGTGTAAAATTCTGCTGGTCCGATTAATTGGATAACCTAAACATAATTTTCGCCATCCAGGATTCCAGGGGCAAAAATGTGCCGCGGACAAAACTGTCAAATTACTAAATTATAATTTTGGTATTCGCTTATGATAGGCGGGAAAAAGAGTATGAAATGAGTAATAGTATCCTCTATAATGAAATATTAAAAAAAAACTTTGTCATTCCAATTTTTTTACATTAAATCATATTAAGTCGATTCCATGAAGTCAAGCCCGAGACAACGAATTTTTACCATTCCACACACATAAAAATATTCCCAAATGAATGCGCCTGAAAACTAATTAGTGCATTTACGTGCAAACATAAATATCGTTTGCACTAGATATTTTGGTGGAGAAATCATAACATCCCTACTTACGGACTGCGACGGTTCTGGGGTTGAAAGCCAGCGCTTTAGCCTCCAGCGAGTCCATCCGGCTCCTGAGGGCCTTGGTCCGGTCCCGCACGGCATCCAGCTCCGTCTTGAGATCCTTGAACAGGGCATCGGCGTGGGAGGCGAGGGACGAGAGCTGCCTGAGGGCCCCGCTAAGGGCGACATTGACCACCACCTCAAGCTCATCCTCCACATCGGCCGCACCTCCATCGTTCTTCGGCCACACACGGCGGCGACACAAGAACTTGGGCTCCACAACCTTCTGGATGAACGGCATGGCTGAGGAGGATGAGTTCTTTCACTCTCTCTCTCTCTCTCCTCAGTCGTCACTTCTTTCGGAGTCCCTCACCACTCAAGTTACACTCAAATCACCAGTGTCACATTGGGAGGGACGAAAGGGAAATTAAAGCGGAAATATTTGGAGGTTTAAAAAAAAAAGTCACTGATACACAACACACAATCACAACATGAAATGCATTGGGGGTTGGGGGGTTGCTTCTCAAGCACGATATCTTCGAGAACTTGACCGATAGCGGTCTAATCCGAACTTCCTTTCCTTCCAGCGAACCATGCTGCAAAGTTGTCACTCCGTAATCAGGAGCCAATGCACACCAGAAGCTCCATTCAACTCGGAAACAGAGATGATTTCAGTCATTAAAAGTGGAGAAAATCGTCACGGTTAACTCATTTCCTCCAGGCGGAATCCGTATAAGAAATACCGGAACATGCCGCTCAGGGTACCGCCAATAAAAGTGAGGATCGTTCGACCGGTCTACCCCTCCAGGTAACGCACGGAAGACCGGACGAAACACGAGAAGTCAAAAACGTTTTCGGTGTTTCTCCACTAGAACAGGGCAAACAGCAGATCAGCGTGGGTGATTATCGGGAAAAGGAGCGAACGGAAGGAAAAATCGGATCAACCCGCACACACGAATACCACTGGACGTAAACAATGCATTAGATAACTCATGAAAGGAAACTTTCATATCAACAATAACATCCGAATCCAGAAACGCCGTGTTGTATGAGGAAAAGTGACGTTCACGGAGGAGGTAGGCACTGAACCAGAGGAGAATCACCAGAAGAACGCCCACTTAAACGAGAAATGCACAGGTAGAACTCGTGTAGGCCGATAGGATTTCCTTCCACACATGCGCACGAGGCGAAGTTTTTCATTCGTATTACTATACTAGCACGCGAGCACAAATAGATGAGGCACAGTTCCCGCCAAAAAGATCGGCGGCACACCGAAAATTTTTCACACACAAAAAAAAAACCACGGTGCCGCCGCGATCCGAAAGGTGGGCGCCGTGTTATTCCGGCCGGGACGTGCGTTCGGCGAACCCGACCTTCCCACGAAACCTCTCGAGGTGTAATTCCATTCAGTTCGCCCGCCTCGGTCTTCGGCCGGCTTGGGACGTGCTCTAAGGCGACCGTAGCGACGCCCCATTAGACAGCGGCCGCGGGAACAACTCCATTCACTCCATTCGCCGTCCTCCGGCGAGGTAACTGCCATCTCGTATTCAAAATCTTCACTAATGACGCCGCGACTTCCACTTCCCCTTAGTTTGTGCCCTCTGTCGACACATTTACCAACTGTTTGTTCGTCGAGATAGGATGACTCACTTGTCGTAGGGTCGTAGGTGGCGGGTCCGATGAGACCTTAGGCGGGAAATGGGTCGACGCGAATTTCACCTTGAAAGCGTCCATTCACCGTTCGAGATCAGTGAAAGGGAATTCCCGAAGTGTATCCTATTTCCTTGAAAATCCTACCCACAGTAAATCAGTCATTGATTCCACATTACTTCCATGTTGTTAATAGCATTCGTATACAGCTGGTCCATCCGAATGAATGGTCACGGTGCTTGAGGAAAACTTCTCAGAATGATTTTTGAAAAGCTGTAACAATCAACACTAACTCCTCGTGGTGTTTTTCAGGCGCAGTTTTAATTTCGATGCGGTCTTAATGCTCGTATGTTGTATCCACTTGCTGACCTAAATAATGTAGAAAAAAAATATATTAAATTACGAAATTTTCTTCACAAGAATACCTTGTACAATTTTAACGCTATTTCTGTTGCGATAGCAAATACGTAAATATTTTGTAGTCAATTATTAATGTTCATATTCGCCATAAGACGATTATGCTAGAGTTACCATAATTGGAAAAGAGTACAAAATTTAGAGTTTTTTTAAATAGTTCTATTCAAAAAATTGATATAAATACAGCCTAATTTTTACTCACATGTAAAGTATAATTGCCTTGAGGCATAAATGAAAATTGTGTATTACTCGTAAAGCACGCATTGCTATTGAAGATACGCTATATTGTTTCCATCATCGTGAATGGAAATAATTGTATACGCTTCAAAGATAAAAATAATAAGCCAGGGACAAATACATATATAATACGATTCAATTATTTTCAAAATAATTTCCTTTTTTATATATTTATGAGGATGGTGAGAGAAACAAGAGTCACGCAATTAACCAGGAATGGAAGTAAAATATATAGTCTTAGTAAAAGAACACATCTTGTATTTTTGCTACGTTTTACTTGCTTAAAAACCTGTGTTAATATGCTGAAATATTGAGGGTATATACGAAAGGAAAGGGCTCGTAGGGTACAGAATCGTAGAAGGACAGGTGTAAGGGAAGAATGGCCAGGGACGGTCCCGAATGAGTGACAAAGGACAGACTATAAAGGCTGTAAAAGAGAAGAAATGCGGTTTCGCTAAGATGAGACTAGCGGAGAAGACTGAGGAAAGGAGAGCTGCGTTAAACCAATCTTAGGAGTGCTGATCAATGATAATGATGGAGTAAATCTTTGTTAACATATGCCTGCTTCTCAAATATTAAAAAAATTACACTTGATAAATTAATGAGGAAAATTTAATTATTTCTGAAACAGGCAAATGTTAAATACGGTCCCTTCCATACACTCTATAATATGATAACTTCAGTAATAAGCGAATAGTAGGTCGAGAATGAAGACCTTTCTTGGAGGAGCGATGCATGTAAGTATCATGAGCGATGCGACATCATAGGCCATGAATATGAATGACTTCTTCTCGAGTTTCCAACCGGCTTAGGGTCTGCGTGTTGTGGGCCGACGTTTCGTTGGGACACTTTCCCAGCATCTTCAGGGAAAATGATCCCCATACCGGTTGGAAACCTGAGAAGACCCGAATCCGCTGGGAAAACCGAGAAAAATTCATCCAAGTCATTCACCAGGGAAAAAACGCTTAGATTTTCTGTGTGGCACTTACAGCTAACTTGGCAGACTTTTGTACTCACTCATTCTCCCCCGATAACGAGGTCTGAACAAATGAATGATGAAATAGCAGATTTTTGGAAATACGAACTGGAGAGCGAGCCATTATGAAACTTTTGCGAGGAATAGCCCTGTAGTCACGGTGACCAACCGACCTCGATAGTCAAACATTTGGAAGTGAAAGCGTCCTTTACCAAGTGAACTCAATGAATCATAGCATTAGTTCCTGGAGCGATGGTTTTGGATATGGCAGTGATAGCCACGCTTTTATTTTGGGCGGTTTTCCCGATGGTAAAATCAGTTAAATTAACATTAAAATTACTTCAAAATGTAGGGTAAATAGAATTTATAGAAATAACTCTTGCGTGGATTTCCAGTAAAAAATATGTGGGAGCTTTAGAAACCAAAAATGAGTAAAAAAAAATACAGAGGAACTGATGGTTAAATTATTAAGTAATACCATACTTATAGCCGAATTACAAGCCAACCTGCTAAGATCCTGTTTTGATAGGAATAATCCATCACTTTTAAATTACTCTCTAAAAAAGGAACGTAAAACAGATGATTAGTCACCAAAAGAATCAGATAAGCCTCGATAGAAGGAAATTCACCTCATCATCCACAGTAAGCTTCTATTCATGAATTAAGAATACTTGAAATAATATAAAAATTATCCATGTTTCCAAAATGCACGACAAATATCTCAAGCACGTCACCATGGTAGCCAGGTATATCCGGCCTGGGCAGCCATAATCGCGTAATTGCATTATACCCATTATAATAATAATCGTACTGATTAACTTCTACAACTATGTTGCCACATTTTACAGTGAAATACAACATAACAGAATATCAAGTACCAAAAAATGCCTTGCAAACTAATCATAACAATCCTAGAGCGTGTTTCATTGCTCTCCAAACCATGGGTGCCCAATCGTTCACCCCACTCAATCCGGACGGTTTATCACCCCGGCTAATAAGAGATTATTTAATCTTTTCCCAAATCTATAAGTTGCATAATGCATGTTCGTATGCTTTAGAGAGCAGAATCTATTATCAATAGGTCACACACCTTTTCATTTTAACGTTCTCTAATTGTAAGTTACTAATAATGGTAGGAACATCGCTTTAATTTTTTGGTAATATGTTTGGTTGTTGATAATGCATTTGCCAAACAACTTATTTTATTGCTTTTAATTTGGTATCATTAAGGTAGTCACTAGCCAATAGCGCCGAGCCAGTGAACTCTCCGCCATTACCGTCCTCCCCGTGAACACTCCAGACAAGAGATGAATATCGAATCCATATGTATATCAAATCCATGTGAATCCCGAATCCGTATGAATCTTGAACCCAGATAAATCTTTCAACGTACTGCAATTAAAATATTATGACAGGTAGCTATTCACAGTGATTATTATTTTTCATTTTAAATTAATGATAATAAATTGTTTTCAGATTTTAAAACCTCCTCAATTTTTTCTGAATATAATGCTATACAAAATGAGTTGTTCACAATTAATTAATGGTGAAATGTAATTAATCTTAACATAAATAACTTAAACGAAGTTTATTCCGACAGATTAAAAATTTCTTAATTTTTCCATTGCATTCAACTATTTCATTAAGATTTTAACAGTTATATAAACATTTAATTGTGGGAATGAAGAATTCATTTTAATCCACCTTAAAAATTCCTGTATCTCAAGAATTTTCATTTCATTAATATTGTCAATATATATTTATAGTACTGATAACTCCGCAAAAAAGATTTTATCAGAGAAGACCTTTCAAAGGAAGCAGTGTATATTTCCTTCAATCATACTAAAAATGCATACCGCACATACCTACGAGTCCAATTAATAGTAATTAAGGCGAAAAAATCATTTCTATTACCAATCTGTATTACCGTCAGTCAGAATCTAATGATAATTCACCACCTTTCGTGCGTCGCATCAACGCAGTCAGGCCGATTTCAAGTCGTTACTATTGAACGATTTGCATTTGGCGGACTTGAATCTTCCACATGAGTCGTTCATTTTGAATGATTTGGATTCAGCGAATTTGAATCTTCCATAAAATTGTTCATTTGAACGATTCTAGTGGAAAACGTAGATTCAATTCATTCGTTTCATGCCATCGGATCGTTCATTTTGAACGATTCATTCATGAACGATACAGCTATACTCCAGACGTATTCGAATCTTTTGAAAATTAAGTCGCATACATAAGTTGGCTTTTCTACTTCAGAAATTGAATCAAGCATTGAATATGTCATTTGGCCATCTTCATTAAAATCTATAAATAGCCGTAAATACGAAATGGGCAATTCCATGCGTGACGGAATTACCTTTAGAGAGAATTGTGCTATAGGATATTTCGATAAAATTGTAAAATAATTAAATATTGAAACACTTCTCACTGTGCATAGTCAAAAGCCTTTTATGAAGAGGATGATCATATAGAAAAACGAAATTAATCATCAATTATCTTCTAAATTTGTCTAAAGTATGCCTGTGACGGAATTACTCCCACGTCAACCTGCTAGGTGTAATGACTTCAAACATCCTCAAACTCTGTGAATCTAAGATGAATTTTAAAACTTTCAATATGGCTATGAATAATGTTTGAGTCATTGCTTATGATAGCACAGTTTTTCAAAACTAGAAATTATTAATATGTATTTAACAGTCAAAAACAAACACGTGACGGAATTACCGTGACGGAATTACCTTGACGGAATTACTGTGACGGAATTACCATGACGGAATAACCAATTGTTAAGACTTGTTTCAAACTCAAAATATAAGACCATTTAACTTCTATCAACTCTGAATTAACAGTCAAAAATTATGAAAAGCTAAAACAAAAAATGTAGCTTCTGCATAACCAAATAATCACATAAATCAATAGTTAAAGGTGAAAAATATTTTTATTCTTTTACACTAATTTTTATTTTACTGTCCATTCACTGCATTATGAAAAACGTAACTAGTGCGCTTTCCAACCATGTGAAGTTTAGGCTGATGAACAAGGTAAAGGACGTCCATTTCGTCAATCCAGCATCTGTCTCCTCTCTCCGGAAATATGTACACTATCCCCTTGCCGTCATTTCGGCATATGTTCAGTATCTCATTGCAATCGGTATCTTTATTTGATACTGAAGCTATTTGTGCTACATACATAAGTTTTTTCTTCTTGCCACTGTAGCTTGCCAATATAAAAGTTCCAACTGCCAAGGTCTTCATGGAAGCGATATTACACCTATTATATTTTTTATGGATTTATGAAGGCTCAAATGAAATGTCGTGTAGTTTATTGCTTCGGTATAATGTTTGAGTAAGACAGTATGCCTGTCTACTACTACAACATTATGGGTATATCTGGTACCCAATATGCTAGATGACATACTTTCCCATCGTTCCTGATTTTATTTTCTATTGGCCCGTAGTTCATTACTTGAAATATGCTTGATTTCAATTTTCTCATTTTTTGCACAACAGTATTCAAACAAAGTCTTGGTTGATGAAATCTTGGATACTCCCGATAATATGGCAAGTCTTGCTTGTCTTTTAATTTCACCTCCAATTCCATCCACTGCACTTTACCATGACGACTAGCAAAGAAATTCCACTCAAGTTCTTGTAGAGAAAACAATTCAAGTAAAAAAGGAATGTTTTCGAACAAGTACCTCTGCTTGAACTGGCTTGCTGCCCCATCAGAAAAGAATCTTACTTTATTGATGTTTGGATGCATGGTTCGTAGTTCTACAAGTAATGATCTGTAAAACCCATCTACTGCATATTTGTCATGAGTCAATTCATTTGAAACAATTACAAACGACTGACAAGCATCCTGGGTCCACATACAAGCCGTGAAGAGAGTAACTTGCTGGTGGTTCCAATGAGCCGCTTGAATTCCATTTTGGTCGATTATGGTAAAGTTTTCTGCGAAATCAACTTGAATGACTGCAGTCTCCTTGTCGCAATTTAACTTCGAATCCTTGAAGGCTGAACTTTGCTTTATTTTGATGAATGCATTCCTTTTGAAAAAATCAGTTGACTTTAGAGAACATTCAAACAATATTCAATTGTACCCTCATGGATATTTTTTTCATATCTGATTCCTCTTTTCTCCAATTGTTCTCACCTGACTTCAGTCTGGGGATTTTCAAACAAATCACAGAAGTTTCTTAACTTGACTGCACATCCTTCACATCCACCTATCATGCAGGATTCTACTTCTTGGTCACATGAAATAGCGTCCAAAAAAGGTCTGAATTCAGTGGGTATAATGAGTTTTACAGACTTCTGAAAACTGACTGTTACAGGGCCTTCAGCAAAAATCTTAGATTTTCATGATACTAGCAAGTGCAAGTCGTGTGAGGTACATCCGTCAAACATTTTATGTAGGTAGGACGCAAGCTACAGAACTTCGAAAATCCACATTTGAGATCCGGATGTTGTTGTCTTGAATAATAGTATGCTTCATTCAATGTCATAAGCATATACCGTTTTTGATGCTTTATTTTGCTGCCATCTGGCTGCCTTGAAATTACAAAATATTTTTGGCCTGGACACATCCAACTGATTTAGGGCCGATTTCACCAACGCCGATCAACGCTTGATCTTGGATCAACCGTACAAATAATCTCAAATCACACTGATCGAGTTTCACAAACGACAATCAGCGCTAATCGGGGATCAAAATCCTTGATCAAGTTGATCATGGATTTTCTTTGATCAAGCCATGATCAACCAAGATGGCCGACGCACTGTCATCATCTGACGAGGAGTTGGATATAATTATAGATTATTTCAACTTACGTGCACACCACGGGTCATTGGAAGTAAATGCGTATGATATATACGAAGAATAAGGAGTTTAAAAATGAAATTTAGATTATCCAAACCTGCCGTTGATTTCGTCCTAGAGCGTATTCATAACAGGACAAAGGAAACAGAAGGAATCATCCATATCACCCGTGAAACAGCTTTTAATAGCTCCGAGATTCTACGTAATGGAAAGCCTGCAGTTAAATTGAGTGGCTTGAACACACGGTATTTAAATTTAGCGGGTTTTCAACATGAGAGTAACGAATATCGAAACGCTGAGATCGGCTGAGATTGACGTTGTTTATGAAGACACCGGTATGTTGTTGTAAGATATTCCTACTGTTGTTCTTGTGTAGAATTATATTGTGTGTATGATAATAGTCGCGTCAAGTTTCCATGTAAGTACATAAGTTAACTTCGATTTCAAGATAAGCATTTTGGTACCTCAGCTTACATAAGGAGTTCACTTTTACATTTTAGTTTCATGTATGTAAATCAAGTATAATGGCCATACAAATCAAAACCATTGAAAAAGTAATTTCAAAATTATGTGTCCCTTAACCTTCGCTTGCTCGATGTTGGCCTTTCGGTGATGTTGGAGATGACACATGTTAATTAGAAATTTAATTAGTGAACTTAATATAACCTTTACTGATTATTTTAACTGTGGCAAATATGAAAATAGTTCACGATTTTTAAGGTAACCGAAGATAATGGTATTGCAGTATGTTTATACTATATTTTGGTACTACAAATTCTGGGTAGATTTTATTAATTAATGGTCAAGAGATAAGAAGTAATGAACGATGTAGTCTTACTCATTATACACGGTCAGGTGTCAGTCATATTCATCTAGGTGATGTACTTAGATAACACTGCTGCACAGGATTTGGAGCAAACTGGTAATAGTGTTTTTTTAATTGTATCCTAAAGATGATTAATGTATAGCAGTGCACTTTAAAATATCTTACTTCATGAAGGTGATGTAGGTGAGGGGGTCACATAACCCACAATGTTATGTAAAAGTTAGATAAATGGCTAATCATAAACCAGTGAAGGAATCCTATTAATTTTCTTAACTACCTATTGAATACTCAGCATAGTAATAAATACATTAAGGTGTAAAATCATGGCATCGACAATTTAATCGCATACATTACATTTGCAGCTGTGGTATTAATAAGATATTGGAATGCAAATTAGAGATTTTAAACCATAATCTTAAATGAAGTATATTATGTATCAATGACATTAAATTGTTTTTGAGTAATGTCTACTGCTGTTGGATGTATATCACAATTTATTTTACATGAGTTCTTGGGCATGATGCTTTTGTCGCTCCTAGTATAAGGAAGTGATAAATAGGTATCAGTATGTGATGTGAGGTAAGATCGTGGGCGCAAATTCATGAATTGTGTTAATATAAAACTGTTGTTTAACTGTAGCATGTGATGGTTCACAACAATTTAGATATGGGAAGTATAAATTTTAACACGCTACATTGTTCACACATCAATTATAGCTTGATATATACTACAGCTTTGTTAGTATAATAAAATATACTTGATTAGTTTATTTTGTTGTGTCATTATTGTTATCATTCTATCATAACCATCCTCTGTATGCATGTTCGGAAAGTAAGTTAAGGATTATCTTTTAAAATCAAAGCATGAAAGTGGAGCAATCTCTTTCTTTATTTGGTCTACAATCCTAACATGTTATCATTATAAAATACAAGTGAATAAAATAAAAATAAAAAATTGTTGTTGGAATTTGTTGATGCTAGGACCTTTGTAATGCTAGTATGAGTTGATTAGTGTTAGGCATGGAAATAATTATGTACACCTAAAAGTGTAGCTCATCACATAGCTAGTAGTAGACTGTTATTAAAATGAATAATACAGATTATTGCAATTATGTATTGCGATAGACTTCTCACTAAACAATAATAAGATACCAAATGTAGCTGGTAGGTCAGTTGCTAGTTCCCTAGGGAGCAATCGACCTGATTTAGGCGATTGAAATTCTTACCAACCTTTTATATACATATTTATAAATTCTTCTTGGCAATATAATATCCTTCAGATCTATTTTTCATCATAATTCAATGGTGGTGGGAATAATTCAATGATAGCAGTGGTTACCAATTGACTCTTGATATTTATGTTGAAAATAAATTTTGAAATTTCTAAATGCATTGCTCCAGTATATCTTAAAATGCAGTCTTGATTGTGCCTCATTAAAATATTTTACAGGGCATTGTAAATAACCTAACAAACTATGGTCTGAATGAGATTAATTGACTTTTTTTATTTTCACATTGAGGTTTATTTTATGTAGCTGACAGTCATTTAACCTGCCTCAAGTTGCAATATACATTTATGTAATTAGGTAAGAGGAAGCTATGAAGCTCCTGAGATTTAAAAGTTTTTGCAGATACATAGTAATTGGTGAACTACTTAGAGTGAGTAAATCAAGCAGTCTAATTTAAAGGTCCCATTTTGTAAAGCAAAGCTGTACCAAGAATTCATACAATTTCCTAGTGGAAGAAAGGAATTTGTGAGAATGGAAGAAGAATTTTTTGGGATTGCTGGATTCCCAGGCATCATTGGGGCAATAGACTGCATGCATATCCCAACAACTTCATCTGGAGGAAAAAATGTTGGAGAATTATTTGGAAATAAGAAGTCCTAATTTTCTATCAATGCCCAGGCAGTTTGCTCCCCTACACTATAATTGACTAATTTGGTGGCTTGGGTCTGTTCACAATAGCACTATTTTCAAAATTTTTCATTTGAGGGCTAAAGTGCAAAGTGCAGAGATACCAGATGATTATTTATAAGGTGATGGCGGTTATCTCTTCAGGCCATACCTCCTTGTTACACCCTGTAAACAGAGGAGAGAGGAAGTACAACCTTGCTCATGAGCAAAGCCTAAACCCATTTGAATGTTGTTTTGGGCAAGGACTTACCCAGTATCAAAACTATGGGTGGGGGGGGGGGGGGCAAGCCATGGTTGTTCAAGTTGTAGGTAAGATTTAAGCATGGAAAAGGTGACAGAAATTAACATTTTAAGGAAACTGTAACAACTCTTTATTAATTTTTAAAATTATTAGCTTGAAAAAATATTATTTTCCAAAAAGACATTTTTGATTTTTGCTTCTAAGGGGGGGCAGCTGCCCCCTCGCTGGGTATGCCCATAGTTTTAGGGTATTGAAACAGAGGTTTCCTTCCCTCTCCATTGGACTAAGAATGAAAAAAATACATATTTCCTCATCATTGTGACTACTGGGGTTTTACACAAAATTTCAATTATATTCAAAGAGAAGGTACTCATTCAAGATGCCAATGTGAATCTTCATCAACTCATGGGAGAGGTATCCACAGGAGCAGCTGTTTGACTAGCCTTAATTAATGGCATACTTTTATGAGTTTTTTTTTTAAATAAATTCTTCTTTCATGATAACCATAGCATGGTTCCTCATGGTAAATGGTTTTCTCTCATTTTTACATTTTTCCTGAGCATAAAAAATTAAATGGTAAATGTCATCTATTTTAAACATTCAATAGTTTTTTAAACCTGCAGATAAATTACAAAAATAATTTTTTACCTCAATTCGCGGATAGTATAACTTGGAATTTAGATTTGATGACATTAATAGGATAAAAAAACCTAGGATTTGAGAAATATTATTTATTTATTTTCCTTCACTTAGGCTAGGGCAGCCTATTTTATCTCAATTTATATTTTTCTATTTTCCAAAGCTAGTACACTATTTTTCAGTTTCTTATATTACGCTTATGCTTTCCATGCTTTCTTCTTCTCATTGCATGTATGAGCATCTGTTCTTTTGTTCCATATAATATTTGAATGAGTTTCTACGAGATGAGATTCCTCCAACTCAGAGAAATTATTCGCTTTCGCTGTTTTCTAAACTCGAAAGTCGCGGTTTTCCCGTAGGTAATAACAAATGCCGTTGTAATGCGCTGTAGACAGCCAATAGGAAAGCTACTTACAAATCTATGAGAATTATAATGCTACGCGATTGCCGATCAAGTGATTTTGATTGTTGATCAAGGATCAGACGTTGGTGAAACGGACGCGAGACTTGATCTCAGATCAGGGAATTGATGCCGATCAACTGATCGCCCATCAAAGAGAGGTTGGTGAAATCGGCCCTTAATCTTGCAAAAAAAAGTTCTGAATTATGTTTACAATATCATCATGAGTTACCTTTTGGGTCTTAGGTGAAGAGGGTTCACCATATTGTAAGTTAAGATATTGCAAAACTCTCTTAACTTTGCGGGGACTCTTAGTGGGACATTTTTTTATTCTGCATAAAGATTTTCCTAGTCTTTGCCTACTTTTGTATGGAGACGTTAAAATGGATGAGGTTTGGGCATAATGACTTTATTGGGTTGTAGATATTCCATTTGAGTCTCCTGGTTTCTCTGATGCACTGTCTCTCAGTTTTTGTTTGAAGCGGCGTTGAGCTAATCTATTTTTTTCTTTCTGGTCTTTCATTTGCCTCTTATTTATCTGCTGTTTTATACTACTTTTCCTCTCTCTATCCTTTTTTTAATGAACTATTATATAAATTAAAATTAGGCGATGTATAATGAAATATACATCACCTAATTTTAGGTAATTCTGTCACAGTAATTCCGTCACATCGCAGTAATTCCGTCACACTGCCATATGGCATAGATTAAGCGTTTTTGAGAGAAACTAAAATTAAAACCTTAGAGGGTGTCAGAACCTACCTTTCCAGGAGGAAAATTATCCCTCTTTGATATAAAATAGTGATAGAATAAAAACAATTTCGAGTTTTTGTGATGGAATCACTATTTATGCATGTGCACATACATACATATTTTAAAGTCTTCATGCATTGCATATTTAAGATGATGTTTGTTTTAAAACGTTGCCAAAGCTATACACCATAAAACAAAAAGTTCAATAAAAAACAGCTTATCTTCTTTGTTGATATATATTTCTCTTTAAACTATGATAAAATAGTTCATTACCAATCCTTGGCTGCCATCTTGAATTCGACAATCAACAAATGAGCAACTAAGTTATTTGAACAAATTAAATACCGATTTTATAAAATTCAATCATTTAACTGTTGATATATCCAAATAAAATATATCCCACCTACATTTTAATTTGAGAGAAAAAGTTGACATTTTCATGGAAATGCCCAAATACAAAGAGTGCAGTAGTAACAGAAAAGTATTCAAATTCATCACATTTCCGCATTTGTTTTTTTGACAATCGTATCTCACTCCAAATACATAGGATAAATTCACGACAGAATATACCACAGCCTTAGCAAGCTGCACATGTTGCTCTTAATTCCACTAACCTGGCAAAAATCTGGTCTCAAAGATATGCTCTAGAGTCCTGTACACGTGCGAACCTAATTAATTTTTAGATCAAAAACGTACGTGCGAGTTTTTAATTTATTAATTGTCCTATATTTTGACAAGAAAAGGTTTTAATGATTACAGTGCTCAGAAATATTAACGACGGAAAGTAAATCACGCTCTGAGAATGGATTCAAGTAATTTATTAGTTTTTCTTACGGTATATATCGTAGAAGTTTCCACGTCTTCATATTTACTCAGGTGAATATCCATAACCTTTAAAAAAAAGTTTTCTCTATACCTCGAGTCATGTGTACATGTGTTATGAATTACAGTATCATGGAAATGCTTGAATATTTTGCGGTCCGCCAACGCCCTCAGTACCTACTCCGCGAAATAACTTCAACCGAATGCAATGTGTCTAAAATCATTATGAGCTGTACGGACTGCATGAATCACGAATAAAAAGATGTGAGGGGTAGAAATGGGTCACATATGTTTATCATCATCATAAGTCAACAGTCCCAAGATTGGTTTGACGCAGATCTCCATTCCGCTCTCCTATCCGCTGGCCTTTTCGTAATGACGAATTTCTGATCTTTCACATCCTTTATTACCTGTCCTGCGTAACTTATTCGGGGGCATCGCTTGCCCTTCTTCCCTCCACCCAGTGGCGGATCCAGGATAGGGACGAGGGTGTGCTATGTGGGGGGTAACCTCACATAAGTAGTGGGGGTCGGAACAAAATTCTATCTAGTGTAAATTGGATACCCAAGGGGAGAGGTGACCCTCTTTAGATCTGTCACTGGATTGCGGCGTACTAAAAGAGTGTAAAATAGGCCCAAGGAGCTAATTTGTAATTCAATTCGTTAAAGTGGGTAAATATATCGGAAAATATAACTAAATACTTCAGTGCAAAGTGGCAACCTCCAAAAATTTCGATTTTATCTAGTGTGCGTTTCGATTCAATGGGGTGGGGGGGGGAACCTTAGCCCACTTTGACCTCCCCCTCCCATAGATCCGCCTCTGCCACCACCTATCCGACATTGTTACCATCAGGCCATCATGCTTTATAATGTGGCCTACTAAGAGGTCCCGTCTTCTCCTTAAGGTTTTTAAAAGGGTGATCTTTTCTCCAACTCTTCTCGGCACTTTCTCATTACTTACTCGTTCGATTCATATCATCTTCATCATTCTTCGGTAGCGCCACATTTCGAATGCTTCCAACCTTGACTTCTCTGCTGCTGTCAACTTCCAACCCTCGCTACGATAGATAAACACGCTCCATATGTAGCACCTGATGAATTGTTTCCTTACTTCCATTCTTGTATTTTCAGCCGTAAGAATTTTCTGCTTTTAAGTAGAAAGCAATTTTCTCCTGCGTCATTCTACAGACTATTTCTTTCTTGCTTCGTTTATCGTTGGAAATTCGGTTTCCTGGGAAGCAAAACTCTTTCACTTTTTTAAGTTTTTGTTTTCCGAGCTTAATGTTTTCCTTGCCTCCTCTCTTTTACTGCGTACTAATACTTTAGTATTTTTTGTTGATTTTCAGCTGATATCCGGCCAATCTCCTTTCCATATTTGTAGAAGCCTTCTTCAAATAATTCTGTATCTCAGCTACGACTGCTATGTCGTCGGCAAATCGCGTCATACTAATTATTTCTCTGTGGATATTGACACCCAAAGCCTTCCCTTAGATTTCATTAAAAGCTTCCTCGATGTAAAACATATGCTAATACCTAATATGTATGAATACAGGAGATGCACTAGGACTGCTTAGTTCCTCTCTGGCTCCTTTGTCATCACTCGACCGGGACTTGTGCAATCCCTCTTATTCATGCGTCGATGGATGGCATAAGGGTCTCTATGTAACAGCATCTGTGCGCGAGCTTTTCTTTCCTGCCTCGAGTCCTCATAGCGAAGAGAGAGAGCGAACCTTTTATAGCAGTGTCGCACGCTCGCGATATCAATCTGCGACCACACAAATCCCCCTGGAGCTGTCTCATGCACCCTTCGCCTTCATCTCATTATCTCCCTCTCTCTCTCTCTCGCTCTCCGCACATTCCGCGACCACCTTCCCCTCCTCCCTTCACCAGTTGACCTTCCCCCTGGGTACGCCCAGAGCAAACAGCATCACCAATCACCACGACACATGCTAAAGCGTCGGTGGAGAACCGGCTATAGATATGGCACACATATGAGATAAAACAGCACCCCGAATTATAAATATCTAAATATAAAGAGAGTATACAAACCAAAGAATTTCATAACCGATGTCAATGACAAATAGATCATCAAATGTCTTCAATTAAACAATAAATTTCATAGCATTTACCTTTTATATCTTGTCTCATATTAAGAACTACATTACTACATTAATGTCAGTTTAATGTAAAAAAACAGCATATAAATAAATTGAAAATTGTTAACAAATGAAAATATGCATCACTATGTAGAGCAGATGGATACGATACTTCGTCGAATTTCCGTACGTAAAATATTTTCATGGAATAAATTAAAATGATTTAGGCGTACACAATAAAAGGTTATGGTACTTTTTCACACAATTTATTTAGCACGACCGGTTTCGTCGCAGAGGCGACATCTTCAGGTACGGAAATCGTACCATAACCATAACTTTTTATTGTGTACAATGGATTTTCACAAAGTAAAGCCTGAAACAATAGAGTTTATTGATTTAGGCGTGATAAAGTGGAAGTTCGACATATTGAAATAAAGGGTAGTTGCACTTTTCCACATCATCATTAGTCAAAAATCCAGACATTGGTTTGACGCACCTCTCTATACCTCTCTCCTATTCGCTAGCCTTTTCATAGCTACGTATTTCTTCTCTTTTTCATACTTTATAACCTGCCCTACGTAACTCATTCGGGGCCGTCAATTGCCCTTCTTCCCTTCCACCTGTCCGTCTACCATTTTTTTCATCGGGCCTTCATGTCTCATAATGTGGCGAACTGAGTTGTCCCATCTTCTTAAGATTACTTAAACTTCTTTTTCTCCACTCTTTTAACCACTTCCTCGTTACTTACACGGTCGATCCATTTCATCTTCACCATTCTTCGGTAGCACCACATTTTGAATACTTCAACTCTAGACTTCTCTGCTGCTGCCAACTTCCAAGCCTCGCTTGCATAGAGAAACATGCTCCAGATGTAGCATCTGATGAATTGTTTCCTTACTCTTATGCCTGTACTCTCAGGTGGAAGAAGATTCTTCTTTTTGAAGAAAGCCTTCTTCGACTGCTGACAGAGCCATCATCTGATACAAGTCCTTGTTACTTTGTACAGTTGGTCTTGTACCCGATGATGGCTCTTTGAGCCGTAACGCGTCGTACGCATTAAAATAATTGTGGAAAAGTGCATCTCCGTTTCATTTCAGTGTGTCAATGGAAAATACTGGGATTTTCACACAGATTTATTATTACCCCGATCGATTTAAACGACTTTGCGTCTTTTTTCAAGCGGGGAGCTAACTAAGAAAAATATTTCGGGCAAGGCTTTTATATATTTCCATGAAAGGTGGGGAAGGCTCGAGCCAAGAGGGAGGGAGCAATTAAGATAGGAGTAGAGGAGTGGTGTAGGGAAAGAGGCGAGAGGAGGGAGTTGTCTTCCTCCAAGGAAAGCGGAAGGGAAACAGTTGGCATTGGTAGTGGCGGATTTAGGAAGGGAGATCTCAGGGGGTTATGCCCCCCCCCCCAAATTTTAATCAAAAATTATTAATTTTTATTATTTTAATAAGAATTTAATTATTAGATTAAGGAGTAAATGCATCGTAAGGGGTGGAAACATGAAGACCAAGACTAGAAATCTGAGCAAGAACACAAAGTTACTCTTTATTCAAGGAATTCAAACTCCACATAGTAACGCCTGATAATATAGAACGTTTGACGTTTATACCTCCTCAAAAATTAATGTAGATTCCTAAAATACCCTTGTATTTTCAATCCACAGTAATTACTCTGTATATTTCCTCAGATGAACATCCAGAGTACATTTAATCTGGGAACTGATGACTTAAACGATAATGAAAACCCGTGAAGGGCAAACATAAATGTAGCGTCGAGAGGTGAAGTATTGCATGTTCTATTGTGTACAATTTCAGAGGGGTGGATGTCATTCATGAATATCATATAAGTAAAAAAAAGTTTTAAAAAGTCATTTTTATAGCAGTCCTGCTTGTAGTATTTTTGTAACTTATGTATCCAATTAACCATAAATAATGTTTATTTATTACGGTAGTATATTTACTGAAATGTATATGACAAAATTACGAGTGAGTGAGTCCCTGCTAAGGGAATAATCTTCGGAGTTGACGAATGAAATATTTTCTGTGTTGCAATGCATACATTATTTCCATTTTTCCACGTAACACGTCTCTTAACAAATATTAAAAGAGTTTCAACGTTTTTCTATTGTTGATGCCTTCCACTCTATCACGACTGAAAACTATCAATATACATAGTTTAACTTAAAAAGTACAGGGTACTAAACCTTAAACTTAAAAAATAAAATTCTAAAAACACCATGATTTATAAATTCAAAATATGAAACGGCTCTACTACACCAAAATTATGGACACTTTTTGCTAACTCGGGGTTGATTAGCGAATAATGGCAACACTTTTTTACTTCGTTGACTTAGCACTCTCACCCCAAATGAGAATTATCACTGGTCTAGAGGCTTCCTACATCCCGCTAGTGAATCGTAATACTTCATCAGGGTAGTGATTCAAACTGAATTAATTATTCCATGAGTGAAAATTTTATTATAACGGAATTTTATAGTAGTAAATGGAGCTCTCTGTAATTCGTCTCACTCAATTCTGTGAACCATTATTGGAAATTCATCAAAATGTAAACTCTTAGCTGGAGAACTTCGATCCATTGCATCATGACCTTTCAAACTCCGTCGCGTCATTTAACAAATTGCTGCTGATTCACATCGCAGCAATAAATCCCTTCCTTCGTAACGAATGCCCGTAAATGGCAATGATCTCAAGTCTAATCAATGCATTTGATCACATATGCTCCACAGTTTTAAACGAAGGTTATTCTGCAGCACATGGCTTTTTACCGCTGGAATGAAAAAAACTCATTTAAAAACTAAAGAATAAAATAAATGTTCCTTATAAAAGTAAATATATTGCAATTGCATGCAATATATTGGCTATGCGATAAGTAGACTAGAATCGAATCTCAAAGATGCTCCGATCTAAATACCCACTGCCCTTTTCAGCCATAATCGGAATATTGTGGCAGGCTACGGCAGGACTATGGGCCCGCATACATATGGAGCAGTATGTGTGGGCCCGCAGTCAAGACAAGTGACATTTTTCAACGATTGAAAAAAAACTTGCCACAATCCACCTCATAAATAAATGGAGGTTACACAATTCACTTACAACCTTCTTCCTACAATGGAATGCATGTATTTTCAATTACATAGCGGTAATACACACAAAAAGCCGAGATACGTCGAGTACTGAGTATATAAGTTGCATTTTCTTAGCCTCCTTCGGTGCTGATTTACCATATAAAATACCTTGGAAAGGAAAATCTTGATGCTGATTGTATTTTACATGCTCGCTTTGGAATCGACCCTTAGAATATGGTCATCCTAAGCAGCAGTCGGTCAGAGGATGTAAGGGGTTGACACAGACTTTTCCATCAAAATTACAAACCCCAAATAAAGCATTTGATTTTTTAAATTTTATTTTATTCATTTCCATTCCACTGAAAACAGCACGCCTTTCACATCGGGGTGTGTTAAACATTTCTACACTTGCACGTGCACGAGCAGCCATGCCCTGGATAAGGAAAACTTACCCAGGCAGGACTCGAACCCACGAACTCTTGTTTGGTAGACGAAGACTTTACCCCGCCCCCACCGAGGCCGGGGGTGTTTTGAAGTATCTACAACAATACTGAATATTTTATTTATGTGAAGAGAGAGGAAATTGATGTACAGCTTATTCAAACAATAAGCAAGTTCCAACCGAAACTCACTGTCAGATTGGTTTGCAGACATCTGTATGCTACGTAGCTTAGTTTTGATTTGTAACCGCTGACGATGTCACGAGTGAAATCAGAAAATTTTCACCAAGGTTTATATTACCAAATCGCATACTGACGGCAGAGACTAAGGACTGAGAGGTTCCACCGAGGAAAATGATTGGTGTGATTAACTTGAAATATTCAATTAAGCTCTTCGATTTTTAATTGATCTAATTTTTATTTTTAAAATGGGATTTCATTTCTTGGAAGTTAGAAAACGGAAATTTTCCAAAATCGATTACGGTGATATTTTTCTAGGCATACGAAATATGATTACAAACTAAAATATAAATGCTGTTTCTGAAAAAAAGCTGAAATAAATTAGTCACATAAAAATGGTAAAAAATAAAACTTTAACAAAGAACCATACTAATTTTGTACTTATTACCAAATGAGTTATCTCAACGGACATAAACATCATACAGCCCGAACTAACGTAAGATGGCATTCTCGGCAAAAATTCCGCTACCATGATCCCAGGGATTTAAAAAAGAGACTGGGGAGTATCTAAAAACTGTGTGAGGGCAGTGGCACTCTACGGATCAGAAACGGGGACCACAAGAGAATCTGATCAGAAAGGAATTGTGTGCCTTTGAGACCTCGAGAGTCGTTCCGACGGTTGCCGAAATCATATTGGCAGGTAAGGTTATAATTAAGAAAGTGCACTGAATAAAATGCGAAGAGACGAAACTGTAAAGCATCATACGCCAAAGGAAGACCCGGTGGATATATCCATTGGACGCAGGGATAACGTAAGGAATATGACAGAGGGAATAATCAAAAGAAAATTATCCCAAAGGAGAACAATTGATAACTAGGGGCTGATAAAGGAAGAAGCAAGGGAGAAGAATACCATGGAATTGTAGGAACTAGCTTCGGATAAGAAGAAATGGAATGCGGCCGGGTACCACTATAATAATTGCAGTACTATGAACAATTTACCTAATGAATACTTGAATCCGAAAAAAAAACTTCATTTGAATAGCATCAGCGCTACAGTAAGCTAAAACACATCGAAAAAATATTTTTTTAAACATTTATAGATTAAATTGTTCACATCCTGTGAATACCAATTATTCTTTACAACGTCGAAGGAAATAATTTATGGTTCTACCACGTATTTGAAAAATATTCATTTTGAATCGCGTACTCACGACGGACCATCTTGAAACACCTCATGAATCATGTATTTCAAAAGGCGATAATACACAGAACGAGGATAGGTAAAAGTTTACCGGTCTACGTTCATTTTTATCATTATTTCTCATTGCTTCCTGTTTTCTGTCCAGAAGAGTCCAGTCGCACTGATAAAATAACATTGACACTGAGAACGAACAGATGGCGGCGAAATTTGGTCTCACACCGCATCTGCAGATAGGTTTGAGAAGTTGCACCATGTATGGACGGATGCCGTCGGTGACAGGTTCGGGTCTTCGCGATGGGATGCTTTTTGGACGCGACGCGCAACACGGATGCAGCCAAAACTGGAAGCAGCCCGTGTGGCCCGTGCACGTGAACTGTTATTTTCTCCTGAGCAACAGGTGTCGACCACAACAAAGGAATGTTAGTCGTTAAAATCTACCTTTTCTTTAACAAAAGATACATTCCCAAGGCGTAGAGAGCGTCATAAACCATGGGATTTATTGTGTCAAACAAAGAATATCTCGTGTGAAAGCATTCGTAAAAAAGATAGATAAAAAATTAATGCATTGAATTACTCGCATCTTGTGAAACCCAACTATGGTTACAACGTCGAAAGATGCCGTATATTGTAGAAAAACTTTCTCTGCCACATATTTGAAAAGTATTCAAGAAACAAGATTGGAAACATTCGAAATGTGATGCCACCAAAGAACGATGAAAATAAAATGGATCGACCGAGTAAGTAACAAGGAAGAATGGGAGAGAAGAGAATTCTTCTAAAAAAAAACTTATTGAGAAGACGGGACAACTTAGTTGGGCACATTATGAGATATGATGGCCTGATGAAAATAATCGTAGAGGGACGAACGGAAGGCAAGAAGTAAAAGGGCCGGCCCACAGTGGTCCCAAATCGAAAAAAGCTGGCCAAAAGTCGTTTTTTCGAAAATTTTCAAGGAATTTTTTAGCCTTATTTTCGGATTCTGCAGGATATGGTCTACAAAATACACTACTAAGTTAGTATTTTTGTTCATCAGAGCGGCTGCAGTGATCCGTCAAACATGGAGCATTCACCGTAAAAATCACAGTTGCGTGAAATCGGTCGATTTTGAGGAAGTTCAGCGTCATACAGGACAACCTTTACGCGATATATCTGGCCAAAAACATTTTTAACTACAAATATAAACATTATTACATAGTGAGACATAAATTTTATTCGGATTTTACTATGTTTACTATTTTATATATATTTTGTAACTTTTAGTGTTTTTTACCCGAATTTTCATATAAAATGTACAATATCGTTTAGAAAGGCACGTGAATGCACGGTGTCTTTTGCACCAATACAAAGGGAAAAGTATATGCAACGCAGTAGTGAAGAATATTTTTGCTACTAGTTGCTACTCCGACCTCAGCATTGATTTAACTATAATGATGCAATGCGCTGACGCGGGCGGCGGCCTGGCTGGCGCGTGGTAGGGCTCGAGGAAATCCAGTATTTATGGGTGTTATTCAACATTGTTGGATATTTTATTTCTACAAAAAATATTTACCCTATGAATAAACATCTCTTGTCATACGTAGAACGTTTTATCATTAATAGTTTCCATTTCACCTTACCTTTTATTTACGCGTGCCCATGCTCTCATAAAAATTGCTTAAGGACTCGAGCGGAAGGATATATTTATGGAACGAAAGTTCGCAGCTGTGCTTATAGTAATCCTCAAAAACATGAATGCATTCAAAACAAAAAAGAATCCCTCAAATGCTACTCCACCCTTTCCTTCCGTTAGACGGGTTAGTTTTCGCCCTCGCGCGGCACATTGTCCCTCTGTCGCCTCCTTAGCGGCCTCCTCAACCACATGCAGGGCAAACGACGGCCGAAAAGGCCTAGGCTATTGATTGCGCCCATCGGGAAAACACAACCACCGCTCTCTGTACACTTGTTATGAATTGCACTTTGGCCACCGGGGATGAACGGAGCAAGCCTTTTCACCTTTCAAATGTGATATTTCCTAGAAAATGGAGATAATAGCATCGCGAACCTCACACTGTGGAACCCCCAAATTACTTCTAGACATCGCTTGCCCGAAATTTTCTCGCCAAAACTCAGTTTTACTCAGATTTTGCCAAACGAAAGGCGTGAAAGTTAGTTTCCTCAAGCGTGAAGATCGAGTCTTGAAAAAGTCGAGTATCATCGAACTTTTTAAAGAAGACTTGTGGAGTTAAAGAAGAGTGCCCATAGTGTTTTAGTTCGATAACTCTGAAAATTTTCACGAGTCTTGTGATGCATGAAAAATTTCTTGAAAGTGGAAAAGGGTCCGTATCGTTTAAAAACCAATACTTATTGGATTGCTGGAGCAACAAGTTAGAGTTAGATGAGGACGTTAATTCAAAAGTTATCCTAAAAAAATTGCGGAGAAGTGTTTTTTCTCTCAAATTATCTTCGCCGGTGGAAGGAAAGAAAAAGAAATGACAGGTTTTTTAGAAGAAAGTTCGCTGACTGCCTAATGAGAAGTTGAAATTTCCTCCGCCTTTATTTAAACAATTTGAGAAGTCCAGTGAAAGGGCCTAGAGATGGAAAACGGAGGATCTTAGAGCTAGCACATCGCCAGTAGAGCATCCATGAGTTATCGAAGCAAAGGTGATGAGTTCGTGGCGAAAATAATAAATGAGGTGACAACAACCACACTCTCAAGAGCTCGGCGAGTGTTATCGAAATGGAGAGCCAAGGATGTGAGGCAAAGTAAAATCTCCCACGAAGAAGCCCTTTCCATGATCGTTTCTGGTAATTTCACGAAACATCAGTACTTGCTCCTCCGACGGACATCTAAAGAAGCTGCCCTTCCTATTGTCCACTTGTCCGAGGAGGCAATGGAGGCGAGGAATAAGGACATAAGAAGATTCAGGGAGCACCATGCAAGGAAATTTTCCTGGATAGCAACGAATGAAGACCTGTTTAAAAGATTACTCCTAACTTCAGATGCAATGATATCAAGTATTTCTAAGGCTCAAAGAAGGAAATTACTTCAATTACCAGTCGAGGTAAAGAGTTTATTAATCCTGGAAGAATTGAGTGGATGACGACTGTGATGAGGATTTGTCGGATAGTGATCATGAATGTATTTAAATTTTTTTCGTAACAATGACTGAGAAAGATAAGGAGAAATATTAACTTATTTTTTTGATAATTAAAAAAGCCCAAATTAATGGAAAATCTCGTTTAATTTTTCGTACCAAATCATGTGCTCGTTAAATTGATGCCTCACTTCGTAAAGAGCTTATTGCAAGCGTATCAATAAATTTGGCGTTTAACTTGAGTTATAGGAGTTATGAAATATTGTTTATAACATTTCAACGATTGTAATAATGCCTCCGTTGAAACTTGTGAAATACGGAACCCCGTTTAAAATTGCTTCCAAATACATTGGCACGTTACAAGGAACTATAAAATTGTCTACTTAATTAGAATTAGATATTATAATTTTTAAACAATTAATGCAGTACAATAATATTAATAATATTCCTATACTATAAATTTCCAATTAATATTAACTTATTTTTCGTATCAAATACGATCAAACATATGAGAAAGTAGAAAATGTTCTCTTGGTTCATTCAAAATAAGTTGTTCAAAATTTGTCCAAAAATAAACAATGCAGTCATTTTATATGCATTTATGTATGTTTTAAATAACTAATTCAGTTTTATGATATGTATAATTTTAATTTACTATCACCAGTATAATCTCAAATTCCAATGTTAAAAAAATTAATTGTTTAAACAAAATGTGAAATAGCAATAAAATTATTGCAAATACATAAAAAATAGTTATAAATTCAGAATAAGCGGGTCAAAAACAATAAGAATAGACCTTTAGGTCAAATATATACATAATAACAACGGCGTAATTAATTTTGGCCAGCTTTTTTCGATTTGGGACCACTGTGCGGCCCCACATGAGTTACATAGGACAGGTTATAAAGGATGTGCAATAGAAGAGATGCGTCGCTATGGAAAAGCTAGCGGATATGAGAGAGGAATAGAGAGCTGCGTCAAACCAATCTTAGTATTGTTGACCAATGATGATGACGACGATAGTGTGAAACAAGTCATATGTAAAGAAATAACACCGGTTAACAGGCAATGATGCGTCATCATCAATCCAGATAGCTTAAATCGAAACGCTGACAGGGGTTTATACAATTTACAGTGAACATTTCGAGGCGATAGCCTTAGTTTTTAACAGCTAATACGCAACGAAAAAGGACCGGTGAAAGGAGAGTTATTCGTCCTCCTTAAGCCAGAATGTTTGTCTACGTACTAACATTGATAGGTGTCTACATTATTTTACAGTGAAAATTTCAGGTCAACAGCCCAAGTTTTAAAGGTGTAATGCGAGGTGAAAATAGTCGAATGAGCGGGAATAATGCGTCCACTTAATATAATTTTGGTAAGGATTTAGGCACAGAGATGTAAATAAATAACAAACGCAAATTCATCAATGCTAATATTACACTGCATTGTTTTAGAAAGCCACAGCATGAAATGGAAGCTTTAAATTTTGAACTATCACGGACAAAACATACCTAGTTTTGCTATCAATCCTCATATATATCCGCGCCGTACAGTAAATCATTTAATTATCATCATTATTTATTTCCTGCGCCACGGCCACATCCATTCGAAGGGATAAATTTTCGAAATGAATTTCAAATCTCTCAAATTTGGTTTCATGCGTGAAATACACGTACCAACATAAAAAAACTGACATATCACTTCAAAAATGTCAAAATCTAATGGAAATGTCCATTCATGCATAACGATACCATAACAAAACAGAAAACGTCATTATTTATTTAAATTTTAGTTTACTGTAAATAAATGAGTCATTTATCATTAATATGTAATATTTGAGCCCGAAAGATTAGTGAACCAAGCCGTTACTATAACGTCGTATATTTTATAATTACATACATGCTGAGGAATAAATATTCCCTTTCAATTTTTTATTAACGGATTACGCGTGCTATTTTTCTCTGTGTGCGTTCAATATTCATTTTTACCCATCCATAATGGGTAAAAATGTAACCATGGAAAGTGGCAACGTAATTCAATACCACTGCGTGAAAACCCGTCTCTTCATTTTACACTCAAACATCGGTGTGTTTTAGAAATGTGCGCCTAATGACTGCAAATAGTGATAAAGCCTGGGAAATCACGGAGACCGCAAAAAATTACGAAACGGCGCAGGAAGGAAGTCGTGGAAGACCGCAGCGTCAAACAGAAAGAGGTTTTTAACAGCTCCGCTAAGGTCCTGCCATGGAAAGAGCGGTGAAAGCTTCTTCCTAAAAATTTGGACACTGCCTCACATGCAGTTTTGTTCAAAAATGCTAAAATTAAAAAAATAATAAAAACGATGCTTATGGATAAAAATACGACAAGAGAGTAATTGGTCGTACATGGAATGCAATTCAAATTGGTTTCAACGCATTTGTGTCATCTTTGAGCCGCCAGAAAAAAAAGGAAAAGGGAAAAAATACAGATACTCACTAATTCCGGATATATTTTATAATGTTTCCAAAGTGTTTCTTGATTAGGCTGTAAGCCGTTTCTGATTCTGAGGTATTACAGGGTTAATTATATCATTTAAATCTAATATTTTGTTACAAACCCTAAAATAGCGGTTTCTAACCCGTTCACATTTCCACATAATAAACATCACCCAATCCCATATCCAAGTAAAATAAATTTCCAGTAAATTCCTCAATCTGGTGCAGCTTCGTACTACTTTTTGGCATCTCAACTAGCACGTATTTCCATGGTCACCGTTCCCGATCATCTTATATCTTTCATGTTTCCGTCGTAATATTCTCCTAAAGTTTTCACCCAGATTAGATAAGTCTGAGTGAGGCTTCGATTTTTCTGGTGACTGGCTTTCCAAAGAGCAAACTATGGCAAATTTACTTTCCGTCTACTCCCAATCTCTCCACGCTCTCACTCCGGTTACTACCCTCTGCACCTTGGAATTAGGCGCTCGGAATGCATTGATCTGAAAGGAAATTGCAGCAAAATCCCGATATTGCCTCACCACCGTTAGCTTCAACACCATTATATGAGGCCGTCATTCCAGGTGGCATCTCGCAATCTCAAAAGGCGAGTCTCTTGTTGTTTATCAAGTGATTATTCGAGAAGTTATGTGCATAATATAAAATATTGAAATTGGACTTCTATAACCATGTTTTTCCGAACGTTAAAAAAATTACAGAAAATAACATTTAAACTTTTTAAAATAAGATTTGAAAGATTTTATTACATATAAGGCGATAAATCTGGTATTTCCTTTTTTTGATGCACCTAACATCTGTGTCCTTCTCCGGGTATGTTTACCACTCTGCTCAAATTCCTACAACGCAAAATCTAAAGAATTGAAGTGCCCAAGCATGTAATAACCACAATTACGACTTGAGATTATCGAATTGGCAACGAAAATAATATATCGTCCTGTGATTTTCCTTACATGAATTGACCCGATCAATAATTCCCCTAGAATCGGGAATCGAACCATGAATCTTCGACCTTATGCGCTACCCCAGAACTTCAATTGGTAGATCAATTATACCGAGGGCCATGCTAGTGTCGTAGCCGGAATTTTGAAATGGGGGGGGTTTACTGGAGATTTCGGGGCCTTTTCGGGGTGTATGGAAAACACTGTGGCAGATAGGAGTCCTCCCCCGGAAATTTTTGGGATTTTTGATGGAAACTTGATTTTTTAGTACTCAAACACACAATCATTGTAAAATTATTTATTAAAAGTTATTAATTTTGAATACATCTCACTCGTTTATGACTACTCTTTTACAGGCTTTAGGGGGGCTTTGCAACCCTTCCCCTGTGACTACACTACTGGTAGTAGATGCTAAGCCCTTGCGGTCCAACAAGGATGAAGACGCCTTGAGTAAGGACTTAAACGAATCCACAAACGTTTGAAAGCCTCAAAACTGCGCTAAATCCGCGTATGGCAGTAATTTTAGGTTAATATTTCGAGCATGCAGCGCGAACAGCGGTAAAATTTACATAAATAACCATAAGAAAAATTTTAATTTTCCCGTAAAATCTTTGTAAAATTGTGAGAACACTTTCTTTCAAATTACATAGGCATAGGGAAAAATGCTTGTTACCACAGAATAGAAAAAAAGCAAAGCATTCGATCATATTTATATCGCATGCAAATGACGTATGGCACTTTTAGCTCCCAGCCCTCTTCAGGTCTTGCACTAACGGGCATCATGTTATCTCATCCTTTTAGTCGGCCAAAATGCTTCAACTTTTGCTATCGAGAATTTGATCGACAAAAACGCCCGGTGTATCTCAGCACTTCGCTTATCTCCGTCAACATTTTATAGATAATCCCAATGAACTCGGGAACTCACATCCCCGCCTGATCACTTATCGGTAAATATTGATTAACTCCGGGTATTCGAACACCGTCATAAACCATGAAATACCGGGTTCTCCTCCAACAGAGTTTTAGCTGGATAAAATTCGCATTTCTCCTCTTCTTTAGGCTCACCTACAAAACTTGGATGATAGTGCTTCTAATTGGTCAACAATCGCTGGATCCGACACTATTCGCTGCGGCAATTTTTTTCTCTGACACGTATGAGAATGACTAAATTTGGAAAACATGAATCACGTCCATATAGCAGTTAAAGTGTTCACGAATCCTAAAGTTTCTGTATGATCCAATAAATCCTAAAATTGACAATGCTCGCGTTTAGGAAAATATTTATACTGAGAAGAATTTCATTGAAATTGAGCACAGCCCGATAAAATATCTCATCAGCTTAACGACACCCACAACTAAGCCACTTCTTCCAAAAATTGTCAGCATGAACCTCATCTTTTAAACTATAAATAAATGTCCAAAGAAATCACAAAAATTTACGCTGTGATCGCACAACATTGTTTACAATGAATATTTCGAAATAATAATGCAGGAAATCGCATGTCCATAATCGGAGATAATATCATCCCTCTCCGGTATTTTTTTCATTAATCATTACATAATATTAATTTTCCGCATCGTATGTTCATAAACTCGTTTTAAAATTCAGCTGAAGGGGGATTTTCTAAATAAGCCGAAATCATTCCATCCCACTAGAATATTACTAGCAACGTAATTCGGGGTATTTGGTAAACAAATTGAGCGACCTCAGAATCGCTAACATCCTCGGGACCTTTAAAGAAAAACTTCATCATTTTCGCGGTTTAAGTACGAACAATCACTTTCTTAAATGAAACATAATCTTAGCAATAGATAATTGTGAAAGATTAGGCATTAAAAGAATGTCCCACAAAGAAATTAAAACTTACTGTGCGACCCAATTAATTACATACCCAGAATTTTCAAAAAGTGAAAATTTTAAATCGTTTCCTGAAGTGAAATCATTACATCAGCCAATGATTCCATTGATTCATATTTATATTCAGAGGCTCTATTATTGGAGACGGTTTTTATGATTATCTGTACAAGTATTAGAAGGTAATCACAAGTGGATGCTATTAGAACAATCGCGCTTTATTCTTCGTGATGCAGAAATACGTCAATTCGTTCAAATTGGCGAAATTCACGATGGGGAACATTTATTATAATTATACATAACTTCAATTGGTGCGATTGATTATTTCGGAAATTACAACGCATAAATTCTCATTTAAAAATTTTGTAATTCTCATATGCTACAGCACAGGTATCTCCCACCAAGCAATAAACTGCCAACTGTCCTTTGACAGCCAACGAAGGTGGTGCCTTAAAGCCAATGAATCATACACCTAATGAATTCCGTTCTATTTTTAACGTATGAGTAAAATTTTTATTAGAAGGAATATATGTAAATATAAAAATATACTTTATAGTTATTTTATTTGTGAAGAAACTAATTTTAATGATGGAACAATATAAATACAACGTCACTTCATTTCAAAGATCAGCTAAATTTCCACCAGAATAATGAGCACGTATTTTTCAGCTTCATAAAATCCCCGGGAAGGAATCTTCAAGCGAATAAAAATTGTTGCAAAAGTCTAAGACATAAATCTTTTCGGGAGAAGGCTAGCTGTGCTAGCAGATTGAGCATAACAGTTGCTTAACGTCGTCATTAATCATGTAAGAACGATATCCATCAGCGCGGAACGATTCATTTTCATATTCATCGCCCATACTCGCGAAATCTTGCATGGCTCATCAATGAGGGAATGGTTCACTGGCCGAGACCACAATTAGCGGTTAAGGTTACCCACCGTCATCTGCAAGGAGTTTATTGAACTCCGTAAGGGAGAGAAGAAACGGAAAGGCATGTTAAGAGTCTAGACGTGGATCACGTAACGAAAATTTCTCCGCCATTCCCAAATGGGTTCAGTCACACATGAATTCGTGGCCGTGCCGAAACCTTGACTTTGAATTTCTGAGGAATTTCTCGCCACCGTTTTCCCACGATTATCTGAGGAACGCCACATCACCGATTGCTCATCGTAAAAATATCAGAGTCTCAAAGCACTGCATGAAACAAGTGACCTTATAGCTACGCAGTCACGAGCATGGGTGCAAATTTATATACATCAAGGATGAAGCACGCCATGAGAAAATATTTGGCTTAGTCAGGATTCGAACCCGGATCTCCCTATTACCTGTCAGACATGCTAGCCAATTAAATCAAGCTATCTTATAATTTAGTAGTGTAATTGGATGACCGGAAATCGCGAGATCCGGCTTCAGATTCCAGCTAAACCAAATATTTTTTCATTGCAAACTTCATTCTTAGTGCATATATACCAGTCTCTTTAATAAGTTTTAAATCCCCATTAAACTTCCCTCGATACTAATGTAGCGGAGCGCTGTCCGCTACTCAGGACATGGACTCTTGGGTAAACCCAGGAGGTGGGGGCGTGAAGCCCTCGACGGGAGAAGGGCTTTTGGGGCCCGTTGTAAAAGAGAGAGAATAAAGGAGTTGTGGTTTGAACCTCGAAGTGAGCGAACGTTATTTTGAATATCCTTCTCCTGCGAACCGGCGCTACATTGGCGCAGTCGGTAGGATTGTGTTCTCGATCCTGAGATTTTGCGTGCGGTTCGGCGGCGGCAGCCATGGCGGGTATGGTGATGCCGGAGAAGTTTAGTGGTGCGGAGGAGTGGGAAGACTGGGTCTTCCAATTTGAGACAGTGGCGGAAATAAATAAATGGCCTGAGGAGCAGAAGACGCTCTACCTGAGACTCTGCCTCACAGGAAACGCTCTCTCGGCGTTTCGTGATCTGCCGGAGGAAAACAGAGGGAGCTATGAAAAGGCGCGGGAGGCGTTGGGGCGGCGCTTCAACCCAAGGGAAGCGAGCGAGAAGGAGAAGGCGCGATTCGTCCAAAGGGCGCGCAACCCCGGAGAAGACATCGCCGCCTTTGCCACGGACCTCGGGCGCCTTGCTCGGCGCGCATACCCTTCCTGGCCCGAGGATGCGAGAAAGGCCGTAGTGCGCGACCGCTTCCTCGATGGGCTCGACGGGAACATTCGGGTGTGGGTGAAGCAGGCGAGACCTGCTAGCCTCGAGGAAGCAATCGGCGTTGCAATCGAGATGGAGGCAATCCATTTCGCCGAGTCATCCACCAGGGGAGTGAATGCGTTGGCGCCGGCGACGCTCGTCAGGTCACAGGATATCGGTGTGGGGAGTCGAGGGTGTGGTCGCGAGGACAGAGTGGAGGCCGCGTTGACACAGAACTCAGAGACAATGAGAGAGGTGTTGCAATTTCTACGAGGGATGGTTATGTCGAGTGGTGAGGATCACGACCCCGCTCCCGCTCCGGAGAGGCGGCGCCCTAATTCCAGTGTGAGGCGCAGAGATCGGCCGCGCTGTTGGATGTGCGGCGAGGAGGGCCATCTGAGGGCCGAATGCCCACGGCTTTCCTTCTCGGGAAACGATGGGAGGCCGAGGAGACGGTAACCTTCTCGGCCGCAGACGGAAAAGGAAACCGAGACACTACTTCACCGCCCGAGGGCGTCGGAGGACGCGGAGTTAAGGAAATTTGGACAATTTTGTCCGAGTCAGTGCCCCTGGTGCGCGGATCCGTTTCGGGGATCCCCGTCGAGATACTAATAGACACGGGAGCGGCAGTGTCATTGATATCGGAAGAAATATGGAGCCGCACCGAAAATTCGGGGAAAATCATAACAGACAATGTGACACTAATAACGGCGAATGGGGAGCCATTACGGGTGCTTGGGAAGGGTGAAGTGATACTTCAGATCGGAGGGGAAGAGTTCTCTCATGATGTGCTCATCGCCCCGCGCCTATCGAAGGGATGCCTCCTGGGTGCCGATTTTCTGCGAGCACATCAGTGTGACGTGGCTTTTTCCCGGAATTGCATTCTTCTCCGCGGAAAAGCGGTGCCTTTTCTTACAAGTGAGGGAAAGTGCGAGTGGGGCTGCGCAGTGACGTTGAAGGAGAACGTTGTTCTTCCTCCTCACCACGAAGTGGTAGTGGAGTGTTGGGTGAGCTCGGACCCGGGGTTCAAAGAAAAAGTGGGGATAATCGAGCCAAACCCAAAACTTTTAGAGCGTTATGGCGTTTTCGGTGCGCGGATTTTGCATAACGTGAAGGATACCGTGAATATGCTTTTCCTGAATCCCTTGGGAGAGACAGTGACTCTATACAAAGACACGAAAGTGGGCGTATTGCACGAGTGTTGTGGAGAACAAGTGGAAACATGTCAAAAGCCCGTTTTTAGTCTGGAGAACGCGCATCTTCCCCCAGCATCTTCCCTCTTTGACTTAAACTGTGCCGATATTAGTGAAGCGGAAATAGAGCAACTCAAAACAGTGTTGAATGAGTTTTCAGATGTGTGCTCTCGAGGACCCTACGACTTAGGGCGTACAAACATTCTTAAGCACACAATAGAGACTAGTGATGTGTCCCCGATTCGGCAACCTCCCAGGCGATTGCCAATCCACAGACGCGGAGAAGTGCGACGAATCGTAGAGGAAATGATGAGGGACGATATAATCGAAGAATCATCATCTCCTTGGAGTTCACCGATCGTTCTTGTGAAAAAGAAAGACGGATCGACGCGATTTTGCGTTGATTATAGGCGTCTGAATTCCGTGACTCACAAAGATGCTTACCCCCTCCCCCGCATGGACGACATTCTCGATTCGCTCGCCGGCGCAACAGCTTTCTCCACAATAGATATGGCGTCAGGATACTGGCAGTGCGAGGTCGCGGAAGTTGATCGAGAAAAGACAGCCTTTACCACTGGTGACGGTCTATATCAGTTTAAAGTGCTGCCCTTCGGATTGTGCAACGGACCCAGTACATTCCAAAGACTAATGGACCTAGTGCTCGCGGGTGCACAGTGGAGGTCTTGTTTGGTGTACTTGGATGACGTCATAATTTTTGGAAGGGATTTTAGGGAGCACGTAGAAAGGCTAACAGATGTGTTGATACGCCTAAGGAAGGCGGGACTGAAAATTAAGCCTGAGAAGTGCCAAATCATGAAACCATCTGTGAAATTTTTAGGCCATATAGTCTCCAAAAATGGTGTCGCGACGGATCCTAATAAAATTGCCGCGATCACAGAATGGCGATCTCCAGCATCCCTTGAGGAGCTTAGGGCGTTCCTAGGAACTGTATCTTACTACAGGCGGTTTATTAGAGACTTTTCACAGATAGCCTGCCCCCTACACAGGTTGACCGAGAAGCATGCCTTATTTAAATGGAGTGCAGAATGTGAAGACGCCTTTCAGACTCTTAAGCGAAAGCTAACGTGTTCACCGATTTTGGCCTTCCCGCGGTTGGACTGCGAATTTACGCTCGACTGTGACGCTAGCGGGATGGGTATCGGGGCCGTACTCAGCCAGAGACAGGAAGGCGAGGAAAGGGTTGTGGCCTATTACAGTCGGACGCTCTCACGTGCCGAAAAACAATATTGTGTGACGAGGCGTGAACTTTTGGCGGTAGTAAATTCTACCCGCCATTTTCGCCAATATTTATTAGGCAAACGGTTTGTGGTGCGCACCGATCATAATTCCCTACAGTGGTTGAGATCGTTTCGAGAACCGGAAGGACAAGTTGCTCGCTGGCTTGAGCAATTGTCGGAGTATGACTTTTTAGTGGTGCATCGGCCGGGAAACAAACATGGGAATGCCGACGGTTTATCCCGGTCTGTTTGTAAACAGTGCGCTCGGGGAGAGGGGGAGCTGATTTCAGCGGAAATCGACGCCGTCTTAGAGGCCCCCAGTGAAAGCGTGAGAGACAGACAAAGCAAAGACCCCGTGCTGAGAAGGGTAATGGAAGCACTCGAAGCAGGAATTCGGCCGTCCGAGGGAGAGAGAAGGGGTGACTGCCCGAGGGCGAAGGCTTTGTGGACACAATGGGATAGACTAGTGTTTAAGGATGGGGCTCTCTTTCGAAGGTGGGAAGAAGAAGGAAGGGACGCCTTCCGTCTCCAGATAATTGTGCCTGCTGAGGCTAGGGACGAAATTCTTCGGGCTTTGCACGATTCGCCCGTCGGAGGCCATTTAGGGTATGAGAAAACTCTAGGTAAAGTGAGAGAGCGCTACTATTGGCCCGGATACACAAAAGACGTGGAAATTTGGTGCCGCACGTGTGAAGATTGTTCGCGTCGGAAATCCCCGCCTCACCAGCAACGAGCACCACTGGGTCATTGCCCGACGGGAGGACCGATGGAAAGGATTTCCATGGACATTTTAGGACCACTTCCTCAAACAAAGTTGGGAAATAAATATATATTGGTGGTCGCTGATGAGTTCACCAAGTGGACCGAAGCGTATGCCATGCATAACCAAGAGGCGGAAACAGTGGCGCATCATGTTAAGGGCTTCGTGTGCAGGTGGGGAGTGCCACGGGAAATCCATACTGATCAAGGACGCCAATTCGAATCCCGCCTCTTCCAAGAGATGTGTAAAGTGATTGGGGCGGTAAAAACAAGAACATCACCCTACCACCCACAGTCGGACGGCCAAGTCGAGCGGTTCAATAGAACATTATTAGCTATGTTGAGCCAGTGGACGGATATGGAATCCGAATGGGATGAGCATTTGGATTCCGTCATGCTAGCCTATCGGTCGGCCAAACACAGCAGCACAGGATTTACACCTTATTTTCTTATGTTTGGCAGAGAAGTGCGCCTTCCCATTGAGTTAGAGTGGGGGATCCCTGACGTGCAGAGGGGGGTGGCGAAAGAAGGCGACTTTGTGAGACGCTTGCGAGAGAGCCTCGAGAAAGCCCATGATCTCGCACGGCAGAGGCTTGGGTCGGCCCACCTCCGGCAAAAAAGAACAATACGACCGCCGTTGTCACGGTGCACCCTTTGAGGAAGGGGAAAGGGTATGGCTCCACGATCCCGCTACGGCAAGAGGGAAGTGTCGCAAATTCCATCGCCCCTGGACGGGTCCTTTCCAAATCATACGGAAATTGTCCGAGGTCACGTACCGAGTGAAGAAGGTGGATAATCCTCGCCGCCGCCTAGTGGTACACTTCAACCGACTCAAAAGGTGGGAGGAAAGACCGGGAGGAGACACGGAAAAGGAATGTGAGAATACGGACGGAGTTGAAGAGACAAAAGATGGGCCAAGAGAGGCCGAGACAGCGAGGGAAAAACCGGTCGTCCGCGGAGGGGGTGGATGGAAGTTTTTCTCCATTCCACCAACACAGGAGGGCCAAGCGACTCCGGCAGCGAGAGAGGAGCCACCAGCTGAAGCGGTTATTGAGCCGACCATGCGATATCCCAGACGGGTGACAAGGGAGCCAGAAAGGTTTCAAGCCGGGCTCTGAGGAAGGAGTAATTCCGGGGGGGTGGTCTCTTTTCTTTTCGTTTCAGAGGTAAGGAGATAAAGGCGCCAACTTTCCGAGATCCGAGGACAGCGAAGGTTCCAGCTGTGCTGACCGTCGCGAGGGCGCGACGCCTTTGAAAGGAGGGGGCAGTGTAGCGGAGCGCTGTCCGCTACTCAGGACATGGACTCTTGGGTAAACCCAGGAGGTGGGGGCGTGAAGCCCTCGACGGGAGAAGGGCTTTTGGGGCCCGTTGTAAAAGAGAGAGAATAAAGGAGTTGTGGTTTGAACCTCGAAGTGAGCGAACGTTATTTTGAATATCCTTCTCCTGCGAACCGGCGCTACACTAACATATATTTTACGCTTAAGCTTCCATAAGTATATTCTTATTCGCAAAAATCTCATTATTGTCTACAATACTTCCTGAAGTTAACATATAGTTGCAAAAGTATTCGCTCTGGCGTTCAGCCTTAATTTTTATGGGGCTGAATTTAATTAGATCCATTAACAATCTGGAAATTCTTCCTCGAAAGTTTCAAAGTTGTTCATCTTTGTTTATATCCTTTATTTTTTTCTCAAGCTTCCATTGTTCCTACAAATACAGGGTCAGCATAAAAGAAAAGTGCGGTTTCAGTAACTTATAGACACATATATTTCATCTCTACATCAAAACTTTTATCGCCATCAAAATATAGTAAAACTGCATGCGTTTCATCCCTATTTATCATTTCTATACATCAATGAACAAACCACAGATATGGCACTAATACGAAAGCTAATTATTAAATAGCTTCGCGTGCAACTAAGCAAAATCATGTTCATCTAGCCGCGCAGAAAGTAAAAAGCCTTCTGGTCCATCAATTACTTATATTAACAGAAGAGAGTTATTTCCGTTGTCATGAATTTAACCATAAGTTTCCCACATATAGCTAAAATTCGTTTACGTGTGCAGCATAGTTCCTTTCGCAACGTAACTCATCACCCAAATTTACTTTTGGACGTTTGAAGCGTTTATCTTGTCGATGCATTTATTAGTGTTTACACACATATACAGCAACGAATTGCAGCGAGTGTTTGCAGCAATAGTAATTTAGAGTTTGAAAAGAGCGATGTTTGAAATCACATATCAACCGAAAAGAGCAATAAATATCCTGTATTCGCTCATTCAACATAAAATGTCCCGCAATATACGCAAAACGGTAAAGCTATTAGTAAATGTTTCGTAAATGCGCTAAAAAACCACGCGATGAATTTATGGCGTAAAATCCTCTCACAGTTCCCCCTCAATAAATTTCCAGCCTTCAGTTCACTCTGCCACTGAAAGATCACGCGTCAAACACTATTGAGTAACGATCTACTTGCGTTTTAATGCTATTAAAATTCCAGATACGATTTTTTTTTCGATTTAAGGATGCTTATCCTCGAGCGTTCTTTTTTTCTTACTACTGATACCAGACTATCCAATTTCATCAATTTTGAGGGGATGAAAAGTCAGGCCTGGGATTATTTACAGCCGTGTGCAAATTACCCAATTGAAAGGGTGCTGTGGGCTATTCAACAAAGTTTGTTGTGAATTGGGCGTCGTAAAAGCTTATTGCACTTCCATCATCAATATCAGACATAAATAATTCTAAGGTAGGTTCCCTTTTCATTCTACTCTCTTCCTTACTGCTCTTGTCAATTATTCTTGAACTGCGAGTGTTCGTGTCTCATTATATGCGCCAGCCAAGACTCGTCATGTCATCTCCTCCAGAAGTTTCATCCATCCATTTCCATCATAAGAAGACCATTAAAGCTGCAAGCAGCGTACTCAACATAGCCTGCCGCATTTTACCATTTACAAATAGTAAATAATGATTCAGAGAGCAAAGTTCAAAAATATAAATGCTGAATCGGTCGCTGAGAAGGTTTGAGCACACCATTTACTAGCTTTAATGGAATACCTATCAGAAAACGTCATACTGTCTTACTGCTTGTTCAAAAAAAGGTCCTTCCATTAAAAGCATCACTTTATGAACTTACTTGCACATCTCAAAACTTTCTCAATGATGGTACGAAATATAATTGATTTTGATTGACGCAGTTATAATAATCCTCCGACGAAACCAAAATATTTATGCGTACACTTTTTTCCATATTCAATCCAGTAAGTATATTGCTATTCGAAAGCCACAAAAAATTAATTACCATAGGACAATCTTATAATGACCACCTCGTCCATGCTTAAAACCATTTCGTGAAAAATAAACAATTCCTAAAAAAAGAAACAGGAACACACATTACAGATATAATTCTCAGATTAAGAATCCGTAAGAAACTAGGGATTTTGTGAGCAACTCAGAAAACTAGTGGTGCAGACGCATTGTTGGCAAATACAATGTTAGATGATGATGGGTGGAATAAAGCCACGTTCTGATATAATTTCAAGAACTCTCTAGAATTAATTGAACCCAAAATACACTTATTTCAGGGTAAGTGCAGATAACGAACAGCTAATCAATCTGATAAACTCTGTACGCATCAAAATGCCTCTGATTACGCCATTATCTACTCCACGTATCTTTGTTGTCAAGATGCAGACTTGATATCATTTTCCCAAACGTCTCTCAATATAATCGAGATCACAGAAGACGTAACTCATCGTTAAATCCGACTGCGGCCTATAGCTCAAATAAAACCACAAATTCAATGCTCTATAATTGAAAGAAGGATACAAATTATCCATGAAAAGCCTTCTTTCTTATTAAATTTATTATGAAGCGTAGGAAAATAAAGGAAAACCTAAATCTACTCGCACCGCAGAAAAAAGGTATGGGCGTCGAAAGGATAATGCCGTTTATCATTTCAAACTATTTTACCCGACATGCTAAAACGGATTTCGATGAAGAAAGTTGTTAGTGAGGAGTTTAAATACTTGTTCAGGTCTTCCAAACACCCGTGACAGGAATCAAATCATTTGGTTTCGTAGAAACCAAAAATCAATACAAGGGTCAAAGAACTGCTAAATCGATATTGGAAAAAAATACTCGATGAAAATTTAATACCTAACGAAATTTGAGAAATCAACAACCACTCTTCAATTAATTGCAGTTTTTTGATAAAAAAATCCAATTCGAGTACATAATCTCCGTGTTAATTAATTGCTCGATAGTGAATTGACCATACATATGCATCAAAAGCAAAATGTCCCTCCACGAAGGACTGACCTAGTTACGGGAATTACCAGCTCACAGCTACACAAAACAGTAAAACACGAACATAACAGGCACGTAATGAGCCTCACGCGAAAAAGTAATCGAATAAGCAACAATAATTCAATAGCAAAATTTGCACTCAAAAACGTGAAAACGTGACTGAGGGATGGGGTACCACTTACGTGAATGAGGTCTACTACAAAGCCGAAGTATTTAATTTTTCAGATTGTGACCTATAATAAAGAGTCCTAGTAAGAACCTTCGCATATGGCTGTGACAGCGACAAAATCAAAACATATCTCTGACATTTCTCTTTTACTTGCACAACCTTGAAGGTAGTTTTCTCCAAATTATAAGATAACTATTGTTGCATTAATTTTATCTCTACAAGCTTTCAAAAGAAGTGCTCGAACTGAGTAAATCCCTCTTAAAGTAGTGCCTAATACGACTACTTTCATAATACTAAATAACCATGGTAAAAATCACAAATAGGTCAATAAATACCATGAATAATGTTCCAAGTAAAAGCAAGGAATAAGAACTATAGTATTGCTAAAGTTTTCACAGCTGATTTTGGCGAGTAAGAATTGAATACCTTGAGTTCGATAACCTGAAATAGTTTATAACTACTCTATTTTCAAAACGAAGGATTAGTCATACATTATTAAACGATTCATATTAGCATGAACATTAGTGGTGTCATGGTGGCTGAACGCGCTGGAACGCTGTTCCAGCACTGGTCAACAAAAGACATAATACTCAAATAACACTTTTATCAATTTTGGTGCCTACAAATTTCTAATACATATATTCGCAACCAAAATAAAAAATTGTAATAACACGTAAATAATAACTAGTAATTAAAAAACATACAAACTTTAAAAAGAGTTAAGGAAAGTGCATTCCGGCACTGCTAATTTTGCCATGACGTCACTGCAGAACGTAATTTCTCTAAAACTCTCAATTTCACTCTAAGGGCTTAGTATGAACAATATTAATATTTTCAAATTCATTTAGCTCTATTAGAAATCACAACATGGATGATTTTCTCATTAGTCTCCCCTGAAGCTAAATTTTTAGCTGACTCGACTCCAAAACCTCGGAACCGATCATTGTATTTTATTTCAATAAATCAAGGATGGATATTCATGACATAATAACTTTAAAAAATATACGAAAAAACTTGTGTATGAACTAATACACATCACAAAGAAAAAAATCTCCAAAAGCACTACCTAGTCGTTAATATAATCGCTACTCACCACTGAAAAAGTTACAATGAAGGCGTCACAATTGAAACTCACTCATTCAAATCCGTTATTTATCCGCCCAATGAATGAAACTTTAATGGGATTTTTTGCCATATGCGGCAATCAGGAAAGCAATATCACAGTAATGATTCATTCTGGCGTCGGAGTGAATTAAGTGCACGATCATTTGTGTCAATTCGTCCTCCACCGCGACGCCCAGGTAATTTTTAGGCCAGGGTTCATTCACAAGCGGGAGGAAACAAAGCAAACTGATGGCTGAAGGAACCATTCAGTCGTTCATGAATCAATCATGGATCAGTGCCTTCATCAAAGTCGCAATATCAACGGTTGCACGCAAGAACGCGGCACTGCAAACATCCCAGAAACGAACGAATAGCTTGCACATAAATGACACAAATTGATGTATCACGTAGATGTTTATTTGATGATTTGTTAGCCGCTAACAATTATTTTTTAAATAGTCCATAGGGCCAAAAATGTTGTGCTTACACATTAAGTAAGCTGCAAATTTGGTTACCCACGTATTTTTTTCATAGATCGATGAAAGGACCTTAGCAAATATTCATAATCGATATCGTGTTCAAAGAAGTGCTGTTGGAGCTGCACGAAACGTTGACGCATCACTTAACGAAACGGTTTCTACAAATTCAAAGAGCTCCGTAATTAGAGTGCACGATCTAATGTAAAATCCAATTTGCGTGGCTTGGTGAACATGAGGTACCGACCCAAAAATATCCAGCGATACCGTCAAGGAACTACCAGTCACTCTAGGTAACAGACTTGAGTGATCGATACAACAGCATTCAATTCAAGGCGGTGGTGATGATGATAAGTCGATGGGTTACCGTGCCAAGACGTACCAAGCATTAGCGACCCATCGCAATACGCTTGGAAAAAAGAGTAGCACATGAAATGTTTCCCTGCATCACCTTGTTGACAATAGAAG
This sequence comes from Ischnura elegans, assembly GCF_921293095.1. Classification (NCBI taxonomy): domain Eukaryota; kingdom Metazoa; phylum Arthropoda; class Insecta; order Odonata; family Coenagrionidae; genus Ischnura; species Ischnura elegans. The sequence continues at coordinate 54,438,057 of NC_060251.1, read as the reverse complement.
TGCTTTAAACTCCAAATGATAAATGTCCCACGGAAAATAGGGATCTCGATTTCCTGCCACTCACGTGACGGTTTCACGTAAATAAAATCTTGGGATGGGCGGGGAAAACCCCACCAAATACCTCTTCCCTGAAAACATGAAGTACAATCAAGTAAGCCTTGGAAAGCTCATTGACAGGGACCCGACCAGTAGGTGTGGGTGTCTTTCACGTCAGCGAGGTCGGCAAAGCCCTCGGAAGTCGTCATAATGCGGAGACTTGTGAATTGAAGAGGTAAGTCCAAGAAGGAGAGGACACAGGCCGGGGTGGTAATCAAAATATTCCACCTAAACTGACAGCTGAAGAATAATTATTCTCATGATAATTTAATTGTCATAATAACAGATTTCGTTTGATTGTGTTTATTCTAAGGACAATACTTTGATGAAATAGTCGGCAACATAACCAATTGGACATTACAACCAACTATTTTATTGGGCGATTATGCACTATTTCGGGCTATAAACTGAATTGTGAAGCAAAAACAAAGGTGACTTAGAACATATGTATTAAACGCACACAAACTATACCTCTTTTACGTAAATCATATATTAATAATAGTTAAAATCATAAATAAAGGTCAATCATGTAATAATCATATAATCATTCCATCAACAATGTCTTAAGCAAATCACAAATGCGGTGTTTGCTGCGATCTAATAGATGGCATTACCGTAGATATTACTGACGGTAGGATGAGAAAAAAAGCAATGCTGTCAGACAAATGAAAATAATAAAATCGCCGAAATCAAATATCGGGGTTCAATTTAAATATCGCACGAAACTAACCTCCCAGTAAATAAAGGCAGGATGACAGAAACAAATTGCAAGATATTTGATGGACCTCGAATTACCTTTACTGTAGTTTCCTCGCATGGCAACCAAGAAAGCCTGCTTTTTTTTAATTACCTGCTTTAAAAATAAATTGCAGTAGATAAAATTATAATTATTCAACAATAAAACTTTCCCCGTAATTCTCACCGAGAAATTTTGCTGAAAAATCAAAGTATCTGGTATTAGAGTAGAGCATACAGAACCAAGCAAATAACAAACCTTCTGTCCCGCAACATTTGTTAAGTCAGTAATACTTGGAACATTACTCCTAGTCTCCCATGGAACTTGTATAATGAAAAGAAAGTCCGGCGAACACTCATCGTATGAATATTTGATCTATTTGACTTATGAATGCTGAGGAATAGGATGGGAGCACCTAGAGGTTGGGAATGGAGCTGTGCTAACGATTGCTATCTCATTTGATTTTCCTTATGTTACGGTGTAAACAATTAATAACTATTAAATTTTAATGAGTTTACTAATGATTGTGGATTTTTGCTCTCTATTTAGAGTTACTCCACAAAAAAAGACCGATGAAATAACGAATTTAATGGCATCTCTTGCCGTAAAAAACGAAAATAACAAATTCTGCTTTCTCTTTCAATATGTACGCAAACGAAATACAGAGTATACGGTCTGAGTGTGAGATTTTAGCAACAACATCACCAATATTAACTTTATTATCACATAATGGCGAAAAAGATATAATGGAAGAATGGAGACTTAAAAACTAAAACTCTTACAGGGATAGCGTGCTGAGGTTTTTTCGGAAGACTAATTTATATTTTTAAGAGAGAACACCTCTCAGTAAATGACAACAGCGTGACCAGAGGAAATATGAGCGAGCGAAACCGAAACAGCAAAATGAAAACCCAAAAGGATACTGAATGCTAGGGCTAGATTCCCATTTAGAGAATGTATCAAAGGAAGGGCAACATGATGAAGTTGCTAAAACAATGAATCTATTATGAAAAATCGTTACGGTATTATATGCGTTACGATACGATTACGATAAACACGATGGTTCAACAACAAAACGTAATTCAAATGACAGTGTGTACGAACTAACGTGGGTATCAAAGGGAAGGTTTATCAATAAGGTTAGATATGCTTATTTTTTCCATAGGAGAACGCATACAAGTGCGTCTGATTGATTCATAAAATGAAGGAATGATGGATATCATTGGCTTACTATACTTACTGATTGATTAGAGTAATGAAATAGAGAAAGCCCTATGCACTCAAACTTTATTTAGTTGATAAATGATCCACGGATTTAATTATACTCGTATTTTACTCAGGCATTCCTTATTACGACGTAAATTAGCTTTCCCCATTTGATCCATCGCGAGAGCGTGCGGCGAGCGAAGTTTGTGACAGATGGTGCATTACCTGCCATTGTACACTATGTTATTAACCGCATTATCGCAACAAAGCCGATAACTTACACCCGTTTAGTCAATACCTTTGAAAGCATTTACTTGGGAAATAAAATCCCTCCATCTCAAAACTATCTCTTGTAACGATCGATGCAAGACTGAGGTAAAAAAATCACTTACAACATTGCAGGAACAAGTGACTTTGTACGCAGTCACGCGCACGGGTGCAAAGTTAAATACACCAAAGGATGAAGTAAAAAAAATATTTGAAATATCCCGGCTAAGTCAAATATTTTTTCATAGCGAACTTCATCCTCCGGTGTATTTCACTTACAACATGATTTTTTAAAGTTTTATGACACGTAGCCATAAACTATTATTCACTCTAAGGGCAGTAAAAGCTCGGTAAAAATGTCAATAATGGAAAAATCGATACACGGGCATACTCAGTAGACTAAAAAAAAGATAATTGCAGTTATAGCCGTTGCAAAAAATTTCAAGAATGAAATATTTTCTCCCTATTCGGTTTGTATGCTTGTGGCTATACGTAAATATAATAGATGCAAAATGGCATGTCATAATTTCATGAAATGTGACACAATTCAATAGTGACTACGTGTCGCAGTATTGAGGAAGATAACTTTAGTTTTTCAGTATTTTCTTGCTTCCTGGATTATATCCTAAGGAGAATATGATTTTTTACTTATACTGCTGTAATTTCAAATTTATGATGATTGCACATTGCTAATATTCATTCACGGTGGTTAAGCACAAAAAAGAGAATTCACGATTTTATTTACAAGTCAGCAATTAAATCAATAAACAGCTAAGAGCTACATCAAAAATTTTCATACCAAATTAAGACAGTAAATCACAGGACTATTCTTTAAATTATCTTTGTGATCATAATCGACAGTATATTCATTTAAATCGCGATTTTTCATTGCACTTAAAAATATTAGCCCAGGAAAAAAAAGATTGAAGTCAAAAAACTTAACAAGCATCTTGATTTAAACTTTTCGCGGTTCATGAAAAAAATAACAATTTTATCCTAAAACTTAGTCATCGTCATCGTTTTTGAGCTCGGATGGAATTTTTCGATATCCACCGACACTTCGAATTGTCTTGAGAAAAATGCGACTGAAAACTGCACAAACGACTGATAACTGCCCACAACTAACAGAAATGATGAATCACTAGGTAGTTTCCGCTCCACGACACGTGTTTACTTAAAATATTACGAACGGCCGGGAAACGAGATAGAAAGATTAAGCTCCTACCCAATGCTTGTAAATAAACGGTGATAATCAGTATAAAAGCAACTATTTCGTAGAAAAAAAACATGCTGCAGGAGTCTGACAAAGTAGCGAAAGCATACAGATTAATCAATGTGCTCAAGTTTACGCAAGTGAGCACCAATAATTGACAAGAAATTTAATGCCCGCTTACCGCCAACTATGAGGACGCGTACACTAAGCTGAGTGAAATTATTCATCATCATCACTGGTCAACAATCCTATGATTGTTTCGACGCAGCTCTCCTCTCAATTCATCTACCAGCTAATCTTATCACACCTACGTATTTCTTATCTTTCACATCCTTCTTTACCTGTTTCATATATATCATTCGAGGTCTTCCTTTTCCGTTCTTGCCATTCACTTGTTCGTCGACGTTTTTCATCATCATGTCTCAAGATATGGCCTGTTAGGTTTTTCACGTCCTCTTGTGAATGTTTTCATGAGTCTTCACTTTTCTCCTTTTCTTCTTCGGACTTCCTCATTACATACTCGGTCGATCCAATTTAACACTGCCTTTGTCGTTAGGTCAAATGAGGAAAAACTGCGAGGCGATAATGAGACACCTTGAAGGAATTTACCGAGGAACAAAGGGTGAAATATGACTACCGCGTAAATTTCAAAAAAAAGATCATGGGTAACAACTGACTCATATAAAATAATGAATTTTTACTGTTCATTCGATGATGCGAAGGAGATACTTAAAGATTGTTAGCCCTCCTCTATCTACTTGACGCCAATGAAGTCAAGTGCCCAAGTATTCGAATAAAAGCGGAGGTTAGCTAAACGAGGAATTAATATGCAGCCATAAGTTATTTCCAGTCAAGTTTGCATAGGAGTCCGGATAAGAAAGGGAACGATATAAGAAAAAAACTGGATTCTATTTTTGGATTTTCATTACGGAGTAACAAAAGCGTGCTCTTAGGATAGGCCATTCCCTAAAAAGTAGAGAAAAACGGAGATTGCTAAACCTCTGGGTTTCGTGGCAAACATGTGGTCTCACAGATATGAAAAAGTTCATTAATTTTTTTATAATCCTATGCCGCGAAAGCCTACACCTACGACGCCGCCCGAGGTCATCTTTGCACGCGATAGACGACTCACGATACATGCGTCAATTCAGAGGAAAACCATCATATTCAGGCACACAACTACCATATATGCAGGCTAAATGGTTGGAGCGGCGAGCCTGTTGCCTTACTTATGTAAGGGAACGGTATATGATAAATTATATGTATGACTTATTATTAAAGAAATAATGGAACATCTGCTAACACGAAAGAAAAATTGCAACTGATAACTTCAAGCTTAGCTATACGAAATCTTTCATTATGGAAATTAAAAGAATAAGACTTTGTTAGGTTCACTTGCATGTTTAAATAAACACGAGCCGGGATTCATGACATAGTTAGGTACATTTTCAGGTGACTGATCACCCCACTCCATTATGATAATTAGATGTCCTTACTGTCGCATCCGACTTGTTGTAAAAAGAGATGCACGCATGATCAGTCTTGAAGATATAACAATGGTTATGAAAACCAGGTCGTGCCTATTAAAATACACAAGCGAACCCAGTTAAGTTTCATTCTTTTATTTTCCTTGAAAATTATAAAATCATTTGCTCACAGCTGCCTACTATCAATGAACGCGCTACTTCAGGATAATAATTTTCTCTTTTCATCCTCGACACAATCAGCGCCAAATCCATAATTTTGTTGACTCCTGTGCAATAGAGGTACTTAGAATCGTCAAACTGGTTAGATAAATAATTTTAGCAAGAAATTTATGTAAAATTTAACCGTGGTAGGGGCGATTGCGAATTAGTGAATGAGAGAGACTGCAAAGGTTAATTTCCAAGTTGAGCGATATAACGATCCAAATTTCGAACATTTTCATAGATCTCCTCCCTAAACGCCACGAGAATTGTCAGCAAAGGATTAACCATATTGACCATTATCATTTATTCTCTGCACTGGTGAAGCCAGCAGTTAATCAATTCCAGAGGATTCTACGTGTTGAGGGAAAAATGAAGAGAACCGTAAATGAGAATCTTACTTCTTTAAAGTTGTTTGTTTCTTACAGAAGAAAGTTATTTTTTTAAGAGACAAAAATTCAAAGAAGATTGTTCAATCATATGTATTTCCAAGGAATGTGTCTGGTTCCTTGGCAGTTATTTTTTTGTAAACATAGATGAAGAGAGGGGTGAATATATTTCGTAACCTCTGAGATCGATAACGAATTTCTATGTTTCTCTTCCGTTCCTTTAGGCCTGTTTCCACGATACAATAAAACGCACGATTTGATGTCTGATTGCAAGAACGATTTTTGCGGACCCGAACGGAACATATATAAATGCATAAATGAAATTAGAACAGGTTCTTTTTTCGGTTCATACATTCGCATAAGTTGGATGGTTAAAAGGTGCATTTTAGCGTTCATTCTCGCGTTCATACATTTAGTCCTTAACTTGTGCAAGCTAATATACCGTGTAAACAGTCCTTTACAGCAGAAAATTTTCATGCACATGAATTGAGGGAATGAGGTAATAAAGTAATCGAATTGCGTCGTAAAATCTCTTTGTCTCCGATCGAACGGAACGTAGATGTGCGGAAGTTTACCTGCTGAGTAATAGTCGAACCGATGACGGAGGCGATGACTGCAGCAAGGAAAATCGTTAATTCAAGGCAGTAACGACTCACTGCCGCAAGTAAAGACTATGAATGGACCGTGCGAATACGGTGGCAATTAGAGTCCCACAATTTTCTTTCATTTCTTTTTGCTCTATCTTCAAGCATTGTCGCAAAGCTTCAAATAATACCGTCTCACAACTTTTAAGAGGCTAATAGCCACAGCCAGGCTCTGCGGGTAACACGTTCACGACAAACTTCCTCTTTGACAACGCCTTGCGACATCGACTTCCTGCATGCTCAGTTTAAAAGTTAGCGGTTCTTCCCAAATGGAATTCTCCACTACTTCCTTTCTTCTCTGGAATGCTCTTCAGGACTTCCAAGCATCATACTCGCGATTAAGTCTTGGCTTGTCCATTCAGGACTCCTATACGTTTACGCGATGAGATCGAAACGAAGTACGCATAAAAGTTGCAAATTTGTTAGACTCATGCCTACCTAGTTCCACTCAATCCCTCATGCTACGAATGCATTTGCGATTTTCAATCTCAGATATCACACAGCTTTTTTAAATCAAATTCCAAGGTTTACTACTCAAATATTTTTCCGGGCCTTTTTTCTGTCAATATAAAATTTCGAAATTTTCAAAGAAATAGACAGCCCAACCTTGCATGCCTTTAATTAAAATAGTTGAATATTTCATTAGTCAAATGTCACATGAAAATCAATGAATTCGACATATAATTAACGCACAACCAATATTTTGGTAGGCTGAGTTTTTTACAGTAAAAAAGGGAAACGATATATCCGCACCTTGGATCTCATAAGACTATAAGTGCGATAACGTTCAGTCACACTACACATTTATTACCGATACAGGATTACACCAGTCCATAAAAGTTAGCAGAGGGAAAAAATCATTGCAGTGTCTTTACTTAATCAAACTTATACTTCCTCGAGGCAAGGAGGACCAGGAATACCCCAATGCACCAGGAAGTGAAATAGGGTAGTTTCCTTCATCAAAGAAAACGAGAGGCATTGATTGCGATTCGTTACCCACCATTAGTGTATTCATAATACACAAATTATTTGGTTTTTGAAATACCGGTTTAGACGAATAGCAAGGGTCAAATTTTATCCTCATTTGAAAAAGGCCAGATTGGCGCCCATGCGATTCCACTCCGCATGACGTCACAGGGACCTAGTTTCTACACGAGAGGATAGGAGTTATACATCGTCTGAGGTTACCAATGCATGCATGAGGCACAGAGCTCAGGGAAACATGTCTTAATAATCACCTATTAAAACTGGCTAAGTTCGGAAAGTTTTCTTCGTTTGATAAGGTATTAATAAACCTTTTTTAAGCCAAGCGCTACCATCCAGCAAGGTACTGAGCTATCCGCTAGCATCCTGCGACGTATCAGCGCTAAGCCTCGCCTCAAGGTCACCTCACCGGGCGGGAGGGGGAACCAGAAATACGACGTACGGAGATATTTCCCGGCATTCATACTTAAGCGTCGCGTTTTCGCGCGCTTGAAAATTTTCACTTTTCATTTAATCGCGAAAAATAGATGTTGTCATTTAAAAATCTAAAAGCGTGAAATACGTACTCCAGGAGTAATAATCTTTCGATTAAAGCAATAAAAAAATAATAGGAAACCACCCTATTGCTTCCTCGATGAATCTCAAAGTATCATAATCAGAATGACTAGTAAATATCCTGATAACAGAAGGAAGTGACACCAAACACGAAGCATATCTCAAGATGTCTAGCATTAAGTATAACAGAGAGTTTCCTAGTCATCTTCATAAGTCAACATTCCTAAGATTGGTTGACGCAGCTCTCCATTCCTCTCTCCTATCCGCTAGCCTTTTCATAGCGACGTATTTCTTCTCTTTTACGTCCTTTAGAACTACGTAACTCATTCGGGGTCGTTCCTTGACCTCCCACCTGTCTTTCTACGAATGTTTTCATCAGGCTGTCATGTCTCATATTGTGGCCAACTAAGTTGTCCCGTCTTCTCCTTAAGATTTCTTAAACTTCTTTTTTCCCCCACTCTTTTCAGCAATTCCTCGTTACTCACACGGTACGAGCAACTTTGGTACTATATATACTATACTATTATATATACTTTATTTTATATAGTATACTAATACAAAAGTTTACTAGTATTGATTGATATCAAATATCATTGCCCTCGAGGATCAAAAAATACTCTTTGGAATGGCTCAAGAAAAAAAGATACTTTAAAAATACCCACTTGAAAAACTGAATCCTTCCGCTCTTATCCCCCCACGCCCTGACACAGATACACAATCCTATGTATAATTACAGAAAGGTCTTTTTCTGTCATTCCGTGTATGCTTCGTTATTATTACAACAAGAGTGATAAATGAGGAATCATTTTAAACGTTGAATCTTCGGCTTCTGACGAAAACTATAATCTCAAATTCCACTATTTATCCATTAATTTTACTGTAAAGTTTCGATTTTTTCATGTCGATTACTCGCTCGAGGTATATCGTCTCCACAATTTTTTTCCTAAACTGCAAAAAAGGGTTTAAAAAGCCCATTGAACACATAACCAATCCAAAGAAACGTAAAATAAGCAGGCAAAAAATAATAAAAATAAAATCTAATAAGTATGAAGAATCTTTAAGGTTCCCTACGAGAGATATCCTGTGTAAAGAACTTAAAAGATAACGTGTATCACGAAAAAATAAAACTATCGTATTAGAAGTATTCAAGAATAATTATTAACAGAATTGACAGCAAAAAATTAAAATAGTGCGAAATGCACATATTGTACATGGGTGAACGGTATAAAATTATTATGTGTAAGAGTGAGAGACCCGTTTTTTTGGAATGGACAGTTGTATGTTGCATTTTCTAGAGTTCGCACTTTCCGTGATATTTATGTTTGTGTTAAATAAACTCATAATCAAAGAGTTACAGACGTTAACATTGTTACCTTTAGTATTGTCCTTTGAACTTTTATAAATTGCGCGCCATAATTCAGTAACAGACGTCATGATTGTTCCTCCTGGCACCAAACTCTTTTTCCTGAATTGTATTAATATGTATTGCAAATTTTGACAAGAAAGCAAGTGTAAGTAAAGTACTTTAATGTAAACCTTCTCTATCTAAAACCCAATTATACAATTTCCTTAACATACTTATTCCCTGATAGCGTGATAGAGTGAAATTTTCACACGGATTACCTAGCTATAACATGCAACTAAATAATAAAGAAAACTCAATACTGCTCAATACCTTTTAGCCTAGAAGTTGCCACGGAGAAAGCCAAAGAGGGCGTTGTTTTTTATTTTGACTGTTGAAGGAAATGGACGCGATGGAATAGAAGTTCGTGATTTTGTATGTAAAATATTTCGAAGAAAATAAATAAAAGAAACGCAATAAATCCTAAGTGGTGGTCTTGAAAATTATTTCAATCGCAGCTATACGAAAACTTTCGTATTTTCGTACTTCGCGAAATTTTCGCGTGGGTTATCCAGTAAATATTAATAAAATTTCCTGAATCACCAGATTCCCTTCACGAAGGGACCAGAATCGGTCGTGAAACGTCTGAAAAATGAAAAACGCGGCGACATACCCGAAAAAGATTTCAATTACCATGACGAGCACCCGTGGTTTTTCGAAGAATTACGAAAAAATACTGTTCGAGAAGTTTAAGGCTCTAATAAGCCTGATGGAAGTATGGAATTTCTTAAAAATGTGAGGGAAATAAATTCATGAATTTCTACTTCATGTGAAGTTCTAACGTGGGACAAGTTAAGTAAACTCGTTTAGTAAACTCGTAAAATAAACTCGTCTTTACATTATTGGCCCGTTGTTACAGTGCAACGGTACACCTATCCAGGCCTCTCAGAAACTCATGTCAAGAACTAAACAGCTCCGGAGGAAAGAAGGCTTATGCAATCGGAAGACTGAGCACATTATTCTTAACGGATATTTTCGGTCTCCTTCGTTCATTAATTTGCTCGTCCTTCGCTTCGAGTGACCGGCACGAAGAAGGAACGCGTTACCTTCGACAACTCGATCTTACGGTCTAGTGACGATAGGAGACCGACCGGTATTCATGAATGAACCACTAAATTAACACTCTTTCTCCACATGGGGCACACAATATTGAAATTACTGCACGCTGGAGTTTAAAAAATTAAATTCTCAAAAAAATCCAAAGACTGGCTTTTTTCTCCAGAACAAATTAAACATTTATTTAGATGGTATTTCATTGTGACAATACTTGAGTAACAGTAACTCAGTTAATTTTTATAGTATGTATACATTTTTGTAATTTGCTGGTGGCCCAATTTTGGTCTCATGACCTTGATGACCTCCTAGAAACATTTCTTAAAGCAGTTATTCATACACGTGGATAGCGAATAATATGATGATTCACAAAATTTGCTAATATTAAAATGAACTAGAATTTTAGAACAGGCAAAAATATACCATAAAATGAAAAAAAAATCTTTCATATACAAAAATATTAAAAAGACAATAAAAAAATTTCAAGGTTTAATAACCAAAGGTGATTGTAATAAATGTTATACGTGAGATTGCAATATCCTTTTAAATATTACATAAGAAGGGTAATCTATACGCACTTGACAGCAAGTTGGCTAGAGCAAGTTGACATGAGAATGAATCATCCTCTTCACCTCAATTCACATCATCACCTCAATTTTTACAGGTTCCTGTATGCCTCTCACCAAGGCAATCAAATTAACCGAGGGAAATATCCAAAAGTAGAGTCACAAGGTGAGCACTAAACGGTATTTGCGATGGGGCGAAGAATATTCGTAAAAGACGGTAGGTTATTCGCGCCATTCAGCTGCACCGTAGGTCATTCAGCTTGGCCCAAAATAAACTTTAACCAACATATTTTGGAATAGCAGTACGTGATAGTATTGCATGAGCTACAGGTGGTTGCGTTTTACCCGCCAGGAAAACACCTGTCGGAATAGGAATGTTTATCCCGATTGCAATCCAAAACGTTTGTGCACAGATGGAAATATTTATGCACATATTTAATTTCAGACGGCACAATCGCAAGTGAAAGTACTGCTTACATTTGTTTACATAATCTAAAACGGTTAAACGGTTTCCTCCAAGATTAGTACCAGAAATAAATATAACTAATAACTTTAGGCTTTACTTTGTGAAACCTCTCTATATTGGAAGTAAGGAAATAAAACTTTGTAAGGTTCACTGTTATTTAATTATGTGCCCATAATTAAATAACAGTGAACCTTACAAAGTTTTATTTTCTTACTTCCAACCAGAAATAAAATCAGAGGCAGAAAAACTTCATTGCTCGTACGATACCTACGGCCGTTACCTTGGCTTAGTCTTGTTCTGAGAGATTGAATATATTAGTAATCCACTCACCATTCGGAAAGAGCCATATACTTCCCAATTTGTCGCATATTTAGCTCTGGAACTACGAGGAACGGAGGAAGAGAACACGAAAGAAAATCCAGCAGGGTCGTATCAAATCCGCACCAAGTCATTTCATGACTTATTACATTATGCAGTCACATGGTACTCAGATTTTTCAAGAAACAAGCCAAGCTTTGGACCATGGCGGTCATTTATCAGGTATAACACATCGTAAAATGAAAATGCCCTTTATTACAGCAACAATCTCTTTATTTGAACACGCATGACGCGGCATAATTCATACGTCATGAGTCAATTTATAGACCCAGTCCTTTAAAATGCTCAAGGAAAATACTCCAGTCAAACTGGTATCCAAACTTTTGAACCGGTGTTAGGCGGAATAGAGGCCAGCCCGGCGGAAACGCTTGAATGACGTGAGGTGCAAACCAATATTTCCTGGACCAAAAAGTCATTGGCAGTATTTTGAGATAACTGTTTTTTTTATTGCCAACTCCTGACACGGAATATGACCATTAGATAAGCTTCATCAATCCTTTAGTATGCATCAGATTGTCCTCAGTATTTTTTTAAATTTAATGGTTTAAATTCCTTTAAGCTATTTTCACAAACAACTAGTTTCATATTTGTGTCTAAGTTTATGCAATACATTTTATCATTCGATTTAGATATAAAATTCATAGCAACATTTGCTACTCTACGACTATATTTATTAAATGACGCGCAGAAGGCAAGAGAATTCCAAATAAGAAGATAATTGTTATCACAGGCCAAGGCTTTTTAATCGTACAAGGGGTCATTTTATGAAATGGATTTAAACCATAAACAAAATTCTTGTGAAATCTTTCAAATACGGCTGGTATTTTCCTCTGTAGATTAAAACGTGCAGAGAAAATCACTGGCGTAACTGCAATAAAAGGAGAATGTTCAGGCTCCAGTTATGTAAGAGAGTAAAAGCGAGGACAAAGGTACCCGTTAAATAATTGGTGTGTCAGAGAAGGTAGCCTTCACAAAAGTAACGAACGAAAAACAGAAAAATTTACTGCGAGAGGCAAATGCGAAAATCTAAGGAACCAAATATGGAGCACCGTGCGTCATGGCAACGTATGTTGGGAAAACATCGAGGAAACTGGAGGTACCCAAAACCTGGGCGTTTCGAGAGGTCGAGAAAACTCGACGGACTGAAAGGAAGACAAACGAAGAAATTTTGGTAAGGGAAAGAGAAAGCACAGGGCCAGGTCAACTCATGGGGCACGTAGGTTTGAATAATTATAATTCTACAGTTCGTTAAGGGCACAAAAATTGGCCACCCGAAACATACGCCAGCTAATGCAATAACTCATGATGTTCTAATATTTTGGCATGCTGCTCGGTGAGATATTTGTAATTAACATGTCAGATTTACAAATCCAAAGAACCGACGAGAACAGTGGGAGGGGAAAAACTATGAAATTTCTGCACACTTTTAAATTTTGTCTTCTTCCTTTTAAACAATGCATTTCGTGGGAGCTACCTCCACTTTTGAGTTTGCAACACACCTAATTTGACACAATTTGAAACAAAAGACAAGGATATACTATGTAACTTTCTATCTCCCTGAGTTTTGCTTTGAAAAGTTTGAAAATATTAGTAATGAATATAAAAAAATCTTTAATTTGAGCGTAAAATAATACCCGAGAATTCAAATTCCTGTGAAAATGAAAGCCGGAAGATGTATGGCAACCCTCAGCAGCTGAAGATTCCTTATTTTCTCACAACGGCTTATTTCATACGCCATGCTACTCTTACTACATATTTGTCGTACTTCAACTGTCACATCCTTCATTCCATAACTCAAGAACAAGGCCGTAACCAGAAAAATTTGTCGGGAGGTTTACTTGTATGATGAATACATTTCAGAAGGGTTTCAATAGAAGGGGGTACACCTAAGACTATATCTCCTAAAATATCAGGAGGGGTAGGAGGATAGCACCATTTGACCGTTCAATACGACCTTACTTACGTAAGCAATCTCCTTTACCCTCAATAACTCCTCTTAACCACCAGCTCATGTCTCCTTGGCTCTTCCAGATTTTTCCGCTCTGGCAAGAATAGAAATTTAAAGTGACACAGAAGACCGCAAAGCCAAAGCATGGATAGGCTGTACAATACGATAATATCTGTCGTGTTTACGATGAGACTTCCATGTCTCTTCCGGAAGTTCCTCTCTTCAAAAATATGAAATGCTAAGCGATACTTCATGACATCACACATTATATATAAATATGGACAAGTTCAGTTGATGCCCTCGTTCAACGTAATATAATCCTTTTTCCCGCAATAAGCCTTACAAATTCAAGCTGCGGCTAGCGGATGATACATGAATAGTGATTGGAGGATGTAAAAAAAATATCGCATGGAGCTCTGTTAATGAAAAATCAAAATCCGCAACCAAGCTTCATAAATTAGAGATGCTTCGTTTATTTTTAGCGTACATGAACGACGTCTATAACTAATCGGTTCTTTCTGACCTTCCGATCCTCAGACACTCCCACTCGTGAAAGTTCATTTTTTTAGTACAGGTACCATTGGAAAGATTAAATGCATCCCGAAAAAATACTAAAAGACATAACTTATTCGTTCAATAGAGTCAATTTTGCTGGGTGCAACTAAGCGTGATGTCATTCATCAAAAATAATGCTACGGTAGGAAAATCATTAAATAAATTGTCGCAAACAAAAAAGTCACTCCAATAGCGAATACAGAAGGGCAAACGATGAAAGTTCTCATCTCGCGGGCCCAACATAAGATGATAATGGGTTTCATGTCTACCGTATTATCGAAAGGGATCGTTCAAAACTGCAGTTTCGTTGCATTGTATTGCATGCTCACCAGGCGCTCCGAAAAGTAATGAATAGAACCATCTGCCATACCAAATCGAAAGAAACCATGATCTTAATCTGCCCCTGAGTCACTCATGTGCTAAAAAATAAAAATTTCCCAAAGTGAGGACCGATGACAATTTCCCAGTATCACCAAACTCAGTTCGATTTTTCGTCACCATATAATGGAAAAGAACAACTTGCGTTCAAACGCCATTCTTCACCATTGCAAGAAAAATTTGCCTACAGGGTAGAAATGCAGTATTAGACCCAAACCTCATGCCATAATTTCATCTAATAATCAACCAAAGTAATTACAACAGAGATGTTTCAAATGTACACTCTAAATAATTCAAGGCTACATTTTTTGGGATCAAAGTAAAAGAAAACCGGAATTTCCTGTTAAGTCTCCTCTCGCCGTGGAATTTAGAGCTGAGGACTGATAATCAGAGGTTTCAGAGCGTTTATTAAAAAATAGATTTGAAGACACATACCTGGGATTTATTCCCAAATAACTACCCTTGAATGCACATAAATCATTTTCCTTGTTTCTCTACCGCAACTCAATTCACAATTCCCTGGTATTTAGCTCATTTTTGCTTAACAATCTCTTTAGAATGTAAAATGTACTATTTTTCTTGATTGTCAAATCCTGTGATGTGGAGGTTCCTTTCACGAGTCCCAAAGTTAGCATCAATTGTTTTAATGGATGTACCTCTAGGATAAGACTAATTCTTACAGCTCAAGCAATCACGATAATTTCAAAAGAAGCGGAAGTCATAAAAATATATATAAAATATTTTCCGCAAAAAGGCTCTCGCCAAAAGATTTTTTTGTAAATCACTCCAACCTTTGCTATTCACGTCATTTCATTTCGTCAGACACGTTTAAACAGTCAGTTTTACAGGTGATACATAGGTGTATTTGATTGATTTATTCTTCACTTTAAGTACTTGGGCTTTCCTCACCATAAATTTAACGTCTACTTTGATCTTTGACTCCATTTCTGCATGAGTCGAAAAATTTTGAGAAAACAAGAAATTGGTCATGTTAACCCATGAGCAGAGATGTTCTGAATATCACGTAGGAACGATGAAAAAGTCAAATGAAGTTCAACAGGATAGCTTCACACGAGTTCTCCTCCCATACACCTTTACGGCAGTCAAATGCACTTGCCTTATATCTCTTATGCCACTAATCCCGACAAGTACACCTCAATCTTTACATAGCGGATTGAGTCCAAGAAAAATTCTAAGTCATAGGGAAGTCGCAATCACCACTTGGGCGCGGTTTTTTTTTTTCTGAAAAAAAGATATGACTTGGAAGAAGGAATGAAAGCTCTGTCTTCCACAGAACGAGGCTGACGTCTTCCCCCTTGATCGACATCACTCGATATTGCCATTGACTCAAGAAATCATTTTTTGTAGCATAGTTCTTCGAGGACATGGGTTTTCGAAAAGGTTATGAAAAATAGTTAATAGAAATAAAGCGTCACTCGGGTGAAATTGCTTCATTTTTTATTAACAACTTTTTAAACCTTACCAATTCAAAATTTTGGTATCGACCGAGTACATAATGCGGAAGTCCTAATAAGGGTAGGAAAAAAGAAAATCCTGATGAAAACCTTGATAAGAAAAAAGGAATAAAATCATCGCCCATAACTTGAGACACGATGGCCTGATAAAGACTGTGGCTAAAAAAAGAAGATCGCAATGACAGAAAAGAAAGTTCTCAAATAAAATTTATGGACAAGGTAAAGAAGGGTGTGAAAGAGAGGAAATACGTATGAAAATATTAGCTGAAAGGAGAATAGAGTGGAGAGCTGCGTCAAACCAATCTTAGGATTGTTGACCAGTGATGACGATGATCGGTTTTGTCGCGGAGTGACATCGCGTCGAAACCGATCGTCCAAAATTATTCTGGAACATAACATGGGCGTACCCAGCGAGGAGCAGGAGTTGGCAGCGTCCCCCCCCCCCCCCCCCCAAGAAGCATTTACCGCAAATGTCTTTAAGGAAAATAATATTTTTCAAGCAAATAAACAATTAAAGAGGTGTTACAGTTTCCATAAAATGTGGATTTCATTCACCTTTTCCATGTTTAATTCTTACCTACAACTTGAACAACCATGGCTTGCCCCGTCCCTGGTTTTGATCCTGAGTACGCCCTTGGAACATAAAAAATTTACAATGATTTTAATTTAAATGTTTAAGAACATTTGACCACAGGTATTCAGTGGCGTCACTTTGGGGATGAGGGGATAGATCCCCCCTCCCCCCCAAAGGCTCAGACAAAAAAATAATTTAAACTATAGTCTATTTTTGACGTATAATAACTGCATCTGCTTAAAGTTAAATTTTAAGTGACAAAATTTTGTAACATGTAGGTATCTTTAGGCATGTCAATTTTCAAAATTTTTCCCAGTACCCCCGTTGCCTGGGGGGGTCCACCTCCCATGCCCCTCCATCACCTCCCCCCCCAAAAAAAGCATATTCCTAGTTACGCCACTGCAGGTATTAGATAACCAATATGTCCGGCATTTGTGGATATATTCTTTCCGTGAGTTTCCAGGTTTTCTAGGTAAAAAACTTCAGTTTGAAATTTCTCCTGAGTCCTATTCCACTTCGTACTCGAGATAAATAAATTTAAACGAAAGGTTGTCATGAATGTACAAAAAATTAATTGATTCCTATCAAATCTGAAAACTATCACATTCGGTCACTCGGATTTTGTTCGGTAGAAGGAGGACGTCAACGAGTTGATTAACACGTGAATGCCAGCGATGCGCTAACCCAAGAAAACAAGGGCCTTGGTTGTCAAAGAATAAATATCATTTCCAGGGTTTTGCAGAAAAATACAATTAATTCACTGAGTTAATTAGGGCATAAATTTGCCTTGGTTATTTCCGGTAACTCAGGTTTAACGGGACGTCGCCGGATATTCTAACAAAAGAATTAATTGATCCTCTCGGAATACTTGGGTTCAATTTCTAGCGAATAGGAAATATTTTTGGAAAAAAGTAACCACAACTATTGAGAAAACCGCGGAATAGGCATCTTCGTTTCCAAAAGAAGTTACTCACAAGTTATTCATCTTGAGTAAGAATTCCAGAGATGAGCACCTTGATTCAGATCGGATTTTAGTATTTATGGGATAAGGAAGTATCGATAACCTCATCGCTAATAGCACTCGATGCAAATATGTATGAAGAATTGCGATTCGAGTTCCAGTGTAAGCAAATTACTTTTCCTCTCTGAAATATTTGCATTCAATTAGCTTCAAGTTCATGAAGCATTGACCTTATTCATTTTATTCTATCGTCACGATTAAATACAGCAAAGTTGGCCTGATGTATTCACGAAATCGTGCACCATTATCACACGCCTTGTACGTCGTATGCACAATATTATGTCGAACCCTAAGTAATGGGGAAAGAGCCAAAATCAATCAAATATGTTATTAAAAACTATAGAGTAAGTGTTACTGCAATAATCTGATATAATGCTAAATATATTTCTCAAGGTAACTCTCGAATTGGGTCTGTCCTGATTCCTATATCGCCTCCTAAACAAATCCACCACGGTGAATTCCTTACAATATCTTTCATGTCGCACCTGTCGGTCGCCTTCATAATAATTAAGAAATCCCCAATCTTACTTAGAATGCGGAAAAAGGATAAATTAAGCACCTCAAAACGTTCTGTGAGGTAGATTTCTCGGAATTCCATGAAAAGATACACTGAAATCGAGGAGAATCATTCGGAATAACCAGCGTCATCTAACGACGTCCCGCAGACGGAATGAGACGACTCCTCGCGAGAGAGTGGGAAGACGAGAGGAAAGAGATCCAGTTCTTTCGTGGAGGACCGTCGGGGGTATCTCTTCGGACGCAACCATTCCCGGAAAGAGTCGCACCGTTGCTCACCAAGCCAACGTTCGGAAAAAATTTCCCCGGCGTAGCGGGGCAAGGCGGATTTTTCGTGAACGTTTGTATACTCCCACTCCCCAAGAAAATCCAGTCCGCCCCTCACAGAACTCCTCGGAGGCCCAACCCTAATAGTAAGACAGCCTCTACCCCCCTCCGCTCTCAAACCCCCCTCTCCTTTCGTGATCCTTTCCTGTGGCTTTTCCCCAAGCGCTTCTGGCCTTGGTGCGGCCGGCATCCGCCGCTGCCTTTCGTGACGCAACAGTGACTGGGCATTTTCCGGGGGAGGGAAGGGTGTGAGCGGAGAGTAGGGGGGGCATCGAATATAAGAGGACGCCAAGCCGCCGGCTCCTCCCAGACGCAAAAGTACGCCGTTGAGTGCCACACTACTTATTTCGGTCTTTTCTTTTGGTGAGTGCCAGTAATCAGTATTTCAAAGTGTGTTTCCTTAGTTACCCGTATTCGGATATCCTTTTCCTCGGAGTTTGTGTGAAGTGGAGCAGATGCATTTCCTGATCAGTTGATTTGTGTGTTTCCTAAGCATTTATACCGGTTTCCGTCAGGTATCGCCATCCGCTGAAGTCGTTGCGGTGGCTTATTATCAAGAAATATACTGTTTTTCTGTTCGTGATGTGCATTGATTGCTGTGCGCCGTTAAGTGATATCGGCTAATTCAACCCGTTTGCACGAAAACATTTGATATGTCTCGGTAAAATTAATTATTATTGAAATGCTGTCACGGAGAAATAGAGGCACAGTGAAGAGAGTGAATTAAGCGAATTTTGAGGAATAATGTTATAGACGAATTTTGATAATATGGAATGTTTCATTGATATCCTTGCTCGTATTCAGTAATTAGTTTTTTACAATTAATTTTCTTCCGTGCTGCCTAGTTTGAGTGATAATTTCTGCATATACGCGAATTTCCAAATAGTCGGACGATTTCTTATCCACTTCACCAAATTCATTTTAAGTCTTTTAGGCGTTAATCTAGTTTTACATGGTGAATGAGTAAACCTCACCCACTCTACTGCATACTTACATAAAACTGGTTTTTCCATCAACAGGTTAACCCAAGAAACTCCAGTAAAATGGCCCCCTCCTACAAGCTTACTTACTTCGACCTCCGTGGCCGTGGCGAAGCCATCAGGTTCATCCTTCACCACGCTGGAGTTGCCTTCGAGGATAACAGATTCCCCAAGGAGCAGTGGCCAGCAATTAAGCCAAGTGAGTACTACAATTGCCAGTTACTTCCACATACCGCTACTTAATGATGGCGTGGAGAGAAAATAATTATTGTACCCCGTGGCGTTTAGGCAACGCGCAATTCTTTTTTGTCCATTTCCAATGTACGCAAGCTTCCAAAACTGTTATCTTTCGAAACCTATTTTCATCATAGTAACATTATTAAAGGAATGAGCTTAAAATAAAACTAAGTTAACTGCATTTCATTCAGCGCATGTTTTCTCGAGGAGCGCGGGGTGAGGTAAAGGGTACGGAGGGAGTGAAAGAGATTTGTTCCGAAAAAATGAACCGCAGTCCTTTTTACAATCATTTCTCCAACCACTGGAGTCTTTAAGAATCCAGATTTGCGATTGATAGCGCGGTTCAGGAAACTCGAACGAACCGGCTCATTCCAGATACCTTTCATTTCCTTCTCTTCCGGCAGATGTTAATTTTTTCACGTTACGAAGAACTGAGGAACTGGCGTGCAGTAAATTATGTAGAGTAACCCGCGGGTGTGCAAGAGGAAAAATCTGAAACTTTCCAAATGTTCTACCAAAGAATTCATGGTCACAGGAAATGCCAAAATTTATAAAGTACTTTGAGCTCAGTGTGCGTCATAGGGGGACCTGAGTTAATGATTTCTCTTGCAGATTTTCCATGTTATTCAGAATGTGTTATTACCTTCATATTAGATATATTCTTGCCAGGAATTTCGTTCAGGGTGGGGGGATGCGCCAAACCAGAAGGAAATATTCTGAAAATCAGGGTACTAATTGTAAGTATAAGGTTTAAAGCTAATATTAACACTTTTCATAATCGGTAAAACTTTTTCCAAGAAATACTTCGTAAATTCAGGATTTTTCAACATTTTCTTTTCTTTTGATGCAAAGTAATTGTGATACTAAATTTTGGAGAGCTCCGGAACTCCCTCCCCCCTTTCGCTACGACCCTGATTCTTGGCAAATCTAAACAAGCGCCTTTCAAGAGCAGAACTCTAATCTTAAAACAAAGAATTCGAGCACTTTGAAGTAGAACTTTTGCGTCCCAAACGCAGTGCTCGACCGAAGTGATTGTGAGATACGGCATTTCCTAAATTTGGCAATGTGGCCTGTTATCCTTTCGTGCATCTCACTGCCTGCCTGCATTGCAGAAGTGCGGCGACGCCTTCCAGCACAAAGGACTGTCTTTCTCCTCGGAGTTTTGGCAGTTGGCCAGAGCGGCGCTTGGAAGTTCCTCTCTCGTCATCCATTCATCTACTACCCGCTAATTTTCGAGGCCAAATTCCAAATACACCTTTCACTTGAGACTCCAGCTATAATGGCCAAGGCATTCAGGAAAATGGGCTTCTCAGAATAGTACTGAAGTTTTGCTCGGCGGCCGTTCGCGCGCCAATACAATTTATCGGGTTTATTTGGGTATCATAAAAACTTCCATTAGGAGTACAATGCGTCCGTGCGAAATTCTTTGCGAAATCGGGCGACAGACAGGATGGCTCTAAGTCGCAATTGCATAAAACATTCTGAACAGGTAATATTCAGCATATGGAACAGGTAAAGAAGGATGTGCAAGAGGAGAAATACGTAGGTGTTAAAATATTAGCTGCTCGGAGAATTGAGTAGAAATCACTGTCAAACCGATCTTAAGATTGTGGACCATTGATGATGATCTAGAAATCCATTATCTAATTAAAGCCATAAGTGAAACTATCGTGCCGATACGGTGGAATCTTATTTAATTGGCGGAATATTAATGGGGATTAGTCATTTCGCCTGGCTAACCCAACAATATCGTATAGTTTTGTATTGAAACCGGGATTTCCATTTTTTTCACCACCTTGATCTTTAAAAAATTCTAAGAGCGTCGCCTCATGCATCCCACGCTGCATTTTACTTCCCAGCGGGTCAATGACGGTGGCGTGACTGGCGCCAGCCAGCAAAATATCCCAGTAATAAATGCGGGAAACAGACTTAAGTGGGTGAGATCGATATTGGGTCTCCGATCCATCGTCGTTCTCATTGCCTTTAGAGGTATACCCGTAATAAGGTAGTGCCTCGCTGACATACAAACGTACTCTGTAATTTAACATGTGTTCCCGTGGTATGGTAAGGTGATTCTTGAATTTTTTAGGACCCGAACGGACTTCGAGCATGCAATGCCAAGACTTAGCATTCTTCTAAATATTTTGTGTTCTCCGACTATTTTCTATCACACTCTAGTTTTACTATCGCCCGTTTTGATACCAATTCCACAAAATTGAAATAATGATATGGTAAAACTAAAAAAGAATATTTAGCTTTCAATTTATATTATGAAAAAATACTTTAAACCAATTAAAGGATCACATGCTTCGATGTTGACAGAAGTTTTCCAGTGACAATCCCGGAAATTTTATGGTGACGTGGGGGATTAGTTAACTCTTGGAGCTCATTTTAGCGTACTTAGAGAGGCTTATTTAAAGTAAGACTGCGAGCTTCTCCCCGTATCTTTCTATAGGCGCAACGGAAACAGAATTTATGCTTTTAATTGAAATTTATGTGCGAATCAACCTATATTAATTATTAATACTATGAAAGTGTAAATTGGCATTATTTTTCAATCAATAATGAAAAGACTTACACGGACAAGAGCGCGACTAAGATACTGCACGGATTAAATCAAAATGCGCGGCTTAAGAAGCTCCATTCGATCCTTTTTTCATTCCCTTGAATTCTAAATGCACAAGATTTAATCATACGCGGTCACTTCAAACATGCTCGGGAGCGGACTTCGATGAGCCGATTGCTTAGCGTCCCCTTCGCTTTTGATTCGCGGCGGCCCTCCACAGGCAGCGAGCGCTTGGGGAGCCTCATCCCATCCCGGCGTGAGAAGGTCACCTTGAACCGACCCGAGTTCGACGACCTGCAGAGCTTCCAGGCGCGCCAAGTGTGTGTATACTTTTGAAGCCAGCGGACGTAGTAAGACAAATATGCCGATTCGGAGACCACGCGTTAGGATACGGGCAGGCGATCGTTAAGTCCCACCTGTCTTCTGTTAGCAGGCGGAAAAATGCCCCCAGGTGAGAATGGAGAGAATCAACCTGTTTCCGCGGCTGTCGAGAATAGACACCAGATTGGTGTAAAAAAAAAGTGCTGTTTTAGATGTCGAAGACTTTGTGACTATGATCTGATTGTGTTGGCGTTATTTGGTTTGTATCAAAAAATATTTCGACAGATTTATGATACAGGATTACGAAGAATTCGGCGGACAAGTATGTAGGGACATTGGCCGCGTCGTAGGAAATGCCTGCTTGTAGTTCTGGTAGTACGTCGTGAGCCAAATTTATTTGCACTCTATTATCGGAATTAACCGCACAGTAAACATTAAAGCATATGATTTCCAGAGAGACTGGAAAAGAATTTTTTTTTCAATATACTCGGGTCTGGCTGGTTGAGGGCACGAATTATTTGACTGAATGAGTGCAAAGCTTAAGCCTCTCATAAATTAAGAATGAATTAACACTACGAACCCAACTAAGCTCGGTGTACACACTATCAGGGTTCATGATGGTGTGCTCCATAATTATTGAGACAACCCAGAGCCTAATCGAAAAAAATAAAATGAAGTAAAGATAAAAATGGAAAAGATAAGGGTCTTATCTATCAAGTGGGATGTTTACGGAATATAGAGCGGGCCGGAGACTTGCTCTGTTAATGAAAAACGCGATACGGTCTTTCAACGTTGAAATTTTCATTTTTAATGGAAAATTGGTGTGGCTATGAGTTTTGAATGAACTTATTCTCCGTTAAGAAATATTTATCCGTTTTAAATTGTAATATACTACCTACGCTTAGCAGCAATAACTTTCTGAAATTACTATTGACAACCCTATTGATATTTTCATCATCATTATCAAAAACGGCGACAAAATGAAACTCATACGTTGATGACTCCTATAAAAAATGTCCTATGTTTTCGCTACGTCAACAGGGAACAACTTCAACCGGGAAATTTGATTTTATTTCAATTTTTATGGCTACGAATTAATTTTAATCATTTATTTTTCGCCATTAACCTTCTTAATTGAGATCACAATGAGACAATTCATACGACATAGTTCTGCGATAGTTTCCCAAATAAAGTTGCGCTCATCAAAATAATTTTCTTTTCCTATTTCCGTATTGTATGCCGTTACATTTTTTTCAAACCCCTAGAAGTAGGCTTATTTATTATTATTTCAGCAAGCAAACGTACACGTGGCTCTCCTTTTCCTTATAAAATTACCCAGTTCTTAGAAGGAATGTCCTCAGTTAAAAATACAACTCTTTCGCTTTCCACTGCACACGCTCCATGCACGCAATTTGTCGAGAGATAAACTTGGATCAATGAGCTCGCTCGAGAGTTCTTATCAACGCGCGTGCGGTAGCGGCACGGAAAAGGGCTTGTAACTTAAACCGGCTACCAAGTCAACAGAGAAGGTTTTAAGAGAAACTATATTTTGCTGTAATCCAAGGGTGGATGGATTTTTAGGTTTCTCAACAGCTGCCTTAGAGCAAGGATATTTACGCTCCCTTGCTAATATTTATTGAACTTAACTACCTTAAATTCACTCAAATCAGTCATTCATTTTACGGATTTAAACAACCAATTTTTTACGTGATGCATGATGAAGACGTGGCGTTCGCTGATCTAAATAATCCCCCCCTTGAAAATATGTATTTAGTAACTACAACCTGTGTTACGCCCTGAGATCGTAACTGCTGCAGTTTTTTTTTTAACACTCTCGGCTTGATTGAAGATCACTTGCAAAATGACATTCTATATCAGAATGTCAAAACGTATTTGTTCGAATAGTTAATTTCGGCGCTGATGTTGACACAAAAGACTGAATTAAAAGTTTCCTATACTACTTCCGGTCAGTAAAATTCTAAAATTCAAACAGGGACGTGTTTTAGTTGCTACTTTATTTTTGAAGCTACAACCGCGGATTTGCTATCATTACTTCAATTATATATTTTAAACAATGCCATAAATATTAAAATAAGAGAATTGTTCTTAGACTTAACATCTTTTTTATTCTTTGGTTCGCATATGTATAGCCTGTCTCGTATCTATCTGGATGAAGAACGTCACCCAAGAATGCTCTCAAGTATTCTACTCTCGTAATTCAGAGAAATACCGGTCGCCGCGACCGCAAAAATGCGACATTGGAAAAATTGGCCATTTTTTCCCCTCTTGCTCTCTCGGATCAGACGCTCTTCCGGGCCGTCTGGAATTCCTTTCAGAATGATCTCCAAGAGGCACGCCGACGTGTTATTAAGGTTGCCCTTCCAGATCAGAGGAAAGGGAGAGAAAGAGAAACTGGGCGATACAGATATCGCCGCGAGGTTATACTCGAGTGAATCAGACTTGCCGGTATGTACCGCCGTCCTCCCGTCGACGCAGCGCGGAAGGTGCAAGAAGGGGGACTTCGCAAGACGACCAATGGGAACGTTCCACGATCTACCGCCACCCACTCCCTTTCACCATTTCCCTACCATGCAATCTCCTCCTCCTCTCCTGTCGGAACAAACTTCGCACATTTCGAGAGACCTTGATCCATCCTTCCATCCAACCATTCTTATCCCCTTCTTTTTTTCCCTCATTTTCTCCAACCCTTCACGTTCACTCAACCCTTCAGCCGAACCGTGCACCCCCTCCCACCTCCCACCTCCCGCCCCCCACGGACATGTTTTATCCTCCGCCTCTCCGCCACGCTAATTTCAGTCGCATTAACGACGGCCGGTGCGCCGCGCCGTGAGAACGCCTCGACCGCGAGAGGAAAGACCCATGCGGGAGGATAGCGTCAATGAAAAGTGGTATTGCGCTTAAATGTGAATGAAAGGATTATCGACATGTGCATGCGCCAAAGATCTGGAAAAATGCGAAATCACGTGATGGGTCTGCTTGGCCTAATTCAACGATAGAGTTGCAGACTTAGATGGGGAATTTTATTTCCGTTAGATTTGAAATTCACGAAATATGTTTAAAAGATTTCCATAAAATTCATAGCAAAGTTTTTCGTTTGCTAATTCTTTCCATCTACCTTTCTGAATGAGAGGTGGGGTTTTTCAATGATGGCCTCAGGTTTTGGCTACTGATCACGGAGAAGTCATCATGAGCGCCCTTAGGTATATTTACTCTTGAGGTAATGCAGCGGCAAAGTTGGCTTATCAAATATCACGAAGTAACTTTAAGGCATGCAACGGTGCGACTAGAGGGTGATAGGGTAATTCCACAGGTGTGAAGACAGGTTCATTTTCCTCCGCTGTTGAGCGCCTCAGTGGCCGCTGTACACGCCACAGTAAACACAATGTATGTTAAAAACTACCCTGCTTAGGTAATACAATACAGAAGACACTCTTGCCCCGGAATTTCAATTCAGTATTGAAATGAAGGAAAGAAAAGATAATATTTACCTCGTGTCTTTGATGTCCTTCCCATGCCCACGTCCCATTCTTCTGTTCGTATGTTATACTTCTCGAGCTCCAGGCAAATAGATGTTATTTCGCCATCCGCATGTGTGGTTATTCTCAAAATTGACAACGGTATTGTATTTTCATCTTCATAATTGACGTTATATTATGTTACATGGACTGTCATCATCTGTAAGTATAACGAATTAATTGTTACTCATTGTTCTAAATGGAGATCCACTCTTCAGCGTGGATTGGAGACCCACATTACTTTGGTGTACGTCAACATAATCACAAACCGTGAGCCCCACCATCTCTTCCCTCCCAATTTCACAAATGGCTATTTCACTCTTGAGGAAGGGGTGGCAGGAACTAATTATTTTTTTGCTGCGGAGGAAGTGCAAAATTAAGGTTTTCGACGGAATAATGGGGCGAGGGGAAAGTCTTACGGCGATAAGACAGGTGGATAAGGGTAAAGGTGCACGTTAGCGGTGAATAGAACATGACATGGACATAGGACATGGGTCTCTAGAAGCGAGTCTCCTCGAAAAAAATTCTTTTCGTCATACTATTTCATTAGCATGATGGGAAGACGTATGTTCTCCAAAAAAATATTATTCTTATAGTGTAAATATAATTGATAATATTCCTAAAACGTCTTGTGGCCTTAAAAATCAGATTGCATTGTGATGCGGTAGGACGTGAAATTAAATTTTTTAGAAACACCTTTTATCTGCCTCTTCGCTACAGTTTCCGTACATTTCTATCAATCTTAGAATAATCTCTAGTAATGGATAAATGATTCGGTTTCATTTGTTTAGGAGCTAAGGATGGAATTGGTAGTAGTTATTAAATATATATAGCTATTGATAATATTGACGCTTTACAAATTAAGGAACTATTAACTCAAAGTGCATTTGTTTCTGAGGTGGACATATAAGGAGAACAGGATTTTAACTTCATAGGAAACATGGCAGGTGATACAATTATAATCGTGATTATAATCGTAATATTAATAATAATTATTGATCCTTAAATAGATTATTTCTTCTGTAAGTTTTCTTTTTCGAATAGTGACTATAAAATGCATGGTTCATGATTCATACCCGCCTGTCTCACCTCGGACAATGGGCTGCAATGAACTGTGCAGAAGTAATGTGGGCGGATGGAGTGATATTAAAAGGAAATATTGCATGGGTCTCGCATTGGTATAGCTCTTTCCTTGTGTGGAGGAGTACAGGAGACTCGCTGTCCTTGGGTGCAGAACCAAACCGGGAAAGTATGCCCCCCTCCCCGGCCTACGACGAGAAGCGTGCGCGCATGATTGTGCACCGATTGCAATTGAATCCGGCAACCATAAATATGAACCACCGAAGGGTCCGCTTAAGGAATTGAGAAAGCACAATCGTACATATTTGAATATCTTAAATTCGATCTCCTTCGCTCACTGTGGGCACGCCATTTACGATGATGATCCCTTCTCCAGGCGAATTACTCCAAAAATGAAATGTCATAAGGTCTACAAAGACCAGAAAAATTCATAAATGTATAAATTTTAATATTCCCATCTTAAGTTTGGAATTTTGCATAGATTCGCTGCATAGCTCGGTCGAACTTCGAAGGAATCGACTGCGTTGGATATAGTTTAAAACTGGCTTTGATGTGCCGTTGAGATACAATCGGCTTAGCCTTTTAATTAGAAAAATAATAGATTCATGGTAACAGTTGCTGTTTTTAAAAAAATTCTCAAGATGTCAATATTAAAATAAATCTCGAGATAGGGAAGCAATTTAGCTCTGTGGCCTCCCTAACGCAGATGTGTACCTGCGTACTAAACAAGAGACGTCCGGTTGCTTAAATAATCTCCACAGAGGAATTAAATGAATTCCACCAATACTGGACATTGTCTGCAGGTTTACGCGAACGATTTCCAATGATTTTTGCCAACTGTAGCTAGACTGTTACAGGAATACATTCCGCATGCGTACACGTGCTCCGGATTTATGCTAAACGTGTTAATTGTTTATTTTGCAGCCACACCCTTTGGAAAGGTTCCCGTCCTTGAGGAAGACGGCAAGCCGATTACCCAGTCGCTTTCCATTGAGCGTTATCTTGGACGCAAGTTCAAACTCATTGGCAAGGACGAATGGGATGCACTTCAGTGCGACATCGCGGCGGAGACCCTTGGAGACTTCCATAACCGTAAGTAAACCTTCTCTAGTGTCGCACACCCAACAAAATACTTGAACTACAACAGGAAAAACTGCAAAGGCCGTTTTACACGGGACACGTACGGGCACAATCTGACGTGTACGAAGGTGCAGTCAAAATTGCGTCGTGTAAAGCGGTGAATTGCTAGAACGCGTGCGAGAATGCGTGGACGTGAGATGGCAAAATAGCAAGTTCTTTCGTTCATGCATTCGCGCAATTCCACGCCATTTCAGAAATCAATGCTGTTCTAACCTGCGCCCGTTAAAACGGCCTTAACGCATGATAGCCCTCCGTGAACAGACCCGGCCCGAATCATGTTTCGAACGTGATGTGAAAAAAAAATCCATATTTAGAGTCGGCTAACGGCGACTCACGAAACTTGATACGGAGGGCTAATTTCAATATGGCATATTAGCGCTGATCATGAAATCTCATAAAGTAACAGTTGCCCAGGGAAAAGAAGAATTCGATTTAAGTTTGATTTTTTCACTTCATAATTAAATAAGAGATCCAGGGCCTCCGGGTGGCCCTGAAGAGAAGCAGTAATATTTTTTTTAATCGTATAAAAAGTAACCCTGAACAAAAATATCTTCATATAATAAAATTTTTTGTGACGGCTCAAATTGATTTCATCATAAAAATGTTGACTAATTGTAAGTATTCTTAGCTAACTGTTGAAAAATTTAATTGTCTGATGTAGTTCCATAAATTAAATTGTAACTGTAAATCTCTCATACAGAGGGATTGCATTTAAAGTCCATAAGGATATTTTTTTTTCTATCAGTTTTGCGATTGCAGTTTTTTTATTTTTAAGCTATACATATTAATAAAAAATTCCTCACCAACAGAGGTTGTCCAGGCTTTCTTCAACCCTGATGCTGCAAAGAAAGACGAACTGAAGGCAGCCATCATCAAGGATCAGGTTCCAATTTACCTTCCCAAATTTGATGAGCAGGTGAAGAAGAATGGTGGTTTCCTAGTTGGAGGACAGGTAAAGAAAAGACTTCTCTTTCAGATTAAAAATAATATCATAAATTTAATACCAATTTCGTCCCAATTAGCCAAAATAGCCTAGGAGGCTGAGGGGCAGATTGGGACGTACATATGATGGAGACTGGAAATTCCAGCAAGGGACATCCGTCAAAAATTAAACACACATTGAATACCTTTCGTTTCTCGCATTAGTGTTATTTTTGATTTGATATTTTCTCATGATGGCCTTTTTTTCAAATAAATTTCATTTTATCATGTGTGCTGTGGCCTTTCCCAATTTTTTTTGATGGACAAGAACACCTGGATTTGGGTTTGAAATTTCCTCCCTCCCCTCTTTCAACCTCCTGTGACATAAACGACCATCCAATATTTAGAAAAAATAGTATTAGTATACAATTATAAATTTCAGTTTGGCCAATGAAAACCCCTTGCTTTGGAAGTTTTCATGGTGACTTCCTTGTAGTAGACTTTCTCCTAATTTTAGACTGATTGTGATGAGAGTTAAGTAAATTTTCCCCCTTGATCCTCTTCAGACATTCCTTTTTATATTCACTTAGTTTGAAAAAACATGTGCAAGTCTTAGTATGGGAATAACCGAATTTAAATGAAGAATGATATTCAGCCAACCACTTAGCATTCATTTTAAAGCTTGCATCTTCTGTAGCAGAATGATCGCAAGCTTTCCAGGCATATAGAATCGTGGAAGGTTACTCAGGAATTCCACCAGGTTAGGTCCTCCGACTCCATCTCGGCCGATGCTTAGATGTAAGAGTTGTCCGTCATCATCCAGGGCCTGATGATGGTCAACTCGAACATCAAAACATTGGCCGAGATGGAGTTGGAGAACCTGACCTTCTGGTTATCCTGAATAACCTTCTTGATTATATCTTCTGTCATTGGTCTACTGAATAGGCGAGATATTCCATTCCTAATCCACTTTTTCATACATATTTCATTTTATGTAAATCAGCTTTCCATGATTTCCGTGATCCTTGATACTAACAGTTAAAGTGCCCATCTCTTTACAATAGGGGCATTACCCGGAGGCAAATTACAACTCCAACACTGATCCTCCTCAAGTTCACATAAGTCCTCTCCCTGTGTAACAGTATTTCACTAATTTGCAACATCAACTATTTAAACTATGTATTATGCATGGTACCTGTGCTTAGCTTTATTTTCATTGAGCAATTCATTATTTCAGTTGACCTGGGCAGATCTCCACTTCGTGGCTACCCTTCAAGTGTCTTGCGACATGCTGGGAAGTGATGTGGTTGCTGCCTTCGACAACCTGAAGGCCCACAGGGAAAAGGTCCTCAACCTCCCTCACATCAAGGCTTGGGTTGCCAAGAGACCAACCACTCCATTCTAAAATAACATTTTTCCTATGCAAACACTCCAGTAGTTGAGAGCAACAGCGTACATTACCTGTAACAGCTAATTCAAGTGTGGCTCCAACAAAATGGAGGTTTTCTTTCAACAGTCAGAGAGATTGATGAGAAACCTCTAATTAAAAACTAAGTCATCTCAACTATTGCGTCTCTAACAACTTAAGTCTGAGGAAAGAAGGAATTCAATTGAAAAGTGTCTTTTGAATTTTTGCCTGCTCACTTAAGACTTCCTTCTCCATTAAGTATTATTTTAAATGCATCAAATCCATTTTAATTGCATCATCATTTTATATCATGTCAAAATAAAAAAAATGCTTAATTGCACTGCATTTATTACCATTTTCCACTTGATGTTCTATTTTTGTGAAAATAAAATGTAATAAATGTTTAAATGCCTAAAACATGGTGTACATTTATTTGTAAAACATTTTAATAATATTCCTAAGCTTTAAGGCCAAGATTGATGATAATAGGTATAAAATTGCTATCACCCCGCTGGGTTCAGAATATGGGTGGGTGATAGAAGGGGAATTACAAGTGGGGATATCCCCCCTCTTTTCCCTCCCCACAGACAACACCAAAGGTTAGAAAGCAAAAAGAGAATGAGTACATCTCATTGCCATATGAGGGTAACTGCCTATGAAATGCTTAACCTGATATCTTTGGTCATGTGATAAGATAATGTAATGCATTGGAGGAGGAGCATTTTTGTGGTGAGGCGTGAGGATAATACATACTCAGTGGTCCTGGAAGAGGTTAGCTGCCCCACCGATAAGAATCCCCAAGAGGGATAAGGACATGCCAGCACTAGTTTCAGATGAAAATTGTCAAAGGAAAGTGACCCAATGAGAAATAATATGGCAGAACATGCTGGAGTACTTGAAAAGCTGTCATTTTAGAAGTTTGAGGGCCATTAAATTACCAAAGTTCTAAGCCATATTTATTGGGATAAGATTGGAGAGTGAAACTTTCCCTCCACTCACCCATACTAGTAATTTTAGCCTTGCCCCCTCATCAGTAGGTAAAAGAAATCATCACAGAATTGTTTTCAAAATCCACTCTGATCACCATTGGAAGAAAAACTAATCATTCACAATGAAAGAGGATTAAGTCCTCGTTGATGATACCTAGTATCTTAAGTTAGATGAGCATTAACATGTCAACGCCCAAAGTTTTTTTAAATTCACACATTTCACTCTTATAAACTATGATACACATGAGCTTAACGCAATGAACACAATCCAATCTGACTGAATAATAGAGGAAGCCTTCAACTAAGTATGTGTGCCGAAATGTATGCTAAAATTCACATATTAAATGCATTGGAGGAGTATTGGCTTGGCACTGCACTGGGTGCCATATGGCACCCGTGGGTGTTGATGGGTTAAGCTATATTTGAATGTAAGCTATATTTTAAATGAATCATTAATTTGGGGATATAATTACTGAAGTGACTATTGATGCCATTTCACATGAGAGAGTGGTTTACATACATCAGGGATTTTTTAACCCTTTCCAGCAGGTGCCTACAACAGGAAAATGTTTTCGTGCTACGATATGTGCGTATGAGAATATTTCAAACCTCTCCGTACGGAGCTCTTTTTTGGGGGTGAATTGCCAGGGTATTTTCGTCCCTCAGATTTGGGACCCAACTCAACCGTCCCTTACCTCGGCCACTGGTGTAGACCCTCTAGCCCTATAATAGCATGAATACACGGTCAACTTATTGAATTACCGGCATTTTTTTCAACCAAACATTGTATTTGATTTTAAATAATTTACTCTTCGAGATAAATTAGTCACACACATCCAGGGATGCCGACTTACAAAAAATTTTGGGGGGGGGGGGGCCAAACCGGGGATCTTGCCATGGGAAATTTTATAAGTTATGAGTTTTAAGTTTTTTAAGCATTTCAGGGTCCTATGATCAACATTAGAACCCTGAGAACTCGAATCTCGATATCTGGACACACTGGGGAAAATTGACAAGCCTGACAAATTTTTTCCTCACACCATTAACAAATTTAACGTATTAAAAATCTTGCATATTTTTTAAGGGCCAGGGGTTCTCCCCCCCTAGATCCACCTATGATTATGTACTCTACTGAAATTTTAATTAAGGAGTAAAAATTATTTCTTCCTCCAAATGCAATAATTACTTTCTGTGAAATACTATTACAGCAGATATCATGGAAAAGATGTGTAAACATTCTTCATTAGAGGCATCTAAACATACATGTAAGAGTATGCATACTCATGAGCATGCTCATTACATGTATGATACATAATAATACCAGCCAGATTAATGTGAGAATACATAAAAGAAGATAGTACCATGGAAGAAGATAGTACATCTTATGGCCTTGGAAAACTTCTTCCAAGCTATGGCTGGAAATAATAAAAATTAACTAGAAAAGGTTTTAAGTCATTATAAGCAATAATTTCTATAAAAAAAACCTACCTCAGTCATGTGAAAGAGTAAGGACCTTAAAAAATCAAATGGGGCTTCACAAAGGGACTTAATAAAATAAACAAAATATAAATGAAATAAAATTATTATCGCCAAATTAGGCAATGATAGTGTGAGAACATGGATTTATGATTTTTAATGTAAACATAAGTGCTACATTATGATAGCATGCCAGTCATACAGGCAACAAATGGTATGAGCGATATCTCAATATCGATTTGACTCATACTCAACTCATGCATAGCCACGAGACTCTCTAGGTGGCTATGACTCATATCGATTTGACCAATAAAAGCGTTTAGCAAAGAAATATACTTTTAATATTATTTCAAACACATCATGTTCTTATACTCCATGATCCACTTTCAAAGCTGTAGACTTTCTTGTAACCTAAATATTTTCATTCTTAGTTAACAAAAAAATTCAATTTATCGCATTATATAAAATTTTAATTTACATTAGAATGATCGTTTGTTCAGTTATAATGCTGGTTATTTTAAAAAGTTTTCAATATTTACAGCAAATAACGGTAGTAATTATCGAGTAATTTTTACGTTATAGCTTTTATACTTACCATTTCAAGAGTAATTAAGCGTAAATTTTGTGTGATGGAAAATCATCCCCATGTGTCTTTGGTAAAAACCGCCATTTCAGATGGTGATGAAAATCGAATTTCTATTGTCCGGTAACAACTGAGCATCGTTATCGATTTCGTGAAGTTCAAAACGGCGAGTCGCGACGAGTTCTTTGAGTTGGATTTCATATCGCTCGTCGTATTTCTAAACAGTATTGTGCATGTGTTAAAAGTGCATTTGAGCCAGTACGATGTCTTAAATATGATGCCCCCTGAACTATGGACTTAAGGTATTTAAACAGCTTATTTGTGGAATGGATATTCTTTTTTCTGTGGAACATATCATTGAATTCCCGGAACTGCTAGTAGTGTAGTAGTACCATGACGATTAATTTAGAGTAATTGGACTCAGTTCTAATTCGCCCTATAAATTGAAGTAAATGACTTTGTAGTTTCCACTCAGCAATGATCTCACCTGGAATTTCAAAAATTTATTGTCTTGTTTTCATCCTTGTTGTGTGAACTGTTTTTCTCCTTGCCCCGTCTTGAAGCATAGTCTTCTATTTTATTCTGCAATGATTAATGCTTGATAGCTCCTGTATGTATCCTCCTGTATGCAAATGTATATTATTAATATATTTTCAGAGCTTTTAATATTCCCTAGCTGCATGTCGCGATAGCTGTCTTCTGGAAACCTTTATAGAAATAGCAGTGTATGCAAGATGAAATTAAAATTTGCAACTGTGATTGATTTCATTTCTGTGCTCACCTTCAGTTACTTTCTTTTCCACAGATATCTTATTAAAAATGAAAACCGAACGTACTGGGACGTTATGTAGTTTTGAAGTTTAACCAGAAATGCATGTAAGTGGTAAACTAATTTTAGCCTAGTTTACGCTCGTTTGTTTCAGTTTTTATGTCAACCTCTTATTTTTTATGGCCATTATAGCTCTTCAAATAATAACTGGTTGATATAACCTTTCGTATTCTGTAGATTATGTATAAGTTTCCGAAAAAAAACATTGTATCCCAAGACAAAATGTTAGCATGTAGTTGAATTTGAAGGTTTAGAGATTAAAAATAAGCTTATCTGAAAAGGTATTTAGAAGTGATTATTTGAAGTTATACGAAAGCATACATCTACCAAAACTGTGATAATGTTATACGAAATAGTTGTCCTTACATTTCTCTATTTTAGCCTACATTGTACTTGATTTAGTTTTTATGGGCAAGTTTAAGGGCAAAATTAAAATGAGCTGGTAATCTAATTCTTGATCTTATTGTTAATTGTGCCATGCGTGTAAATAGTCATATGCTATCTTTACTCATTTGATTTCAGATAATGAGAATAGATGGAACATCAATACTAGTGTGTAAGAGAGCCAGATAGCATAAGCATGAAATAAAGGTTGGAGACATTGAAGATGTAATGACTTATGTCAATATATCTCTAATGCCATATGGAGGATAATTATTTAATTATCTCTCTTTTCATTGCGAAGATTACTCTTTGTACTTCACCTTCAATATGAATATATCTCATGTTGTATATGCTACATATATCATTCCATCATTTACGTATGTGACTTTTACCATGTTCAAATGTTGTAAGTAATTGAATTTTTGCTCCGTGTTTGCCTAGAATGATGTGAAAGAGATGGAAGGGAGACAACCTCATGTGTTGTCTGAGTCTCCACCAGATACTCTTGAGAATCAGTTCGCCAGTCTGGATATCGGAACAAGAAAAAGGACTCACCACAAGATGCATTCCAAGTGAGTTATCAGAGAAATCTTATTCAATGATTTTTTTCTAGATTTAAAATAATGCAATACTCAGTAATCTGTGTGACTTGAAGTGGTTTCCTCAGAAAAAATTACCTGATGTGACCCCATTAATATTTTTTAGATTCATTCTATTAAAGTGTTCAAATTGATTTTATTACTTGGAATTGTTCATTAATTATAATAAATTTCCCTTTATTACAATACTTAGTTTTTATATCTGTACTGAATTTTTCTCAGGGAAATTGATAATTTTGTGGAAGATGTTTTTCAAGATGTTAATATGCTTGACCCCTGGAACTCACTGGATAAGATCTCTTTTGATGAATCTGAGTCTTCTGATTGGGAAAGGAGCAATTCTAGCTCATTGTCATGGTTTGATGTGAGATTTATTTTCATGTATTTTCACCAGTTATCTAAATGATCACATTCATAAACTCTCTCAGTGAATTTTCGGTGCATAGTAGCATGCTAATGTCACTGACATTAGGTGATATTTCTGTAGTATTACAAAGCTGCCTTAATTACCCAGCAAATATTCTTTTCTGAGTCTGCACACTAATTGCACATTGCTTCACCTTTAATCTTTTTGTGTAATTATTTCCAAGTAAATGGAGAAGTCAATGATTTGTTGATTTGAGGTGTATGTTTTAGGAATAAAATATTCTTTGTAAGACATTGATAGCTCATATAAGGCTTATTCCCAGTAGTTTTCTGGGAAAATTAAGAAAGAAAATTTATTTCCTTACTGATGCATTGTGTTACTATTATGTCACATTAACATGCATAGTTTACCATCTAGAATTAAAAATTTCCCTAGCAGTGGCAAAAAATGAGACTATGTGTTTCATTTTTGATTCACACTATTGATCAATACCCGACTGAACAAGACTATAAATTTCAATAGGAAGTCTTGCTATTATTAAAACCAGCATTGCAGATTTTGCCATCGGAGTCAATGACAAGAATGTATATGGTTTGAAATTAGAGGGGCTGAAATCTCCCAGTAAAAACTGACTGATTTGCGTACAGTTCATTTTATGTTATGTGCTGCTTGATGGCAGAGTTATAAATTAAAGCCTTCATTTGGAAAGTGAATGAGGATTTGTTTCATTCACATATAGAAAAAGTGAGAAGTTTAAGCTAATTGGAAGCTTTGAGGAGGAATAAGCAGTGAGATGGATATATAAAGATGTGTGGATGCTAGGATTTCTCATTCCAAGTCAGGCAGAGGGATGTCAGGTGATCATCACCAATTTCTCCTTAAGCTATGTACAGGGTGTCCCATTTATCTTGACCACCCAAAATAACTTTTTGTCCAGATGCAAATTCAAAAATGTGTCAAGCAAATGTTCATTAGCTGTCAGGGAGACATTAATCAGCGTGATTGCCTTCCTTGTAGCTTTGTTATTTGCAAAGATACGAACAGCTATATGTCTTTTTTAAATAGCACCCTATATTTTTTGTTTGGCAATTCATTTCCTCTCCTAAAGACTTATTAAAAAATGTAGCACAGTAGATCATTAACATAAACACAGTTTTATGATAAATGACTGACTCTCTAGCACTCAGTGCAGGTATGAGGGTGTTGGAATTACTCCAATTGCTGACGTTGACAGTGAACAAATGAAAACATAGTAAAGTTATTTCGGGTGGTCCAGATAAATGGGACACCCTGTATGTATGCGAAAGAAGTATCCTTATGATGAATTATGATAGCTGTGTTTAAGTGCAGAACCAAAACCATAGAAAGTTATGAACCTTTGAACATATTTAGTATGTCAAACCACGGAGAAAAATCACTTAATAGTTAATAATTATGTGTAAGTGACTGCCATAAATCATGCTCGTACATTACCAAGTTTTGCTCTTAAGTGCTTTGCAAGCTACATTTGTTCTTTTGCAGTATGTAACTTAATTGCTTTTTTGACGCACAAAAATTTCTGCTGACTTCTGCTTGCAATAATGATGAAGTGATGGGTAACTTCCTTTGCCCAGCTTAGATATTGTAGTTGAAATGAATGAAAATGTTATTTGTTCCTCAATGAGGGATGTCCGTCCTCTTTAGCTCGATGGCCTACCCCCTACCCATATTTCTTCTTTTCCACCAAAACCTGCCAGTGAGCCAATCTCCCCTCAATTTTTAAATAGGAAATATGTACATCCTAATCAACATCCTCTTTCTCTATTTATTCATTTTTTGAGACATCCAGTAAAAATTTTGATTCTTAATATATTGATTTAGCCAAACTTGATAGTAGTGGGTACTCTCTCCATAAGTTTTAATTATTTATGGCTTGCTATTATTTTTGCACCCCCATTAGAATACATTTTCACCACACTTATTCCCCAAAATTTGCTCTCTGCACCATGATATCCTCCAGTGGATGCACTTGTTTAGTTGATTATGGAAAGGCCAAATAGAAATTTAACAGTTGCCTTTGGATTGTAAGTTCTTAAACTTTTTGGTGGTATACAGAATTGCTGGTTTGAAAAAATATCCTTTTGCTGCTGGGTATGATAGCAACACTTTCTTGACTGGCATGTGTTTCAACATTTTCCTTGCTTCACTGTATAGCTTTCTTGTCCTTGGATCTTTCTGCAGGAAAGTGAACAAGAAACTACTCTCAAGGTTAAAAGTATGATGGATAATATAGAGAAGGCTCTATATGGAGAAACCCATTCACCCCTTCCAAGAGTTGTTGCAGAAGAATGTCAACAATGGAAGCTAAGATTTCCACATTTAAGGTAAAGGTGTTTGTTTTGGTTTGAATTCCCTTCAACATATCCAATTCATTCTTCACTTCTTATCAATTCGGCTTAGAAATGTTATATAAGAACAAGTTTTACTGTGACACTAACCTTAGGACTAAGCATGGGGGTATGCCGCATTTGTCATGGAGTACCGGGCTTAACAAATTATTGCACTCAACTTCTTTTATCATCAAAGATCAGTGAAAACAGTGATTAGAACAAAGGTGGAAAATTTTTGTTATTCAACCACCACTCCTACTACTTCAAGAAAAAAAACCTGTATTATGTGGTTTTAAAAAAATTCCATTCTCACTATTTTCTAAGCTGATGATCATGGAAATTGGTAGAAGTTAAAATATGCTTTAAGCTATTCTTTGACTATCTGAAATTTGAAAAAAATGACATTGGGAAATAGTGATTGTTCTTCATCCTTATAATGCAGAGATCACTCAATATTCTTCAGATTTTAACCATGCATAATTTAGTAATAGCTTTTGGCCAAATTAGACTATAGCTAGTGACAACAAATTAGATGCACATAGATGCTCAAGTTTTATACAATTATAATAATATATAATAACGATAATTATCGGACCCTCTTCTACTATGTGCATGTTACAAAACAATGAACCCTGTGGTTTGTGAAAACTGTTAACATTTTGGAGTAAAATTACCAGCCAAAATTCCCAACTCCCGTGAAGCTTTATAGCAATCACATATCTATTTTATCAAGTCATGTAATCCTTAAACTATTTACCCTCTGGTTCTATAGTCTTGTATTGCAATTGTTTTTTGTCCTATTTGCAGAGTGGTGGGGAAAGCAGTCAGTGTGAATTGTGTGACAATTCCTACTAATGACCCCCCATTGCAAGTAAGAATTGCGTCATCAGCGGAGGGAAATCACAGCCATTCAAGGTGAGGAGTTATTGTAAACATAAGTTGTCCATTTGAGCATTCGTAGTAGTACTGGCCATCAAGTTTCTTTTCTGAAGCTGTTGCTCCATTTCTTCTTATACATCCCATATTGTGAGTTGTTCATTTTTCATTGTATTTGAGTATGTACATATTTGACTCTTGGAATGTAACTTAAAGTTTGTTTATATTTCACTATTCATTTTAATTATTTTTAAGTACTTTTCTTCAATTTAATCTCTTCAATTAAAATTAATTACCAAATTTAGGATATATCTAGGTAGGCAGTCTCAGCTTTCCATCAGTCTGTTGCTAAAATCTAATCTTTTATCCATTTGCAACTGCTGAAATTGATATATGTATGTACGGTGGAGGAAAAAAATAACACAAATCTCAAGGGCATCTGAATGCAGCCAGCTTGGGAATTCCTTGAAGATATCTTCCAAAATTTTGTCCAAGTAATGTTCTCACACAACTGGAAATTTTCAAACTACATACATACATATATACCTTTTGTACCAGGGAAATCAGTCATATGTGTTACCAGGGTCGGATTTACCCAAAGTTACGCTATAGGCACCTCCCCATTGAGTGCCCATCCTCACTTGAGCCCCTCCCTCCCCGATTTTTGTGATAAGGCATAGCCACTCGCATGAGGTAGGGTTTGAAAAAAGGAATAAACAGATATATGGCTGATAGCATTTAAGTTTATGCTTAAAGTTTTATGCAGGGAAAACATAGACAATTCAATTTAAAAAACAGCTTGGAGTAAAACTATGTATGAAACAGTTTAACTTTTATGCAACTAAAACACTTCATGAAAACCCATCCCAAAAACAATGTGTAGCCTTGATTCATACAACAAAAAAGAAGAGTAACTTCAAAAGTAAAAAAATTAAGTGCTGTTGTAACTGAATTAACTGCGGTAGCATGAAATATAATATAAATTAACTAATTTTAAAACGCATGAGGAGCAGCAGTACAAACGACATTTTCAATTGAATAAAGTCTCTAAAATACAATTACAGCCAACTGCATATCTTCCTGCAATATCTTCTAGAGAAATTAAAGTACAGGTAAAAACATGAATGAAGACATAATGGGGCCTGCCTCAAGCACAATGAGAACTACCTCAAAAGTTTCCTTCTTGTCTTCTTTTTGGCAAATTCATTAATTATGGCATCACAGTTCGAGTTCTACTATAATCCTAACTTAGCACATTTAAAGCCCTAGCAAAGAGGGCACCTGCAGTCAGACAGAACCCACATAGCAAGCCTGCTGACAGCAGTGCACTTCGAGGCACCTCCAGTACAGATCATTTCCGGTTGCCTAACAGGAGGAGCCCCTTGGACTGCGACGCCCCTAGGCACATGCCTATTTTGCGTTACGGTAAATCCGGCCATGTGTGTTGCAATATTACAACTTGTGAAGGATCTGTATTACGCTTTTGCCCTCATATCACTAAGAATGGAGTTCTCTCACTTCAGAACATCTTTGCACACTGCCAATTGATGGATTTTGAAACTGGTAACAACACCCAATCATCCCTCACCAAGATTTGAACCATAGAGCCTCTAGTTAGAATAATGATACTTTACCCTCTACTCCGGGAGGATTGTGCTCTTAATCATTTTCAATGCCCAATACTTAAGCTGTGTTCATTGTAATCCCAACAAGAGTAAATTCAATTTTAGGTTAGACATGAGCGAAAGTAGAATTAGAAAAATTGGCGGAAGAATTCATAGTTGGGAATGTGTTGTTGTACAGCAACACCTATGATTGT
Source organism: Ischnura elegans (assembly GCF_921293095.1). Classification (NCBI taxonomy): domain Eukaryota; kingdom Metazoa; phylum Arthropoda; class Insecta; order Odonata; family Coenagrionidae; genus Ischnura; species Ischnura elegans. The sequence goes on along the minus strand of NC_060251.1, from coordinate 54,397,143 downwards.
TTTTCCCCAAAACAAGATGTATTTAGTTCAAAATTCCTGGTTGTGTTAGAATATCACAAGGGCAAAATTTTGGAGGACGAGCATCTTCAACCAGTTCATAAGCTAGCAGCATTCAGATGGCATTGAGCTTAGTGTTTTTCTACCAATATTTTATTTGTACATACATAATATATTTTTACATACATGTATACTTAGTGCAATCATGCTTTTTTCTATGCTATGCAATTATGCTTTTTTCCATGCTATTCAATTATGTTTTTTCTGAGTTTGTAGATTTTTCTAGCTAAAAATCTCATCATACCAAACTTTGATTGATTGCAACATCCGTATTTACTTACTATACATATATGTAAATCCCTTGCTGAAGAAATTGTGCTATAGCATTTCACTTGGATTAGATGATGGAAAATGAAGATAGCCTGTATATGGAGGAAACATAATAACTGATGTGTATGAGGGTGTACTTAACAGTACACAATCATGTTTTGTCTTAACAGGCTCACTCGGTGAAAAATATTTTCGTCAATCCCATTACTCACTTTTTTACTCAAATATTCTTAACTTTGGCCTTATTCACTATTCATATAAATAGCCTTATTTACTCAAAAGTGTACACTATTACTCTGGCATTCTTCATCTTACAGCAGTGCACAAGAGATTAATAATGAAGAAAATTGTGAAGAGACCTATGCATGCCATGGAACAGTTGAGCATGAACCTATCCTTTCCCATGAATTTCAACCCACCTCTGAGCCATCAATGTGCCATGAAGTCAAAGTAATAAATGAAGCTTTGGTTGATGAATTAACCAAGCATGTTTGGAAAGAAGTGGTGGAACCTAAAATCAAAGAATTCATGGAGAAAAAGTTAAAGGAAAAAGATGGAGAAGGTGAAGAATTTTCATTTTGTAAACATAGTAGACTCTCTGAGACATTTGTGACCAGGGGCCCGAGGATTGAGAGGCGTATTACAGACAAGTCTATTTCATCTGACGACACACTAGCACAACCTTCTCAGTCTGCTAAAGAATTGAGTCACGCAACAGCACCCGTTCAGTCTTCCACCTATGAACCAATTCACCGCAGGCATAGTGATCACACATGGCTCAGCCACAGGAAATCTAAGAATCGGCTGGCTGCTGATAGAATATCTGAGGAAAGAGATGAATTTGAAGGTTTGGTGTCAAACAATGCTGATTCATGTGCGTTGGAAGTTGAAAAAAAGGCTGGAAACGAGCCAAGGCTGCCTGACATTAATGGGTTTCATGGAGGCATTTACAAGAAGCCGACTCAATCAAGGGAAAGGTTGCACCTTCATTCTCCAAGTCATTTGAGGAGTTCTGATGTGACTGTAGAATTGAAGCAGTTGGAGCAAAGACATAACCAAAGGTATGGACTTAACATATACCCGTGAAAATATTGGGTTTGTAAGTAGGATAATCTTTTTATTTGAGGGAAAGTAGTAGTCCATTGAACAGAAACTACTATGCTCTCTGAAGTATGTTCATTCATACTTACTCAATATCGTATAAACTCCTCAAATTTAAGCTAGTTTTAAGTCTTTTGTTTGGAAATAACTGCAAATGTATATTCTTAATATTTTTTTCAGAGACATATCGTTCAGAAGCAGAAGAAACAATGAGAGGATGGAAAATTCCACGGGCCGTTATTCACAGAGTAAATCCAGGCATGTAAAACTTCCAACCATTGAAGATAATAAGTGGTCGACAAGTAATGAGGTAACTGTACCTAGTGATTTTTTTAAATCAACATTCTCTCTCTACACTTGGGAAAATTTGTAATTTTTTTCTATGCTCCTTACTAATAGGTAAGCAAGTTACTACATGGGCGATCGTCATCAGCATTACCAAAGCTGGCCACAAGAAATGTAAGATCAACTATGTCATCATACAAAAATCTGGTTTGTGGCATTACATTTTTCCATCTTTTCTCACTGTAATATTGTCGACATAAAAATAAACGAACTGCTGCTGCTTTCATGGGTGAAACAAACGTAAATGTTAAAGCTTTTAGGTATTGATTTGTTTAAATTTCACACCACACACTTCAAAAATGATTTTGTATTTGATTTTTTGATGAAAGGTGATGATTGTTGTTGGATTTCATGTTTTGTGAGTACCTATATGTGAGAATCATTATAATCATTGGCACTTTTTGCTGTAAGGTTACTTTAACTTTTGTCCTTGAGAAAACTATTAGAATATTTGTTAAGTATTCAGCATATTCCACAGTTTGAATAAATGTTGAGAAATATTTAAAATTTACTGCGAATTTTTCTCAAAGTAAACAATTTTAGATTTATGTGGTCCTCCCTCAAGGTAATTGTCAGCTTTTATTCCTCTGAATATTTGAGAAACTCACTTAGTCTTGTTGATGGTTTTGACCTTTGATCAGCTCCCTTCATCGTAAGCACTCTATTTCTGACCCAAGTTTAGCTGAAATTCTGACCCATGGTTTCCCTGAAAAATTAAATTTCAGCTGTATTTGGGAGAAGTTAAAGTACCACGTTCCAAATCAAAAGTGTTAAATAGTAGTTTCCATGGTGTTTTATATTTCATATGTTTTCTTTTTGGTTTCAATTCTGTTCTAATGACCGATGAAAAGCTTGGGGATTTTTCTATTCTTTTAGGGTTACTTTTGTGAAAAAACTATTACCTATTCACATTGTTGATCTCTATTAAAAAAACAGTGGGTCTCTTGGTAAATTATACGAATGCCATCTTTGGATGGCAATCTTTATATTGGTTTTACGCAGCTCTCTACTCACCTCTCCTAATGGCAATTTTTTTTTTATGGAGGTGCATATTTCTTTCCTTTAATGTCCATCATCACTTTTTCAGTGTAATTTATGAGAGCTATTGCTTTGCTATTCTTCCCACCCTTATTCCTTTGGTAATTTTTCTTTATCAGATCATCACATCTCATGATGTGAGTAAATAATTCAATATTTTTATGGAGGTTTACAGCGTAAGAAAATAAAAATCTATCCTTTTTCAGCTTGGTGAAAGGGCATCGTCTGTAATGAAACATCCACCATATAAACGTGAAATAAGCCCTTTTAAAGTTGATGCTGATGGCTATAGTCACAAATTTAATCGAAATCGTAAGTAATTGTGAATTATTTGGTCCATATTTATGAGTTCTTTCCGTAACTTAAATATGAATATTTAAATTTTCGGAAAGTTAAAAATGTCCACTTATATTTATTTTTAGGTCATGCCACCACTTTGAGAACCAGAAAAGAAAAATTGAAAAAAGAAAGGAATTCAGATCTCTGAGCTGTGATCACTATATTATACATATATATCTTCCTCTGGTAGATTCTGAAAAGGGGCAGTCTCTTTATGTGGCTGATTCACTCAAACCCATCAAGGTATTCATGATGGAAGATGTGTGTTGTTTATCAGAAGCCATTAACTGCTGCATAAGAGCTAATGTGGAGCATGTATAACATATTTTAACCAACTTTCTTAATGTGATTTTCAAAAATGTATCTGTGATTTTCCTGCTTGTCGGAGGTGGCAATGGGCTGATATTTTTTTTAATCGATTTTTTAAATAAATGGTGTAGCAATGCCTACAAATGTGCATGTGTATTAATTTCATGATAAAATGCTATTTTTTAATGTATATCTTAAAGGGACTCTGGTAGTGCTGATGATATTTTTACCCAAAATTTTAGTATTTTTCTTTTTCCTCAAAAATAAAGTAATTATTAGGCATAATGAACAAGCTAAATCATTTCCAGTAAAGTAGAAAGTTAATTTCGGGAACTTCACTTGTAAGAGATTTATATCCCAAAAAAATGTATTCTGCATGCTTAGTTGTGTTCTGTGTGGTGGCTAATTAATTTTTTTGTTAACCAGTAAAAATGTTTCACTTATAAAAATAAATTCCAACATTCACATAGCGTAGGTACTTGATATATTATATCAGGATTGACCACCTTTTCATACTTTCAGGCTGCATTTTCTAATTTGTATAACCTTTTGGGATAGAAATTGTTTGTGATAACTAAAAATGAATTGTGAGCCAAATCATGAAACTCTTTTACTCCAAAAGTTCCTTCATGATACAAAAATGTAAGTAAAGGAATCGATACTTATAATTTTCCAGGGCCTAATTAAACTGTGCCATGGGCCACATAGTGCTGGTTATACTGACCTGTCACACTAAAAAACTTAAAAATTAATGACTGTTCTATGGCCATCTAGCAGTTGAGTGAAATAATTGCTCATATGGCCCTAAACATGCCATTGACACCCTCCTTCCAAGTCTAAGCCAAATAATATTTCCTGAGTGAACTTTGCATACATAGGACTATCATGGAGAAATCTACTAGCTAGAGCCATGCAAGTTTTAGACTTGGACACTTGGACAAGCCATCTGCGGTCCAACACAGCATCAAATTCTCATTTGGTTTCTATTTACAACATCAGTCTCATCAATCCACGTCCCTTATCATCAATAAGACTTATACAAATCCATCTACATATTCAAAGAAACAAGGGTGACATCATGATCAGTGATCAAGGGCTTCATATCCTGACTCTTCTCATCATGTTCCAACAGTAATGGTACAGTAAATCACTTAAGCATATTTAGTGACAGCTCTACCACCCCTTCTCCATTTCCTCCCCTCTCCACTTTTTTCCCCACCCCCTCTAATTTCCGTATGTATCCTATTTATTTATTGTTGCAGTGCTTTCATTCATTCCTAGAATTATTTAGAATTTCCAATAAATTATTCTCACAAAAATTGGCTATTCGATTAAAGAAAACTATCACCAGCTTTTTCTTTCATCTGCAATTTAACCACTTTTCCGCTCCTTCATCACAAATAATACTAGCCAGCTATAAGATTAACTTCATTTTTTTGCGTAGAAGAGTTTCATCTCATATAATTAATTTTGTACCTATGTGCGATAAATCAGCCACAACCTTGTCAACAAAGATTTTTATTCTTACCTTCTTAAGAATCAAGTTGATGATACTTTCATGAAAATTCGTTTTTATGATCAAGGGTCAACGATAATCTTGTGTACATAATGGAGGAAAACCGCTGATCACCGTGGTCAGGGTGCGACAGGAATTCAAACGATTCAACTTCTCCGCTGAAAAACACGTCAGCGACAGCCACTTGTTTTAATAAACAAGTGGCTGCCGTGGGCCGCATGCGCCGCGTAGATATGTAAATGAAAGAATGTGTATGTTTACGTTTTTTATGAAGCCGACAGCTGTCATATATTTAATGCATTTTAATGGCTGCAATAGACAAAGTTCGAATAATTGTTGTCGGAGATTCGGGTAAGCGCATTAATACTCAACTGAAATTCGTAGGAGTGAAACTGAAGTTAATGTAAGGCCTCTATTTCAGGAGTTGGTAAATCGTCTTTAACCCATTTAATATGCCATAAAGAGCCCATTAAAAACCCATCTTGGACTGTAGGATGCTCAGTAGAAGTGATGCTTCATGAGTACAAGGAAGGTACTCCTTATCAAAAGACGTATTTTGTTGAACTGTGGGACATTGGCGGAAGCAGTAGTCACAGAAATACGCGGTCTGTCTTCTATCAGCCTACCCACGGTATATATACCTTCTATTTAAGTCATTTCTCCATCTGCCAACTATTATTCAACCCGTTTTGAAAACAAATCTATTGATGTCACTTTTGAATGAGTACAGGAAGTGAACATGATTAGTTAACTAGTACATAGAAAAAAAATTTCCGTATTCAATATAAAGCTAGGCAGTTTATCTTTTTAGGTCTCAGTTGAAAACTGTGAGATTGTATGAATAGCGCATAAACTGTTGAATTAATATTTTTTCTTGCTCTTTATAACTGAAGTTTAGCTCAACTTAATTGCTTAAAAAGCCTTGCGTAAGAGAGGTGGGTTATTTTGTTACCTATATGTGCAGAAATTTCATCCCTTTTATCTTATTCCTTATTCAGTAAAATCTGCTTCAGTCCTTATTGTTTTGTCCTCTTTACCTCCCCTACTACATTATTGATGCGTTTTACACATGCGTAGGAAAAGTTGAAACTTAAAGCCTTCCATGTTAATTATTGTTGTAACAGAAACCTGGAAACAAGTATGCATGTATGATTGTTTCTGCTTATAGTGCAGGATAAGATTTTAAAATGGCCTTTTAATGGCTTTCTTCTTTGGTGTTAATGAAAACAGCCCCACATTATCAGCCAGAAAGTTGGTGAAATGAGTTTCTCTGGGGATCAAAGCTGTCCAAAAACCCTTCCACACGCTAGATCTTATCATATTTTCAACCACCTGCTACCACTGGTGAAGCAATTGTTCATGCCTGACTCAAGCCTTAAATTTCGGGCTCTGGTTTTCAGTTTCAACCCATATATTCTGTCATGATCCTTGTCACTACACACAATACCCCTCTATATATTTATTATCAACTTCCCCGTAAACAGCACATAACGGCCTTTTACAATGAGGTTTTCTAACATTAACAAAGTATAGCACAAAAATTCATGCACTGGATAAGGATCACCTACCCAGGTGGGATTCGAACTCACAACCTATTTGGAGGCGAGGACATTACCCCCTATGAGTAGGTGTTCCAAATGGGTTTCTCCTCATGATGGGCAATAAAGTGAACAGGAAACCATTATTTCAGTGGGGATGTTACACTTGGATATATTTGTTTCTTAGGATTTCATTTTATAGATTTGCGTGGTTCTTATGTTATTCTGTTGCAAAATGCCTGCAGGTTATTGGCATTATTATCAAATGAACGTAGTTTGTGGTGACAGTGAACTATATTCCTTTCTTGAATTTTTTTATAGGGATAATACTCGTTCATGATCTCACCAATCGTAAGTCGCAGCAAAATCTAAACAAATGGTTGGCTGAAGTGTTAAATAAGGATGGTAATTCAAAGTCTCGAACTGGTGGTTTTGATTCCTATGATCCTGAGCAATATGTGGGATCCACTCAGGTGAGAATTTATGAGTCTGTTACTATTATATGCTTGGATTAAATTGTCTCCAATACTTACTCTTATTTTTTTCTGTTAGATACCAATATTAGTGATAGGTACAAAGGTGGACCTGGCTGCTGACATTAGACCTAATGTCACCCGAAGATGCTCTTCTATTGCTGAGGAATGTGGTGCTGATGAAATTTTACTGGTAATGTTACTTATAGATTCTTGATTAGGCAATTATTCGTTCTCAGCCTTTTTCTATGGATAGGCTGTGTTAATTAGATTTTTCAATAAAAAAATAATCTTGTGCCATATTATCTCATTTGTGATTTTTCTTAGGATTGCCACCAAGTGCGGTCATTGGCTGCTGGATCTGGCTCTGCTGTCAAGTTAACAAGATTTTTTGATAAAGTTATTGAGAGGAGATACCAGAGACAGGGTGATAGATTTAGTTCATACCCAACAGAGCGTCGAAGGCCCAAATCTTATATTGATTGATTCTTTTTTGTATACTATTGTAACAATGACACTATATTGTAAACGTACATGTATATATAATTGCCAAGTTGCAATATTGAATCTGGCATAATCTCAATGACAGATTAAATTAAAATTCTTAAACACCTCTTTAGTAGAAATTATTTTCATTCCTTCTTATTATCATTCAATCATTATTCTCTTCAGCATTCCTCTCATTAGTCCTCCTCATTATTTCCAGTCATCCTTAATTGTTTTGGATATGCAGTGGTGTATCGGTGATCAGGTAGATAGTTGAGTAGTAGAATTGTGTGGTCGGGTGCGTCAACGGCTAGGTCATTCTGCACCACTGCTCACTCATTTGATTCAAATCGTTTATTCAAAGGGTCGCATATGCGCAATATATTTACGTGAAATAAGTAGGAATTTTTATATTTTACTAAACAGGCCAATTTCCTTGAGAAATAATATTACATTAGGGTCATTCCATGTCAACTCAACCAGGGTCCCACGCCCACCATCTCAGATTTTGATAATTTTTTCCCTGTTGTTAGTTTCAACCTTAGTTAAGAAAAATCCAAAATATTAAAGACCCATTGCAAGTATTTTCCAAGATATGAGTGTTTGAAGTCAATGAGGCACACACAAAAATTCTTCGCACCGGTCAAATTATTCAAATCTACCATATTTGTGCCCCTGTGAAACCTAAACCAAACGAGTGAAGCTAGTAAAAATTTTAGAGGCTATAGACATGCTGCTATAGTTTTCAAAAATGTTATCGAAACGATTTTCACTTGAAAACTTTTTTTTCTATAAATGTTCAAAAATTGCACTATCGACAAATTTAAAAAAAAAGTGACATTTTCAAATACTTGTAAAAATCACATACATATATCAAATGAAAGCCATAAAAATCTTTATAAGCATGGTAAAGACCACCAACTTTAATATAGAGTGAGCTTTTGGACCGGTGCGAAGAATTTTTGTGTGTGCCTCATTGACTTCAAACACTCATATCTTGGAAAATACTTGCAATGGGTCTTTAATATTTTGGATTTTTCTTAACTAAGGTTGAAACTAACAACAGGGAAAAAATTATCAAAATCTGAGATGGTGAGCGTGGAACCCCCCTAAAATTGGTCGAGTTGACATGGAATGACCCATTATTCAAATTAGTAGGGTGGTCTCTTAGAAGGGATTCAAGGTCCCCCCCTATATTGAACCATATACGCTCGTCACATTATTTGTCTCACACTGTAAGAATATGTCGGATGCTTAAGGGGCACCTACACTCATCACACTGAGGAGCTTGCTTCTCTTCGGTAAAGAGAAAGGCAGGAGTTAAAAGGCAGTACCCTATCCTTAGCCGTGTAATTATGTACTACTTCAGGGGAGTACTACACAGGGGAGGTTCCCCTGCATCAGAATGGATGGTGGGAACCGGGCTTGTTCGAAAGACCCCAGTGCTGAGTTGTAGTGCCGCGTTATGCAAAGAATTTAACACTCGTAGATAGGATGAGCGAAGGGATGCATAAACAAAGGAGCTGTAGTCTAGTTTAGACTGCACCAATGTGCGGTACAGTAGGAGCAAGGTTATTATTTTGATCTCGCCAGTTCAGTTCTTGATCCAATGCTAGCCCCAGAAAATGAATAGACTCCACAAATAGGAGATTTCTTCCGCTAAGACGTTATGTAGGTGTTACATGGACCCCTCTAACACGGTGAAAGTGAACGCATTTGGTTTTTTCGATAGAAAACTGAAAGCCGCTCCTATATGTCCATTGGTCTAATTTTTTCAACGTGACCTGGACCAATCTCGATATATTAGCCACCCTGGATGACCTGCAGAAGATCGCCAGGTCATCTACAAACAGTTTGGCCATTATCGGCATCTGAATGCACTTAGCTACGTCATTGATCGCAATAGCGAACAGCATCACGCTCAGGACAGAGCCCTGGGGAACTCCGTTGTCTAGGTAGATATTGGACCAGAACACTAGTGGATTACTGGAAATCGCTAATAGTGACACAATTAAACGACGGAATGTGTTTTTTATTGCTTACATACATGTTTATAATGCATTGTGTCATGCACCACTGAAGTACATTCATGCAATTGAAGTGTTACCGTTTACTAAAATGGCAATGACTACTTTCCATCTCAGGTCAACTGTTGTGCATCTCTCCCCTCTCAGTAAGCACTTCTTCCCCTATTTTCTGAGTTGGACTAGGCTCACCTGCAAAGTAGACCAGGGGTGCCCAACCTTTTTTAACCAAGGGCCACATTGTCAATAATGAAAGGTGAAGCGGGCCAGTGGTGCACTACCGGGGGATTTGGGGGGTATGGAATACCCCCCAAATCCCCGGTAGTGAAAATTTTAGAATTTTTACCCTCTTAGAACACATGTTTATGGTTCTAATCATTTATTCTAATTATTCATCAGTAGCTAAAACCAGAATATATAAAACAATCATAAGACCCGTACTGTTATATGGAAGTGAAACTTGGAAACTGGATAAAAAGGAAGAAAGAAAATTAATTGTTTTTGAAAATAAGATCCTTAGGAAAATATATGGACCAATCTCTGAAGGAGGAGAGTGGAGGAGAAAACACAATAGAGAATTAAGAGAGCTATACAAGGATCCAGATGTAGTGTGCGAGTTTAAATGTAGAAGAATTAGATGGGCTGGGCACATTTTGAGAAGAGAGGACACTAATCATTTAAAACAAGTTATAATGAGGAATCCTGAAGGAAGAAGGCCAAGAGGAAGACCAAGGCGAAGGTGGTGGGACCAAGTGAAGGTAGACCTGGAGCGATTAGGAGCGACCGAGGAGGACGCAGGAAATAGAGATAGATGGAAGAGGATTGTTGGTGCGGCCAAATATCTACTTAGATATGTATGGCCCTGGGAGTAAGAGTAAGTATTCATCAGTAGCTAAAAATAGAACAAATGACCTTCAATAGGGCAACGCCCGGCTCTCGCCACAGTTGCATGCGTATTTTAGTTGCCTTGTCTCTAATATCGTTGTATGCAACAGCTTTACTTATTTTAAGACCCATTCAACAATGTTGCTGGGTAAATATTAATATTAAATACAAAAGTACTCTGAACGCTTGTAAATTATTATTTTATTATTTTTTTTTGCAACTCGGCGGGCTTTGTAAATTATTATTTATTATTTTTTTTTTTTGCAACTCGGCGGGCCATACAATTACGGCTCGCAGGCCGGGTCCGGCCCGCGGGCCGTAGGTTGGGCAGCCTTGAAGTAGACGACTCGAAATTGCCAAGTTACCTGCTTGGTAGCTGTCTTTATAAAAATGGAGGATTACTGACAGGTCTGGAGAAGTGAAGTGTCTCAGATTAAAAAGGCAGTACTTCGTAACCTTTAATATTTCTCCGATCATAATGTAGTGTAAGAATTGAGGTCAGGTGTTGAAATCAATTAAAGTTGCTTAGTGACATTTCAACTTCTAGCTTTATGCTTTTCACAGCATTGTGTTGCGGATTAAAGCAACAAATGCTTTTAGTGGATGCCTTCAATTGCATCCAACCATGGCATACACAACTGCTGTGTATGATGCCATGGTTGTCATCAATGGTGCGCAATCTGCCACCAAGCCATGAAATGTGCCTTATGAAATGTATGGGAATGCAAGCAATGCCTACCGCTGTTCAGAATGTGCTCTACACCCTCTACCTTGCAGCGTGGAGGGCTCACTGTGAAAAGCCAGAGAGTCAAAATTCACCTGAGGAATCTCTAAGAGGAGTTTCGTCCCGGGTCGAAATTAAACTCGTTGGGGATTTTAATTTTGGGCCGGAATGAAACTAAACCTAGGCCTCTTATTTTTGTTTCCCTCTGAGTCGAAACGAAACATTCTCGTTTCACTTGCCATCCCTGGTGAAAACAAATGATTGGTTGGTGAAAAATATGTAATCCTTATGGTGCATTACAAACTAGTACTGTTCCTGTTACTAATGATGCTTTTCAACTTTTCAAACTAAAGCTTTGGTAGCGGAGACCACAAAGTTAAGTCAATACATACTGAAGCTTATCACTTCACTATATATTGAAGCTGGGTAATTATGTATTCACAGTAGAGTGCCAATTATCTGACACATTACTAACAATCAATAAATTTGCCATCTGTTGGTTCTGTAGTCGTCCTATTGTCTTATCCAATCGACAAAATTCTCAATCTTTAGGTATACAGACATGTTACATATTGCCCACATTAAAATTTGTATTGTTTTATGTGCATAATAGACTTGGAATCCAATTTTCTGGAATGGTACACTTCAGAATTCTCCAGTTAGCTACTGGATGTGCTATCACCCACATTCAAATCCGAGTTAATGAAAGTCACCACTCGCATTGCTGATGATAGAGCGATCTGAAAACCATGGGAAAAGAAACTTTTATAACCTTATATTGTAACAATGTGGATATTTTTCAAATCCAATGAAAGAGTACCTACCCGAAGTTCTGTGGTTGGACATCCTGCCGGGTAGGCACACCTCTTGATGCACTCAAAGGTTTCTACTAGGGATGGGTCGAATAGTAGATTTCTCGAATTCGAATATCGAATTCGAATATTAAATCATTGCTCGAATATTCGAATACCTCGAATTTCGAATACCTCGAATACTAAACGATGAATGTGAAAATGTTTGACTAGGTCGCCTATGCAGCAGGAAACCCAAGATTTTGGCGAGTAATTGTGATTGCCTTTAAAGGATTCAAACAGGAATTTAGCTGATTAATGGAATATTTTAATTTTATGTAAACAATAGGGTAATTTCCTTCATTAAAGAAAACGAAAGGTATTGATTGTGATTCGTTACCCACCATTAGTGCATTCATAATATACAAATTATTTCGTTCTAGAAATACCGGTTTAGACTAATGGCAATGTTCAATTTTACCTCATTTGAAAAAGGCCAGATTGGCGCCTATGCGATGCCACTCCACGTGACATCACAGGGACCTAGTTTCTACACGAGAGGATCGGAGTTTTACATCAACTGAGGTTACCAATGCATGCATGAGGCACAGAGCTCAGGGAAACATGTCTTAATAATCACACAGTCTATTTGATAAGGAATTAATAATCCTTATTTAAGCTAAGCGCTACCAGCTAGCATGGTACTCGGCTACCTGCTAGCATCCTGCGTCGTAATAGCGCTCAGAGCCTCGCCCCAAGGTCACCTCACTTGCGGCAGCGGGAACCAGAACCACGTCACGCGGAGTTTTTCCCGGCATTCATACTTGCCCGTCGCGTTTTCGCGCGCTTGAAAATTTTCACTTTTAATTTAATCGCGAAAAATAGATATCGTCTTATAAAACTCTAAAAGCGTTAAATACGTACTTCAGGAGTATTAATATTTCGATTTAGGCAATAAAAAATAATAGGAAACCACCCTATTTGAGCATTACGCCTCCGTCGTATTTCTTCTTCTTCCCGGTATTTATTTTCCTGCGCAAAATGCTTAAATAAAGTCAGAAATATGTCGTGTTTGGTCTTATTCTTTTTTAAATTACGCGCACATTACTAATATTTCAATCCAATAAAGGTGTAATAACAATTGCCGAAAGTCATTGTTAGACACCTTTCGGGCTAGTAGATGACTCATGCAGCAGTTGACCTCGAGAAAGGGGGAAATTCGAAGCAGGTAGGTAGAAAAAGGTCAGTGGGTGAGAAAAGGGGGTGGGTGCGAGACACGTTTTTATTTTTCTCGCGTAACTTGATATTTTTTGAAGCTAAGGTTTTTGTAATACAATCCCTGCGCGAGCTGGGATCTTTTGTTTGATTTCGGAGAAGAGGAAATCGTCAAGAGTGGGTGAGGCGAATGCTGAATGGAGGGGGATAGCAGATCGTGGGAAATGCGCCAATGTCACTATCCCACGGCACTGAGTTCCTCCCTATGGTAGTTTCATCTCCTGGGGAAGATTCAAAATAAGTGCCTGTCATTATTAGCCACTAAGGACACAAGGCAAACACCTCCTCTCATTTTATCAAAAGATGGATGCGGGAAAATGGTCAGTGGGGAGAAAGAGGGAAGGGTGAAACACGATTCTATTATTTTCCGGTAACTTGATATTTTTTTCAAAGCTGAGGTCTTCGTAATAAGATCCCTGCACGAGCCGGGACCTTTTTTTTTGTTTTCGGGGAAGAGGAAATCGTCTGAAGGGGTGGGGCGAACGCTGAATGGATGGGGATAGCGGATCGTGGGAAATGCGCCAATGTTGCTATCCCACGGAACTGAGGTTCTCCTGATAGGGGACACCTGGGATTTTCGGATTTTTTCATCCGATCAATTTCGGTTCCCCACGTCGAACTCTTTTCACCGCTCGAACCCGTGAATTTGATGTATTTCGTCAGCTTGCCTAAAACGGCGCTGCATGCACTAGACGACTAGAGTTCTCATTTTTCCGAGTCAACTACCAACGACGGGCGAGCGACAGTGTATGACGCGAAATTCAAAGTATTCGAGGTATTCGAGACGGTACCTTTGGCATAACTATTCGAGATCTCGAATACTTTCTATTATTCGAGGTATTCGAGTATTCGCGGATACTATTCGCACATCTCTAGTTTCTACCCTTAACGATTAATCCTATTGGTGCAAACTTTTTCGCTGGGGTATGCTTTCATACGATGTTTACTATGCACATATGGTCACACACAATGATCAATATTGTGAAGCAAGGTAAAAGCTCAGCGCATGCACAGTATATGAAAATATGTAGATTTTTCCATTGTTTGCTGTTACTTATGTATGCCATCATTGTACGTGCTTTGTTCCTTTGCCTAAAAATCCTACCATTTGACCATTAATTCCAAGTTCCAGGTTTCCCACTTCCCTGGGTACTATCCTTCCCAAGCTACGCAGTACATATTCATAATGAATAGGGCAGAGTCCCCTCCATTTAGTGGCCATTCCCTTTCACATTTTTTCCTTAATTAATGCGGACATTAATCCTCGTCTCTTTATTTTCCTCATTTTGGGGTGGCCCATCCCTCCTGAGCTCTCCCCAAATAAATCTCATATTATCATCAAATACAGCCAACATTGTTTTAACAGTTTCTGGATGGAAAGGACAAATGGAAAAAGGAAAATAAATCTTTATTTTAAACAGTTTCAACTCAAAGAATTTTCATCTAATTACCAAAAAAATACTGAAATTTATTTTTAAGTTTTATTCAGAAAATATTTTCAACTTCATTCACAGAGGCTTAGCAAACCCTTAAGGAAGCTATATAAATATAATGTTAAAGAAAGCTGCTGGGGTGAAAACCTATCGGTGCATCCAAGATCGGAATACACAATACAAATTATTTTAATATGATATACCATATGCATCCAATATAAAAAACTTATGTCATTGCAATTTAGATGCAGCTTATAATGACCACAAGTAACTCGGTGTCAGAGATTTAACAATGAAAAAAATATATGTACATCCATATGACCAATATACAATTTGTAATCCAAAGTATTACACAGTTCTATCATGAAAAGATCATCCTGACCTACATTTACAAAAAATACATGTACTAAAAATTGAAAACGACATTACATTTTCTCATCGATAAAAAATTAGCTACCTTCCCAATTGAGAGTGGAATGTCACAGCAGCCCAATATGAGACCACTTTCAATTAAGAAAAACCATCTACAAGCAAAAGCTTCTAATAGAAGCTATCTCACTCAAGAATGTGAAGCTACCATCCAAATAATAAAACATATTCTTTTAATTTCCACAGCCACTCCTGCAATTAAGCAGGAATAAAACTAGTACATGTAACTGATAACAGTTTTTCGGCCATAATTTTGAGAATACAGACATGAAGTATGACCATTTTTTTTAAAATCACCAAGTCTGTAACATTTCATTCACCTCTCTTTAAGTTTAACAATATTATATTAAGCCAACAATATCAGTTACTTCATTACATTTTCCATTAGAACCGCAAAATCCAATAAAGAGACTCCATAAATAATTACTTTCCTTACAAAATTAAGATAAAATCTCAAGCTAACTTTGCAAAATCCACCAAGATAAAATATAGATATCAAGAACTCACTGTCTTTTACCAGAATCTGCATTTGAAAATAATACAATAGAAATACCCAGCACCACCACCACAACAGCAGATATAAGCAGCATGAGATTTCTCATTTCCACTGAGGTCATTGAACCCAGTCGCCTGGCATCTCCGGATGAACTTCCTCCCTGATCATCACACGAGGAAAGCACGTTTCTCACTGTATCCACAAGAGTGTGATGGCTACTATCACTAGAACCGCACCCTTTACCTCTGGATGGATCAACTTCCTCCATTGATCTGTGCATCACAGAAAATTCAGAGGCATCTGTGGAGGAAAAATGAAGGCAATAGGGAAGTACACTAGTGTTTCAAATGCACCAAACACATGTTTTAAATTAGAGTTTAGAATAACATAATGTCGTGAAACCACATTGTAAATCCTAATAGTGAATACTTGATTCGAGATGACCGTCCGAAATATGGAAAAATTCAAAGGCCGCTAAAACGGGTGTCCATGTTGAATATTGGCCGTGACGTCACAAGGCAGTAGTAGAAGGCAGCTTCTACGCCGTTTAGTTCTACCACCATTATTGCATGGAAAAATTACTGAATTTGAGGGTATCCGTTTTATGCTGTCATAAAATATCTTCAGAATATATATGTGGATGCTTCTCTTTTGAGTACATGACTTCATCATTGCGTAATATATTAATATTCATTTACGTGTCAACTTCAAGTTTGGAAAGAGTAGTGCGAATAGCACATTGAATCTTTAATAAATAGATGATGGTTTTTCTTTTTCGCTGGGTATATTTTGGCACAATTCCGTTTATCATGCCAAAACCTTTTTTGTAAGAACTGAGTCAAACTAATACACCTATTTCAGACGTTTGCTGCAAGACTTATTCGCTGCGTATGTATTCACGCCGGCCGGAACGTTCGCCCTTCGCAACTAGAATCATGGGATGTTAGCCTTATTTCCGTGCTGGCTGGTTTTTGCAATGGATTGCTGTCCAGGATGGGTTCAAGAAAAGTTAATCTTGGTTGGGAGAAGGAAAATTCCAACGATTTATAAATGGTATACCAAACTTTGATATATTTATGGCCACTGAATTTTTGAAAAAGGAGGACAGGTTCAACGCTCCATAGAAATGCGAGGCGTTAAAGCTTATAAGGGGAGACCACGTACCTTGCTCCGTCTTTTTCAATTAGGGCCTTAGTTAGGCTGTAATTAATTAATTTTCACGCGGTACTTTTCACAAGTTATGTATTAATTCAAAATATCTTTCAAATCAGAATGGGTCAATTGGTAGCGTGTCTGATTCCCACTCTGAGGAACAGGGTTCAATACTTCGTCACGGCAGTATATTTTGTTGCCTTCATTATGATCATACGGCGTCAAGTTTATCATTATTTTTAATTGCAGCAATCAGAGACATGAGACAATTTTTTTATCATCATAATGGCGTTTAGGTATTTTAGCAGTGTCATTACAAACGCAGAGATGCGACGACTACAAGGGTTGGTGTGCGCTAAAATTTTAATTTTTTCTTTGCTTTTACTGACCAACTTCCACATTAAAAATGAAAACCACTCTTGCACGAGTACATACCATTAAAGGCTCGCGGCAAGCAACAATATGCGTACAGACATAATTAATAAGAACACAAAACGAATATAAAATGCCATAATTCTCGAACACTTGTAATTCACATTACTCCAAAGGGAGTTTACTTACTTAGTACCTATCTCAGTACTAGGTACTGAGTACCTATCAGTTTACCTCAGTAGCAGTGCTAAAAGAACCATTCCGAAATACAATTTCAATTAACAAATAGGATGAAATAAAAGTTGATAACCCTGTACCGGGCGAGCTGGCGTATAAAATACGTCAATCTTTGAAAACCAAGGATTTCAACATTGTACGTACATTCTGGGCTAGAATGGTCTCGTGTATTCCTACAATGTACTTTGACTGCCTATATTGCGAGTTTTCAAAGTTCGAGGTATTGTAGCTAATTTTTAGGATCAGCAAGATGAACCCGTCACCAGTGGAGTATAAATTACGCCGCGCGACCTGCCGTGTACCTTTATATCTGAATCACCTATAAATGTACTCATTTCAACAAATAAAGATTAACTTTAACGAAATCGTTTGTTATCATATATGCACATATCATGGGCAAAGTACGCATTTTGCCCGGTCGTGTAACATAACAGTCGCGCCATAATTCTTAAACCAAACTACTTTCAGTTTAAACATTACATAGGTCTACGCGGAAGATGCTATATTTTGACTCAACACACTTTCTGATATGACTGAGGTACCTATATTAAGTAAATTATTATAATGTAAATATCAATTTGATCTTACAATACCTTCAAATGATCTTCAAAATAGAACATCATCGATAGGTAAGAGTCAGGAGCAGCCTTGAACCATTTATTCCGTATGGCTTGTGCTTAAGTCACGGGAATGAATATCTACTCCAGGCTTTTGTTTCGACGTCGAGATGAAATTTGGAACAAAAAATCATTTATGATTCTTTTTTGAATTCATATTTTCTGTACTAGCCGACATTTTTAGGAAGCAAACTCCACCGATTCCCGGAAACTCTCGCCGCGCTAAAGAAGGCGACGGAATACCGCGTTACTCCACTGGTGACTACTGCCTTGTGACGTCACATCTCAATCAAGATGGAGGCACTGTGTTTCAGCGCAACATGAAATTTTCCGACTTTCAAAACGTTTTAAAGTGCATACCCCAGATGCAGGAAAAAAAGTGACTATACTAATGTTTCTTTTTTAGGCTAAACTTTCAAATTCAGCAATAAAAAAAAATTAGTGCACTTCCCTATTTAAAAACACGGAGTGTCCATTCATAGAAAAGGCAGATAAGTTACAGCATGCAAATGAACTTGGTATGGCAACTAACTATAAGTGGTCCTCAACTTTGGTATGTTCGTGTAATTCACACTAAGGCACATTCATAATTGACACCCTTCACTCAACTTAGGCACGCACAATTCGGAATTTCAATGGCAATGAGTAATCAATTTTGAAATTTCTCCCCCAACATATAGGAGAAGATACTAAACCTGGTATACCTTCCACATTTTATTTTCACCAATTGTGGTTGAAACATTGTATACCTTCATCAAGGTAAAGTCATCAACCTAAATTCTTGAATATGACTCACTGATGACTTCAGGCTTAACTGGGACCTTTTCATTATGGAAAATGAAAGAATAAACTCTGTTAGGTTCACTAATATATTTGAAAAAGCACAACCCGGACATCATATCTGACAATGTAACTATGTTATGAAACCCACAAGATGCTTTTTAAAATATATTAGTTAAAAAGCATCTTGTGGGTTTCATAACATAGTTACATTGTCAGATATGATGTCCGGGTTGTGCTTTTTCAAATATATTAGTGAACCTCACTTAGTTCATCCTTTCATTTTCCATACTAACTTCATGATCTTCAAAAAATAATAACAAGAAGAAATTTATATCCAGCTGTGCCTTTCCAATATGTATATCTAAGCTGAACACTTTAAAATCAATTATGTAATTCCTAATTCGTGGCCATGCATTTAGGAGAATTTAGCAGCTTCAAAACATACCTGCTGCAGGTTCCACACACTCCTGCACAGAAGAAGAGTCCACATTCAGGGACAGCAGTTCTCGGAGTGAAATGAGAGCTTCAGAAGGGCCTTCTCCAGGGAAGATGTACTCTAGCAACTCCACTCGCCCATCCCAAGCAGGTAAAGATACAAGTACTTTCCTTGGAGGCTCATGAAGGGTTAACCGATCTAAAATAAACCAATTCCAATAACATGGAGGTAATATGAACACTGACTCATACGTATTTGAAGAGGAATAAATGAAACTTTTACTTGCAAAAATAAATGCCAGTGATAAAGGGTGAGTTTAGAAATAGGGGAAGCTTCATCCTTCAATGAGAGCAACAATCAAGAATTCCTCTCCATTTTCACTT
This sequence comes from Ischnura elegans, assembly GCF_921293095.1. NCBI lineage: Eukaryota > Metazoa > Arthropoda > Insecta > Odonata > Coenagrionidae > Ischnura > Ischnura elegans. Next base: position 54,377,634 of record NC_060251.1, on the reverse strand, counting down.
TGTATGCTCCTCAAATAAAATCTGCTGTATTTCCATGGGTCCTGAATTTCACTAACAGCTAATAAGGCAGCAAAATTATATACATAGTAAATATGGATTTATTAAATTGTACAGCTCTTATTTTTGTTTATAAGACAATATTTGATTACATATTTTTGGCTCACTCTCTAAAACAAAGAGTCATACTAATGATACATCATTGTTATCAGAAAATTGATGGCAGTTTCTGTTGAATTTCTCACTAAATGCTTTGTAATTGGTCTTTTTCTTACTTATGAAACATTAGCTATGAAACGGAGAAGAAATATTGCTGTGAATATTGGTTGTTACCCTCCAAAAAATTTCTGAGTATCACCAAAGTAAAACAAGAGTGAATGTACACTACAGTACTCTCTCACTAATACAAGCAACATTATTGCAAATTTCTCGTTTTTACGAAGCAAACGATTTTATCGATCGTTCGTCCAGACAAAAAGGCTAATCCAATCTACAGTAAAAGAAACGTTATTACGAAAACACTAACCCCAGTTCCGATCCCGGGGCTTATAAAGTGAACATTATTAAGAGGCTACAAGAAGAATCAACGGTGTTTATACACTATCTATCGGTATTTTAAAGATGGATATCCACCCTTCAGTATCCACACAACATCAATTAATGAGATCCATTCCTATGGAATCGTGGTGACCAATTAATTACCAATCATAAATTACAATCAGTATGTCCCCTTCTTACAAACATTCGATGTACGAACTTTCAGAGATACAAACATTCAAAAATTCAAGTGTGCCCAATATTTCAAATTTGGCACCTTTGGTATTGGCCGATGCAACAAAGTGTGGCGTAAAGGAACTTGTACTTTGGGCACAGTCAGCACAAAGTGTAAATTAAATCCGTTATGAAGTCACTACCTGTTGCGCAATTCGCCCGTTCTTCCTCCCCGCAGACTGCGCATTTTAATCGGCTCCACCCGCGTCGCAGGCAAGCTATATCAGTTTGTTACAATAGTGAGTTAACGCAGATTAGTAACGCAGTGTTGCATTCTGCAGGATAACCTCACTTTACGATGTCTTGCACACGTTTATCAACTTTCAAATAAGCCTTTGGAATGCATCCTGTTTGTATGTCAAAAATTTACAGTATTGGTACATAATTTAATCGCGTGCATCATCATCTGAAGCTTTTCCGCAGTGCGAGTATAAGTACGGGGGATTGAAGAGAAAAGGAATTTTTGCAAGGTTTCTTTTATTTTGCAATGATTCCAGAAAGAAACGCTCTCACGAAGTTCGTTATTACAAGCCTACTGTTTTTGGTCCTGTGAACTTCATATTAACGAGAGTTTACTGTATCTACTTGATTATTTCACTATGAAAATCAAGGGCAGTTATGGGTATATTGCTACTACTGTTTCTATAGAGACACTGTCACTGGTAAATTCAAAAGTGCAACAATAGATGATCTTATGTTGGTGGTGGTTCTCGGGTATTGCTGTGTAGATAACATTTTCACTCCTCCTACTGGGAGTGTTATCAAGAGAATGGAAGGAATTTATTCTTGCCCTGAGCTTATATATGTTTTTCGTTACCCATTGTTGACCCGATTTTGAATTTTAGGCGATAGGCGTTGGTCATTATATTGGGCCAGGAACTCTCTCCATATACGGCTGAGGTTATATCCATCCTCCCTATTGAAGTTGTTTTTCGCTATCTCGATGGATTCACGTATAAGACGCGGATAAACAACAACCAACATAGATAAAAGAAGCTGTGAAAATCTTCAGATGAAAATAGATGATCTTACTGAAAATAATGCTACAGCAAAAGTTCAATGATAATACTAACAAACGTACATAATAATAACAGAAAACGGGAAATTTGAAAATCACTTCCATGTACCACTCTCATAAGGCACAATATAGTGCTCATATGAATACTTTTCTCCCCTCCTCTAAATGATGGTTAATTAAGTCTCCTCCATATCTACGTGACTTACGTATACCATATCCAGCAGGACTAGCAAATATCAGACTGAAAAAAGTCTTCACAGCAAATCACAGCTTGAGAAATAGAAGGAAAAGCTTATGTGTTGCGGGTTACATATCCTAGTTATTAACTTTTTATTGTTAATATAATAATTATTTTGTTAATGGCCTCCAGGCCACAGACATAATTTTTCTCGCACAAAATATATTCCAATTTGTTTACTTACACACTAAATTTAGTGATATACATGTATGTCAAGCTTAGACTTAGAATAAAGAAGTTATTCTAGGACTGACCCTAATGAAAAGACTAGCATATACGATAGCCGAGTGAAAAGCTACATTTAAATTAATTGAGTTAAAGTCAAACCATTTTAAGATAGTAATCTTATAGTCACTAACCTTCTGGGCAGCCTTGCTCCTCTTCAATTAGAGAATCCCAGTGCATTTCAAGGCGAGAGTATAAAGAACGCATGATATCAGTCTTCACAGCCTAAAGGAATACGATAAAATACAATATCATTTATTTTGGAGATAACAGGAAGGAAATCATTTCGCTTTTGCTGAATACCTTTTCTGCTTCTTCCACAGTGGCTTTCTGATGAAGGAACACTCTGCACGCCAGAACACCGACCAATCGTACTTCTCCACAACAGTCTATGGTAGTAACTCCAGATGAATCAAAGTTGTCTTCAGTTGCATTCTAATGAGTGAAAAAGTATTATTAATATACCAACTTTAACATTCAATTAAAAATTTAAACAAAAGAAAGCATGCCACTGATCCAACTGACATAATATTAAAACATTAAACGATGAAATGAATAATTTTAGAACACAATGTGGTAATTTAAGATTAGGAAACTCACACAGGGCATGAATAAGTTAACTTCCAAAGGAAGAACATTCTTTTTTGTAGGAGATGGCTGAGGTGATGACGACCCTTTGTTCTTCTTTCTTGAAGCAACAACAATCTCTTCATCCTTGGAGTCAACTCCTCCTATACTTTCAACAGGATCAGATGACTCTCTAGGTTCACCTTCAATTAAACACCGCGCACCCTCAATATCTCGGCTAATATTCCCCACAATATCCTGTAATGTAAATAAATACAATTCAAAATTTATGCTTCACGACCCCTTATTATATATATATATATTTTTTTTAGATCACGAGATGTGGGTCAATAATTGACCCACATCTCGTGATCTAAAAAAAATAAATACAATAAAAATAAAATAACACATACCTATACAGAAACTTTCTACATGACCTAAGTTAGACTTATATTAGGTGGCAGCTGCTATATAGGATAGTGCCTCCACATATTTGACAGTTTCTCTTCAAATTTTTTATGTGAGTACTACTGCAGTGACAGAAAATACCTTCTTCTGGTCATAAAATGCAGAAGTAGAGCAAAGTCAAACATGAGTTGCAGGTGGCCAATTTTCGAGAAGATGATCTTGAAGAGGGGGTCTCTACATTATCATCATTACTCATCAAATTGATAATGTAAAGGAATTTGGACCAGCATGATGACATAACTTATGCATAACCATAGAGACTAAGGCATCAACACCACCTCCAACTCCATCTTGAGAAATTGACAGTGGCTGAGAAATGTGTCCAAAAAATCATAACATCCAATGGGAAGAAACCACCCATAACTAAGAAGATCCAGAGGTTGTTGGGACATAATAACTAGGGGACTTCAAATATTCTAAGTGGACACACCACCTCGCGAAAAAATTATTGCATGCCGTCTCAGCATTTACACTACTACAATGGATTTCTGTCTGATGCATACATTCTTATCTACCAAACGCCATTTCAGCGGCATGCCCATTTGATACTCAGCTTCATCCAACTTCTTATTTTCAACAGTTAGCTCGCTTTACCCACACTCCTACTGTCAAGTGCTAGCGGACAATCCGAGGCATTTTACAAAATACACGGGCTTCTCCACCGGATTTTCTTCAATTACTTTCAGTCCAACTTTCAAAGTTCTCAAGAGATAGCAGATGAATTCGAATTGCTAGCAAAGAGAAACCAAATATCCTGAGAAAATATCCCTTCCTATGTGACTGTAACAATAGAGATCTATAGCACAACTCATAAATTGTAACTTGATATATGTTTTCGGAAACAAATACTGCATCAACTTCCGAGAAGCTCTGCTGCTATTATCGAGTCTTGCCAGAATGCTAAGTCTCCATCGTATTTTGACATTTATTTCCTTGCGTAAAATGCTTAAATAAAGTCAGAAATGTGTCGCGTTTGGTCTTATTCTTCTTTGAATTAAATTAAGAAAGAAGAACTTTGTACTTTCACATTAATATTTAATCACGACCATGGTTTCAACGTTAGACGTCATCATCAGGTGAACTCTACAGAGGTCCATCACATCCTTTTATACCAGGCTAGGAGGGGGAGGGAGGAAGGTAATTAGGTTGAAAGGATTGGTTAACAGAGAAGAGGGAGGGGGGAAAAAAACCTTGGTCATGAGGTTTTTTTCCCCCCTCCCTCTTCTCTGTTAACCAATCCTTTCAACCTAATTACCTTCCTCCCTCCCCCTCCTAGCCTGGTATAAAAGGATGTGATGGACCTCTGTAGAGTTCACCTGATGATGACGTCTAACGTTGAAACCATGGTCGTGATTAAATATTAATGTGAAAGTACAAAGTTCTTCTTTCTTAATTTAATTATGAATCGCTTTCACCAAGTTACGCCTCAAACAATTAATTCTTTGAATTAAGCGCACATTACTAATATTTCAATCCAATAAAGGTGTAATATGAATTGCCGAACATCTTTTGGGCTAATAGGTGATTCATGCAGCAGTTGACCTCCATAAACTTGGAACTTCGAAGCAGGTAAGCAGAAAAAGGTCAGAGGGGGAGAAAGAGGGAAGGGTGAAACACGATTCTATTATTCTCCTGTAACTTGATATTTTCTTTTGAAGCTTTTCATTTATGGTCTTCGTAATACGAACCCTGCGCGAGCTGGGACCTTTTCATCTTTTGTTTGATTTCGGAGAGGTGGAAAGCATCAGAGGCCGAGGGCTGATGGATGGAGGGGTTAGTGGATTTTGGGAATTGTGCTACATAGTTACTATCCCACGGCACTGAGGTTCTCCTGGTGGGGGAAACCAGGGATTTTCGGATTTTTTCACCCAATCATTTTCGGTTCCCCAAGTCGAACTCTTTTCACCGCTCTAATCCGCGAATTTGATGTACCTAGTTCGTCAACTTCCCTATAACGGTGCTGCATGCACTAAACAACTAGAGTTCTTTACAATATTCTGAGTCAACTACCAACGACAGTGTACGGTGCGAAATTCAAAGTATTCGAAGTATTGGAGAGCGTACCTTTAGCATAATTATTTGAGACCTCGAATTTCGAATACTTTCTCGTATTCGAGGTATTCGAGTATTCGCGGATACTATTTGCACATCTCTAATAATAACCAAAGAAGCAATACAGATCCAGCTTCACCCCAATCACATGAATAGAGATCAAGGACTCCGTTTAAACAAAACTTCGAACCTGACCACAAAAAGAGCAGAAAAGCCAACAACAAAACAAACCATTCAGGGCCCAATTAAGTGAAGGAGGTGGTGTATATATGCTAGAATACTACTGACATTGGCATCATCAGCCCTGAAGATGTTGAGTCTCCCAACAAAACGTTGGCCAACAACATGCAGACCTTAAACCCGTTGGAAACCAGACAAGAATTCATTCATAAGGGCATATAACTGGGATTAATAATTGAGATTTCAAAATCTATATTTATCATAATTAATACCGATTTATCTTAAATTTAGCTCTATTCTATTTATCTAAAAACATTAAATTAACAAAAAACAAAGTAAAAATATTTTTGCACAAATTTTGAAACTTCAAGGTAAAAATTCTGACAGAATATTTCAACTGAATTAGATAAAAAATCACATCCATATCGCTAATAAAGGTTAGCAATTCATTTCCAGGTAATACAAAGCTCCAATAAAAAGTAGTGGAACTATTACCATATTTTGACTATATTCCCATATTTTTTGGCAATGCTGACGTAAGTGAATGACCAATTGACCATTGACCAATAGCTCAGAATACAATGTGACCCGATAAGAGCCTATGCTGATGGCTTAACTTAGTGGCACCTACTTCTAATAAAAATGAGTAATAGTCACTATATGACCTGTAGCAACCGAGTAATGATTAGAATTTTTCTAATCCTTGGGAGAGGACAATGAACTCACTGGAACCTGTTGATTTCTGTTGATACTTAAAGAGGACAACTTAAACTATACATTGAAGCATGTTGTTTCATAAAAAAGCAATATGAAATTGTGATTACCCATTACATTACATCAAATGCATAGTGTGAAAATTCAAATTGGTTGGCTGTTAGGATCCCAACCCTCTACCTCAATAGCCCATCCTAATCTGAAAAGTAAATTTCCGCTGAATACAGATTACTCACCCACAAACAAAACCAGTAGCACTTCTCCAGGTTACTCTAACCCCTTCTACAGGCAGTAGACCAATACATTGGCTCTTGTGGAAGAGTTGCGGTCTTGCCACTGTACTAGGTATTGTCCATACCGATGTATTGCCCCAACTTTTTTTTACAACAGTAACAATTAATTCATACTGGGTCCTTTATAAAAATAATATTCAACCCCTATAATTTTTTCATGATTTTGAACCCCAAAAATCTTCAGTATTGGTAAAATTTTTGATGCATAAAAATGTGTTTGCTAAAAATAATTAATGGTCTGAAACCTAGAAAAATTCCAGCAAACAGCCTTGGGAGAGATTTCAAACATCCCACCGGAAAGGGACTGTCATCCATAGGATTAATTTAAATTAGCAAAAAATTTTTTATTTGCCAGCATTATTAAAATAATACATATAATTTGAGAGAGGCATAGGGAAATTCCTACCATAATTTTCACCAAGTGTAAGAGAACAGGACCATACTGATACGAATGTAAGATAACATATGAAGCAATCCCATGAAAGTTCTATTAGATATTAGATTAGGATCAATGAATACATTAAATCATAAGTAGGAATACCACAAAAAATGGAAGTCAGTGTTTAATTTGTAAAATAAAAACATATTTTGCATCACCACTGACCTCAAACTACGACATCAAAACAAAAATCAAAATAATAGAAATACACATACCATTATTAGCCTCTTAAGTGGTTTTACAGATGAAGACTGTGGCAGAGGAAACCACTGATCAAAACCCATATGGCATTCTAGGTGATGCCACTTGGTTGGAGAAGACAGGATTTTCAAGTCAGCAGGTCGAAACACAGATGAATTTAAGTCAACAGATCGACACACAAACCTAAAATGGGTAAGAAATCAAAAATTTTGTCTAAAAACAACAAAAGATATTTAAAAATTTCAGAACTAAGCATAAAATCCAGTGAAAAGACCGCAACTAAAATCAGTGAAACTCACTTTTGTGTAACAGGATTGTAATGTAGAGCAAGTTTTTCCGTAGAAGGGCCATCCCCATGCAAATAACTGTGCTTCATGAAGTGCTCTCTTATTTGAACCAGAGCACATCTGACACGGGTTCGGTCACCACTGTCTTCAAATGGATCAGATTTACCCACAGTAAAAATACCCAGAACCCACATTCCTCCAGGGAGCATTCTGGTGACCTATAAGATATCAATTGTTACTTAATGATATAAGCAAGGCTGAAGAGGATTTGAGTTCATCACAATGTGAAATAATTATTTCTCACATAGGCACTGCATGAAATATAAACTCACAAATACTGAAAAGATGGTTTAATAATAAAAATCATATTTTTTTATCACTAACCAGGTCAAAAACATGTATGTATGTACAGTAAAACCTCTATTTTACACTTTTGAGTGGACCACTTAAAAAAAGTGCAAAATTGAGGATATTGTAAAATAGAGTATCATTGTTTAAAGACGGTATTGTTCGGAACCTGATAAAAACTGTGCAAAATCAGGGAAAATGTATAATGGGGGAATGTAAAATCGAGGTTTCACTGTATTTAGTAAGAGAACTGTTATATTAGGAAGAGAACATGGGCAGTCCTCCTTGAAAATATTGGAGGATTAAGATTCTAATAATTATTTTAGTGACATTGTAGGCAACATAACTACACATGAAATTACAGTTGTATTGTATGTAGTTTATTTTGAGTTTGTCACAACGTGTAAGAATAAAGTCACATAAATAAAGTTGAGTACTTAATTTGAAGTGAAAGAAGTAGTTCCCCATTTATTTAAGAAGTTTTAAACCCAACCAATAACTAATAGGGTATGGGCCCAGAATGTGAATACTTGAATAGGTGATCATTTGAAGTTTCCACAAACAATGTCCAAACCAACTGAACTGGACTGAAGTTTGAACTGAACATGGATATAGTGGAAGAGTTATGAGATGGTGGAATGCCTTAACTAGATGGGGGTAATTTTTATCCGTGGTCTAAGTTAATACAATTAGATTTAGTTGAGAAAAATTGCTGAAATGCAGTGTACCCCCGATTTGATACAGAAGAAGATGATGACCTAACTGTAGATCAAAAGAGACCTAATAAAAAAGCACCGAGGTTTTTCTGGAAGCAGTACAGAGTACAATGAACATATTGGAGAATGTAAGTTGGCTAAAGAAGCTTGGTACATACTGAAGAAAATACACAAGTCATTCACACTGATGAAGTGTTTGACTGCTATGAGGCAAATTTTTTACATGATTAAGAAACCAGATCAAAGCATGTACAAATATATGGCAGAAATACAAAGATTCACCAGAATAAAAAGTGCTGGTTATGGTCTAGAATTGAATGAAAGGCAACTAGCTGGACTATAACTAGCTGGTCTTCTGCAAAATAATTATAAATTAACGATAGCAATTCTGGAAGGAGACCATGAGCTTACAACACAGAAGGTAAATGCTGCTCTCTTGCAAGATGATGCCATTGAAGAAGAACCAGCACATGAAACATTAGCATCATCTGTCCATTATTGAGGCCACAGTAATGACATTGAGACATGATCAGCTGTGAAAAGTAGACAGCCAGAATCAGCATTCCCATTCCCAAGTAGAGCAGAAGAATGAAGAAAAGAAGTGCAACAAATGTGAAAAATTAGGACACTATAATAGAAATTGTCTGGATTATAAGAGAAACAAGTGTAATTACTAAGGCCATTTGGCTAAATAATGCCGTATGAATCTGAAGAAAATCATTAGGAACGACAAAATAACAGAAGCAATGGAGGAGAGAGTAGAAGTGATGATGGAAATACAACGAGAAAAAGTGTCTACAGTATCAGCTGTAATTCTAGTGACAAAAGCAGGAAAAAAATGACTTAATATAGGACTGCGGTTTTACAGACTACATCTGTAATGACTAGTCTATGCTTATATCAATGAAGGCGACTAGTGGTTACGTGTCAGTGGGCAAGGGTCATGTTCTTGCCAGAGGTATAGGCACTGCATTGTTTGAAGTAGCTAACAATTGTGGAGGTAACTCTCTGAGTTTGCAAGAGACACTATATATTCCTGAGTTAAATTTTAACTTGCTATCAGTCGCTAAGTTAGTGAAGAAGAAAATATTTGCAACATCCTTCGAAGGCGGCTGTGAGGTAATATAAGATGGGAAGGTTATATTCTCAGCTCCAGAGAGGGGGGACTATATATTGGATTTAGTAATGAGAAATGAAGAAAAGAACAATGAAAGGTCAAGGCAATAGCAACAAAAATATGAAAGAAGTAGAAAACAAAGGGGAATGATGTCCAGAAAGTTGTTCTCCAGAGAAGGGTAAGAGTATTGGTGTCAATGCAACAGCTTTGCAAAGTGTTGTAGACTGGCATAGTAGTTAGTGTATTAGGTATGAATAAGGAATTAAGAAGATACTAGCAATTACAGTAGAAGGTAACGGGAATGAAAGTGTGATGGTTGTTTTGTTGATAAAACTACTAAAAAAAAGTTTTCCAAAGAAGTCAGAGAGAAAAACTACTCAAACATTAGAGCTAGTACACAGTGATGTGATGGCGAAATGTGTGAAATCTATGGGCGATTCTCAACATGCCTACATATACATTGATGATTTCTCTCAACACCTTGACATTTTTCTGAAAAGGAAATCCGAAGTTTTAGAATGTTTTCAAGAATACAAGGCATAGGTAGAAAATAACAAACATGGAAGGATAATTTTGGCTTGGCTGGCTCACGGTGTAGGACAGTATGTGAGCAAAGAATTTGATGATATCTTGAGAGAGAATGGTGTTGTCAAAATAAAAATAGCGAAGTATTCACCCCAGCACAATTGCACAGCAGAGAGGGAAAATTTGACATTAGCAAATGAGGTGAGGTGCATGTCGGTTCAATCTGGTTTGCCAATAACATTTTGGGCTGAAGCTATGAATTACATGCGTTGTGTTAAGGCCTGGTTACACGGTATATTAACATGTACAAGCTAATGTACGCTTGCGTGAATGATTTTGGTGGAACGGAACATGTACAAATGCATGAACCAAATTAGAACAGGCTTTATTTTCTGTGCATGCATTCGCACAAGTAGGGTGGTTATACGGTGCATTTTGGCATTCATTCTCGCATTCATGCATTTAGACAATAGCCCATACGTGTTAATGTATTGTGTAACCAGGCCTTTAGAAATTTGTTTCCATCCAGGTTACCTATTTCTGAATTCCTTTGTTGTTGTGGGAAGGTAGATATGTCTAACTTCCACCAATTGAAGCCTAAATTTATTGAACTTATTCGGAAGGTAGAGAGTTAAAACTATTAATGATTATGAGTGCTAAGGCTGATTGTATGTAAAGTACGTGCAATGTATGTAGGGGGCACCAACAAATGCCGTCCAAGAGCAGTTGAATGTGTTCTTGAGGGCATTGAAAGGGGAAAAAAGGGATTCAAAGTATGGATTCCATCACTAAGGAAATTTACCACTGCTCGTAATATTGAATTTAAAGAGAGTTGTTTTCCATACGCAGAAAAGTTGAAAAAACCTTAAGTGAATTCAATGACTAATATTAATGTATAATGTAAGACGAAAATAGAAGGTGAACTAGTAACTGACCAACATTTTTTTGGAAATGATGTATTCACTAGTATCAGTTCAGATTCTGCAAGTATCGAAGGTTTTCAAGAAAATTTACTAGTGCCTTAAATTACTGCAGAATCAGAAATTCCACTCTTGGATTTTAGTGCAAAATGTAATGAAGATGTAGATGTTGAACAAAATTGTTGGGCTCAGGAGTGCTAAGTTGCATAAGCCACAAGTGTGTAAAATATGAAGTGAAAGCCAAATGGCTATGTCCATTGAAAGAAGTAATTGCATGGATTTATATGATCCTATATCTATAATTGATGCTTTAAAGAGTGAAAATTCTGCCAAGTGGATGAAAGCAATGGAAAAAGATATTAATCGGTTAGAAAGTAAGAATGTATTTACTGTTATTCACAAGCCAAAGATAGAAACAGTGCTTGGTAAGAAGTGGCTGTTCAAAATAAAGCACTCAATATGGTAAAATTGAACGTTTCAAAGCTAGAATTGTTGCTAGAGATTTAAGTAAAGAGATTTAATTTTGACAAAACATTTTCTCCTGTAGTAAAAAAGAATCTGTACGAATGCTTTATGCAGTTCCAGTGATGAAAGGATAAGAAATTCGCCATTTAGATGTTCTTACTGCTTATCTGAATAGCCATGTATTCAAGGTTTTAACCCAACCAATAGCCAATAAATCAGTGAAGGTAGCCATCAATTAAGCTAAAATATTATATGGGGATTTCATGAAACGTGGGAAAAGGATACAATAAAACCCTTAAGCGAAGGAATCGCGATATGTACAGAAAACAGTACGGTTGCATAACCAGAGAAAAACTGCGATGCAAGCACTTGAATTAGAGCGCTAGAGCATTTTTGATAGTCACTCATTTCATAGGAAAATCTCGAAGGTAAAGTGGTACAGGAAATGAGAAATGAACCATCAAATCAACAGAAAATGAAATACTGACGTGCTTGGCATGGTCAGCCACCCAGTTTTCCTCGAGGTCTTTTATTGAAGTTATCGGCTTCTCAGTAGACTCTTTCTCTTTATCTCCAAATGGATTGGTTTCTATAGTTTCTTCTTCAATATCTTCCTTCGCTGGCCGAGGAGTGCGAGCGAAATGCACCACGTAATCTCTTTGTCCAGCACTCTGCGCCACAATAAAAAATACGGATGAGTATAATGATTATTTACAATTCTAAGCAAATGTAATACTGTTACCAACCTGCCCAAGAATCAAACCGACAGCATAAGCGTTTGGGCTTGCAAACTGGGAGATGTGAGGAATAAGATTCTCCTCTAGCACAACTGTCCTCCCCATTATGTTAGACTTTTATATCTATAGCAAAAAACCGTGCGTCCCACACTCAGCAGCCAAAACAGCAGTTAAATACAGACGCACAGATAGTACTGGATGGTACTTCGAGTATATCATTCGTTTAGGACGGGACACTTACTAAAAGTATTCAAACCAAAGCTCTCTAGATTCAGGGAGGTTTTATCTAATCAAATATTAAGTTTGTTTTCCTTCACTGCACAATAATTGGACAAAACATACAAACGACACGATACCGAACCATCCACGATGCACGCCACGCTTCATTCAACTTTCAGTTGCGCCGAGTTTCGAAGTTTTGAAACTGTGTTTGTTTTCATATTGACGCTATGACATTTATCTATGACGCTCGTTGACGCTATGACATTTATCTACGAGGTTTAGGACATCACTTCGCCTGTTTTTGCTTATAAAATTACTGTGAATTGGCATTTTAATTTGTCTAATTTGTTTAATAAGTCTAATTTTTGAACAAAGCGTTTCTTGCGTTTAATTATCATATTATTTTGCTTTCGTCAATCGCCATGAAAGACACAAATTATAGCGATACATTATGTGGAAATAACTCCCCAATTGTCTCTCACAATATTAACGGTTATATTGCTGAAAGCCCAGACAGAAATTGGTGAAATGATTGGCCGAATTTGCCGAAAGCAGTGAAGTCTTATTAGAACTGATAGTTATACTCAAGGCGTTTTCAAAAGTGGAGCCGGTTGTGGTGAAAAGTGGTGGAGTGCAATTAATACGTCTCGTTATACGCCGGGCTTTTATGTTGATAAAGTTAGCTCTCTGGATAGAAGTATTAAAATATTTCAGTCCATTTGATATACCGGCTGTTCTTCATGCATTGAAGGTAATGATCGTAAAAGTTCACTACACAGAACCCAGCTCTCTTTTGTTTTGCATCGAATTACCTCGTTTTCATAGAAAAGGTGAATGGCGACGCTATACAATAGCTACCTTGAAACGGGTGATGTTTAGCTACCAACGCTAACCTTAATTTGAATCTTTAAACTCAAGGTATTGTAAGTACGTGAAATAAAAGCTCTTCATTAACAAACAAGTGTCAAAAGGTGTACGCTGTAGATTTTATAGTGCATATTGTGAGTTTTTTCGATATACATTGTCGTCTACAAAGTAGTTAGAAGATTATCATGACAGACTTCAATGACGAACAAAGGTGAGAAATGTTATCTTAACAATGAATTTTTGTAAAATCTCTGCACTATTTTCCTTAAATTCTACGTTCGTAATTAAAGGGGCATGAAGCGATGCATGAAAATGACTAGAAAGCAGTCGACGGTCTTGGTGGAGTACATGGAGGAACACCAAGATTTTGCCTTGGGTAGATTTGATTCTTATCAAAAGAGCACGTTAATGATGAAAATGTGGAAGGAACTGAAGAGTCTACTCGACATGCATGGTGCGCCCAAGACCCTGGATCAATGGAGAAGGGTATGTCGGTCTCATTGCTACTGATTTTACTCTCATGCTATGCTGAAGTGATTCCGTTGTAAATCCCTAATTAAGCCTGCCATTTAATAATTATAATATCCCTGTGGTCTTCTTTATAAACGACATTAATTCAAGACCTGGAAAGACTACAGGAGTAAAATCCGAGCCAAAAATGCGCGAATTGAAGGAGAGCGCTCCTCCCCTGGAAAAGAGGTCAGTAATTTGACTTGTTTGCATTAAATTTATTAAATGTGAATGATATTATTTCGTGATGTCAATAAATGTGTTACCTTTGTAGGGAACGTCGCCGCCGTTGTCCAATCTTGAAATGAGAGTACTGGCTCTAATTGGTCCGAAACCTACACGCCCTGTGACCCCTGGGGGCCCACGGCCATGGCACATACCGGCTAACACAAAGGAATCTCCTCAGATAGGTAAGAACGTAAGCTTACATTCCGTCTTTACACGTTTTATTTTGTAAGTCCCCCGGCTTCTCGGTTTAATACTTTAGTCCTACTCATCAAAAACCCCAAGAGAATTGTGGCTGCACAGAAGTTGTACATGCTAAATAGCTGCATAATCCGTGCAGGCACTTCTTCTTGGGAGCTTCGGTATGCTCACTTCCAATTCACTCACAATTCCACTCACCCAGACAGCACACATATTCTACATTACATGCTGAATATACGTATAAAATTGGTAGAAACCATGTTAACTGTAGAAGATATCAGTAAACTGTATACTGGAAGTTCTATGTATAAAATGTAGCAAAGTTGAAGCAAAAAGGCATGTATTTGACAGCAAATGTCCTAGCACATTGTATGTACTGTATACCAAGAATATTCAACCTTTTTTAATACAAGGGCCACAAATCGATTTCACTTCATCCAGAGGGTCACAATGCTCCACGTCACTTTACTACCACATCAATAAAAATTTTAAAAATAACATGTAATTTCAAAGCGCAATAATCTTTATTGGTTAAAAATTTCACGCAATCGATGTGATTTTTGACATTGTTTAGTTTTGACGAGTTTATATTCGGTTCGTGTTATACAATATTTTCTTTAGCCTGTATAGGGGCCGCAAGACATTAGCCTGTGGACCACATGCAGCCCAGGGGGTGCGGGTTGAAGACCCTTGCTGTATACAGATATATCACATACACAGTATTCATAAAATATATGAATACTTGAGACATAATATATCCAGCATAGAAAATGTATGCATTCAGAATTTATCATGTGTAGGTAATTTAATTGCTAAAGAATCAATATTGCCTATTAGGATGATGTTGACACTTTCACTTTGGTCCAGTCTAAAACCTCCCCAGTAATAGCAAATTTTGTAAAATACTTGCATAAATTTTTCCAAGTCATTTCACGTATGTACCTTTAAAAAAGTTACTACCCCCCAATGAAAATAAGTAATGGCTTTGGGAAGAGACGCAGGAAAAAGCACTGCCCAAGAATTAAGTAACATATTCAACTTAACTAAACACAGTTTAACTTTTTCTTGCAAAAAACCAAATGCCCTCTTTATGTTGACATTGTTTATGCTGGGCATTAATTAAGCTCCCTTCATGACAGCCTTTAGCATTGTCATGGAAACTAACCCATTGAAGGTGCTGAACTCTTCCACATATATCATCCAACATCTTATTTGCTATTTTTTTCTGTTCTCTTGTCTTGCAATGATCCTCTTCATCACAAAATCAAAGAACGGACTGATTGGCCATATCATAGGTGGTGTCGCCAATCAGGTTGTTTCATTTGCTTACAGTATAAAATTTTAAGATCAGCACATCCAGTTTCAGATGAATCAAGATGTATCAACACAGTAGAAGAAATGCCAGAAATAATCCCTGTGACAGAAGTGCCAGATTTTCATCCACAGCCTACAGTCCAAACAAGGGCAAGGTCAATCCTCAAACCTCGACCAGTGGTGACAGTTCAAAGAAAATCAGGTATGGAGTATGATTACATGGAGTTGAAAAACAATTACGGCCAACTGGAATAACTTTGGCCCAGAGACGTAAAAAGATTCATAGTTGCATATTTTGCCATTTGCATTGAGTTATCGACTTCATTCTTGCATCATTCAACAGATAGCAGAATTGAATTCTGCTGGTTTTTCCGGGTATTCTTCCGCGTTTATCCATTTGTAGGACGATATTTCGCCAACGTTCCAGTTGGCTTCCTCAGGTCCACTGAAGTGTTGATGCAGAAATTTGTTCATCTTATATACACCCCGTTTGCCGCCTTTTTTCTCGAGGTGTGCCCTGATTGGTCAGGATCTTTGAAGACCCTTTTCCACGCGCTGGCGAGATTGTAGCCGTCTTCACGGTTGAAGTTCTTTGTCGTTTTGGCGATTTCAATTGCCTCCCTGATTATTCTCGGGTAGTAGCGGCCTTCTTTGTTCAGAAGAGAGGCGTTGTCAAAATCAATATTGTGTGTCGGTCCACTCCATTGGTGTTCCGCCACCGCTGACTGGGTGAAATGTCTATTTTTTACTGCCCTTCTGTGCTCTTGGACTCGGCATTTCAGTGCTCGTGATGTTTGGCCGATGTAGGACTCACCGCAGCTGCATTTAATTTGATATACTCCTCCACAGATCAGGGCACACCTCGAGAAAAAAGGCGGCAAACGGGGTGTATATAAGATGAACAAATTTCTGCATCAACACTTCAGTGGACCTGAGGAAGCCAACTGGAACGTTGGCGAAATATCGTCCTACAAATGGATAAACACGGAAGAATACCCGGAAAAACCAGCAGAATTCATCATAATCTCCGCGGAAGCCTACTTGGAAAAGATAGCAGAACTGTCTTCACTCCTGAATTAGTTTGGGTTTTAGTTGCACGGAATAGAAGGAACTAAGACCGTTAACTGGTCATATGTACATTGCTTTTTAATACACATAATTTTTCATCGCAAAAGTGTTATTTTTTTAATTTTTCATTTTTCCCGAATAAAATAAATTAACAGGTTAAATTAAGGAACTCTTGAAAACAGGACACTAAAAGATATCTTGTGTGAGGTATCTTTGCTCCAATTCAAGGTTTAGTACTAAATTTTTATGCTTTTATTAGATTGGATCAAAGTTAATCCAGTTAAAAATAACTTTGGCCAGAATTTTTGGAAAAAATATCGCAGTCGTTAGAATAGTTAGAGGTTCAGAAACTGCCTTAAATTGAAGGTACATATGCATGATCTGTCAATAAAATTTACCACTTGATATACATGATTATTAATTTTAAAATTAGATAAGTTAGATTGTTTCCATGAAATCATGAAAAGCTGGGCCAAAGGTTAATTAAGATTGACAGGGAAGGCAACCTCAAGTGTCAAAGATATTTCAGTTTAATATCTCTTTTGTTCATCTGTCATAATATTATGCGATGATTATTAATTGTACATGGCTAGTGCTTTGTAATTGGTTGAATTTATCTACATCCAAGTGTCAATGTTTATCCTTTGCACTTTTGTCTCACTTTTCAGCACCGCAGCCTGCAGAATCAGAGAGGTCAAAGAATGATCATGACAATGATCAGTTGGATGGGATATTATCCAAATTGGATTTGTTTAGAGATGAAAGCTTAGAAGTTATGAAGGTTGGTTATAAATCAAACTATTTGACCCAGCGAACCCTATACTGCCTATTAATCACTGAGCAGTTTAGTTACACCATTTATTAATCAAGAGCGGACTATACTGATTTTAATAATATTTAGATTACTGTAATAAAATAATAAAAAATTAAAAAAACATAAATAAGCATAACAATGGGTTGTGAGAAATATATTTAGAGTACAGGTATCCTGGAAACCAAGAAATGAAGTTCCAGCCTATCGAATATTTCAGGGTAGAAACTCTGTCGATTTAAGGTTTTTTTCACAGTACCTAAGAAAGTTATATCATTTAATAGCAAATACATGGCTAAATCAAGACTTGAATAATAATGTTTTGCTGTTATATTCCCATTCGCATTCCCGTATTCACGTTGCTATCCCGAACGCTGTTCTGCAAATCTTCAGGCCTGTTCCATCTGTTTTACAAGCTCTTCTCTAGTGTCTGGCTTGCAACTTTTATTTACAGAGAGAGTGTATCTAATTCCAAATAAAGCTATTATTTCTACACGGGAAGTAGTGATGCAATCTCTAATTCTCAAGTACACATGAGATGTCAGTTTTCCTTCAATATACAATTTGGTATTCTCGACACTTTTTTCAATCAAGTTCAGTGAAATCGTTTTCGGCAACAATTCGAGTTTGGTTGAGGCATACTTAGGAATTGATGTTGGCCCTGGTGAAACACGAACAATGCCTATAGCTTTTGTTTTGGTGCTAGCAAATTGTATCTAAGAGTTCAGCCAAAACGTTTAACCGTTTCCGTTGAACTAGATAAAAGTTGAAATTATGTGGGCGGCTAACAATATTATTATCATAAGACTGCGAACTATTGCTGGAATGTAATGCGTCTTCAAAAAAATTCTTCCTCCCCTTCACTTTCATGTGAGAAATCAAAAAAATATTCTCCATAACGTGGTTGACCTGCCCATCCCTCCAATGTTCAGAATCAAGCTTTTGAAGCAATGGTTAGAACTCATCAGGGTGATAAATACGTTCTGACCTTGGAATATAATATACTCTACATTAGTCACCACCGACTCAATTTGTTCACAATTCGATAAAATTATAATACAATTTACGTCCACAATGAGGTTACGATTCCTGAATCTTGTTATATTGCCTTTGCAGCATTATGTTCTTTTCCCGCAGGTAGGTACACCTTGTGGCGACTCTTCGCCTTCAAACTCCAATGCATAATACATTTTTTAAAATGTGCATAACTTATTTTTCGGCCACTAGTAAAGTGTAAATAACGCATTTTTACACTAATGTAAATCATATTTGAGTATGAAGATGAAATTTTTAAATTACGAAATGGGGTTTGAGGTTGAGATAAATTATACAAATAATAATAATAATAACGAAATAATAATGCAAATGCTTACAAAAAACACAATAAATGCGAGACAACATATTAACATATTATATGAAAAAGAATCATGCTTCCAAGTTTCCGCGGTTGCGACATTATCAGAAGTTCCTCAGTATAGTGTGAACGCTAGATAGCGTTCACACGATACTAAGGAACCCGAAGTTACGGTGTTCTCACTTTGTAAGATTCTAACGCAATGGTTGATCGTAACATTGATGCAAACATATGTTCTTGGTAGAGGGAAAAGTACAGAAATAGAATACCAAAGTGTACCACCAGTAATCCATGCACAATAAACGCGCTATTTTGAATTTTTGAAAAATTCAGCAAAATCCCCGCTTAGCGTGCATGTAAAGGTTAAATTGGTAAAAACAAAACAAATAATTTAATTTGTTGTTTTAACCGACTTATTTAATTGTTGTAGTGTTATCAACTCCTAAAAACATATCCCTAAGAAAAAGATGAATTTTTTTGTGAACCTTTCCTATTTTTTAATGTTCTAGGTATATGTTATCCAGGGCAGAGACAAATCCAAAGAACCTAATATCATTAAAATCGGTGCAGCCGTTCTCGAGTAATAAATGTTATAACTAACACGATTTTCGACTTTCTTTTATATATGTATATAGATAAAAGAAAGTCAATATAAAGTATTGTCTATCTTGCTAAGAATATTTTTTAATCACATTCCTTGGTGTTTGTAGGTCATAGCCAATGGTGTCACTAGTATTGCTCAGAGTCAAAGAGAAATTTTAAATGTACAAAAGGAGAGGTTGGAGGTCCAGAGAGAGATGCTGGAACTAGAGAGAAAAAGACTGGAGAACCGAACCAAAATGGAAAGCATGTTAAGGGATGTTGTTGAATGTCAGAAAAGTATGGCAAATTCTCTTGAACACAGGCCTTTTATTGCCTTGGAAGAGACAAAGGTTAATATTTGCTATTTATTGTTAGCTATGACATTTTCTCTCATTAGAGCTTTAATTATTATGAAAATAAATATTGTTTCAATTTCCTTTTCAGCAAGATGTATGAATTATCTCAAACTGGCTAACAGTATGGCCAAATCGTTGTTATGACTTGGGAGCTCCTTTCACAGTCATTGAAGCATGATGGTGCAAAAGGTATAGATCAGATTCTTGACTGTATTTTATTGTTACAATCAAGATGGTTGATCACTTTTTTTGTAAATTTTGCTGTGATGGCAAATTGTCATTTGGCAAGGATTAAAAAAAAAAAAAATTGTACAATTACACTGTTTTACTGGCGTATCAAAAGTTTTCATATCCCTTATTATTTCCATTTGTAATGGACGTAGGCCGTCTTTTCCCTTAACTCTACAATAGTCATGTGGCATACCTTCATATCTGGCAGGATCATATATTAGTGGTTCACCCTCAAATTATAAAATTTTATATTGTGACAGAGCGCGTCGTCACATACGTAATTTGGAGGGAGATAATCACGATCGTCTCGAGCAAAGGAATACTGGAGTCAAACAAATCATCACTCACTCTTAAACATACAAAATATATTTTACCCTTCATGAATTGTTACATTTTTCACAAAACAAAACAAAAAGAATAATACCCTGATGAGGATGATATGATTGAAATGATCCCACTTCGCAACAAAAACAAAATAATGACGATGATGAGAACATGATGCTTCCCACCCTCCAAAATAGTACAAGTTACAAAACAACAAAAAAAATCTAATGTGAATTATTTGGGCCACTATCAACTTGTATCCTTGGATAAAGTTTTTTTGAACTTGGCTTTTCTGAGCACTTCTTAAAGTTATTTGAAAGCACGCGATGCACTATGGTCTTGGAGAAAACAATTTCCCTCTTCTGATTAGGGGAAATGAATGGTCGTCTGACCTTAAACAGATGATATAAGAATCGCGACTGCGACTTTCTTACAGTTTTCTGTTGAGGCTGGAACGGAGAAATGGTTTGTAGCACAAGAAGGTGAATCAGATGATCCACGGCACCGAGGTAACTCCTCTCGCACCGGGCGTGGGACACTGCCGTAACTCGTCCGGGCTGATGCCAGCGTTGGCCACCAAAAATACTCCGCTCTCAGCTATGATGGCGATCACGCACATCAATACTTTCCCCTAAGTCGTCCAGTCAATTATGCTCTCGATGCCTTCCCTTCACGGGCATTTATACTCCTTGGGAGGGGAAAAATCACAGGTGGAATTGTTTGCGGGGAGGGAGGGTGATTCCACTGGAGCCGGAAATAAGTGGGTCACTAGCTGGTCCTAGATAACTGGGGCCAACACACCGGCCACCACACACCTGACTCATTCACTCTCTCACATACACACGTCGCAGGACGCTATGTCCGACCCCATGACTAACCCCTGCTTGAGTCGTCACGCTAACGTGAGCAAATACGAAAAATGCCCATTCGGCATATAATAAGAAAAAAAATTACTTTCTGTACGGTACGCTACAATATGTTCATTTATTTATTAGCTTCTAGAGGTAAGGCTTGGAGGAGAGCTAGACGTTTAGTGTCTCTCCCAGTTCCAAAGGTGGTCCTGGTATATAGGGGTTTTATTGAAAATTATTGCTGAAAAATTGTAAATTTATGTCCCTATGTTTCAAAGTCCCTTTTATGTGAATAGTAACTATTTCTCTGATGAAATTCATTTATGTAAGTACAAAAGCTTAAATTGATAATCTTTATAATTGATCTTCATGAAAACCCCCTCTGAAATGGACATTTTTTGACTTTGTCACTGTTCAGGGGTATTATATGTCCAACATCTTCCGTGTTTCCTTGAGCACATGAACTCTTCTGTACTTTCATTCAGGTGTCATGAGCACTCCCTCATCTTTGTTTAAACACATATGATGGGGTGCAGCCAGAAATTAAGGCTTGGCGGGGTTTTAGTCGCAACTAATACTGAAGATCGTGGGGGTATGGAATACTCACCAGGGTAAGCAGGAGGTGCGGGGGGCCCTCCCCTAGAAAATTTTAGGATAAATAGGTAGTTGAAAGTGGTGAGTTATACAGTTTTCTGAGGGATATTTAATTGATCCTTACACTAGTCTATAAGTAGTATTAATCCAAGTAACTAAAATGGATCAAAGAAAGTATTTTACAATAATAATAATTGATAGAAAGTTTAAAGAGCTTTGCACTATTACATTCCATTTTCGGGTGTACGTCTGCGTGCTTAATATTTAACTTGACGTTTCGTTCCTCCTGCTGGGAATGTCGTCAGGAGACTGAAGATGTAAATAAAGGCTCCAAAGGATAAAACAAAACCTTGTGCTTTTGCAGTTCTGCCATATATGAATATCAGGAACAATGGACTGGATTGCTTGCATTTTGGGAAAACCCAATGTTGAAACCAGGTTTGGTAGGTTGAGGAAAATCAAAGAGCTACTTCCATCTGCCATAGATGCTATTCCTACATTACAAGTGGAAGGAATATACAAGATTCCCTGTTCATTTGGGTCTAGTTATATTGGACAGACCAAATGGAAGATAGTGACATGGCTGAAAGAGCATGAAAGGGCGGTGGAGGCAAGACAATGGGAGACTTCAGGTATCGCTGATCATTTCTTGTCGGGGCCTGGACACAAGATCCTCCTAGATTCGGCCAAAGCCAATGCAAGAACATCTGCATATTATCCAAGGCTAATAAGAGAGGCGATAGAAATTTCTAAACAGGCTATAAATTTTAATGGGGATGATGGATATAATGTAAGCCACGTGTGGAAGAGATATCTTTAAAAAAAATTGAATAACAATATTCCAATACTCTCTCCTGTCTTTATAGTTGGCGTTTTAAAGAAATTGTTTTTATTTCATTTACTTTTTAAACCCATGACACCAATGGACCACTTCTCCAACGGTACGAGAGGAAAATATTTACATCTGCAGTCTCTTGATGACATTCCCAGCAGGAGGAACGAAACGTCGAGTTAAATATCAAGCACGCAGACGTACTCCTGAAAATGGAATTTCATAGTGCATCTAGTCACTGCAGAAACCTTAAAACCAAACTTAAAGAGCTTTGTTTCTGTGAATAGTTTGATGTTTTGTTTGTGAGTCATCCGTCCCCCTAAAATTAGTCACCAAGATTGCCACATTAATATATTTTTATAAAATAATTTCTCTGACCTCTGGGGGAGGGGGTTTATCCACCAAAACCCCTCTGAAACCCCAAAACCTGATGATGGTTAGGTAAGCAATGGAAGCCAAGAGACTGGAAGATAGACCATTGCTATGGATATAGTCTCAGCAGTCACCCAGGATAACAATATTTACAACTTAATTCTGGGATAGATATGGATCTTTTCACTGCACATACAGATTAATGCAATTTTTTCATGAATATTTGTTTGCTAGTGAGAGTGAGGGAGGAAATATTTTACACAAGTCATTAAATAAGAGTCAGTAGCTAGTGACAAAAATTTCATTAAAATCCCAGTTGGTGGGTATTATTTTGAAAATTTTCTGGGTGATTTGACATGGAATGGCCCTAAAGGAAACTTTGTTGCTAGCGGGAGGATCCCTTTTGGCCCTCAGGTAAGTACTGATGATGGTTAGGTAACCAATGGAAGCCAAGAGACTCTGGAAGATAGACCATTGCTATGGATATAGTCTCAGCAGTCACCCAGGATAACAATATTTACAACTTAATTCTGGGATAGAAATGGATCTTTTAGAAATGCAAGGCATATACTGCTGTAATGCTCCATGTAATAACTGGTTTCCGAAAACCAAGCACCCGTGACTGCGAGATTACGGATTCAGAATAGTGGTTCAATGCTTTAAAACCACTGTGGGACATCGGAAGATACTATATCACACACAATGCTTTGTAGTGCCATCTTGAACTAGTTGTTCGCAATGCAACTGCTGCAGGGCACTCACTGAGTGCGATCATGACAATTCTTGGAAAACAGGAATACACAACTCCAATGAAGGTAACGGTCACGCCATCGTTAAGAATAGTAGATAACATTTATCTTAATTTACTATAGGCTAATGATTGAAGACTTTTAAAATTAAACAAGAGTTTTTTTTCCCGCTGCCGATCGTTGTCTGTAATGCTAATTCCTAGTCTGCGAGTAAATAAAAAAATCCCATTCTACAAAAAGGAGTCTAATGGAAATAATAATTCCGGTGTAGCCTTGCATTAAAATGCAAACATCCTGCTGAATTTGCGTTTGATTTTATTTTTTATTAATATCATAGAAATCAACGAAGGTGTGTGAACTCATGTGTGGATAATCCGCAACACGGATAAACCGTAGCTGGATAATTGGCAGTTTTCTGTGCTACCAAGCGAGAAATTAGCTACACAGCTGAATCATCTGAAAATGCCAGTACAACCAGCTTGTATGCAATTGTAGCTACAGTATGTTAGCTCAAAAATATAAGCGTTAAAATAACCACATCCTATGTTCTCTTAAATTTTACTTCCACTTAATATTATAAAAATGGTAATGGATACTATACATTGCTTGATTAACCATTAGTTTGATTAACTGTCGATCAGTTGAATTGACTACCCACTCAATCTCTCTTTTCTATCCTCTTCTGCTATCCCTTTTCCCATTAATCCCCACCTCAAAATAATAAGTATTGCAACTGCATAGAGTCCAAAGATGCTGAGAAAGCATTTCATATCATAACCAATATCATAAATACTTGGTACGTGATCATCAATGCATTATCCATATTTTCACCACATAGTAGAATATAGAACACGTGAAGGGTAGTCTGCTGAAGTTAGAATGAAGATATACAGCAAGCACATTTCAGATAATTTTATTTTTCCGATCCTATTAGAATTATTTACAGTAGCTTACTCTAAATGTTTTGTACTTGCTAACCAAGTTTCCAAATTGAAACCGGTGTTAATTCTAACATTGTAAAAAGTTGTACCATTCCAAAGTTTAGATGAATGCAAGCACACTGAAGAAGAATCAATGATAATGACATTAAGAACATTCAATTATTGCAAATATTTTTTTTTTAAATAGATTATCTCACAAATAAATTAAAGAAACCAAAGTATAACCTGTGATCACAATTATAACATGAGGATAAGGTTCACACAGCAGTTCCTCTTTCCAAATTCTGCTTTATTTCGGTTGTATATTCTCCATAGAATCTCTCAAGTTTTGCATTGAACTTCATGTTCCTTTCATTAATATAGTCAATGTCTGCATCATCATTATGCATTCTTCGTCGGCTATATTTCTCTCGCTTATTAATTCTGAAAAAACAAAGCATTGTAGTTGTACACACACCATTTAAGGTCATAAAGAAGAACCTTGATATATGTATAAACTGGCCACCCCATCGAACTTAGTAACACCTAATAATATGAAAAGTTTAGTTACACCATATATAACTCAAGAGTGGCTGTACTGATTTGAATAATTTTTAACTGATTAAAAAATTAACAAAAAATCAATAAAACTACAAAAAATAAGAATTGCAATGGCATGTTAAAAGATATTTTCTTTATTCAATCTACAAAGGGTAGACCAGGGCATGTATACGCAGCTATTTTAAATGAATTTTCTAATTTTTATGTTTTAACTAAGGAAATTTAAGACATTGTAATAATATAAAGTCAAAATTTTATGCATTCAGTTGTTGGCCTACTTGTGTTTTAACCATAAAAACTTTTTTTAGGCCCAAGTCAGAGGAATAAAATTGACCCCTTCTTGGGGTAAGTTAACACAATGCTAGACCGATGATTGACTGGCACTCAAAATCTCGTCAGAATAGCTCCTGGGTAGCAGCATTAATATGTCATGACTTGTGGCGTGCTAGTCATAACTCGGTTTGGAAAAGTGCACTGTGTACCATGCCCCGATCTACCCAACAAATTCGGGTTTATTCTCTTGAATGAAGCATCTTCTGATAAACAACAGCTTTTATTTTGATATCAAGCACTAATAAAGTAAATGGTTTACCAACGCCTGTCACCTTTGCTGCTTTGTTTGACAACTCAACTCGAGCTGGGCTTAGCTCAAATTAAATGATTTTAATAATATTAGTATGTTTTAATATTGTTACGAAGCTCAGTCATTAAATTGGTAAAAACGAAACAAATCTAGATTTGTCTGACTCGACAGCTTTTGCAGAGTTGCCAACTCCAAGGAAAATACCCTCAAGATCAGCATTAATTGTTTCCGTGAAAGTTTACTATTTTTAAAATGTTTATTCTGTTATCGGGGGCTGAGACAAATCCAAAAAATTAAATATAATTATAATCTGTATAGCCGTTCTCGAGTTATACATGGAGTAACTAACATGATTTTTTACTTCGTTTTATAAATATGTATACACATGTAATGTGATATAATGATACTCACTGTTTCTCTAAATCTTTCACCATGTTATCAATGCCATCTTTTGAATCTTTGTGTAGTCCATGCAGAATTTGACTCTCTTCAGCATAAAATGCTTTCTCTCCAACGGTATTCTTTTGCTTCTCATACATTTCCATATTTGGTTTGATATTTTTAGCCAGTCGGTTATATTGCCTGAAAGATCAGAAATGAATGTCACAGTGCCATAACCCAATATAACCCATAACACACCCATCATTCATTCTTTCCCTCGATTAATTCTATAGGACCTTAATAGAATCATTAGGCACTAATCTTAATCTCTCAACAAATTGTGGAATCAGCATACATGTACCATGTATAATGGAATCCAGAGGACAGCATGTCAAAACTACCCAACAAAAAGTTACAACAGCACAGAAAATGATGAAAAATGTGCAAATAGAGAGAAGATAGTTTCTTTTAGGAAATTTAAAACAGAAGGATTGGTGGAGTGAATAAAATGGAGTCAGTCATATATACTAGTAATAAAATTCCATGATGATTCCTTCCTACTATCCTGTTCCACTACTAATTTTAATTACACATTCCGTGATAAAAAAGCCCGCGTTCACTACCTACACAACTCTGCCACGATGAAATACTAATTACTCAACAGAAATGTAGTTCAAATAAGCAAATTAATCACCAGGATCTTTAGAACAACCCGAACGTGAAAAATCATGTTCAGATTCAGCCTCCAATTGTTGAGGGCTGACTTCTAGTATTTGCGCCGTAGTACGAAAGCACATAATAACATTTTGACATTATTAATCAATGCCCTTAAAATGAAGCTACAATCCTTTCTTAAATATCGATACTTATTTGAATACACCAACGAAGAACACTTAATGTCCAGGAAGAAGAAAAGTGACCGGCTACGACAAAGAAGAAGAGAGGCAATAGCTAACAAACATTTACCTGATGGTGGCCTGTTGGTAATCGGCAAAGCCGTGATCGGGTGCTTTCTTTTTCTTCTTACGCTCAAATATTTCAGCTTCGTCGGCTCCAACATTCAGCAGCTTAACTCTATCATAATCTTCACCCTACGAAAAAACGGTCGTTAAAATTTGAGCTTAGTCTTCTTTGCAATCAATATAATCATACTGTGTGCGCAGAAGTTATTGCTTATCACATAAAAGCTGTTAAAGAAAATACTTCACCTCCTTTTCCGCTTCTTCTCTTTTATTCTCATCCTCCAATATCCATTCTGCTCGTCGTTTTCTTGCCTCCCAGTTGGAAGGAAGTTTATTTCGCTTGTCTTCCTCTATAACTTCTTTATGATTTAACTGTCTTGCTTCATTCTATGGAAATAAATCATATCATGTTCCAACAAAATACACTCCCAAATATGTAAAACTAAGAATTCAAGTCAAGCGTGTCGTAGTGTTTTCCTTGATTTCACATTGCAATAGGTTCTCTATTATTTATGGCCAAGCGTGAAACTATCCATAAATCATACTTACACGCTTCAGGTGCAAATCCCTAAGCCTCTTCATTCGTTCTCCCTGTTTTTCTTTGAATGTTAGGACTCGTCCACTTGAGGTTCCTGGCTGTGCATCTACGTCAGCCATGGTTGAAGTAAAATTTCTCAAAATAGGGTCGCTAATAGTGTTGTAATCGTTGTAATACGTACTTTCGAACGAGTAGCTGCGACCCTAGCTCTCACTTAGGGCAATAACTTCAACGACTTCAACTAATCATACTCTTTTATGATCACAACAACTTTCTCAAGGAAACCTTGGAAAAATCGTAAACAAAACAGTGCGATGATGTTGATGTTGAACAGGGTTGTCAACATTTCGGTAAGTGCATTACCATGCCCGCGGCTTCAAATAGTAGAAATACATCTTATAATAGATATTGTGCTATTTTTTCAATAGAAAATCGAGCGAAAGTAATTTTTTTCAAAATATGTTAGAAACTTATTATTCCTTTCAATTCAATTTTCTAATCTGGGGAGTTAACATGAAGCTACAGAAATCATGAAACGACAAATGATACATTTTTTTTTAGATGAACGTCAGACCCAAAAAGAATGCCCACACACAGCTTAAAGAAAAATTTATTGATTGTTTAACATTTTTTAGGGATAGAATGATTATATTTTCAATTAGTAGAAAAGTATGTTTCCCTGACAAGGCTTATATTTTTATGCGTTTGGTGATATTGGTGATATGACAAATGTCTGCTTGCGTTACTCAGTTGTCTCTCGCAAATTGGAAAACTGCATGTAAAATAGCCCTATATCCTAATATTCTTGACTATAACAGTACGTTAGTTTTTTTTAAATTTATTTGTGCATGTTCAGTTATTCTTCTACATCATGAGTTAATATATATTAAATTAGCAGAACGCAAAGAAAAAAAAGAAGTGAACCAACGAATGCGATATCGATAGTAATCGAAAGGTTGGAGTTGTGTTGTGAGGGTTCGCAATTTTGACAATTCCGGTCTTCTCTGGAAGTAAATCAGAATTATTTATTGGCTTCGAGTAATCTTTTTGAGGATTTGAAGTGGGTATATGTTATGTCTTGATTAATCCTCTTCGATACAATTCTTTTTGCTTTATAGATAATGGTGAAGTTCGATGCAACCGCAATAGCTAGGAAGGCTTGAACGCCGGTAGCTTAATCCCGCTACTATTCGTGTCGTAATTAAGTGAAAAGCTTGATTGAAAACTTGTTTATCCTTCAAGTTTTATGGATTATGACAATTTTTTTATTTTATCTCATTGAACACTGGATGATACGAGGCATATTTGGTTGACTGTTGTGGCTCCTTGACTGCTTATAATCATCTGTGTATTACGCTGTGCATTAAGAAAAAATGAACTATCCTCGAGGGAATTATAATCCTTACTACAGGGGAAATTACAACAGTTTTCCCAGAGGAAATTACAGTAATTTTCCTCGTGAAAACTATGGCAGTTATCCCCGCGAAAACTTCAGCAATTATTCCCGGGGTGGTTTCAATAGCTTTCCTCGGGGAAATTCTCACAAGCGACCGCCGTACAGAGGCAACCAGCGGGGTAGAATATACAAGCGACGTGGCCGCCCTGGTCAGAAGAATTTTCCTCCCCGAAAAACTACTTCCCCTCGTAGGACCGACTCTGTGACTAAAGAAGTACGATGCAGTGAAGAAGATGTCGGAATTAAGCATTATGTTGGTCAACACCAAGGATTTAGCGCTGTCATCAAGCAAAGGTTCGTTTTGTGCTAAACATATTGGAATTAATGTCTCAAATAAGATCTACCTTACTTCTGTAATTTCTACAGGTACTCTGATTTCCATGTGAGCGAGATCGACCTGAAGGGGGATATTGTTCAGTTGACTACTTTGGAAACTACCATAGGCGATTCAGGTTATTTCATATTCACTTTTCATTGATATACCGTTGATCTAAAGTGTTACTGACTGAATTTTGTTTTCACAGCATCAGATGGAGTGAAGAGAACATGTCTAAAAGATTACGATGAAATTTTATCCAAGGAAGTTCAAGCTAAATTAATGCTTCTCCATGGAGCGGATTTTCCGGAGGTGGAAATTGAGGTAATACTTTTGAAGCAATCATGCTTAAGTTGTGGCATCTTATTCTTGTAATGCATGGTTCTCAAGATTTATAGCCAATTCTCTGTACCATTTTTAATATTTCAATCATCTCTAGCCTTCAATTGTTATAGTCAAGTTGTATTGTCTCTTGAAAAAGTGCATTTAAACAGCAATATTTTCAGTAACACAATGTTTGTTTTGTTGGTAGCAGTTATTTGATAACCCAGCAGCTGATTTGCTTTAAATTATCCTCCTGTTTTTAAATTACCTATTTCTTTAAAACGGCATGACCTATTTTTTATTTATTGTATTGACTACATTTTCCTTTGGCTCACTATTGACATAAATGTATCCTTCATACATATCTAATGAATTGAAGTTCATTTGTTATTTGGTAATTTGATCTTGAACCATAGTGAATTTTAAATAAGGACTATATTGCTGTACTTTGAAAAACAATGGGTTCATTCTGTTACCAAAAAAAATGGCCAGTTACAAGGAAATGCTTTAAAAAGCGCCATTGGTCTTATTAAATATTATCATGAGTATATAGAAGTTTACTATGCTATTTCAGGCGCATCGCTTCCACACTTTCTTGCCTGTAGATGCTAACTGTAGCTTTATATTATGTTACTAATCCCTTAGGATAAGGATGGGTAGCCAGTGCCCTTTTCAGCAAGCATGTTTACCTACCCATCATATGCAGTGTTGGTTGAAGTAGGTACTAAGAAAAAGTAACTGGGCTCAACTACAGTTTTTTTGTCAAAAAATAATCATATACCCGTATAAATTACTGATTTAAAAAAGTACCACTCCCATGTATTATATATTGCAGAAATTGTGTTTCATTTCTGTATTTTTATTTTAAAGACGTAATGTACCATTATGCTGGTTGTGGAACGTATGCATTATGCACGATGGGGCATATGCACTCAATTTTCCAATTTGTTTTATGTGCCTATTTACTTGTACTTCCCGTTCAGTTTCGTATTCTCATGATTGCTTGTCGTTTTGTACACATGGATAATCACCAAGTCAGGTTCGCTTCTATTTTCACCAGAATACTAAAGATTACCTATCTGTTCTTTCCCTAAAGACAACCTACTGCTTAATTCTAAGCTACTATCTCCCTATGACAAATTTGTGCGTTGCATTCACTCTAGTAATTCCCAAATCCCTGTAATCTACCTCACATAACCTTGGCACTTATTTTCTCCAGGGAGAAGGGCTTTTTGTAGATTTAATGTCCTTATTTTCTCACCATTCCTTAGCCCAGAAGTTTTTTCCTCCTCCTTATTTTGAACTAAACAGAGAAACTGGTTGGGCAATTTTTGGCCGAAAGGCGAGACAAGGCTCACATCTGTTCCCCTTTGCTCTTTGACCTGTATACAGAGTAGATTGGTTGATTGGCAGTGGTCATAGCTGGTGTATTGGTGCTTAACTCGGTGTGGATAACCCGGTGTTCATTAGTCAGTTGGTTAAAGGGTTGCAGGCAGCATTTGAGCCTTCATGTAAATGTGGTGAACATTATTAAAATGTTTGATGGATTATAGGATGAAGATAGTTCACAGGCATACCAAATACAGTTTTATAAAGCATTGCAAGCAAGGAACTGGAGGGTTAAAGTAGCAATAGATGCGCACAAACATGAGCAGTTGGAGCATTTTCACTATGAGAGAGTGAGATCTTTAACTCATCATAGGATCATTAATTGTTTGGTTATGCATTTCTTTAGGAACAGTAAAGTTTAGGTTTCAATAGTAGCTTGAGCTGCTCCTAAGATGGCATGAGAAACTCCCATCTCAAACTGTCCAAACCTATCATCACCCAGGCACTGGTATAATTAACCCACTTAGATTTCCTGAAGACCTGTGATGCATGCATTGGTATTTTTACCTAAAAATTGTCTAATATTGAAAATAAAATGTTTTACTGAACTTACTCTATTTATAATATGTAAACTAAATGGTAAGATTGTTTTGAACATTAGATTATTATCTGGTTATTAGGTGACAGATGTTAGTAAAGAAGAGAGGAAGAAAATTCATGAGGCTGTTAAAAATTGTTTCGGTAGCAAGTTGGTCAGCAATACAGTTGACAGAGGAGACAAGAAATTCATGGTTATTGGGAAGCCCACAGGTAACTAAGATATATTTTATTTTTTTTGGCATGAATTTAAATATTTAAACAAATGGCTCTGTTAATTAGGTAAACAAAGGACCGAAGGATGGCCACAGGGACTAGGGAAGTTCGTACATTTTGTGCTGTACAAGGAGAATTTAGATACCATGGAAGCGGCTAATCTCATTTCTCAGAAACTTAGGTATGTATACCATGAATGTTGTCTTTTTCTGTTAGCTCATTTAGGTACCACCAAGCCGCAAATATAAGTTTGAATAGATTTGGCCATTTTTTAATAATCATGCACCTTTTTGGACACAATAATGAGTCGTCAAAAGGTTGAAAAGTATGCTAGTTTCAAAAATGTTTTACTTTCAATTCCCAGATTTATGCATTGAATTTTGGGTTCCAATTCTAAAACTTGTATTATCCATGGAAGCAGAACTTTGCGTACCATGAAGGCATTTTGTTTGCTAAGACATGGTGTTAAAAGGATGTATCTTTTTCTGATCAACTGTTTGGTTTAGATACATGGGCGTACCCAGCAACTTAAACGTTGGGGGCGCAACTGTCCCCCCTTGAAGCGAAAATAAATTAAGTTCAAAACAAAAGTTATGAACAAATTTTCCTTTTGAAGAAAAATGGTATTAGTATAAGACATGGAATTAAAATAAAAATGATTATCTTTTCAAGCAAATAATTATAAAAACTAATTAATAACTGTCATAATTTCCTTTAAATTTTGGTTTCATTAGCCTTTTCTGTGCAAAAAAGTTACAACTCGATCACGGTTAGTTTTGTCCCCCCCTCTCCCCTAGTTTTTATTCTTGGCACGCCCATGTGTAGATAGTATCTCTCTTCATGTGTGCTTACATATCTTTAAATAGTATATTCTAAGGTTTTAAAGAAGTAGTGAGGATATGATGTGACAGAGGGAAGTATAACATATGAACTAGATTGATTTTACAAAATGGATTTTAATTTAATCAACTGAGGAAGAATTTTCAGTCCTATATATGTAATGTAGTCGTCTTTATATAGCTCACTGTAAAAATGGAAAATTTGACGGATCGAAAATTTCGAGGGACCAAACATTTTCAGTAGCTGCATTCTCGAGCAGCCAAATTTGCTGGCCTCTTGACCCAACTTTAACTTATACATATGTCATCAGAGTCCTTTAATTTAGACTATAGATGTCAGCATGGTCTTTGAAGTGTTTGTTGGAAACTCGACAGATCAAATATTTCAAGGGATCAAATATTTTCAGAAGATGTTTTCTCAAGCAGCCAAATTTGCTGGCCTCTTGGCCCAACTTTAACATATATATCATCAGAGTCCTTTAATCCAGACTATAGATGTCTGCGTAATCTGTGAAGTATTTGTTAGTAACTTGTGCAGAGTCATTCTTAATCATTCCGAAAACAATTTATTTGCCTACTCTTCTTATGTCTGGAGAGTTAGCCTACATTTGTGATATGAGCATGGAGTTGTGCCCCGATGCCTTTTGCAATGCATACCTTATGTAAAGGATGTTCATTGAGTTTTGAATTCATTTGTTTGTGCTTTCATTGTTTTCATTTTGATATAGTTTGTGCTTGTACTAAATACTTGTTGGCATTATCTGTGGTAATTAAATAGGATACCAATTGGGAAGTTCACGTATGCTGGGACTAAAGACAGGCGTGCCAAGACAACTCAGCTAGTCTGTGTGCCGCGAGTGCACCCTAAGAAAATAGCTGAGCTGAATGGTGCAATGAAAGGAGTTGCTGTTGGAAACTTCGAATGCCTCAATGAGCCACTGAGACTTGGAGACCTAAAAGGAAACAGGTTTCAAATTGTACTAAGGTGAGATTTTTCATGGTGGAGTTTTGAAATAGCTACAATAAATGCCACAAATTTCTATTTATATTGCTTTATAATTTTCGTGTAAATTTAAATCCCTCAAAATGAGATTTAGAATTAGCTTTCTATGTATATGTGCAGTGTGATCCATTTTGGGGGCGAATAACTTTGGGCATTTAAGATATTTTGGGTTTAAGATATTTTAGCTTCCTTCATCAAAGAAAACAAAAGGCATCGATTGGGATTCGTTACCCACCATTAATGTATTCAAAATATACAAATTATTTGGTTTTAGAAATACCGGTTTAGACGAATGGCAATGGTCAATTTTATCCTCATTTGAAAAAGGCCAGATTGGCGCCCATGCGATGCCACTCCACGTGACGTCACAGGGACGTAGTTTCTATACAAGTAGATAGGAGTTTTACATCGTCTGAGATTACCAATGCATGCATGAGGCACAGAGCTCAGGGAAGCATGTCTTAATAATCACCTATTAAAACTAGCTTAGGTCGGAAAGTTTTCCTCGTTTGATAAGGTATTAATAATCCTTATTTAAGCCAAGTGCTACCAGCTAGCAAGGTACTCAGCTACCCGCTAGCATCCTGCGTCGTATCAGCACTCAGAGCCTCACCCCAAGGTCACCTCGCTTGCAGCAGTGGGAACCAGAACGACGTCACACGGAGTTTTCCCATCATTCATACTTAGCCGTCGCGTTTTCGTGCGCTTGAAAATTTTCACTTTTCATTTAATCGCGAAAAATAGATATCGTCATTCAAAAATCTAAAAGCGTGAAATTGATACTCCAGGAGTAATAATCTTTCAATTTAGGCAAGAAAAAATAATAGGAAACCACCCTATTATGGAAAATATTTCCAGTCGACTGGCAAGTATAGTATGGTAGAAATAAGCAAGTTTAAGAATCTGGGAAGTTGTGGCTACATTCTGTGGCTACCTTGTTATAAACATTATATCGGTTTTATCTTCTGATTGAGACTTTCATGGACTCTTTTGTGTCTAAAAACATGCCCATCAGGGTGAATTATTACTAAATGAATTGCATAAGTCCCCATTCATGTCACAAATCTGTTGTTACCAATGTGCCTTTTAGATTCATCAGTGGAAACAATTCTTCTGGACCAGGAATTTAACATATGGACCTTTGCTTTCTGGGCCATGGGTCAATTCCGTTTGCCATCCAGGTTTCTTCATTCCCATGGCAAATTTACCAAAGTTTATGGAATTAGGTGTTAGGCCCCTGCACTCCATCAACAATAGCCTAAATATATTCACTTACTTTATTTTCTTTCACATTTATTTGATCATAAGCTGTTATTGAGCTTCGTAGCAGGAAAAGAGCATCATTTCACAGTTTCTGAGCCATTTGGACTCTTTTCCCCTAGCTGCCACAAGCCAAGTACTGTTCTTAAAATAATTACATGAACAAGAGCCACTTTCACTAGACTACATGGTTGGTCTTAGATTTACTGACCATTATTTCAAATATATCCTTATGAAGGTATGGATACACTAATACTTATTATCTTACAGTACGTGTCCAAAATCCCTCTCACGGAGGCAGAAAAAAAATTATAACCTGAAATACTCAAAGTGGCAGTCAAAACACCACCATTTTTATTTCACAGTATATTGGAGCACATATTAACCTTCAATTTAAAAAAATGTATGAGTTAACTACTCTTCCTGTTGGTGATAATTGTGAAAATATGAAGTAATGTTTTTGAGCTAAAAAATCAGTTAATTAACTACTGTTGACATCATTTTGGCTAACATAACAATGCAAGGGGAATAAAAGACATTACTATGGAAGCTATGTACTTGGATAGACAAGGGGTCAAAATTTCCTTCAAATATATTATGTGGTTTCTGAGTTATGAATTGTTACCCTGTGCCCTGCACTCTGGAATTTGACTCCCACTTGCACCACTTCTGAGCAAACATCTCAAACTTCGACTCCTCATATCTTGCAAACTATGAGAGTGAGACAGGAAATATTTTACATGGGTCATTAGATAGGTGATATTAGCTAGTGACAAAAATTTCATTAAAATCCGAGTCGGTAGATTGCCATGCTTGGGTGAACTGACATGGAATGACCGAATATTCTCAGTCAATAAATGGTAAATCTGAGGAATACAATACAAGAGTATTGCTCTCCAAAAATTCATTTAACAAATAGTGTGCTTGACTCAATATCCACAGAGGAAGCATGTTTAAACTTTGGTAATGTACAACCTCCTCTTGGGGTAAGTGGTAAAAAAGTCAAGTTTAATATGGTCAAAAGAATTTTATTTGTTTGACAGGCTTCATTGAGACAGTTTCAAATTATTTTTAAACCTTGTGTTATGATGGTGGACATCAGCACATGTTCTATGAAAGTTGAGGTTCACTGTTACATTAATAATTAGACATTTAAATATATATTGACCATGCAATATCATGATCTCTAGCTTCTTAAAAAATTGTTTACATTGTTCCCTTGCATTCGCTAATGGAAATATAGTACATACATTGATAAGCCAAGTATTTCCATTTTTGATGGTATTCACAGGACGGACACTAATGCAGATGCGATCAACTAGCTTTAGTCGATCAATCACTTTGCTACTTCGATCTATCCTTGCCAGTTGGCAACACCCATGGGGTCATTTTGTATACGCAAATGAAAATTGCCACATTCAGAGACCTGTTGTGTATTAATACAAATGAATCACTCAATGAGTCATTCATTGCTTGAAGTGATAATGATGACAGAAGTGAGCCGTTACTGACATGCTGTATGCAGTTACTTGGCTTATTGAACTTCCAAACAACATCCATATTTGACTTTGGGTGTGATGCCATCTGAATTTGAGCCCAAATTTGAAGAAATGGAATAACACTTTGGAGGTGGCCAAACCTGCAGTCATCCCTATTTCTCGTGTGCAAGGCACACAAGCAAGTTACTGGGGTTGATGCCCACCAATCATGAAAGCAAGTTCATTGTTTCTGGGAAACATTAGAATAATATTCCATCATAATAACACAAATGAGCTCCTTTTTCTATTTAATTTCCATTTTACTTATAATCTGGTGACAATTAAAAAAATCTATTATATCACAAAATTCATTGATCCAAAGAATTAGGTACAGGCGAGGTTCATGAGAATATATGGTAGTATATATATTGAAAACTACAGACAAATATAATAATAATAATGTATTTATTTGCCCAAGACCAAGTACATTTGAAATATACAAGATATAAGGCACTTCAAAATCATTAGTATGTACCTACATATTCAATTCAAAGAGGATAATTATCTGTTCTCAAAATCTATATATGTACAAAGGTTTAAATGCCCTTATTAAGGTAATCGTCTACAGAGTAATACATATCATTCAGTAATAGCCTTTTTAATTTACACTTAAACAAATTGATGTTGTTCACATTTTTTATACAGTGTGTCCTAAATGAATTCTTGCTGATTTTTTTTTCTCATTTGTGGCATTTTTCCATCTTCTTAGGAATGTTACAGTTCCGGACAGTACTGTCGAGGAAGCAGCTACCTCATTAAAAGAGAAAGGATTTGTCAACTATTATGGATTGCAGAGGTTTGGAAGCACATCTATTCCTACTCATCATATAGGAAAAGCTCTTCTACTGGGGAAATGGAAGGATGTAAGTCAAAAGTTCCTTCATAACATTATGCGTGCATAAATTAATTGAAGGGTAAGGAGGTATTGTCTACGTGGTGTATGGCATATCTACAGAAGGCATGTAGTAATTACAGACAAAATTTTTATGTGCAAATTTATTTAGAAGGTGAATCGCTATATTCCTTAGCATCAAATCCGTATTTGATTAAATGTGATTAGACTTTCCTGAAGGGAGCTATCATTATATGAATTTATTGGGCAATTTGGTGAGCAATGAGGTGATTTTATGAGGTTTTTTGAGAGTAAAAGTGAATGCCCAAGTATTTTTTATAGTGCGTGGAAACTCTGAAATGATTTATTTCTCTATGGAAGAAGCTTCCATTGATGAGGAACAAAATTACTTGCACAGGTAAGCAGAAGAATATGTCACTTAGTTCTCTTGTATTTCACAAGATATTTTCAGTGTAAATATTTGCTGCCTATGGATCAATGGTAGTCGGGGTGTAATGTCTCCATCGTTCTTTTTTCAAATGAATCAGTGTTTTACAAAATACACATTCAAATAAGATTATTTTGAAATCCTCACATGTGTCAACAAATGAGTTAAATCATCTTTTCGGTCAGGGAATGACGGAAATCTACTGAATTTCTATAAATTTTGTGGAAAATCTTGACCATCTCATATAAAAATCATGATACCCCACTAATTCATGCATTCATCAACATCCATCCCAAAATCCTACTGATAAATTCAAAACATATGCATATATGCCTTGTTTCAATTATAGGTGTACTAGGACCTTTTCCATTTGCTTTTTAAAGTCTTTTGCGAGATCTTACATGAAGCAGGATATCTGCACAGGTTGACTTATTCATTCACTCATCATTGCACAGCCCATACCACTCATGACACTTTCAGGACACATTTACCTGTTTGTGATTCATAGATGTACTAGGAAGGATTTTTTTGTGAGAAATGATTTTTGTTTTTCTCCCATTAAAGTTTATATTTCCCCTACATATAAACAAGCATATTATTTGTAATAATGCCATCAAAATTTCAGAATATATCCTCAGGGTGATTTTTGGCTGCATTAAGAGAGTATTTTTGCAAGAAATAGTTTTTGGGTTCATATTCACCTCATTATTGCTAACGTATGCTTTGCATGAAATAAAATCATTAAGGATATGATCATTCTCAGGAAAAAAATGTGGTGTGATTTGTTTATTTCACTTATTCATTCCAGTTTTAAAATTGGGTTTTTATGTCAAATTCAACATTTTTCCTCAATTTTCCATTCGGTATACTTCCTTGGCAACAAGACAGGAGCATCTATTAAAATACCATGCTATGGATTATAAATTAAGATTGACTGGTGAAGGATTAGAATTCCGTTGTTAACTTTTAGTTTAGTTTTATATCTAAACTTTGCTGCTCTGTTATTCATTCTAGTGCTAACGAGACAGTTTACCTTTCAACTTCATTTTAAAGCAGAATGTTGGAAATTTATTAAAAATTTCCTTTATGTCATTTTGCCTTATGTTCATTGCTAACCCACTGAGAAATTAAAAATATTAGTACGTTAATGCTTTCATTTTCCTTCTCTAAAGGCCTGGTTACACGGTACATTAACACGTAGGAGTTAATGTCTGTTTGCGTGAATGACTTTTGTAGAGCGGAACGGAACAAGTACAAATGCATGAATCAAATTGGAATAGGTTCTATTTCCTGTTCATGTATTCCCGCAAGTTGGTTGGTTACACGGTGCATTTTCATGTTCATTCATTTAGACATAAACTCGTACAGGTTAATGTACCATGTAAACTTGCCTTAAATCATCATTTTCCTGAAAATTCTCCTTTGTTGTACGCAATCAGTGAATATAATGTGGCAAAATGGTTGGAAATCTGTTACACTCGAGAGCCATTGAATCATTTTTACCTTTGCAGGCTGTGGATTTGATTCTTAAGCCACGCAAAAATGATGGCTTGCATCTACGAAGAGGGAAATCTGCTTCAACTTATGAGGGTGCACTTGGTGCTGCCAGAAAGATTTGGTGGGATACACAGAATGCCAATGCTGCTTTAAAAGCTCTGGATCGTCGCCCTCGGGGTGTTGAAGGTCACCTCTTGTATGGCCTCAAAATTAATGGTCCTAATGATTTGGTGAATGCTTTGGAAAGAGTAAGTAATTTTTTCATGTTGATGATACATATGTTGATTTTATGATGTTTTACGTATTGAAAATACATTTGATGAGAAAATTTTCCCAAACTTCTGATTTGGTCAATTCTTTTAAGTACTTATTGTGAAACTGTGAGCAAGTTCTCCCTTAATTCATAATCTTTATTATCTCATAGATTCTATGATACAGAAAAGTCTGTGTTAATTTTTTGTTTGTGTGTGATAAGTGCAATTCCAATACTTAGTGGTTTGCAGACTATAGAGACTACATTCTCTTCAAAGCACTCAGCCGGAAATCGAGGGTTCGAATCCCGGTCAAGGCGAATGATGTTTTTCTCTGTGGATTCTTCGCACAATTTGCGCATTGCGGGTGACTCCGCAAAGTTATCACCGTGGCCAGTCCTGGTATACCTAAACTTGTGTTAATGAGGTTTATCATGGATGATACAAATTTTACTGTGGTACTTGGACTTGTATCGATATTCAGGGTTACCAATTTTTATTTTTTATGATTATGACCTTGGAGACTTTGGAGGCATTGGAGAGGTCTCTCTCATGGTAGTGTTGCACAGATATTTTCCTCTATTGTTTAAATTTTTTGTATTTTCATGATCTCCGCTGAGACTTGATCAGCTCTGTAATTTCTGCAATTTTAGGTTCCACTCAATCTGAGGCTAATGTACTTGCACTCATACCAGAGCTACATTTGGAATCATGTTGCTTCCAAGCGTATACAAGAGTTTGGTCTCAAACCAATTGAAGGAGATTTGGTTTTCATTGATGGTGAATCAGAGAGACCATCTGAAAATATTGAGGATGTAATTACTGAATGTGAACAGCTACCTGCTGAATTGCCTGTGGAACAAACTGAGCCAGAAGAAGAAGAATCAGTCGAAGATGATGGTAAGGGAGTATGCATGTTGTATATTTTTTGTCAACATTTTTGATATATGTCATATTTTGTATTTGATCCACCAGTCTCATTAGTTATTTCATGCCAGTGTTACTAATACTTGCCCTGCAAGTGCTCATGTGGGGATGTAACTTTTTGTACATAAGTTATGGAAATCATAAATGAATCTCGCATTTCCATACCATTGTAAGTTTTACTGGTAAAAGAAAAAAAATATTTTGCAAAGTGAAAATTTATTATTACAGTAAAACCTCTTTACATCGTAATGGAGGGGATCAAAATTTAGGCAATTTGATGCATGGAGGTTCACTATAGAGAGGTTTTACTGATAGGCACCATTTTTTCATATCCTTCAGAAATGAAAGGCACTACTGTCTTTTAAACTGTTATATTTATGTGTTTAAACAAACATGCATGCATTTGTGAACATTTATTTATTAATAACAGAAAGCGAGTGCTATCACGTGATTTTTACCATGATTCGAGAAGAAACGATGTGATATCTCTTAAATCAACAGTCACTTAAAATGATTTGGATAGTTGGATACCTTTTTTTTCGTATATACTGTTAGGTATGCTCTCATATGGAACAAAATGGCAGTAACTAATGGTTAACGTGAAAATTATAGCACATTAAAGGTGTATAAGAAAAAAAAATAAGTGTGAAACATTTATCGCTGATAATGTCATTCCATGTACATAATTGCAGCTGCATTAATGGTCTCTAGTTGTCTCAGTGCGATTTGCAGAGGTAGTTA
The DNA here is from genome assembly GCF_921293095.1 of Ischnura elegans. Classification (NCBI taxonomy): domain Eukaryota; kingdom Metazoa; phylum Arthropoda; class Insecta; order Odonata; family Coenagrionidae; genus Ischnura; species Ischnura elegans. The sequence continues at coordinate 54,336,374 of NC_060251.1, read as the reverse complement.
GGCTGTCTCTGGGGTGTCTCCTTGGCATGATAAGTGGAGGTTTTATGAGATAAGTAAAGGTTTGCCTGTAAGTATGTGAATAGCACAAAAATTATTTTTGAAGTAGGAATTGTATCTGTTATTTTTTTTAATAAAAATTCTATCCATATTTACTATGTGTTTTAGTATTATAAGTAGTATTTTCTAATTTTGTCTTTTGCAACATTTTGGAAATGCACGATTCAAATATTGTATTTATTTTATTTTTACTAAGTAAATCTGGTTCACTTTGTGATGCAAACAAATTGTTTGTATGCTTTCAACCCATCCTTCAGTTTTTCTTGATTTCACCTTACATAAGAGATGTTTATGTTTGTTTGCATATGCAAAAAAGAATAATTGATGCAGTCAGGATTTTGTTTCATGATAAATAGTTGACGTCTGCTGTTCACATTATAGGTTTGGCTACCTTACTGACCGGTGATGACATTCATTGCTGACTGAAACTGGTTTTAGTTGGCCATGTCTTCAGGATTTTTCCTGCTGAATTTGGCATTTGAATGGCTCTCATATTCTTATAATGACAACCAGTAGCTAAATCTTAAGAACTTTTGCAACTAATATTTTAGCATTTGTGGTTTGATAAGCATTGTTGCTCAAAATTTATTAATGGTACCAATGGTCAATTGTTTTCTTTGATTAAAGTTTATGAAGATAATGGTAGTATTTTCATTGACAGTGTCAATTCTGCAAGCTCTACATAACATTTTATGGTTATTTTTGCCAAGGTAACGCTGACGCCAATGCTGCCCAGAAAAACACCAAGGGTCAGATGCCTAAAGTGAGAGCATTAACGGAGAAGGATCTTGAAACTGCAAAGATTGAGGATGTTGTGCTGCCCCTTCCTGGTTATGATATCACTTACCCAAATAATGTTGTCGCTAAATGGTATGAAGAACTTTTGGCCGTAGATGGGCTTTCTTCTGAAACCATGAAGCAGAATGTCAGGTAACATTGAATTTTCTCAGTGGAAGGTACATACAATGGTAGAATCTCAAATATAAAAAGAAGGGTATTACGAAATTTCGACAATGCAGAGCAAAATTGTTGGTCCCAGTGAAAAAACTATGGTAAATATCTGGCACTATTTGAAAATACGAAATTTCGAAAATACAAAATATTTTGAAATTACAAACATTGGGTTCAGTTCCCTGGAGCAAATGAAATTCATTAATACAACCAGTTACAAAAAATTTGTCAACAAAACTGCCAGTAAAAGTATCTAAAATATCAGAGCTTCTAATTTTGTTCCTAGATTATTTGTTGCTAGCAATTCAATCGGTGTGTTTGTTTTTGTTGTGTATGTGGTGGTTTCTCTATCTAATGCAATTGTCATTATGTGCTTAACTCTTTATGCATATCTCTCTTCCACTGTGCTTTATAGGGCATAGGCGATGGGAGTGAATGGCATGTTGGCTTATTTTGTACTTAGAAATGTGAATCGTTAGGTTTTGGAAAAATCATTATCAGAGTGATTTATTAAGGTTCAGCTGTACCATTCACTCCAATCACTTGTCCTCTCCTATACCCATCACCCTGGTCGTAAATTTTATTGAATCAGAAATTTTGTGAGATCAGGTTGGTGTAGTGGCTAGTCTGATGGTTTTCCGCCTTGTGGGCCTGGATTCCTATCCTGACAGTAACAGAAAAAAATTTCAAAGGTCACCTGATCCTTCCTCAAGTGCTATGTGGAGGGGACTTCAAGTACTTCAAGTCTCGGTTCTTTAGATGGAACATTGAATGCTCATCAATTAAGAGCAGGCTAATGACGATGCCGGGTTTCTTTCCACCCTTTTGTATGGTGCGAAAGATAGTAGCTCTGTGTCATTTCCTCTAATTATGTACTTACCAATTTGCTATGCTTTTAACTTTGTTAGTTAATGAACCAAAATTTTCTTTTGCAGAAAGTACTCTCTTAGAGGTACTTACAGGAAGCTGGTAGAAGTACCAAAGCAGTTCTCCTGGCGTAGTGTAAATTACAATGATGTCACTGTTGAGCTAGTGCAATCTGATTTACAGAAAGTCAATGGAGAAGATATACCTGCACCGCTTGAGGGTAAGCAAACTTAATATTTTTACTACTCTCTATGATTGGCCTTAAGACAAATAATAATCCTTGCCACGTTAGGGGAATTCTTGCACTTTGATTGAACTGGAATGTATATAATCTTTGTGCATTCATCTTCAAGGCTACCAGGATCATCCGATTATAGAATTCCTTCTAAATTCCTCTTTTTCCTTCCTTATCATGGGTTACGCCTTGCTATTACAGTTTATAGTTAATCTGTGTAAAATTACTCTTCCTATAGGCAATTTGAATCATTCAACTGGGAGTAAAATGAATATTGTTTATTATTGCTTAATATGTACTCAGTATATTCTTTCATGGTAAATTATTATATTGTTTAAATTTTTTAATAATATAATCTGATATTTTTTGCTGTTAGTTTGACAGCTTTTCTTTGTCATGTGCAACATGATATTTTGCTGAGTATATAAAGTATTACAATACAAATATTTCTGATACTTCCTAAATTAGTTGATGTAGATAAATTATTGATTGCTATTGTAATAAGGAGAAAAACTGCATTTCACAAGAAGGCAAAACATCACTGACACACATTGTTTACCCATTGTTCCTCATTAATATTAAGTACTGCAGCAAAAAAAGGATTAATAGGGGGATTCATTGTGTATATCAATGTTGTGTTCAGTTACTGATCCTTAGCATTCATGCACTCATTTTGCAATTAAATTGACTCGAATCCTAATTTGTTTCAGAGGGCAAATATAAAGGTGTTATCGTGGATTTATGCCTTCCATCTTCATCGTATGCAACCATGGCTCTTCGAGAGCTCTTGAAGTCTGATTCGTCACTTCAGCACCAAATGCTTTTGAACAGCTATTACTCCACAAATTCTGAAGAGAAGGGAGAGAAAAGGAAAAGGAGTGAAGAGGGTGGTGATGAAAGAGCTGATGCCAAAGTCAGTAAAGTAGAAGAAACAGAAAAGGATGATGATAAAAATGTGGCAGATGTTAAAACAGAGGATAGTGCGGAAGAGAAGAATGGTGAAACCATGACAAAAACTGCAGACGAGCAAGAAACTAGTGACGTTGTTTCACAGGCTGAGCAAAGCGAGCAAAATAATGGCAGTAGTGTGGAGGCATCTGTTGATGAGCCAGCTTCCACTTAAGTCAGGGGTAAGGCTGATGGGACTTGGATGTAGGGGTCATGGGCCCAGAACCTAGATTGTGACTGGTCCTATTAACCTAACCTTAAAGGTTTGGATAATTGGACCAATATTGGTCTAGGTGGTGGAACTTCAGTGGACTATGAGAACAGTGTTTTTTGTATTGTGAATGCTTTTGTCATTGAAAAAGGATCCATTTTATTTTAGAGGTGATGCAGTTTAGCCTATTGATACACTCTGGAAAAAATAGAGCAAGATTAATGAAAATTAAGCCATATACTTTGAATGAATTGATGTGATACATGGATGTTTATTGGTATGACAAGTCTAAGAAAAATGTATTAAATTAGATGTCTTATTGATGATTTTGATCTTTTCATTTAGTTTTATATTTTTAACATGGATGATAAATTCAGGTCAAACCTCCCCTCTCAAACTGCTAGCACTTAACTGATGCAGACATAAAAAAAGACTAGATTTGGTCTCTTATGATGAACACTCACTAGGTGCTATTTATTGAAATTTTTTCTCCATAAACTAGAAAAAGCTGTTAAAGCATATGGCCATCTACAACTTGGAGGTTAATCTGTTTACATTTCATGTACAAGTACAGATGACACATTAAATTATGCTGAAATGGGCAAATAAAGATCCACTGTGAAATGAGAAGGGAGTTAGGTTCTATTCTTTCCATACCATAATGTAAAATGCTGAAAGTGGTGATTGATAATAAAATTCCATAATTAAAATCTGGAATTCCTTCGTTTAGCTACATTTAAGGTAAATTTCAGAAAAAATAAGATAAATAACAATCTTAACCCTTTCAAGTGGTGGTATGTAAGATGTAAACTACGAGCATTTTCATGCGCTAAAGACCTAATGTCGGCGATGGCCGTCATGAATTTTTCAACACAAATGAACAGATGTGATAGCAGACATGGGGAAGTGAAGTGTCACAGCTGAGATAGCAATGGTCGAAGGTTTTCAAGCCCTGCCTAAGGCCCAACTTAGTGAGACCTCAAAGCCACCCCTTCGTAATTGGGACCGACCCTGACTCATTTCTGATTCTCGTCTCAGCAGGAATCTGTTGTGAAGTTGTTATATTATCAATGATTTTTACAAAGAAAATGTTTTTGTGCTCTCCAATTATTTATATTTTGAAATGAATTCTTTGTTTTATTCTGTGCATAAGCAATTTTTAAACAAAATTTTAAGGTTACTTTTGACAGACTTCCGGAGTAGGTCTTAGTACCTTGTCTTTACTAATGTTGTTGTTATCAATGCTAGAAATCAGTTAAAAATTCTTCAGTGCTTAAAAAATGTTATTTATTATTACAGTGGAAGTTATTGAAAGTTATTAAGAAGTGCAAATTATTGAAAATTATAAGCAATATTTATTTAAAAATTCACTGCTAATGCTATAAGTTAACTTTGGATTTCTGCTAAGAAAGGATTAGAGGGTATAGTTCATTGGCTGGGGTAAGGGAAGGGTACCCTGTTGTGTTGGGTTCCAAAGCATAGGGACAAGAATACCAGCCTAACTCAACCCCAAAAAGGAACTCTGTAGAAAGAGGTTTAAAGTATTCTTGTGCTGCTCGTAGAAAGGAAAACATTTTCCTCTTGGTAAGCACCAGCAGGAAAGAGTTTATTAGTGTGAATTCAATAGAATTAAAAACGAAGGACTTCTCTGTAAGTATAGGAAATATTATATGAAAGACGCAATCCTCGAGCTTGAACGCACTGCAGAGAATCACCATCAACCTTCTTTCCCCACATCTGATTCCTCATATCTCTCTGGCTCAGGGTTACCAAAAAAGCCAGGATCTAAAAGTTAAGTGTGAAAGTAGCTCAGAAGCAGCACCTTATTGGGCATCATTTTTTTTGGCCAGGACTACATTTAGATTATTAAAATAAATAGGGTAGGTTGGTTCACTTCACGGTTCCTCAGTTTCTTGAGCTTACAACTAGAATCTTGATGGAAGCAAAAACTCTTTGCTGAATAACTGTGTACAAGCCAATTTGAAACATTTTCCCTTGCTGAAATGAAGTCTTTGCATTAAAACGTGGTAAATTTTGTTATATTTGCATTAAATTTAAAGAATTACCATTTGTGATAAAATGTTATTTCATTACTTCTTGCTTAAAATGAGTACCTTTTCCAAAGTTAGCATTTCTGAATTAAGGAGACTATGTTTATCATCCAGTATTTTTTGGTGACACGATTGAATATGATTGATTTGCAATCAAAAACTGGGTTCAGAGGTAAGTTTTAACTGTGTGAATGCTGATTTTTTTCAACATTTGTCAACTTTCCACAAAGTTATGTCGTCCATCATTAATTTATTTTGTTAATTCTTGGATTATCCTTAGGAAAAGAAGTAGAAGCTCGACTACTAAAATTTTTAGGAATTATAGCATAAATTACACCACGTAGTTCTGCAATTTAAGTGATGTTGTGGATCCACTTTTGGGATATGTAATGTGTTTCCAGTGATATTTTTCAAAGTTATCCACCAAAAATCATTTATGCCTTTTGAAAACTAAGCAATGAATCGGTGACAAGAAATGGAACTGAAGACCAATAACCAAACCGGAATCGAATTTGACAAAAGAAAGGAACTCCCCCATCATTACAAAAAGAAATTATTAAAAAATTATGAAATCCACTCATAAAATACAAATAGTGAATATTTAGACTAAATTTAATTTTCATCAATGAAAACTTTAATCAGATTAATTGGAATGAAGTAAATCGAGGACTTACAGCACATGCTATTGTTTGTTTAGGATAGGGTGGAAGTTGGGAAACAGCTCTCCGGCCCTTACGGATTACAATTTTTCCAGATTTCATTGAAAATGTTGGTAATTATGTAGTTTAATTAGCAAAAAGTTTTTTTTATTTGTAAAAGTCCTCAGGTTACTGTAAAGCAATTTTGAATATGGGTTTACAAGATTAAATAAATACAGCAAAATAAAATTTCAATAAAAACATTGACTGTTAGTTGTAAAAAATTTATCAAAATAATTATTACAATTTTTACTTATCATGTTAGAATAAACTTTTCCAAACCAATACTGACAAAAGTTGACTGGCAACAGGCCTTTTAGCTGAGCATTTTGTTCACAATTGAAGATACTGCTTGCTCTAAAGCAGAAGTATACAATGAGCACAACCTTTTTTAAAATAATACACAACTAGTTGAACAACGCATGTAAAGGAGATTCCAAAATTTAAAACTTCCAAGAGATACAACATTTTAACAATGAAAAACAATAATGTTGGCAGTGTACAAGAAGTATCTTCTTTTACTGACCATGATTTTAAGCACCTCATATAAAACGAAGATTACAAATGCAAAGTCAACTTCAATACCCACAACTTTAGACGTAATCTCCTTAAATTGATAATATTTGAAAAATACCATCACAGAAGACAACAGTAGAGAGCAACATTACTAACCTTCAACTACTTTTGAGAGCATCATCACTACTTTTCAAGTAAAAATTAATTTTTCAGATTTTCCCCAACCATTAAAAGAATACATTTACAGAGCAGAGAAAAGTTCACAAGTTAAACCCAAATCCATCATTTTTCACATGCAAAAAAATATTTTAAAAGTCATGTAAAAACCAGAAAAAAATAATGAGATTCCTGTACATAAACTGCTCCACTAATTCTATACAAAAAAGTTAAAACACTTGCAATCAAAGTCCACTGCCGATATTGTCTTCGTAATGCAACTCTCATATTTAAGAGATAACAAATTTTAGAATGTATGCAACCCTTATTATTTTTCAATTATGCCACCTGCAATGGAAGCACAAACACAACCTATTATGGATGACAATTCTGATGGCAAGAATGAATTAACCAACCAGTCACTGGGAATTATTAACATATACAAATCATCAACTTTTATAGACACCATGAGACTTAAAATGTTAGCCATTGCTCAAATCAAAGAAAATTCACATGATGGCTATCATACCTCATTCCAAAATAAGCATATATACCAGCCATTCCAATAATGCGATGCTTGTGGACAACATATCCTACAAAAATACAGACAATTGCAAGTAAAATAATATTATTCCTCTGTACAACCTTAAATTATCCCCAGAAATGAACAATATTAAATAATAATGAAATTTACAGAACACAGATGAAGCTAAATTAGCACAAACATAAAGTGAGACGATTTAGGATATTCCTGCACATCATTCATTCCGCAATATATTCATGTTTATCTATAAAAAGTATTTAAAATTCCATCAAACAAAAATTAACAGAATAATTTTTATCCTTAGTAGAGATACAACAATTTTTGCATTCAAAGTGTTGCCAAGTTGATACTAATTCTTCACAGATTCAACCGATCCCTCTACATAAGGGTTTAATTTTCTAGTCACAGGCTAGTCATTGCTGGAGGCCGAGCATAGGCTTTAGGTATAAAGCCATATTTACGTGTTTTTGGAGCATATGCCCACAGCCATCCATCCACAGTCTGGTTGCTCAGATCTGCATAGATCCAATCACCCCTTCTTACCGATAAGTCATCTGGGGCTTGTGCCTATGAAGGAACCGAAACATTAATCTTTGCGAGCAATACACAAGTTTCAAAGGTTGAGTTACAAATAGTTTGATACAGATTATTACTAGTGAAAACGAGATACCTGAGCATTACGTACCTTATAGTCATATAGCATCACAAGCTCAGTTCCATGGAACCTTAGGTCATCAGAAGATGGAGAATTCAGATGATGGTTATTATTGGTGGAAGTAAAATTATTGTTTTGATTTTGACAATTAGTCTGGCTTAAATGTCCTGAAAAGTTAGAAAGTAGTATTCAATGATAGAAAATAATTCAGGCTAAATAATTTTATTTGCACCAAGAAATGGCATCAGATAAGTTTTACTTTCTCTGTTTTTACCATCATTCTTTCATCTGTTGTATTATGAAAAACATCTAATCAGTATTACTAAATTACATATTGTCTGCCCCTTCATATTGCTAGAATAGCATCTGTATGAGCAATGACAGAGACCTGTATTAAACAATGGAAACCAGTATCATCGATAGCAATTATATGCTGCAAAACCTAAAAACCGTTGATTTCAGTCATTTCCTCCACCTTATATGTAATTCAGTTGCTTATTTCAGATAATTCTCTGACAATAGAACCCAATTGAGCAATTACGCCTAGAGTTTACCCAGGTTAAATAAGACTGATGGCCATTTAAAAGGGCCACACATCAGTGTTATTTGTCCAAAACTTAAATTAAGATATACAGAGCAGAAAAGCAACATTGTAGGTTATCCTTCTCTATGAGTATATATCTTCTTTCATCGTATCTCTAACCATTGCTTTAGCTATAAAAATTAAGAAATGTGGAGTCATTGTTTTAATGTCTTACGTAATTTTGACTTGTTGGGGAAAGGCCTGGCAGGGTAAGATGATGAGTACAAAAAATATGCCTTTCCATCCATTATTGGCCCTCTATGTGGTTATGTGATTGTTAGAGGTCAAATGGTTCATCGTAAATTTCTTAAGAGTGAATTAAGATATTGAAACAACTTAAAATGTCTCACAATTGGGTTGGTCTGGTACCTGGGCACAGGTATGGTAGGCTGATACTCCAACTCCTCATGACCGATCAGAATGCATTAGACAACAATCTCAGTAATTCCCTTGCTTTCCTTCCCTTTAGTACGTAATTATAAATCACCAAATGGAATCCTAAATTATGATTAAATTTTGTAGTGAATTAGAGCAACTATCTCCTTGCCACACCAAAAATATCACTGCATGGCTTTCGCTGACATTATGTAGTGCCAGATTGTATTACATGTAGATTCGAAGATTTTCGCGGCGTTGTTTAGATGATCTCTCCATTCTATTCGGGTTTTCACCATGTCCGTTGTGTTTCAGCGAAACTGTTGTCACTGAAACACAACAGACACGGTGAAAACCCGAATAGAATGGAGAGATCAGTATTACACGTATCCTTGAGTCTTCTTCCCACGCAAAGTTACTGAGTACCCCCAGTCAAAAATGACCTTAGAATTAGAAGACAACAAGCTCTCTGGCAATGCAATAATTCATTGTTGTCTAGGCATTGATTTGGTTGAGTAACAATTGGAAGTGCACGCGTATTTATTATTTATTTATTATCAACTTCCCCGTAAACAGCACATGACGGCCTTTAACTAAGAGGGTTTCCAATATTATTAACAAAGTAGGTACAACACAAACATCCATGCCCTGGATAGGGATCACCTACCCAGGCGGGATTCGAACCCACGACCTACGGTTCGGCAGGCGAGTACTTTACCCCATCGCCACCGAGGCCGGCAATAAATCAATAACAGCGGTAACTGTAGGAAAATTTTACCAAATGAGACGGCTTGCCACCTAACATGCAGCAAATAAGTGCTGCATAATATGTACTGTCCTTGACTGGGTAATTTCAATAGAACCATAAGATCATTTTCAGTAGCTAATAGCCAATTGCCTTTCTCAACAGAGCATAAGTTTGAATTTTTCTCTAAGTTCCATTTCCTTAGTGTAAACTTCCTTCCACTAGGATAGTTTAAAAGAGGCAGGTTTTAGGAATTTAGAGAACAAAATGGAATGAAATGTAGCAAATCAGAAGAAAGAAGTAAATTTATCAATTGACAAGGAATTCGGTAGATAAAAGAGCTAGAGTAACCTTCACAGTTGTGACTACGCTGAATACACTTGTAATGTAATAGTTCTATGTACGATGATAAGCTTCACTTTTACTTATACGTACCACTACTTTTTACCCAGGTCCCGTTATGTTAAGTATTTGTATGTATAAGTAAAAGTGAACTGTCCAAGAAAAGTTATAATGGAATACCATACAGTTAAGAATGAGTTAGTGAATTTTGTTCCTTCCACTAGTCACAATTCTTTGATGCATATGAAAACTGATTCACGTCTGACCTCATACGTAAATGTGAAATATCGTATTAATGAAGCTTCCCTAAGCTATTACATGTGAATTACATCAGTACCAGAGAAAGGTGTCTGTGAGTAATTGCAAAATTTTGTTACATCCGCATTTGTTATATAGCCTAGAGGCCTGAGAGCTCTACTGTATCATCTGAACCTTAATTGGCCCCTGATGGGTCATATGGCCATGAAGAAGGTCAACAACTGGAGGAAAAGCACTTTTTAAGCTCAAGATGGTGGTGCAGGTTTGATTACAAACAGTTTTTGGGCTGATTTCATATCATTTCTTATCCTGTTATGCCAATGATCACAAATTTTGTGACAATAATTCAAATGTAGGTACCATTAAAAACCTTCCCTAAAACTTCACATCATTAGTTGGTCACAATAACAGTAGTAAATTGAAATGGAAATTAACTACCTTGAATTACATCAGCAGGGTAGACAAATCCACTGGGAACAAAGCCTTCCTGCCCATCACTCCGCAGAACCCAGTACCAATCAGGGTCTTCTCTGTTGAGCACTGTCACAAATTCTCCTCTCTCTACACTCACATCATTCTCATCCCGAGCTATGAAGGTATAAAGAACAATGTAGCGACCAGATGGATCCTAAAAAACAAGCATAAAATTAGGAATAGAAAGGAGTACCACAAGATACACTAAGATATTAATTAAATAATGTTAACCATTCTTAATGTTTTTTCTTAAAGATACGAAAATTAAATATTCAATACCAATAAAATATTTTTCTGGATTTAGCCCAAGTAAACCATGATTAAAAGAGGCAGGTTTGCAATATATCTAGAGAAAAAAATGGAATGAAATGTATCAAATCAGAAGGAAAAAGTAAATTTATCAATTGATAAAGGAATTCAACAGATAAAAGAGCTAGAATAACCTACACATTTTTGACTATGCTGAACACACTTATAAATGTATGTAATAGATCTGTATGCATGATGACTATCTGTACTTCTGAGCATTCTGAAATTTGATGCATTTTGGCAAACCTTCAGCAAACCTTTGGCAAACCACAATCAGAATGCTTTTAACAAACTGCTTTTAGGTTTCCAATTGGGAAAGAGAGTTCATCACGTTTGATGCTTCGAGGTACATTGGACATAACTTTCTCACCCAGATGGAATCTCAAGAGCACTTCATTCAGTTAAAGTTAATTTGTCCCAAGACCCAAAGAACATTCTACAGAGTGCTAAATTTTATGTAACAAAATTTCACCAGTAACTAAAAATGTGATTTATTTTTATACATTTGACAGCCGAAAGACTTTGAATGAATTTTAAGAAATAATTTGCTGGCCAAGGGGTACAGTACTCTCATGCCAACCTGAAGATACAGGGTTCAAGCCCCACCTGGGTAGGTTACCCCTATCCTGTGGCGCAGCGAGGGGGAGAGTTTTGGGGGATGAAACCCCCCCCCAGAGCTCAGAAATTTTTTAAGTTAAATCTATTTTACTTAATTGGATTAATTGCTTATAGAATAGTGTGATTATTAACAAAATATCCCTCCGAAGGCCGTAAAACTCAACATTTTGAACCATTTTTCTTAACTTTTTTTCTTGTGGAGGCCCCCCCCCCCCCCCGCACCTACCGCTTACCCTGGAGGGTATATCACACCCCCAGGCACCCCAGTATTAGTTGCGCCTGAAACCACCCCTAGCCGTAATTTCCAGCTGTGCCCATGCCCCTATCTGCAGCATAGATGTTTATGATTGTCCATTGCTATTTGTTGTAGCCTCCAAATGTAAAGGGCAAATAGTGCTGTACTTAGAGTGATGAATATAAATCGACAAATAAGTCTGAGCAGTCAAAGAGCATGGCCGGTGTATTTCTTGGTTGAATTCATAATCCATTAATCATAAAACTCAATCAAATTTTTGCTACATCCCCTACTTCCCTAGTAATTAGTTGAAAAGTTTTGAAGGAAACAATTCTTTCATGGTAAGGGAATGGAAAGAAAAGAGGAGATCTATCAACGTCACCTCCAATTTTTGTCCAGATATATTTATTTTGAAATTTTGAGCCTCTATAGTGAAAATATAATGACATGTGGAGCGAAAAGTTTCTAGGGGAAAGAAATTAATTTGGAAAACAAAGATATACTAAAGGTTCTTTCTTCGGAGAGGGAGGGGAAACCTTTAATGAAAAACCATTCCAATGAATACCAAGGAGGAGGGTACGTCCTTCTTCCCCTAATCTGCTACCTACGCTTCCCACCCATTAGATAGTAGACCTCCCCATTTTCACTTCTGATACATCTTCTAGGTTTTGCTACTTAAGGAATGCGTTCCATAAATTGCTCACTGTTCTTACTAAGAGAGTTAGACTATTCAATACAAACATTATCATGAAATGAATCATACGGTCGAAGATTACAAAGTTTTTATTCTTGTTGGTTCAACATACCAAACTGGTTTGAGATGCTTTGTGTAGGTACCAATCAAAACAATCATGTCAGGCGGTAGTGAAGGCTGCCTATATGCTCCACTGAATAATCTCCTCCATGGCTACCATGGAAGAGATTACCCAGTGGAACACCCAAGCAGCCTTCACTATCAGCATATGCCGGGAAAGCATAAGATATTTTTTAACAGTCAGACACTGCTCAACAATAAATGCATGAGGAAACGGGAACACCTTGATCCATTGTACATCATTTTATGAAAATTAAAAAAAGAGACTTAGGGCACACCATCAAATGTAAAATCAATATAAACCACTTTCAAAGACTGCCAAAAATGAGAGATGACGATGTGATTCTGGGACTTGCGCATGGCAAACAGTAAGCATGGCTTTTTTTCCATAATATGAGAATATTCCATTTCCCATAAGCAATGAGACAAAAGTACCAACCTTAAAAAATGGGTGGATATCTGGCTGAGACGATGAAGCACTGTGAAGGGAACCCTGAGAGCTGCGCATCTGCTGACCTTGGTGCTGATTCACTTGATGCAAGCGGTGGCCAAGGGGCAGTATCCCACCCTTTTTCCCAACAAGGCCTCCACCATGGCTCTCACCATCTGATCCTCCATCTGGTCCACTACCACCCCCTATCGGCTCTGCCATTGAATTATCGCCCTCCAAAGGCCCAGAGTCACCACCCTTCTCAGCACGAGGCAATTTTTTGCGAACATTGCTGAGGGCTAGGTCACCCACATGAGACCCGAAGGGAGCACAATAGGAATGGGGTATGAAGCCTTCTTGTCGATCCTCGGCTATCACATAAACCCAGTCATTTTCTCGGTACAAAACATTTACTATCTGTAATTGCAAACAAAGAAAACAATATTATTTTTAATTGAACTTTCTATTACTTTAAGGTGAGAAAGACTTTCATTCTGGTAAATATGGGGTCAAAACAAAGTATTCTTTGTATAGATGAAAATGGATGCAGGTCAAGATTTTTAATTCATCTAGAATATATTAACTAGTGAGTTAAAATGGTAGGCAAAATGATGCAGTTCATGGTGATACTCACATGGCCCCTTTTAACTTCCAATTCATCATCGACACAAGGGGTGAAGTCATGAAGTACAACCATTTTACTATCTGGAGAGAGCCCATTTTCTTTCTCAATTCCAACTCTAACCAGAGTTTCGATGGAGGCACTGCCAGTTATTCTACCCATTCCTGGGCCACCAACACCAACAACTCCTCCCACTCCACCTCCACCGACTCCTCCCCCACCAACGTTGCCCCCTCGGCCAGGGGATTCTTTGCAATCACCATCTCCACCTAAAATTTTTCCGTATGAGTTAGTCCAATAATCATGGGGGAAATGAATATTCATGCGAAAGAGGAGGACATGAGATTTTCAAGCTATTGCTCCAGCCAAATAAAACAACAAATAACATAGATTATAAGGCACATGATTGAGTGAAATAAGAAATATTGTAAGGGATGTATGGATTACAAAATGATGAAAGAATGCGTGACCATGAAAATAAATTTTCGCCCTCTCCTAAGGCTACAAATTAAGAGTTGGGGGCTAAAAATTCAAGACTAATCAACCTGTCATCCATCGTGCAATTCGGTTTGAACAATGCATATAATGCAAATGAGCACATCATAAGCAAACATAAGTAAGATTAAGTAGCACTCCTGAAACATTTCCATTTCATTCACTCAGTACGTCAAATAACAGTAATTTAAAAGGAAACGGGAATGAATTATGAAATCTGATGCCATAAATATGATTATTAATAACAGGGGTATCACTAAAAAGATCGCATTTAAAAATTTAGCCCAAATTCATTAGAACACAAAAATGACATGAACTAAATTAGGAACGAAATAAGCATTAGAAGGATAGGATATTGCTGAACCATTGTGGGAAGATCGATTATGTAGAGAAGATAATTATGTTAAAGCAAGAAGGTACCCTCGAATTGAATACTTCTTTTCCGTAAAACATAACAGTAAATGATGTTCTACAGTTAACAACCAGATTACATTATCATTGATACACTAGCATTCTGTATCAATATTCATAGCATATAAGTAGCTTACTTTTCTTTTTTTTGCCCCTCCGTATTCGTACTGGACAAAGAAATGCCATTCTTACTGAACATCATTCACTTCTTCATAAAAGCCATTTCAACCACGTCGATGTATCGAAACTCTAGCATGGTAGCAAACTGGGCAAACGGCAACAAGGTACAAGGGCAACAAGCGTTGAAGTTGCGCATTACAAAACAAAACAATACTTGAAGGACTTGAAGGCTGTCATCCGTGATTGGGGACCATTGGGGACCTTGGGTTGTTTTGTTTGTCTGTCGGCGCCTAGAATAATAGCGGAGTCGAGTTTATGTGATTTTACGATTCTATAAGTGTCTTAAATGTGATTATTCTAAACATAATTAAAAAATCTACGGGAGTCTCTTCATCATTTAGAGGTTGTTTCATTATAAATGTGAAATTGCTCGGTAAATATGCCCAGGGTGAAGCTCACTGTTCCACAAAGGCTTTCGGATGAGAGGAGAGAAGAAATAAATCTTCCCTTAGAAGAGAAACCTCAAGGTATACTCTCTTTTCTAAGTGAGCAGCTGAATAAATTAAGTGGTGTTCTCAAGAAGCCATCTAAGCCATCCGTAGGGAGAAGCAAGTCAACTGAAGTAAAGGATGAAAACCTACGGAGTATACTGTCGGACTGCAAATTTTTCCTGACTGTCTATAAGGAAGGCCATTTAAGTGATGTAGACTTAAATTTTCATATAGGGAATATTGAATTAAAGGTCATTGTGAATGATGAAGACCTTCCTCTCCCCAATTGCAATGAGTGCTGGTTGTATGTAAGCAAAATCCCTGGGAGGAGTATGTTGTACTACGAATGGAAAAATAGTGATCCTTCAATGTCATCGCAAGAGGATCTGATTACGAAGTACTATCAAATTGAAGGACTTTTGGACTTCTCTCTTTTTTCAGGTACTCAAACACTCCCTAGTTTGATCATAATAAAATGAATACCAACTAAATCCTTTTCCTTTGTAATAAGCTTTAAATATTATATCATATAAATTATTTTTTATTAATTTTCTTAGGATTATCACATCAAGTTTAATACCTTGTGGGAAAATTATCACGCCTTATTTATTTAACAATTTAGCTAATTTTTCATGACTGGACTATGATCCTGTCATATTTAACATTTTCATCTTCTGTGTTCTGTGGTAACTGTTTTGATTGTATCTTTTTCAAATAATCATTTTAAGTGAGAGTTATGTCTTGAAAAAAGCTAGTTGTTCACAGTTTCACTAATTACTCTTGATTTGATTCGGATTATCTTTAGTCTGCTCTTTGATAGATAGCTTACATTTTTCATGAGTCTACTAGATTTACTAATAATTTCCAATAATTTTCTATGCAATAATTGCTAACAATTTCTTTATTATCATACAGGATTACATCAGTCCAAAGTGTTTTCATTGGTATTTACCAGCTCGAAGTTGGAGTTCGAAGAAGGAATAGTCTATTTTAACATTCAAGTTTATCTGCATTTAAATTCCAAGGAAGAGTCCTTAAGTAATTATGAAAGACCAGTGAACAAAAATGTCCAAAAAGTGGCGGGCCATTTTTTTAACATTTATCCTGTTGATGGTGAGTAAAATTTTAGTGAACTTTCACCATGGACAAATTGTGCAAAAATGTAATAGTGAGCTTCCACTTCTCTTCCAAACTAGAAAAATATGGGTTGAGATTTTTGGAAATGGTTAGACTTAAGATGGTATCTCCCAAACAATTTGAGGGGTTAGAATTTTAGCCACACCACTCAGTACAACCTTGCTGCTCTGAGCAGTAAAAGTATTTATGTATTACTCAGACTAATATTATCTTATTCGTAAAAAAATGGAGAAATAAATGAAATAAAGTTTTCTTTTCAAAGTATGGAAAATACATCAAATATCTCGTTCCTCTTTGTAAAAACGCTTCTAAGTTCGGGAGTTTGGCCCTTATCCCTCTGCGATCCAGACCTAGTGGAAGTGTCCTAGAGGGCAATGTTGTCTATGCCATTTGGTTAATTATAAGGCCACCATTCTTTTTAGTGCGGTAGAGTGCTGCAAACTATGGCACCTGTAACCCGAAACCCTAGCGGAGCAGCAAATCCCCCCATGTTAAATACTATAGCACCTACTGAAGAGCTGAAGTGTAATTTGTAGTCTTTTTGTATTTGTATGCAATAAATAAATGTTCAATGTAGTAATAATGCATAAACACTCGTACTTTTTCTTATTTTCACTCCTTTCTTGATAACCTCGATACATATTTCACAAATCCATACTCCCTTCAGTCATATTAGTCTGGGTTTTGGAATTCCACAGTAATGAGCTTGCATGCATTCAAAGCTTGGCTTGGTATCATTATTGGTATCTGTGGCGTTATGCTCAGCAATATATTGCACTCTGTGAATGAAATGCGCATTGTCTTTAGAGGAAATGTTCATACAATATAGAAGGATTGACCAAGTGACAGCAACTGATGGTCAAGCAAAATGAACTGTGTAACATTTACTTTTTATAATCGTATAGCATAGCTAGTTTTTTGAATAAATATTTTAAAAACTAATTTTGTCTAAAAGACGTATTAATATTTAATAAGGTAATTTTTGATTTCTTTCAACAATATTTTTTATTAGGTGAATATGTCATATTTTCATTTCCAGGAGTATCCGTTGAGCAATTTTCATGATAATGAAAAATTTCATAAGTATAATAAGTAATTATGCTGGTTTTTTTTTCTATAGAGCCTCGTCATTCCAGAAGGGAAGCATGTGGATTACAGAAGGATATTGAAGACCTTTATGATGCTGTTAAAGCTGGTCATTCCGATGAAATGAAGATAAAAATTGAAGAAGGAATTTTCCATCCTAGTCTTCTTCCCATTCTCAGGCCATATCAAATTGCAGCTGTTAATTGGATGCTTAAGAGAGAGCAGCTGAATACAATCCCTGGGAGCAGTGATTCTGGTAATTTTTTTTTTCACAAAAAATTAAGTAATAAACCAGGTCTTGCTTTGGTTTTAGTCTTAACCCTTAACCAGTGACGTGCAATTCTTATTACACTACCATGGCGTGCGGTCTGGGAGACCGCAATAAATCAAAAATTCATAAAATATTGCTACGCCACTTTTATCGTTTTGTTTAATTTTTCTTTGAATGCTTAACTATTTTAAAACTCATGAGTATGTGTTGAAACTCTGTTGAAACATGTGTGTTAAAACTCATGAATATGAATATTAAAATTTTTACACTCCCAATACGAACCAATTTGTAATAAAAATTTGTGATTTGAAGCAGGATCAAAAACCTGATGCCAAAACACTTGAATTATAATTATTATATTTATGTATCAATATTTCGCCAGATTCAAAAAGGCCTTAAATGTTAAAGTTGGAAGGCTAAGTAGTAAGTAGCCATGAAATTTATCCCGCTTATTCCTTTTCTTGATGCATTCTTAGTAAGTGACGTGCGGTCTCACAGACCGCTAATCGAGTTCAATTGCAAATTTACAGAAATTAATGAAAGGAACATTAAATTTTAAGAGTGGGATGTCCTTGTTATGCAAAAATATGAAGCTAACGAGAATTATAGATATTTTGAAATCCTAATTTTGAAAATATTCATAATTTTAGAAACGCAGCGGTCTCTCAGACCGCACGTCACCGGTTTGGGGTTAATCCTGGATAAAATTAGTTTGTCTTCTTCTGACATTACTTTCATGATAATCACTCTGGCTCATGTTTATTGTAGATGGAGAGGTCCTCATAATGTCCTTTTCAAATGAAGTAGCTAAAGCATTTTTAATCTTCTCATAAGTATTAAAATTAAAGTGTGCCTTATGCTTTTGTGCTTGAATATGCATTCTTATTAGAGATGTGCAAATAGTATCCGTGAATTCTCTAATACCGCAAATACTAGAAAGTATTTGATATTCGAGATCACGAATAATTATCCAAAAGGTACGATCTAGAATATCTCGAATACTTTGAATTTCATGCCATACACTGTCGTACGCACATTGTTGGTAGTTGACTCGAAAAAATGTAGAGAACTCTAGTCATTTAGTGCATGCAGCACCGTAACCTTCTCTAACCGGGATCTTCTCTGTTCTCCTTATTCCAAAAACAGACTCTTGCATACCTGTACGAATTATTCATCCCCCGCAAAAAAGTTACTGGAATTTCCACCCGCCGTGTTTCTGACCTTCAAATTCCCCAAGCCCGCACCAATATATATTTCAAATCTTTTCATCCAACTGCGACTAGATTCTGGAACTCTCTTCCTCCAATTATAAAGATGTCGCAATCACTTCAGTCGTTTAAAAGAAGGCTGTACTCCTATATGAAGTCTGGGGCTTAATTCACTCTCCTCAACTCATTAGAGTTATCATCTTAAAGTTGTGATGTTATCAAAACTCTCTACGTAAATGTGTATATGTATGTGTGTGTTCATTGCTATCTAGGTTAAAACTTATATTTTTGTGTTATTAGTATTGAATATTTTACATTTTTTGTATAAATATCTACTACTTATTAGTCTATAAGATGAGGAGCGATGCACTCTTCAAACGGTGATGATGGAGTTTTTAACCTTAACACGTTGCGTACGGATGACGAGAATTCTCGTCATTTTTTTCACGAACGTTCCGGACGGATGACGAAGATTCTCGTCATTTAGGCACGTCAACCTAAACAATTTTTAAGCGTACAATACATATTCGTTAGTATGTTTTCACTTGTTGTTCGTTATTCATAATGAATTGATGCATCATAACGTTTGATTGGGTGAAGTTATTTTATAAACATTAGCTTTTTAAACATGTTTAAACCAAAGGCATTACGCCCTAATAGGCACATTTCCAAATCGGCATACCTAGGAATTTTAATACCCCGGTACACAACGTGTTAAGCAGAAGCCCGAGGAAATTCTTTGCTCAAATACGCTGGGAAAGAGTCTCTTCATATATTCTATTTAGTTCATAATGATCAATCCATTGTAAGTTTCAAGGTAGTGAGTGACTATACTTATGTTTCCCAGCTCTATACTGATTTTTACCGTAATAAGCTTATCATACTGATTGTTTTCCTTAAATTTATTGACTTATGTGAATGTGAAGTTTATAAGTGCTTATGGTCAGAAATTTGATGTGCGCTTTGTTAATTAATTATGCGAGTTAATAATTGAGATTGCTGTGTTATTTGCTAATGTCATGTTTCTTAATTTCAGAAGAAATGGATCCAGCATATCGCAAAGTTGAAACATTAGATGGAAAAGATCTGTACTACAACCCATACAATGGGACTTTTGAGTTGGAATTTCCAAAAGCAAAACCAATTCCTACTGGGGGAGTTTTGGCGGATGAAATGGGTTTGGGAAAGACAGTGGAAGTTCTTGCTTGTATTTTAAGTAACCCAAGAAAAGATTTGCCTTCTGCAGAAATCCTAGAGCCCATACAGATACTGGTAAGCATAGATATTTTTCTCAGCAGCCATTTTTTATTGAATTCACAGTTGTGACCTCGAACGGCACACATAATATATAAATAACTTTTCACCCTTGTCCAGTTCATGTATCATAGTGAAATTGTACCGCTTTGGCACCAAACTTCTCATTAAAGATATAGAAAATGGGGTTAAACCTTGCCATCACATATTTTATAGTCACAATAACCATCAAGTGGTAGATTTATAGATGACCACTTTTCCCAATTCTGGCATCAAAAGGTACAATGGATTTGAGCAGTTTACATTTCATCTCACTTTAAATCACTTTCTGAGCATGATTTTTTTATTTTGTACCCAGTTTTATAAAAAATGCTTTTTTGATGGAATCATTCCTCAG
Source organism: Ischnura elegans (assembly GCF_921293095.1). Taxonomy (NCBI): domain Eukaryota; kingdom Metazoa; phylum Arthropoda; class Insecta; order Odonata; family Coenagrionidae; genus Ischnura; species Ischnura elegans. Next base: position 54,315,810 of record NC_060251.1, on the reverse strand, counting down.
GTTTATAAATTTGCCCAAAAGAAATACCTTAAAGTTATAGATGGGGCACTCAAAAATTTAAATTCTATGAGCAGAGGAATATTTGTAGAGATGTGCGAATTGTATCCGCGAATACTCAAATACTTCGAATACTAGAAAGTATTCGATATTAGAGGTCTCGAATAATTATGCTAAAGGTACACTCTAGATAATACTCCGAATACTTTGAATTTTGCGCCGTACACTGTCGCACGCTGTTGTTGGTATTTGACTCGGAAAATTGTGAAGAACTCTAGTAGTTTAGTGCATGCAGCACCGTTATAGGCAAGTTGACGAGCTACATCAAATTCGCGTATTTGAGCGGTGAAAAGAGTTCGACGTGGGGAACCGAAAATGGTGAAAAAATCCAAAAATCCCCGGTTTCCCCCACCAGGAGAACCTCAGTGCCTTGGGATAGTAACTACGTAGCACAATTCACAAAATTCACTGCCCCCTCCATCCATCAGCCCTCGAAGCCTCCGAAGCTTTCCTCCTCTCCAAAATCAAACAAAAGGTGAAAAGGTCCCAGCTCGCGCAGGGTTCGTATTACAAAGACTATAAATGAAAAGCTTCAAAAGAAAATATCAAGTTACAGGAGAGTAATAGAATCCTGTTTTACCTGCTTCGACGTTCCCCATTCCTGGAGGTCAACTGCTGCATGAGTACCGTGGGATAGTTACATTAGCGCATTTCCCAAGATCCGCTATCCCCCTCCATTCAGCACTAGCCCCCCCTCTGAGGCTTTCTTCTTATCTGAAATAAAAAAAGGTCCCAGCTCACAAAGGGATCACATAACGGAGACCTTAACTTAAAAAAAAATATCAAGTTATAGGAGAACAATAGAAATGTGTTTTGCGCCCCCCCTTTTCTCACCCACTGACCTTTTTCAGGCTACCTGCTTCAAAGTTCCCAGTTTCTGGAGGTCAACTGCTGCATGAATCTCCCATTAGCCCAAAAGGTGTCTAACAATGGCTTTCGGCAATTGATATTACACCTTTATTGCATTGAAATATTAGTAATGTACGCGTAATTTAAAAAAGAATAAGACCAAACACGACGCATTTCTGACTTTATTTAAGCATTTTATGCGAGGAAATAAATGTCAATAATCGACGGAGACTTAGCATTCTGGCAAGACTCGATATGAGCAGCAGAGCTTCTCGGAAGTTGATGCAGTATTTGTTTCCAAAAACATATATCAAGTTACAATTTATGAGTTGTGCTATAAATCTCTGTTGTTACAGTCACAGAGGAAGGGATATTTTCTCAGGATATTTGGTTTCTCCCTGCTAGCAATTCGAATTCATCTGCTATCTCTTGAGAACTTTGAAAGATGGACTGAAAATAATTGAAGAAAATCCGGTGGAGAAGCGTGTATATTTTGCAAAATGCCTCGGATTGTCCGCTAGCGCTTGACAGAAGGAGTGGGGGTAAAGCGAGCTACCTGTTGAAAATAAGAAGTTGGATGAAGCCGAGTATCAAATGGGCATGCCGCTGAAATGGCGTTTGGTAGATAAGAATGTATGCATCAGACAGAAATCCATTGTAGTAGTGTAAATGCCGAGACGGCATGCAATAATTTTTTCGCGAGGTGGTGTGTCCCCTTATAATATTTGAAAGAGATGTTAGTTGAATCAACTATATGCCCAAATTGTTTCCATAAAATGAAAATATTCCATTTATCAGCTAAATTCCTGTTTGAATCCTTTAAAGGAAATCACAATTACACGCCAAAATCCTGAGTTTCCTGCTGCACAGGTAACCTGGTCAAACATTCCCGCATTCATCATTTAGCATTCGAGGTATTTGGAATTCGAGGTATTCGAATATTCGAGCAATGATTTAATATTTGAATTTGATATTCAAGTTCGAGATCTGCTATTCGACCCATCTCTAAATATTTGTGATTGAGGTTGCCCCCACTTAACAAGAAAGATATGTTCCAAAAAAGTTTTTTGCTTATTGTCAGTCAGAAGTACACCTTAGATAGTATTTACCCTCATGCAGTCAATTTTATATCTTTTTTTTCGAGGACAGCTCAAATTATCACTATCAAAATAAGTTTAAGGGTCCTCTCCCTTTCTCTATTCACTTGAGCTTGTCCCGAATTCCATCCTTGGCTGTATCATTAAGTCAATTTTAGTGCAATGTTCTTAGGGTTGTAAACATTGAATGCAAACATGTGAAAACTGATGATGAAAGCCATAGTAAAAGTGATGGAGTGGCAAATGTTGGAATTATGTACTTAATTAGGGCACTGTAGTTGAAACACAAAAAATGATTGCATAATCCAGGCAAAGCACAGAACAGGCTTTAGTGCTGTAGGATTGTAAATTGGTGATATCTGCGTAAGTGTAAGATTTTTTTAGATTAATATGATTATGTTTTTAAGCCTAAATCTGATTCCAGAGCAAGAATGCTATTATGTATTGCTGCTCAATGGAATCATTTTACTTCATTTACTGCTAATTCTTAGGCTAGAAAGATGCTGGATATTATAGTTTAGCTTAAATATTTAAATAAATATTAGTTTTGATCCTTATCTCATGTTGGCACTTCATTGTTTTTATCTAGTTAATCGTGTAGTTGGTGACATAAGTAAGATACAGTTATTTTTTCTAGGAAAATTCTAATGAAGCTCCAGATGAAAAAGAAATGGGCATTCTCTTGGAAGCATCCTCTGAAAATCAGGTATGTATGCCTTTATATTGTATTGCTTAGGTAATATTTTTTAGTTTCTGTTTATTGAACCTTGAATTTGATAGTGTATTTTGAGTAATTGCATTTGTTAAGGCATTAATTAATTTGTTGTAGATGGAAGATGAAAATCAGTGTCCAAGTATGCAGCATCATTCATGTGAAGATACTGCAGCAGATAATATGGAACTAGATGAGGTTGGTATTATTTGAATTTATGGGTGCAATCATTGGTCTATCAATCAATAGTGGTTTGTAATGAGCAAGAATTTTTTTAGGAAAATGTTCCGAATAGCTGCAATAGATTACAAGTGAATATAAATGGCATCACTGATGAAGTAGAAGGGGATAATGCCAAAAGGGATTGTATTGCTGACGGTGAAATTAATGAAGCTAATGAGGATAATTTGACATTGGGAGAGGTATGTCTACAATCTAGGTCATTATGTATATGTTCTGCTGAACACCCACAGTCGGGATTAATGCTTTACTGGCCTTCCTGGATTTTTGGAATGAACTTATGGAATGCCTTGTAGATGTCTTCATTGTAAATTAAACTTACTGCGCAAAGTTGTTGAATTCAAAGGTTACAGAAGTCAGGTTGGCCCACTAGGGTGCTGGAAATTCAACAAGATGGGAAAGTTACTTATTATATTAAAGCTTGTCATGATTATGATTTCTGAATAAAAATCCATAAGAGTGGGAATTGGCAATTAAGCAATGATTAACCATAGTACTTATCCGAATTATTGACTTATTGCATCTATTTTTTGCTGTGACTTATTTGGTATCACCTGGAGTACATGCCTTATTTGGTTTATGTGCTTCAGAAATCAATGAAATGGCAGATTTGCTGTGCGGATTGTTTATTTTGGTCATTGATGACCTTGTGAGGAACAGTATTAAGTCATCTAGTAGGTGAGGAATATCTGACATATTGGAGTTCTGTTGTTAATATTTATTGCAACTGATGAAATTCGGATGGTGATACTTCGGATCCGAATATCCGTGGATATTGCCTTTCACCGTATACTTCGGATCCAAATTGGCTGAAGACATCAGGTCTGGATCCAAAATTTTAAATTAATGCTTCAGTGAATGCAGTGTCCCATAGGAGAATGGAAAGAGTTCTGACCCTCTCGTCGCATGCGCTGTTGCACTAAGACGCTTGTCCTACTCATGAAACATTTTGTTTAAAATCTCTCTCAGGGGTTGTGGGACAGAATTTCAGCCATGGAAAATTTTAAGGCAAAATACGATAGGCACATAGTCTGACTCTTCCCAAGAGATTGAACAATCATTGGGGTAATCTCAGCGTTGTAGGATAATAACCACGTCAAAAGTAACTACGTGTGTCACAGATTTCAGAAGACCACACTCAGCCCTCCATCAGCCTGTGCTGATTTTGGACCCCCCGAACGCAATTCCTGGCTGCCCCACTGCTCTGTGGCATGAAACTATCGTGAGGAAGTGCAAAATCCACCTCAGCACAACTGAAGTGTTTGTGGGTGAAACACAATTCAGCTTGCGATGAGAAAGTGACAAAATGGGGGGAAATTTGAATACCGTCAGAATCAGTTAAAATATTAATATGTGTATGAAAATCAAAATAGCATTCCTTTGATTGCGTGTACCCAGAAGAAACTTGAATAATTACTTCATTTTAGAGCAGGCTATTAAAAATGCATTTGGATCCAAAAATATCCAAAGATCGGACACCTGAAATCAAGTACCAGATCTAGATCCAGATCCGAAAAAAATCCTGGATCTACCCATTCTTAGTGGACACCAATTTAGTAGATTTAGTATTTTGGGTGATGTATTTCATGTTTTCTTTCAGGGTAAATTAGAAACCAATGATAAAGTTTTACATCCAGAATTAAATCATGTAAGTTGTGAACCAAAGGAGAATGGAACTTTATGTATGGAGGTTAATGAAAATGATGTGGTTGTAATTGATAATTTGGGATGTGAAGAGGTAGGCCCAATATCTGTCTTGGATGTTTTTGCATGATAGTCTGTTTGAAGAATACTCTGTAAATAATATGTGTTATTATTAATTCTGGAAGATGTGTGTTTTAGGCTTTTGTTGATAAAAGCATGTCTAGAAAAGCGTTCCATATTTAGTAAAAAGCTTTTTCTCACCATAATTATTGTGCTCTCCCACCAAAATTTTTTTCTTTCAGTTATGCGAATGTATGATCTGAATAAATGTAATTTCGTCTCAATTGAATGTTTTCAATATGTTTGGCATTGATTGCCAAGTTTTAATGGGTGTTTCAGTGGAAAATAGAGATTGATGGAGATGTGTGAGGGAAATAGCCAAAGGAATTTGAGGATAGAGCAGGTTTTAGACCCTTGTTTTTCCCTCCTGGCCCTTTAGTTGATGCTATGTTAAAATTTATCCACTGCAATTGAGACTCCTTCAATGTAATTGGAAGACAGCTTTGTAGCTCATGGTGATGAAATGTAGCCCATAGAGAGCAAGGTGTGTACTAGTTTGGGTGAGAAGGTAGGGTTTAGACATGGGCAAAATGATTACTCTCTGGTATCGAATACATCTGATCCTGGTACATTAGCAATTACTTTATATTTGCAATTCCTAGCTTTATCTAATTCTACTGTAGATCACCTGTATCCACAATTTCTAGTAGTTTATTGCTACAAATGATGATTCCATGTGCTTTCAATCCCCTGTTATATCCACTTTCAGTAATTGCAAGTATTTTGTACATGATACTTTGGTTTTAAATGTTTTAGGTGCATCTAAAAAAGTTAATATCAATTCCTTTGTTGCGATAATTGGGCATGTCTCTTGTGGGGTTGCCATTTTTCCTTTTCAATGAAGAAAGAGTTCGGGCCATAAGTTAGGAAGGGGATGGGGACAGTTAGGAAGGGAGGTGTGAATCTACGAGGGCTGTTCAGAAAGTAACCCTATTTTTTTTTAAATAATTAAACGCTAAAGTAGATTTACAAATTTTATTATATACATCTTAACACGATGGCTTTACTTACATTTCAACATAATTTCTATGGACATTTAGGCACTTGTCATACCTGTAAACAAAATTTGAGATTCCTTCCGCAAAAAAATCACCCACCTGTACCTTGAGCCTTCCAGTAAGTGAGCTCTTCATCATCCTCAAATCACTTAGAGGCAAGCCATTTCTTCATATGCATAAACCCATTCCGGAACAACAATTGCTGTTGCCGACTATTGTTTAGCTGTGAACAATGGAATAGCAGTATGCACTTCTCACTTGGCAGGATTTTCTATTGCAGCACACATTTTGACAAGCTTCCAAAAAACAGCGTTCAAACAACCTTCACTCTACCACGACTGTATGCCAACTGACTTGCCGTGCATGCCGACGTAACAATGGCGGCACTTCCCTTCACTTTTCACGCAGTGAGCAAATGGAGGTTACTTTCTGAACAGCTCTTGTGTTAGTATGCTTTTCCTGCAGTTGCAAGTGAACTTATATACCTATGTATATGCATTACTCACAGATGAACGGTTTAAAGACAGTGATTACGAACTTTCAAATGAATTCTTCGTTTTGTACTGTGCATAAGCAATTTTTAAGCAAAATTTTAACATTAATAATAACGTACTTACAGACTTAAAGCATTATTACCTTGTATTCACTAACCTTGTTGTTATCAACACTAGAAACCCATTTAAAGTTCCACAATGCATAAAAAATGTTAGTAATTCTTTTAGAGGAGTAAATTACTGAAAATCAAATGCAATATTTGGTTAAAAAAACTCTGGTAATGCAATAAGTTGACCATGGATTCGTGCTTAGAGGGTTAAGAGGGTCTAGTCCATTGGCCAGGGTAAGGCCCCGTTGAGTTGGGTCCCAAATCTGAGGAATAAAAATACCAGGTTAACTCCACCCCAAAAATGAGCCAAGAACAGAGGGGTTTAAAATATTCTCATGCTACTCGGTGCACGGAAAACTTTTTTCAATTGTAGGCACCGGCAGGAAAGGTTTAAAGTTTTCTCGATTTTTTTTAGAAAATAGAATGCATGGCACGGTTGAAATCAATGCTGTATGATTAGCTGTTAGTTGAAGTAAGTGACAGTTAAGAATGGCTGAATCTGATTTTAATTTCTGTGCCTGGCATCTTTTCTCATTTCTGGTTGTTAATCTAGGGTTTTGTTTAAATTTCTTAGTTTTCAAAAATATATTAATAATTATTGTTTGGGTATAATAATAATTATGTAATAAACAAATGAAAATCACCTCAATAAAATCAAGTGTAAAGTTATCTCTCCTGTCAATGGATCCATATCATTGCTCTCCTTAAAGTGTATTATGTAATCATACTCAAGAAAAGTTTAAAAAATAAGTTTTGTGTAAATTATTTCCGTAGCCATTCTTTTTGGCATTGATTACAATTGTGACTCTGAGCCAGCGGTTCCCAACTGGTGGTACATGCACCCGTTTCGGGTACGCGACGAACCAGTCAAGGGTATGCCGAAAATAATCTGTAATGGCGAATGCCAGGAACAATGTACATATCTCTTAAGCAGGAAATATGTATACATATTGTATGGGGTATTTAAAGCAAAGTTTCTATATGTACAATTACATCTAACTAAAAGTGTCACCTACCCATGTTGAAATTATGTAATAAAATGTGCACGCTATATTTTTGGGGGTGTAATAGGATCTTTCGCACGATTGTGCATTGCGGGTGACTCCCGTAAAAGTTATCACCGCGGCTAGTCCCGGTATACTTTAAACTAGTCTAGAGCGAACACCCCTTGTGTTCTATGTCCGGGCCTGCTCTCCGGCTGTGGCGCTGTGCGCACGATTTGGACTGCTTGTGGCATCATATGCTCAGCAGTCCAGCAACACCTAGTCCGGTAGAGTCCGAAAATATCCACAGGGAAGAATGACGCCTCGATAGCTTAACTGGCTAAAGCACTCGACCGGAAATCGGGGGATCCGGGTTCGAATCCCGGTCAAGGCGAATGATTTTTTCTCTGTGGATCTTTCGCACGATTGTGCATTGCGGGTGACTCCCGTAAAAGTTATCACCGCGGCTAGTCCCGGTATACTTTAAATTAGTTACGTACATACATATAGAGGGGTGTGTGAGGAAAAAAAGGTTGGGAACTGCGGCCCTAAGAACCATTGGAACTGAAAATCAAAGAACGAAACTGACCCATCCTAGTAATAATCATTGCCATTCTGGTGAATACATGCCAACGATTTTAACAATTGTTTTGCTTTCAATCCACAGGTAGAAGTGAAAGCAGAAATGTTTGAGGAGGAGACAGAGGCAAATAAGTGTGATGTATTGAAGGTCCGTTAAACTCTATTGCTACATATTTTGATATGACCACTGCTGTATTTATACTCTAATTTTTTTGCGTCAGTGTCTCATGAATGCCTGATTTTTTATAATATCATTTAGATTTAATGTATTTCTTTGCTATTCAGATTTTTTACTTTCCTAACCTATTTTATTAAATAATGGGGTTTGAAGTGATAAAATGGTTTTGAAGTACATAGATGGAATAGACTCTTATATTAATAACCCAACTTTATGGAATTTCATGGTGAATGAGAACACTTGGTGATTTTTACACATTTTTATTTTTCCTTCCTTCACTAATTTCAACATTCTGAGGTCAACATAATAACCTGCAAATATTAGTTGAAAATGGTTGTAGGAATGGTTGAAAAATGTGGAATATTGTTATGTGGTGGACTTTTTTCATGGAATTACCAGTTTGTAAATATTAAACCAGCTAAAATGTTTAACTTTAGTTTTCAGTGACTCCTCTCTTTAGCACCAATTTAGACAAAGCTCCTTTAAAATTCTATTTCTTTTCAGGAAATTCTTTGTCCAAACGTATTTTACTTGTCTTCAAAATCCATTTTTATTACTGATGAAACTTGTGCAAGTGTTGATCCCTTCTCCTTCCTAAACCTGAACTGAAGTTTACTTAAGAAGTTATTTCCTTCAATATCCTGTTGATATTTTAAAGTACTTACACCCTTTTTGGTGCAATTTATGAACTTAGCCACTACAAAAAGGATGTTTTGTTGTTTTATATGAGCTTCTGCTTAATTTATTTTTTTGAAGAATTGAAAAATTATTTCCTCTCAGTCCTCTTTTTTTGCTCCTTGTGATAGATTATGTAAGTTAATTTTACAAACCCATCATCTTCTTCCATAGAAAGTTTTTTTATATTTTATTAAATATGTTTAAAAAGTATGGATGTTAATTCTTAAAAACCTTGGAAAAGAATGAGGTAGTGATACTGCAACTTGGTAAATTTTTCTCCTTGCCTCAATTTATGCCTTTTTCTGGCTGTTTTCATAATCCTTGTCTATACTAGAATTTGAAAAATAGATAAGGTTCGAAATTTCTTGTGTATGCTGATTTTTGTGCAATGCTTTTGTACAGTTATTTTTTATACATTATTGTAATGTTTATAATTCTATTTTCAGGATGAAACTACAGAGGTCAAAAATGATGATGTAGTAGCTGCAGATAATATTAATGTCGCCATTGAAAGTGTAAGAATATGTATTCAGTATTGTTTATGGAACATAAATAGCATTAATTCATAGTTTTTTGAGTGTGGTATCTTTGAGTCTATATCATTCAAATTTCAGGATGAAATAGGTGAGGACAAACCCAAAAAGTCTAGTAGTAGTAAGAAAAATCTGAAATCAGCTACGAAACCCAAACCCAAGAAAAAAAGGTGAGTATTTATCATTCACAGCTGTAAATCATATGTTTTTACAGAAGCTGTAAACCTTTACTTTTGATAATGGTATATCTATGTTTTTTCTTTCGTCCCTGATGTTATCCTTTAGGAGAAGAAAAAAAATTGTGTATGATGATTCTGACTGGGATGATTATGACGATTATGATGAAGATTATTCTTATACCCCTCCAAAGAAACCCAAAGTTGAAAAGAAGGCCACAACTAAACCTGCTAAGGCCAAGAAGCCTGCTAAAGTCTCAGAAGCCAAGAAAGCAGCACAAGAACTCTATGAATGGGCCATGGCAGAGTATAGTGTCACAAAAGTAAGAATTTTTCTTTGACTTATCAAGCATCAGAGAGCATTGAGTAGACTTTGGTTGAAGTTTTCAGAAATTACATTGTTGGGGGATAGTCCCAAGGATGGGGAAGGATTGATTAATTGGGCAAGGAAGGGAGTTATATTTATGTAAGGATTGCTGGAAGAGTGGGTAGATATAATCAGGTAATGGCAAGAATTTAGGCTGGTGAAAGATTTACATGAAAGCATTAGAAAAATCAGTAGCCGTGAGAATGGGTAGCGAGTCGGTACCCGAAACGTCGGCGCTCTTAAATAATCTAACCCGCGCGCAATCCCGAGAAGATTTTTCTAAAGTTATTCTATGGGAAAGTGTAAAATCATATATGAAAGCATTCATTGAGTTTTTATGTATGGTCAGGGACTCTTTTTATTGCACCCAGATCTTTGGTAAAAAAATGTAGTGTTTGTAGTTAATTATGCATTAGGTGAAGTATTTCCTTGTCTGTATTTATAGAAGCTGGATTTCCTTGTTTGATATAGTCTGAATATATCTATTAAATTTTCAACAATTTTTACCAAATCTGGTGAGTACATATATGGGAATATTTTGTATGTCTTATGTTTTGTCCATTTTATGTTTTGTTACCAGTATTGGAGTATCAAATGTTGCAGTGGCGTAACTATGGGGGGAGGGGATGAGGAGATAGATCCCCCCCCCCCAAAGCCTCAGACAAATAAAAAAATAATTTAAAACTATTGTCTAGTTTTGACCCATAATAACTGGATCTGCTTAAAGTTAAATTTTAAGCGCCAAAATGAGGTAAAATGTTTTTCCAGGCTTGTCGTTTTTCAAAAAATTTCCCGGAACCCTTGTTGCCTGGGTGGGGTGGGTCGCCATTCCAGGCCATCCCATCCCCGCCAAAGCATATGCCTAGTTATGCCGTTTAAAATGTTGAATGCTCTTGATTTAATTGGGGTGGGAGTATGTATGTACTTTTTTCTTACTTTTTCTGAAGCATTCGCTGTGGCTAGAATGTGTCTGATTCCTTACATAATGGCAGCTAACTTACAAATGAAAATTATTTTATTTGGTGTGTTGTGCCTCCGAAGCAAAGTAGAATGTTATTGGCATTATCTACAGAGAATAATAATTTGAAATAATAAAGTCAGAGTGTATATGACCGTGATGCTTCCACATCCAGGAATAAATTGGCTTTAGTTTGTCCCACATCAAGTTGTAGCTAGTGGAAGTATTTTTGAATATGATAAAAGAATGAAAATGAAATTTCATCCTGCTATCTTATTGAACTTTCTGAGTTTTAATTATTTACATGTATTTCTTTTTGTGTGTGTGAATATCTATTTATTTTGTTGTTTTTTGTTACGTATATTTCAGTATCTAAATGACAAGTCAACTGCTGAGAAGAGAAGAGAGTCTCTCCAAACCCAAGTAGCCACTAAGAGTTTATTTGTATGTACTTGCGGAATGCATGAAGTGGAGGTTGGAATCATTGGTAATAATTCAAATGTACCGTTGGAGGAACAGCAAGTACAATGTAATGCATGTTACACGTGGCAACATGCTCGGTGTATGGGTTATGACCTGAAGGACCCATTGAGAGGAGAATATTATTGTCCCCTCTGCTGGCAAGAGAGGGTAAGTTTTAACTCATAATAAAATCTTATATCCCCACCTCCAAATTTTCATCCATAAACATATTGTTGAAATTAGGGAGAAGGGAGTATGTATCTCATGTTCTCCTAGTATGTTGTATCATGGAAGGCCATTTGGGTTTCCATAACAAAAGCAGGGTATATCGTGTGAAGTAAAACACTCATATATTTATGAGTCAGGATGAATAGTCTGTGTTTTGTCGAGGAAAATACCCATAACTCATTAAAAATTTGAAACCCCAGCTCATCACTTGGATGCTCAGGGCAGGCGTGCACTAGCATGACCACGACCACGACAGATCTCTGTCGCACACCTTCCGACCAGAGCACGACCACCCCCACGATAGCAAAACACATTCACCACTTGCTCAATAGGGTAGTTTCCTTCATCAAACAATACGATAGGCATTGATTGCGATTCGTTACCCACCATTAGTGTATTCATAATACACAAATTATTTGGTTTTAGAAATACCGGTTTTGACGAATGGCAAGGGTCAAATTTTATCCTCATTTGAAAAAGGCCAGATTGGCGCCCATGCGATTCCACTCCGCGTGACGTCACTGGGACCTAGTTTCTATACGAGTAGATAGGAGTTTTACATCGTTTGAGATTACCAATGCATGCATGAGGCACAGAGCTTAGGGAAACATGTCTTAATAATCACCTATTAAAACTGGCTAAGGTTGGAAAGTTTTCTTCGTTTGATAAGGTATTAATAAACCTTTTTTAAGCCAAGCGCTACCATTCAGCAAGGTACTCAGCTATCCGCTAGCACCCTGCGTCCTATCAGCGCTCAGAGTCTCGATCAAGGTCACTTCACAAGGAGAGAGGGGGAACCAGAAATGCGTCGCACGGACTTTCCTACTTACGCGTCGCGTTTTTGCGCACTTGAAATTTTTCACTTTTCATTTAATCGCGAAAAATAGATATCGTCATTTAAAAATCTAAAAGCGCGAAATACGTACTCCAGGAGTAATGATCTTTCGATTTAGGCAATAAAAAAATAATAGGAAACCACCCTATTGGTATGGTCGGGTAGAAGTGAAGTCTAAGTCAGTGCGCAGTGCGCCCTAAGAATGTGTGTAATTTCTGGCCTCAACGACCACTGAGTCGGGGACGACCAAATTCAAAAATTTTGGTCGGACGACTCGGGTCCGACCAACGAGTCGGACTAGGCCTAGAGCGCGTCGCTCCATTTGTTGCAATGCTAAAACTGGTTGTGGTCGCACTATTGCACGCCTGCCCTAAGGGCACTGTAATCGAGCAGCTGGGAATTTTGCTGGGTATTTCTTGTGAAGTAAAACACTCATATATTTATGAGTCAGGATAAATAGCCTGTGTTTTTTCGAGGGAAATACCCAAAACTCAGTAAAGATTTGAAACCCCAGCTCCTCACTTGGATGGTAATGGCACTTTAATCGAGCAGCTGGGAATTTTGCCGTTACCTACTGTGAAAAATGGTGTTGTTCTTTGCTGCAGGGCAAATTTATTCTTTGTGGTTTATTTTAAAGAAGAGGAAGAAAAACAAAATTTCTTGCATGAACATTTTAATTTTTTTTACGTTGTTATATTTTTTATTAAAGCATATGTAATTACATTATTTTTATACTTTTCCACACCGTTGTCCCATTTTAAAACTCAGGGTGAGTAAAATTTCATTTGAAAAATTTTTTAAACGTGGAGATGTTTTCTTAATGAAAAAACTATGAAGCTGAGCGATCAAATATTTTGCCAACAATGAATTGAAGAAGGCAAGAATTTCACAATTCCTTCAGTTTATTTTCGCATGTTTTCCTTATCTCTTTTGACTAAAGAAGCTATTTTTTTTCATAAACCCATGTTAATGCCTGATTTTCTCGAGTCACACTAATAAGGGGAAAAACAGTATGTGTAGATACTAATTTCTCTCAATGGAGCCCATCTAAAACAAGTGACTTGAATATATGTGCATAATTATTCATTCTATACATACGTGGTTGATTTGGAATATTATTGAGTTATTGTCACAAAGCCTATTTGAAGTAAGTTTTTTCTTATTTCAGGAAGTGGTTCCTTCTGGTGCCACTCTTATAGTTTCACCTCACTCTATTGCATTCCAATGGATGGATGAAATTCAGCACCACGTGAAAAAGGAAAATCTCAAAGTTCTTTATTATAAGTATGTGTGCTTGATGGAATGGTTCTTCTCTATCTTATAATTTTGGTTTATTGCTTAAGCTAATGTATACTTTATAAATATTCTAGTTGTGTTCATTTTTTAAAGTTATGATATTATTGGGTTCCCCCTCCAACATAGTAAATACACAGCTGAAAACAGCTCCTTTTTAGCAGTTGAATATTTATAAAAAAAACTTTTTTTATACCCCGTTGCATCCTCAGAAGATGCTTCTGTATTGATATAAAATGTATTTATAAAAGAATATTAACAATACTTTAGCATTTAGTTTTATCTTATGATGTTGCATTGTGACATAACTACATCCAACTCGCGATTATCCATTCTTATATTATATAAGGAGCAGTTTTCAATGCACTACCTAGCAACTTAATGCATTGGCAATGAATTGGAGGATAATTGGTTGTGTGATTTACCCTTCAGTGAGAAGGGGCGTTTCCATGCTACCTCCTCAGAATATTTCATTTCAAGAGACATGTCTTTTTTTCATTCTGTGTAATCTATTTGGAAAAGAAAATGGACGAGCGTGAAAGAAAAACTGTGAGTTAAGTATTTTATTTATGATCCAAGTGCTATTCCCTACAGAGCAATTAAGAGACATAGTTCCTAATTTTTAAATGCCTAGGCTAAGCTGTGACAAATTTTTATTCTGAAATACGAGTAGAGTGGGATCGGGTGGGTGTGGTGGCTAGAGTGTTGGCTTTCCACCCGGCGGACTTGGGTTCAAATCCCGGCAGTGGCAGAGAATTTTCAGAGACTGCCCGATCCCTGCTTGAATGTTGTGTGGAGGACATTTCAAGCGCAACACTCCGTCCGTCGGATGGGACGTTAAGCCGTGGTCTCCTTGGCGCCTTTCGTTAAGAGCAGGCTAATGCTGATGCCGGGTTTCTCTCCACCCTTCCTTCCATACCCTTCCCTCATGGCGCAAATGACCTCGGCTGTCGGTCGCCTCCTCCAAATACTATTCCATACGAGTAGAGTGAATATGCAGGGCTGACTCAAGGATGTGGGTGGCCCGGGGCTCATTTTCCGAGAGGCCCACTGTTTCAGGGTGTTGCAATTTGCACTATCTTAACCAAACTGAGCTCTTCAACTTCCTACTTACATTAGGAGCTGCGTGCGCAACTCGTGTTTCCGACGAAACCACTTAGTGTGTTACTGGTTGCATTCAGAGCTACGTTAACAATGCCAACGGATAAAGTGTTTTTTTTTTATCAGCAGTGTTAACCATTAATCAACGTCAATGCTGATGAGTGCGTGTTAACAAAAAAAAACCAGTTTCACTTTGAATCCCCTCAAACATGATATTTTTTTCTGTTTTTCTGATTTTCTAAAATTTATCCCTATATTGGGGGAAGGCTCATGCTTGGTGGGTGGCCCAGAGCCCTGGCCCCTTAGATCCCCTTTTATCTGGCCCTGTAAGTATGTACCAACTGGATGTATTTTATTCTATAATTTATTCATTTTGATTGTATATTATTAAGATTTGAAAGTGGATAATTATCTGCTTATTCTCTAGGCTTATAGGCTTATGTATTCGCTCACTTTCAATCCTCTGGCTAGTTATGATACTAAATAATATTGGTATATTATTGTAATTGTTAACTAAAATGTGTTAAAAATAGATGCTCATATATTTTCTAATAGACCGCTTTCAAATCATAGCCTTATTCACTGAGTATTTTGATACTTTGCTTGTAAATATCATTATAAGTTGTTTCTTGCAGTTCAATTAGGCATTTAGTTTCAGATTTCACTTTGCTTTTTGAAAGTGTATGGAAAATATGTACGTGATCAGCCATAAGTCCATCGCATCAATTTTAAATTCTTGATCTATAAGGATAAAGTGACATAATCTCCATGTTGGAGATGACGTAATTTGACAAAGGCATAGTGTGTGAGTTTGATGCAATGATTTCAGACGTAAGCATTATGACAAAAGTTACTGGCTTTATGTTGACTAACTTATGTTACATAGCATGGTGAGAGTAAAAAGTTTGAACATCCGCCATCATGTTACTTGCTACAATGTTCCACAAAATATCGCTATATACTCTTAATTTAGTTAACTTATAGCAAAATCTGCATGATAGTATATGTATATGACTGAATAACTTTGGGAAGCTATACATATTTATGTGAAACCTCTTTTCTTGCAGGAGAGAACAAGAAAATGGTTTTGTACAGCCTCGTGTGTTGGCACGGCATGATATTGTTATAGTGTCCTATGAAACATTAGCTAAAGAACTCAACTACTTAAACATTCCTCATATAAACATAAATGATGGTCGCCGGTGAGTACTTAAATACCTCTAGTGAGTCTAACTATAGCATTGGCCACAAATGTATTAAATTTTATTCATATTCCAAAGTATATTTTTGAAATAATTGTGGGTAGCCAGTCACATATGGATTGGCCTCTAGCATTGAGAATGATGGTTGTTACATTGCAAATGGTGGTGGCTGCTGAAAAAGAATGATTTTACATTGCTGAAGTGTTAAACACATTCAGTGTCTGGTGGAGAAGGTAGCCAATTAATTGAGGTGGCCATCAGGGCGGCTTTCACAGTGTAATCCTACTTCTTTGTGTACTAATTCACTTGTAGAAGATTTAAAAGTTTGGTGGTGTTTATTGTAATTACAGCAGACTCCCGATTATTCGGCTACGGTTTATCCGGGTTGCGGACTATCCGTGCATGATTTTTCACTAACACTCAATTATTTCCGTGATCTTTATAAAAAAATCGGATGCAAAATCATCGTAATGGGGTAGTTTCCTTCATCAAAGAAAATGAAAGGCATTGATTGCGATTCCTTACCCACAATTAGTGTATTCATAATATATAAATTATTTTGTTTTATAAATCCCAGTTTAGACGAATGTTAATGATCAATTTTAACCTCATTTGAAAAAGGCCAGATTGGCACCCATGCGATTCCACTCCACGTGACGTCACTGGGACCTAGTTTCTATACGAGTAGATAGGAGTTTTACATCGTCTGAGATTACCATTGCATGCATGAGGCACAGAGCTCAGGGAAACATGTTTTAATAATCACCTATAAAAACTGGCTAAGGTCGGAAAGTTTTCTTCGCTTGATAAGGTATTAATAATCCTTATTTAAGCCAAGCGCTACCTGCTAGCATCCTGCGTCGTATTAGCACTCAAAGCCTCGCCCCAAGGTCACCTCACTTTGCGGCAGCGGGAACCAGAAATACGTCACACAGGCTTTTCCCATCATTGCTGCTTAGCCGTCGCGTTTTCGCACGCTTGAAAATTTTCACTTTTCGTTTAATTGCGAAAAATAGATATCGTCATTTAAAAATCTAAGAGCGTGAAATGCATACTCCAGGAGTAATAATCTTTCGATTTAGACAGTAAAAAAATAATAGGAAACCACCCTATTACGGCATTAATGCTAGGATACGCCGGGCTTATTATTTCCGTTAGAATCCCCTTCGTAAAATGGAAGTGGTCATGTGCTAGCTGCATTCACAGGAGCTCCGTGTTCCTGTTTTCCTAGCCTCGCAGTGCGAGACCGTGCTCCTTGATCACAGATACCTACACGTCCCGCAGCAGTTGCAACCAGTTGCAACTTGTGCCAGACAAGACTATGTGGTGTTGTGCCTGACAGTGTAGTTTCCGACGTCGAGCAGTGGTTTTGAAGCACTTGTGCAAACCACTTCTCCGTATCCGTGATCACACATTCACGGTTGTGTGGTTTTCGAAACCAGGCCTTATATGGAGCATTAATAATAGGAGTACAACCATGTTATAGCCACTAAAAATATCCCAAACTGGTGAAAAAAGGTCTCGATTAGTTGGGGAATCACTCTAAAATAACAGAATAACTGCATAAATAATATTAAATTGTTTGTTTTACGTAAATTATGAACATCACAAGACAATTAAGTGAAAGTTTGGATTAATTATCCGTGTTTTTCGATTATTTGTGCCGTCTCTCCTCATCATTAGCCCGGATAATAGGGAGTGTGCTGTATTTAAAATGTTTCTTTTGCACATGAACTGGTTTGTATTAATTTCTTCTACCTTTGTACATTTTAAGTATACCGGGACTAGCCACGGTGATAACTTTTTAGGAGTCACCCGCAATGCACAAATAGTGCGAAAAATCCACAGAGGAAAAATCATTCGCCTTGACCGGGATTCGAACCCGGAAATCGAGGGATCCGGGTTCGAATCCCGGTCAAGGCGAATGATTTTTCCTCTGTGGATTTTTCGCACTTTGTACATTTATTAGTACAGCTCCTTGATTTTCTCAAATGCATATTTGTGCCGCTTAATATTGTTTGCAGTATTTACCTTGTTTTTGAGACTCATGATGTTATTTAATATTTTTCCATTATTTAGGTTATGTTTACAGTCATTATTAACCCACACAGTAACTGCAAGGGGTGGTTTAAGTTGCAAAATATTGCGTTTAAAAAAATTGAGGAGCTGTATTAATTGGTCATGCATTTTGATGTTTTTTTTTTATTTCTTTTGACTAGGTTGAGGTATGCCAAGCGGTTTATGGCAATTCCTTCTCCCCTACCTTGTGTACAGTGGTGGAGAATTTGTTTGGATGAAGCTCAGATGGTGGAAGTGTTATCCACAAAATCAGCGGAAATGGCTCTGAGGCTGTCTGCTGTCCACCGGTGGTGCATAACAGGGACACCAGTTCAGAGATCTTTAAATGGTTTGCTACATTTTTGATCTTTTGATGTTTTTTAATGTGCAGCATTGCTGAAAGCAGAGGCTTAATAATGAGTCAAAATCTCCATTTTCATTGGAGTAGGTAGGGTGACTATTGGTGTGCTCTATGGTATATCATGGAAAATAAACAAGATAAAATTTGGTTATGCTATCAGAATATGAAGTCTGCTAAGATAGACCTCCGTGATGTATTTGACTTTCATACTTGAGCGTGAAAAAACCTAACTCCAAAACGTTAGGAGAGACGTTGCTCATGACCTGACTGAATGGCTTCCAGGCTCTAATATTGGCTTGCGCAAGATGTTTTTGATTTGATACGCAAGATTTTTTTAATGCAAAAGTTGTCCTTTGTGTATCACTTCCTCAATATTGCCAGTCCTCGACTTTTGTACAACAGTTGACCAGTTGAGTTATGTGTTAATCTTGGGGTTATGTTATCAAGAATCAGAGTATACATAGTTGAGCCTTCTTCTCTGTGCACATAACTAACGTAAGAAACATGTTGCTGTGCAAGAAGCCAATTGTCATTTATGTTGTACTCAGCTGTACAAATCACTTTTACCTTAAATATGCATTATTTTGGATTAAATCAAGGAAAAAATAATCTATTATTATTTGAAGGAAGCAGGATAAATAATGCCCATACATGCATACATGATGCTGAGCATACATAGAAGAAGGCTGCAAAAAACAGTTGACCGCTGAAGCTTCTTAAAATGGGGTATTAAAACATGCATTCTGATTGCCATTGAGTGTATGGAAGTCTGACAGAAGTTGAGTCAAAGGAATCAGTTACGAATGTACAAAAGTATGAATGGTATGAAAGTCCCATGGTAATGGTCATATCTAAGAGCTGGCATAATATATACTTCTGTAGTAATGTATGTGGGAATGAAGCTCAATTTTATTTTTCATAAATAATGTTGAAGTGCATGATTTTTTACAGTTCATCTTGTTGTTATGTAATTCTTTAAGAATAACTTAAAATCATTGAATAAGTACATACATTTATAGGAGTGAATTCTCAAGTACCATTCAGTAAAATGCTGTAATAAGTATCATTATAAAGGGGACAGAGTTTATACCAGTGTTATTAGGGGAAATTGTTTTAGAAACAAATAAAAACCTCTAAAGGTATATTTTTCTACAAATTTGTTTGCAGAACAGAATTTTAAAATGTTATTTTGTCATGCAAGGTATTGTATGCGCTCTATTTTAACAGGAATTATGTACTAAAATGACCTGATATTTGTTCTTGGCACGGTAGTTGATGGGACAAATTTTTCCAATGAGTCACCCAAAAGCAGCAATAAAACTTATGAAGTTATGACTTTTGGGGATTTGGTGAAACCCACAATTTACCAGAAACAGCATTTTAGTAGAGCATGTTTTAATCCTTTTAGTGCTTGGGGCCAATATGCAGCTAGCGCACAATCATGTCCGTTTTACGAAAGGAATTCTAACAGAAATAATAAGCCCGGTGTATCCTAGCATTAATGCAGTAATTCGGATTATTTTGCGTCCGATTTTTTTAAGTAAAGGTAGCAGAAAAAATTGAGCAAGAGTGAAAATCATGCACGGATAATCCATAATCCGGATAAACTGCAGCCGGATAATCGGGAGTCTGCTTTAGTTACAAATAATTGAAGTGATAGGAATATTAACAATTTTTACAGTTTAAAGGAAAAATTACAATTTTTTGTGGCTGATGGATAAAGATTACTCAGAGCCCAACATAAAATCCTTCAGGCTATAGTATGTAGTTGTTTTTTATTAAATATTTCTTCAAGGCATTCTTGAATGGTATAGGTGGAAGACATTTGATATCATACGGTAATTTGTTGTATATTTTTGATAGGGAGAGTAAGGATCCTTTTTGTCAGAAAGTGCTGGGGTAGTCTTTGAGGTGAGTGTCATTGGTGGTTCTGGTTGTGTGATTATGAAGAGAAATATTTTTTGGACAGTATTAAGGGCTATTTTTAACAAAAGAGGTACAGTTAAGTACGTACAGTGATGGGAATGTTAGAATTTTGAGATCATTATAAAGAGGTAAGCCAGGTGATTGCATGGAAACTCTGGCCATGGCTTTCACTGCTCGTTACTGCATAGAGAAGACTTTGTGGCAGCAGCTAGCATTACCCCAAAAGATGATGCCATAAGTTTGGTGAGGATATGTTTTGGCATAATATGTATATCATCTTCAGTGTGTCAATGGTAGTTACTTCGGCCAGCTTTCTTATAATAAAGTCTCCTTTTGCTTTTTTCCTTTATATTTTTGGCAAAAAATATAAAGGAAAAAAGCTAAGAGAGACATTTAGCAGGTAGACCCTGCTAAAACCATTACAGCATTTGCATATTTTGGATGAACCAAGAGTTATTTTCAGTGCCATGCCATGTCTCTTCTTCAATGGAATTACAATTGATTATTATTTGGTACTTTTATCTTAGAAGATTCAACTTACAATTATTTATTCTAATCACCCAAATTCATTGCTTTTTTGCATTTCCTTTCTTATTTCAGATCTGTATGGTTTGGTGCTTTTCATTGATTATTTTCCATACTCTGTGCAACTTTACTGGAATAGCCTTCTCTACCACAGATATTTGCTCGGTGATAGGAAACCATTTTATGAAGCGATAAGTAAAGTAATGTGGAGATCCTGTAAAAAGGATGTCATTGACCAGGTAAATACCTTGAGGTTCAGTTTTTTACTATTTCTTTTTGCATTTAAAGAACCCATGCATGTCTTTTCTGCTATTCTGATTGGAGGGATCATAATTCCATACCTCATTATGGTTTGGTATTCTTGATGGAGCTGGGTAATAATAGCTTGGGAAAATAACTGAGCAATGAATAGAGCACAGTATTTTGAAGCTCTGCCTTTTCGAGTATGAAAACTTATAGGGTCAGTTGTAGCAGCCAATCAAAAGTTAGCTGCATAACAGTTGTAGTAGATCCCTCTTTCTTTCTTTCTTTAAAGTATTATTATTCCTTATGAAATCAACTGATTTTGGCGTGACTTGGTGGAATGAGGACATATACATGGTTGAACTAAGAACACATTTCAGTTCCACTAACTTTATGGTGCTGTCAAATAGTTTTGACGGCTATGGCATCAGTCTCGAGACAAACTGGAACATCCAATACAATATTGAGCCTCAGATATCCAACAAGAGGAGGAGTAGGAAGATGGGATGAGGGATTGGAGGTAGGGGGAGGGTCAAAGCATAAAAGTATGACAGCGAGTTCATGATGAGGTTAATGGGGGAGGGAGGATTGGCAAGGAAGAAGTCAGATTTTAAAACAGTTGACAATTCTTGTCAACTAAAGTTATAAATATTATGTTATTTGGCTTGAAACTGTATGAGTTATTTAACTCAAGCTTAGAAAATCCAATAATTGAACTGAGTTCCCACATTGAGGCTCATTTTTTCCCTCATTAAATACTGCAATAGACTTATGGGTATGAATTATGTATGTGTTTTGGAAACTTGTTGCTACTCATTCTAATCCTTTGCAGTCAACGTTAATATTTATTAGAGTTAATTAAGCCCTTAAGTTTGTGTTCTACATATTAAGCTCAATTGTAAATAACTACACAATTCATCCAGCTAGTGAAACATTCAGTAGGTCTGTTATGATTCTTTAATTATCATCATAATAAGTCAATAATCTTAAGATTGGTTTCATGCAGCTCTCCATTCTGCTATCCTATCCACTAGCCTTTTCATAATGTTTTATTTCTTCTCTTCTGTATCCTTTGTAAATCATTTGGTGCCGCCTGTTGCCCTTTTTCCCTTCAACTATAATTATTCCTTCCATTCCTCTTTAATTATTATCACATTTAAGTCATTTCTTTATTGCCTTTTATTTCATTTTGCAAGTTTGTCATTTTGATATTACAAGATTTGAAAGACAATGGACTGATGCTATGTGCACATTATTACAAGTCACTATAATTTTTGCTGATTGCATTTTTCTGAGTATGTGCAATGAAATACAACCTGGGGGTCTCTTTTTGTTTGATGATCGTTCAGAGTAGTTAATAGCAACCTCGCTATGGAAAATTTCTAAGAATTAAGACCCCTAGTGGTATGTCAGCCATGATTATTCCGTTCAGAATATGGAATTGTGGCTGGTTTGCAACAGTCGTGAAGATTACATCACGGTTTTACCCACAATCTTGGTGAATTGAGTGGTCATAATCTCTCAGAATAGCAGCAGAATTGGGACCCCTACTGGAATATTAGCCATGATTATTCCATTCAGAATACGGAATTATGGCTGGGTTGCAATAATCCTGAAGATTGCGTTATGATAGCAGCCTTAGTTTAGGTTAAAGCACGTGGGTAAACATCTTTATTTCAATATGTCATTTGATAAGCTGAAGATTTAAAATGAAGATAATTGTGAATTTTGCCAAAATGTTTTCTTATATTTTTCATTTTTATGGATATTTATTTTTTATTGCATATGGTCACACTGTGTTTCATTTTAAAACTTTTTACTCTGATATTTTATGCTCAATTTCAGATTCGCATTCCACCTCAGTGGGAAAAGGTGTATTGGTTAAAGTTCTGCCCTACCGAAGAACATTTTTATCGAAAGCAGCACCTCCAATGTTCCAGGAGTGCATTATCTGCTCTTGCCCCTTTTGAAGACAATATTAAGTTAGATTCCCTTGATCGGCAATCACTATCAAAGGTTAGTGGATATTTTCATGTTGAAGAATTGAATGAAGTCAAAATCATTTGAAAATCTGAATACAACAGTCCAGACTTTAAAAAACTTGATTTTAATCCATACAATTTTATTATTCGTGAAGTAGGAGTTCAGTGGTATAGCAAGGGATGTCTGGAGCCTCCCCCCTCAACCCCCTCCGAAATATAAAAACACAAATCATCTAGCTTCATCATAAGAGAAAACAAACTATTAAAAAATGAAGCTTTTTCGATTATGGAAAGTTTAAAATTAGTTTTAAAACTCTACTTAGCACCCTGTTTTTCAAAACTTTTCCCTGCTGGTTTTGGACCTTCACCAAATAAAATTCCTGGCTACGCTACTACCTCTGTTGATTCCATCTATCAAAACCCAGGATATGATTAGTATTATTGTTTGGTTTGAAATCAAGTTAACTTTTAATGAATATTCATAATTGTCAACAAGCATGTGATTTGCAGATGCTGAATATACCATAGCAAGAAAAAAAAATAATTAAGGTTTTTATTCCCATCTAGTACTTCAATTAATAGTTAGCTCATGGTATGATCGATAGGGATGGCCTGAATGTACGTGTTGGAATTGTGAAAATTTATTTTACATTTTTTTCTGCATCTAGGATTGATTATTGAATTCATTACTATTTCATTATTTCTTATAAGCATTATTCATTATTTGAAAAAAGTAAGTTGGTAAATAGATAAACAGCACACTTCAGATTATCCAGGCTAATGATGGGGAGAGATGCCGTGTATCGGATGCTGAAGGAATCGAGCCTACATGAAAATGTCCAAGCATTCTGCTGCAATACAACTGCGACCAACATTGGGAGACTCAGTTGCGCATGACCCTTATTAGAGCACCTTCTCAAAAAGGATACTTTGTTTCTAACATGGCGGTGCTGCATACTCAAGATAGTTTTGAAAAGTGTCTTCCACGCAAAGTTCGGGAAGTCTTGGGACACTAATGTTTCTCCTTTTTAATATTACAAAACCTATGGAGAATAAATCACTAAGTCCAAATACTAGCCCGTTGTGGCAATAAATAGTGGTGAATATAGCATTCAAGGTTATATATAGACAAAGTTTAGGTTTATCTAAAGAATTTTATGGTTTTACGATGAGTGAGAATGATCAACAAATATTGAGTGTATGCAACCCGCGTGCCACCCAAAGTGTCTGCCTTGGGTGGCAGGCGCTCACTTTTGGGGCCTTTTCTCGGGAACCACTGGTCAAAATTGGAAAATATTGTAGGTGCAGCATGTAAAATGTCCATTGTATCGTTGGTTACCATAGAAAATTAGTTGAAAAATACCAGCACCTTCTTATCACCATTCATATCCCAAAAATGCCAAAATTTCTCAACTTTGAGTGTGATGCGACACGTCTTCCCTTTATTCAATTGCAATAATACTTTACAGGATATGTTTTTACACCATTTGGCATAAAATGAGGTGGTGTCCCAAAATAAATTTGAAAAATCAAAAAATAAGGACCACCCTAGTGACCACGGCAGTTTTATTTTATTTTATTTTTTTTATTTTATTTTATTTTATTCTCAAACCACCGGATACAGCTCTTATTGGCCATTTTACACCGGGGTGTTCAACAAATGTAACAAGTAAACGTACACAAACGACCATGCCCTGGACTGGGGAAACCTACCCAGGCGGGACTCGAACCCGCGACCTCTTGTTTAGCAGGCGAGAACGTTACCCCGCGGCCACCGAGGCCGGCACGGTTGTTGTGCATTTGCAATATGAAGCATACTTTTAAAGATTGTGGATAACATTTTTTCGTAACTTACGATTGGTTAGCTGTTGAAGAATCTTTTAAAAATAATCAAGAATTTTTTTTCCTCGCTAATCTTCTTTTTCAATACTAGAGCAGATATCCAAGTTAACTTGAAACATTTCTTGTCAGCAAGTAAATAAAATAATTCTGTTTTACGCAGGGGATTCTAATGGAAATAATAAGCGCTTTGTAGCCTAGAATTAAAATGCAGTAATTCTGGTGATTTTGTGTCCGATATTATATTTTTAAAAGATCGCGGAAAACATTGAACGAGAGTGTAAATCATCCGTGGATAATGTACGACACAGATATGCCGCAACCGGATAATCAGGAGTCTGCTGTATTATATTTTAGCTCCAAATGTTATCTTATTATCAACTATGGGAGCAATAGTTAATTGCTCTGTAATAACCTTTGATTGTATGTAAATTGCTGCATTTCCTTTACAGATTCTGAATCCACTTCTGAGCCTGCGCCAGGCTTGTTGCCATCCCCAGGCTGTGAAAGTTAACAATAGAGGTCAGCTTCAAACACATAAGGCAGATGAATGGAGTATGGAACATCTCTTGTCCTCTCTTGTTTCGAAAGCAAAGGTAGAAGCAGAGGAAGCTCTTCGGATGTGTGTTGCTGCTTTAAATGGTTAGTTGTACTGGCCTATAATTAACCAGTTATATATGTCTTAGCATAAACTACGTATTATATTTTTTTATCATGTAGAATGGTTGGTTTAAATGTGACCATTGGTAGGGCCTAGAATTTCAAACAATTTTCAAATTTCAAAGCATCAAAATTTTTCCATTTATAAGTGGCATTGTCAGGGCATAAACAATTACAGTATTTTTAATAATTGGATGTTAAAAGGATTAAAATGAATGAATTATATTTGAGTGTATCAACAGCCATCAAAAATAAAAGTTTTTCACAAGGGCTAATTAATAAGGATTTAAATAAATAAATACATGCATAATATTCATGTATTTAGGGAATACAAAGAATATAAAGGATTGGGAATGTAAAGTATGCCCTATTGAACATATTTTCATGAGGTTAATGAAAATTGGACGTGGAAGTCGAGTATCAGAAGGAAAAATGGTTTGAATGGAAATTATTGTTCAATGCCGTATATGTCTGAATATAGTCCCCCCTTTTTTTCCAAAAATGCCTGTGGTAAAAGTAAAGGGGGGGACAATATTCAAATGCATTTTTTTAACTTTTCCCGAAACTGGAGCCTCAAAATTAGGGGGGGGGGACTATATTCAGAGGGCGACTACATTCGGAGAAATACAGTACTTTCATAGGCATGATGCCACAAATTTCTACTTAAGCTCCACCTTCTTCCTCAAACTATTGTTGGAAAAATAGGCTTTCAAATGTATGAAATACAAAATTATCTTTTATATGTTTTATTTTGCTTTTTTGTGATATGTTCCTGTGTAGACAGCACAGTTTACATTGGGTTAAATAGTACAAGTGTTTCTGAAAAATGCTGCAAAGAAGAATCATTAAGTGAATTATTTTCCATTTATTCAGCACATTATCACGGTGTATTATCTGTAAATATCAGTGACTGCATCAAAGAGTTCAAAATATAGAAAATTTGAGAAAAATAGTCCTCATTCGAAATAGCTGAGGTGCAGGTTGCCTACATCTGCTGCACCCTGCCGAGCTCTGTTTTATTTCCCTTTGTTAGAAAATGGCCCATTTGGAATGATTTTTTTCATTAGTTTTAAAAATTAAACAATTAATTTTTGGCATATTAGGGAGGTATCCTCTTTCCAAAGAAAGGTGGCAGTGCTAGTGAAATCAATTACAATGCTCATTTCTTTCTTTTGTCACGGTTTTAACTTGTTACTGATCTATTTGGATCTCTTTTCTTGTACAAGGTTTACCACCAATAATAATAGAACTGGCTTTTTTTGCTTTTGGTTCAAATTCAAGTTATTCTTCAACTTTTGATGTATACATATAAAGCAATATGTACTTTGTAACGTTTTATTATTATTTTCTGTTCTATGGTTCATAAATATTTTTGTTACACTGTATAACACGTTTTATAATTTTAAACTCGGGAGGAAAAACACATCCACATGCCATGATTATTACAATCCAACTCCCTCTCTTTGCCGTTCACAACAATCTCCGTCCACCATCACTTGCCTCATTGTTCCTCTCCCACCAATTGTCACATCAACATTCTCCGACTCAACTCAAATGAAACTCTAAATTAATTGCTACAACTTGATACAATCAATTATCCTAATCTTTAGGTTTGGCTGGAGTCCATATCATTTTGGGTGACTGGTCCCTGGCTGAGGATAAGTACAGACAAATATTAAAGTTATCTGACGAGTACAAGGATCACCTAAAAGTAGACACACTTCAGGTGAGGTTTTAGTGTCTAAAAGTAGTCTCCTATTTTTTATTTATACCACTTGACTGTAGGTAATATAGTCTTTTGTTCACAGAAAATACATACCCTCCATAATTTAGCTGGGATATTGGATAATGGCGTGTCTGCTAGTTCAACCCAACTTAGGGAGGAAGCACAAGAATTAGAGATGAAGTATTTGAACAGATGCTCTAAAAAGGTAAGCCATTAGTTACATTCGCAGTTGTAGAAGAATTCATTTTTCTTAACAGACATATCACTCACTGCAATTAGCATTCATGCATCCAACTTTTGGGAGTAAATTATGCTGAAATTTTCTCCATAAATATTTAATTTTACCTATATATACATGTGTGTGAGTGTTCATACCTCTTTTAACTAAACCAGTACAATCTACATTTTGTAAGATTTAGTCAATTTGAGAAAAACTTTTCTCATCGTCAATATCAGTTTTGATGTAAATCATTTATTGTAGAAACCTCATAACCAAGAATGTGCAAATTTTAGGAAAATTGAGAAAAAATTTTCTTACTCCTGTAATTTTGGGGTTTTTGCCCTTAATGAATAAGTTGATGCTCAATCTGAAGCCTTTTGAATAGTTGCAGTTGTGTAGTTTCTCCACCGAGCGATATATTATATGTCCTAATTAATCCTAATG
Source organism: Ischnura elegans (assembly GCF_921293095.1). Classification (NCBI taxonomy): domain Eukaryota; kingdom Metazoa; phylum Arthropoda; class Insecta; order Odonata; family Coenagrionidae; genus Ischnura; species Ischnura elegans. The sequence goes on along the minus strand of NC_060251.1, from coordinate 54,287,929 downwards.
AAATTGCTGAGAACTTCAATGATTATTTTGTTAATGCTCCTGGTAATATAATTTCAGCGTTTACCAGAAAGAATCATTCTAGCCGACCCAATGTCCCAGAAAGGGTTCTTCATTCCATTTTTTTATATCCCGTCACCAATGATGAAATTATTGATATAGGTCATTCCTTTAAAAATAAGTTATCCTCAGGAGTTGATGAAATACCGGACAAGGTAATTAAATTTGCCATCCCTTTTATCAGCAAGCCTTTAGTATATCTTTGTAACTTGTCATTAAGTAATGGTATTTTCCCAAATCGCCTCAAATTAAGTAAAGTTATACCTCTTCATAAAAAGGGAAATGAAAAGAATGTAGAAAACTATCGGCCAATTAGTTTATTATCAGGAATCTCAAAAATATTTGAAAGGGCAATGTATAAACGTGTAATGAGGTACATATTTAGAAATGAACTCCGTACTCTCTGGGCATCAATATGGTTTTAGGAAAGGCAGTTCAACATGTAAAGCTCTTCATGAATTTATTACCAAAACATTAAATGCAATTGATCGTAAACATCTGCCTATAGGTTTGTATCTAGATCTAACAAAGGCGTTTGATATTGTAAACCATGAAATTCTTCTTGAAAAGTTGAATAAATATGGAATCTCAGGTGTTGCAAACAAATGGTTTCATTCATATCTGCAGGGAAGGTTGCAATTGGTTGAAATAACTCATTTTGATTCATCATCAAATCTGAAGATAAATTATCAGTCTGCCAAATTGGAAGTCAAATCAGGTGTCCCCCAGGGCTCAATACTTGGACCCCTACTATTTTTATTGTACATTAATGACTTACCTAGTTGTATTCCTGAAGCAGAACCTGTTTTATTTGCTGATGATACAAGCATTCTTATTCATGGGACAACATTACAGTCATTAGAAAGCAGATTGCAAAATACTATGAAATCACTCAATAATTGGTTACAGGAAAATTTACTGGCCATTAATGTCCAAAAAACAGTATGCATAAATTTTAGCAAAGAGCCTATGGGTCCTGTACAATTTAATGATGCTAACCTGTCACTCGTGGATAATGTGAAATTCCTTGGAGTTATAATTGAGCCATCCTTAAAATGGTCCTCTCATATTAACTCTTTAATCCCTAAATTGAGTAAAACCCTTTACCAACCAAGGCATCTTCGTCTTAGTACTAGTTTTAATATTCTTAAAATGCTTTATTTCTCTAATTTTCACTCAATATTAACTTATGGTCTTTTATTTTGGGGAGGATCAAATCATTGTACAAAAATTTTTCGTTTGCAAAAACAAGCCATAAGGATTATTTTTAACCTGCCGTACAGAGAGTCCTGTAGACCTTATTTCTGCAAATCTCAAATCATGCCTCTTCCTGCTCTGTACATATTTGAAGCTATATTGTTTGTTAAAAGGAATATGAGCATGTATGAGTTAAATTGTGACATTCACCAATATAACACGAGATCTAAGATGGATATACATGTTGAGCAAAGATCCTCTACATTAAATTCAGATGGACCATATCACAAAGGGGTTAAGCTGCATAACGTACTCCCTCACAGTATTAAGGGTATAGACTCTCTGAATAAATTCAAAGCTGAACTGAGGAATTTTATGCTCCAAAAACCAATTTATGCATCGGAAGAGTTTTTTTGCTTTGCAAGGAGGGTCCTCTGTAAGGCAAGGTCTGCATAATACAACTGTACTATTTTATGTATATATAATGTGATATGAATGTATTGTATGATAAGGGCAGAGGCCCTTTATTGTAAAAAAAAAATTTTTTTTCTTTTCTTCTTTTTGATATGCTGTAATTCTGTAAATTTAATTTGATTCAATTTGACGAAACTATGCAAATGTTCTTGCCTAAAGTGAATAAAAAAATTATTATTATTATTATTATATTTAAAATTGTAGATTCATAATGTGCTAAAAAGTCAAAATTGAAAAAATGTCAACAATGGGATTTCTGTAATGAACAATTCATTTATTTATTCATAGCATTGATTGTATTAGTGATGATTCATGAAAATATTCTGGTGGTCCTGCAATTTTTTTGTTGATGCTCATGACTGAGTGAGAAGAGCAGGAGAAATATTATAAAATGTGAATAGCCCATTTATATGTGAATGGAACTAAAGTTAGTTCTCTGATTCATGTTGTCAGGAATATCTTTTCCATTTTCTATTTTAGGCTTCAAAATCCATGCTCCGAATTATATTTGCCTCTACTATTCCTCCTAATTGACTGTATCATTTTTTAGTCTAAGACATCTTGTAGGTAATTTTGGATTTAGATTCAAGCTTCTGCTTGATCCTTCCTGAAATTTCAAGACTTTATTGAGGTCTTCACCTTGTGTTGTTCATTCATTTTTAATAGGTACTAATGGCTAAGGAAGCGGTTTCACCCTTCACCAAAGCTGTCGAAAGTATCCTTAATGGCCCATTATTCCAACAAAAGAAGCCATGGTGGGTTCAAGTTATTGACTGTTGTACCAAGGCTGATCTTGGTTCAGAGCTGGTGCGGAAAGTAAAAAATGACTTATCTGATTATATGTCAATGGCTGGGAAAGCAAAAGTATCTTCCAAGATCAACAAGTAAGCAGTTTTGAGTACTATACCATTGTTAACATTAATTATTGTTTGTTAATTAATTATTGTTAATTGTATACCAAAAAACTATGTATATCATTGTTAATATTGATAAGGATATCAGTGTCATTTCCTTACATTAAGACCCATTATATCTTCCATTTGTTCTGTGATTACTTTGGCATTGACCTGAAAAATACCTTTATCAGGTCACTGCCAAAATAGTGTAATTTTTTGCTAAAAGTAAAAATTGCCAAGGGGATAGCTGGACATGCATTTTTTAGTTTTTAATTCTCTTCAAATCATCTTTTTTGTCGTATGCTTTAGAGTTATTGCTGTGTCTTCAGTGTTTTGGCCCGTAAAGTCCTTAATTATAACTTGTTCAAAGTAAAACAGTAAAACTTAGGGAGATATGTCATAAATATATGCAAACCTATTTTCACTGAAAAGTATTATTTCTGCTGTACTGAAGAAAATTTGACAACAATCGTTATTTAACCTGTTCTTCTGGTTAAGGTATGTTTACATGGAGTATTTTTTAACTCCTTCTTCCAAATTGAAACTAAGGCCCGTATTCATAGTCGACCCTACATATCCATCCCTACATAACAAGAGGCCCCTACATGTGTTTCTCAATAGACCCTACCATGGGCGTGCCCAGAAAGGGGCAGGAGGGGGCAGCTCCCCACCCCCAGAAGCATAAATCACAAATGCCTTTAAGGAAAACAGTATTTTGTCAAGCAAATAATTTTAAAAACTAATAAAGAGGTGTTAGTTTCCTCAAAATGTTGATTTCATTCACTTTTTCCATGCTTAAATCTTGCCTACAACTTGAATGACCATGGCTTCCCCCCCCCTAGTTTTGATCCTAGGTACGTCCTTGAACCCTACATAAGTGGTGGGGGGTAATTCCGTTGTTAAGTTCTTAGAAATGATGTAGATGATAGTGCAGCGCCAGTTTTCCTCTCTGGTTGCATAAAAAGACCTAACTATGAAACTAAGAAAAGGCGCCCGATAATTTTCGGGCATATTGTTAGGGCAACGGCTCAAGGTAAATAAACAAATGGGTGTTGTCCGCCAGGTCATATCAGTGCATTAATTATGGCTACAAATACTCTCATATCGAGCCAAAAGTAGAATCACATTGTCTGTAAATTATTTCAAAAGCGGTATGTACAAGATAGTGATAAGTATGGGGCAAATATGATCATTGACGTGAGAACTTACATTGCATCATCAGGGTTTGTCATTCGCTTTTACCTTCTGTAGTTAAGTTAATTATGTGGCAAATAGCATCATGAAAATATGTTTTTTATTGTTGTACGTAAACGATATTGGTTTCTCAAAAGCATACCAAGTGCCAAAGGTGAAAAATATTAATATATTTCCGCAGAAACAAGCTCATGTATACCACTATATTGTTCTTATTATACTTCTGCCAATTTTATTATTTATTTCATTTGATGGTTATAATGTGGTGGTACCTTTCTGCTTTGTTACTGTACATTTTAAAATGGTTCGTGTGAGCTCGTCTCCCTAAATATCCAAGGTAATGTAGATACTTTAATTGAAGCGATCAGCAGATAAAATTTGGCCGCCATGTTTTTGTAGGGTGTAGGACTGGTTCGGGTACCCTAAAACTGCCATATGTAGGGCTTGATGTGGCGTATGCCAGACGAGATCGGATTACATATGTAGGGGCTGATGACGTATCCAGGGTCGGTTAGCCCTACAGGGTTGACTAAGAATATGGGCCTATTGTTGAAGTTATTTCGGGTTTCCCACCGGATAAGGTTCTCCATCTCTGCCGACGTTTCGATGGTCGTGTCGACCATCGAAACGTCGGCAGAGATGGAGAACCTTATCCGGTGGGAAACCTGAAATAACTTCAACAACATCATACGCCGCGAAAACCTCAGATCTTTCTTCAATATGGGCCTATGCTAATGCAGCCAAAAGTGTCATTGGATTGTACAACCCTTTCCACTGGGTCAAGGTTGTAGCCCAAAGAGAAAGAATAACAATTGAGAAAATCCAAATAATCTTAATACTTTGTTCACAGTTAATTTTTTCATATTTATTTTAGAGTATTTTTAAGCCAAAATGCATTCAAAAGAAATTTTTAAAATTATGGTTTCATGTTCTGAAGAAATAAGGATAATCCTTGTGGTTAGTGTTTCAGATGAAGGTGGACTTCGTTATGTTTTATCAGAAAAACTAGAATATCTTTATAATAAAAGAGAATCTATATTATCGGAAATGAAGGAACTACTTTGTATTGAAAGTAACCCTACGGAGGCAAGCCGTTTAGTTATGATTGCAGTTGACTGTCACTTACGTCTATCTACCTCATGTGCTACGATTGTGAGTGTTGGCGCTAAAAGAAAAACTCAGTCTGACTTGTACAGCTCAGTAAATAAAGAAGGTATGAGTTAATTTTTAATTATAATTGAATTCTTTTTTAAACTATGCATGGTTTGGAATGAATAGCCAGTTGTAAAAATGAACTCTTGAGTTTGCTTTTTTCCTATCTTTTTACTTGATCTCTTGGCCTCAATGCTTCATAAAACATTTTAAAAAATATTTGCTGTAGCTACTAGGAATACATGTTTACTGTGTAATACATTAAATGCAGTACATATATTAAATCTTAATCAATATAGATATCCTTTTCTGATACCCCTGACAATTGTATATGTTATTCTTCATAAATCAATTTTGTCATAATACGTATATACAGATGTAATTAATAATTAAAGGTATCAAAATGTGAAAAAATTGAAATTAGTTTACAGCCATAATTTACTTTTCAATGTTGTTTATGGAATAGGATTCATAACTTCTCGATATTTGATATAATATTCTAGCCATGTATTCAAATTTGAGGAAAAAGGTATTCATTCCATTTCTACTTAAGTTTTAGCTTTGACAAAAATATCTTCCCATGAACTTTGCATGTGGTAATTCCTCCCCTGTTGAAATTAATTGTAGCCTCCACGCCATGATAATCTTTTTCCACTCTCTCAGGAAATAAAAGGAAGAGTGTAGCGAAGGGTCAGAAATCCACCAAATGCGACCTGTGTGAAGCAAACACTCTATTGGAGCAATACGAAGCCTATTTGTTCAAAGTGCTCAAGGAAAAGGTTGAAGGTGAGGCAGTGCTTCTTGGAGATGTTGGGGATAGGAAGGAAACTCATGACGAGGATGATGCTCAAGCTGTGAAAGTGTTTGGCCAGTTATCCCGGGGCAACTGGGCCGATGGAGAAATAGAAAGAATCCTTAAAGGTATTTGTTTTCCCTTCTATTGAACCACTATTGATTTATTTATTCAATTAAAGAATTGAAAAAAATAATGCATGCAAATGCTTTATATGGATCCAAATAAATTACCGTAATTCTCCGAATATAGTCCCCCCCCCCTCCCCTAATTTTGAGGCTTCAGTTTCGGGAAAAGTTAAAAAAATGTGTTTGAATATAGTCCCCCCTTTACTCTTACCACAGGCATTTTTGGAAAAAAGGAGGGACTATATTCAGACAAATACAGTACTGCTAAGCATATGCTTAACTGAATAAGCTACTAAAAAACTTAAGTCATCATGATTATGAATGTGCTGATTGTACATTTTTTTGTTTATTTTTTGTACTTGAGTCATTCATTTTGAGGGTAGCACAGTCTTTCTACAAGTCTGAATTTTAGTTGAATCTAATTTACTCAGTGTTTCAATCAGGAGTTGATTTTGATGGGTGAGGGCAGAGAGTACGGTGGTATAAATGAAATGCATGTGAATTTCTTGAATTCAGGAGTTTGTGGCTTTTTCATTTCTGTGGGCTACTTGGCATAGTAAGGATTTTTACTTGGGAATGTTGTGAGGCTTCACCAATTTTTGAACCAGTGACCCTATCATCTGTTGCTGATTTCTCTACTCCCTATGACACCACTTCCTGTTAGTTGCACAACAAAAATAAATGGCTGGGATGGTAAAATGACGAGAACAGTGCAATAAATAGATTATTTTTGGTAGCCTCAATCAATGATATTAAATGTACACGGTGTTGTAAATTTTTATGATTAAAAGTTTTAATGATGGATTAATATGTAGTGGGATAACAATGAAGGAGAGCTGTGTTTTAGTTATTACCTTTCCTTGATAAAACTACCAAAATTGAAAAGTATTGATGGAAAACGATTAGTCTAAATAATTGGCTTAACTTTGAGTGGATTTTGCAGGCATATGAGAGTTATATTCAACAAATAGTCCAATTACTCGTTCAGACACGTCATCAGTTATTGAAAGTCATTGCGTAAGAGAAAATCTCAAGATTTTAGCTCTGGAACTTTTGAGTAATTTGATGTGAAATTCATGCATTATTCATTATTAAGTAAGTGTAATGTTACCAATTTTGTCGTCATATTCTTCAATTGCATGAGTTACTTTGGTACATAATGACTGAGTAATCTTACATTGTCCATTTTCTTGCATTAGAGTATTCATAATATTTGATTTCATTTTTCATAATTGCTCTAATTCCTATGATTTTATTTCAGTGATACTGGGGTTTGCAAAAACAAAGAAGTTTAATCAGGAACTCATTCGACATGGAAATAATCAAATTAAATTAATGGAGGCTATGAAGAAAGAGTATAAGGTAAAATATGTATTTTTCCTTAGGCCTTTTCTTAGAGCATACATGCCTCTTTTTAATTTTTCCAGATTTTGCTTGTACCAAACCTGATTGCATGTTTTTCATCAGAGTCATATTTATATTTTCAGTACTTGAGGGTAATGTGGCGGCAGTTGAACGACCAGGTTTCTGCAATAGATGAACTTAACATGGCCAAATTACGCTTAGGATTAAAGGAAAAGAAAGAGGTAGCAGAAGTAGAGCAGAAGAATAAGTCAATGAAAGGCTTAAGTAATAAACCTGAATCGAAGGTGGAGTCCATTCATCTTCTTGGACAACATGAGGTCAGTCTCTGGGGATTGATATTTCCTTGACCTGGATCCGCCCAAAATATTTTTTTTAGATTAATAATTGATATTCTAGAGGAACGCTAAGGGCCTCTTTCTTTACTACATTCTGAAAATATTACATCGATCAGTTGTGTAGTTTCCGAGATCTCGAACAACTAATTTGTGCTCCTATATTTACATTTTCCCCCATTTTATTCTAATCCTTTTGTATTTGATCCTGGTTTACGGTAATTTTTAGAGAGCAGTCTCTTCAAAAGTGTACATGTGATGTTTCACTGAAATTGAGTGGGAGATGGTGATTCTAATGGTATGGATAATGTTTCCATGATTTTAATTTGAGTTTATATGTAATACTTTGCCAGCTGGAACCGTATGCAGATCGTTTGGCAGTTGAGCTTGCTAGTGGAAGCTGTGATCTTAGAAAAAGAATGGGTCAATTGTTTTATCTGCAAAATCTCGTGAAGGCAAACAGTGGTCGTCATGGTGGTGTCAATCCAGACCCATGCCCAATTTGCCATAAAGTTCTTGGAGAAAAGGTGAGTATCCTTAAAATTATATTCATCATCATTTTTTATTTCTTTGAACTATCCTTTCATTCAAATAAAAAAGTTTCCTATGTCATTCAAGTTCAACTTAACTTCAGTATTTCCCCAAAAGTTAATTATACTGCTCATAGTCTCCACTCAGCTGTTTGAATCCTGGCAGAGAGGTTTAGTTTTCTTTATGTAAACATGCGAGCATACTATTGAGTGATTTTGATCTTTTATCTTCCTTATTATCTGGAAATAGCTTTTATTTAATTTGAAATAAGCTCTATGATATATTTTTAGGTTAATGTTTAAGGAAAATGAGGATAAATATTTCCTATCTGAGCAAAAAATTTCAGTGCCAGTTTCCCCCAATACAGGGTAATCTTGCAGAGCAGGATTCTCCCATATCTGATTCTGAATCATCCTTAAACGATTTATGAAAAGTGCTTGTAACTGTGTGAAACTCTTGGTTTACTGCTGAATGAAGTACTTTGAGTCAAGCATTGAATTAAATTCTCTTGTATGTGTGTATTTGTAATTATGGTCAAAGGAAATAGCATATTAATAAGAACCTCAGCTGAAAATAACAACCATAGACAATGAAGCAGCAAATAAAACAATCTATTGTGCTATACAGCACTGCATGTCGTTGCTTTTAATTATCTTGAATTATACCCATCAGGAAAGGTTAAATTTAAGTATAGTAGTAACTTGTTCTGTATTCTCTGTAAAAACATAGTCGTATAATTTTTTATTGCTTTCTCTAACTTTTAATAGTAATTTTCTCTACCCAAACCCCATAAATTACGCACATGAAAAATTCCACTAACTGTTGACAGGGTTACCACTCAACCTTGAAAACCTTAAAACTGTGAATGAGCCGTGAATTTCACATGCCGTGAAAAAAACTGGAAAAAGCCGTGAATTTCGTCCTAAAAGCCTTAAAATCTCTCAATCTTGATTTTACAATCGGAGAACTACAAATGACAGATTAAAAGAAAAATTGGATATTTCGCTCATATTTCAATGTCAGTCACGCGCAGACATGGTCACAGATTTATCTGGACACATATATTTGAAGCACGATTATTGGTGCAATATGGTCATGTAGACACATTGACCTTTAGCCTGTACCAAAGCCGGAAGACTGGTAACCTAAGTTTTCATTAACACTTGCGAAAATTCAGACACTTCTTAACTTCTCTGGCACCCTGGTCCCTCCATTTTCCTTCTCACAACCTTTAGCGTGAGCTGAATTTTGCAAACGATATGTGACGTCAGGAGGGATAGCACTTTCATGGCTGCATTTGTATTCATGGTGTCTGTGGCGGTCGTTAAATTTTTTAGTTCATCATCATCATCACTGGTCAACAATCCTAGGATTGGTTTGACGCAGCTCTCCACTCAGTTCTCCTATCAGCTAATCTTTTCACTCCTACGTATTTCTTCTCTTTCACATCTCTCTTTACTTGTTCCATATATTTTGTTCGAGGTCTTCCTTTTCCATTCTTGCCTTCCACTTGTCCTTCCACGATTGTCTTCATCAGGCCATCATGTCTCAAGATGTGGCCTACAAGGTTGTTCCGTCTTCTTATTAAGGTTTTCATGAGGCTTCTCTTCTCTCCTACCCTCCTTAGGACTTCCTCGTTACTAACTCGGTCGATCCATTTGATTTTCATCATCCTTCTGTAGCACCACATTTCAAAGGCCTCTATCCTTGCTTTCTCTGCTGCGGTCATTGTCCATGCCTCACTTCCGTATAGGAGCATACTCCAATGGAGGTTCTTATAAATTGTGAATATTTTTTTAGTTAACGTGCATTAATTAATTCGTTGGTTAACATGATTGTTATGTGATCAATATTTCTGCCTAAAGTATTTTATCTACAAACCGTGAATTTGAAGACATTTAGACCGTGAAAACCTGGAAATAACCGTGAATTTTATAGTTTAGATTGAGTGGGAACCCTGGTTGAGTGTTAGATTATTGTTTGTGGTACACACATTTTGCAGTCTAAATGAGAGAAAAAACTGTTTGCTTTGTGAGAAAGTCATAGCAATGGTGGAGAAATACGTTCTAGTGAAGTAGTAATAAATTTAACTCAACCCTTAACTACCTTGCCATATGGCAACCATGGTCAGTGGTGGGCTAAGCAATCATATTCCTTGGTTTCTAGCTGTGGAATTCATCATAAATCTTATTCTGCCTTTTTTTTATTTACAGTGGAGTGTTCTCCATTGTGGCCATTGCTACTGTATGGAGTGCATCAAGACTGTAATTGCTCAGTATTGTTCTCGAGGTCGCACTATCAAGTGTGCAATCTGTCGAGAAATCACTCATCAATCTGAGGTTTCATATGTGGATACTAGTGGTGGGCCCCCTGGTGAATCCTGTGAAGAAGGCAAAGGTGAAGCAAAGATGCAAAATATAAGATTGTGAAAATGGATGTAGAACTCAGTTCAGTTATTAATGTATTTAAAAATTTTGCCTTTTTTCCCAAGTATGTATATGATTTGGCTTGTCACAGCATAAAGTACTTTTAAATTGTCCTGTATTTGAGGTTTTTGTTGCTTAGTATTTGTAGTATCAATAAAAAATTGACCATATTTACTAACTAGTCAGCTCTAATGTTTGCAAATTTATGTTTCCTTTATTCAAAAATTTTCTAGAAAGGACTTACCGCTGTGTTGCTTATGTTTGTTGAATTTACCGTTAAATTTATGTTATAATAATCTGTGTTTTTTTGCAGATGAAAAAAGTGGACCAGAGGAAGGAGAGTCTAGTAAAGCCATTAGAAAACTGTTTGAAGTCAAGGGGAGTCATTCGACTAAAGTGGAAGCTGTTGTGAGAACATTACTTTCATTAATTGATCATGATCCTGAAGTTAAAGTTCTGGTTTTCTCTTCGGTAAGTTAAAGTTCTGCAATTGTGAGTGGTGAAACTCAGGAAAATCTATTTGAAATTAAAACTTATAGTATATGGTGCCTATTGTTAAATTTTTAAGAGAAAGGAGGAACTTAAGAGGCTAGGGAAAGTTTCCAAAGTATGGAAATTCCAGTGTAGAAAAAGTATTCCTCCGAACTAAGAGGTTTGGGAAAGTTTCCATAAGTATGGAAATTCCAGTGTAGAAAAAGTATTCCTCCGAACTAAGACCTGAGGTTGATACATGTTATTTTATTTTAGTATTTGTAGCTTTAATTGGTACTTAAGAGTTTATATTTTCCTTTTTTTCAGTTCTCTAACATTCTTGAAATCATTGGAAAGGCACTAATTGTAAATGATATCAAATATGCTCATGGTAAGAACCACACACAATTCCAAGAAAGTATCAATCTGTTCAAGGTGAGTAAATAGGTATATGCATGTATTAATTATTTTTGTTTCATTTGGAAAATGCTGCATCACTGTCATTATCTGCTTGACATTTAGCTCCATCTCAGTGTTATCAAGAGGTCGAGTCTGGCCTGATTCTCACTCTGAATCAGGGGAATAAATATCCGTTTCCCCATTGTTGGGGCTGTCAGAATTTTTGCTACTTCGCAAACAATTTTCATTCTGTGGGTCCTTCAAAACTTTGCATTTCTTTAAGTTTGATATGCGATTAATATTTGCTGTATAAATGCCACAGGATGCCCACTCGTAGCAGTAAATTTAGTGTACCCTCTAGAGCTGAAAACCCTGCACGATCTTTTCACGATGTTCACCTTTGAGGTGCTGACGTGACAGCACGATGCTTAAGAATGAGAAATGCAAACATGAGCATTGTAAAAATTAGTCATTTAGGGAGAAACTCACCTGCCTGCTGCTTGATTTTGACCAAGGGTTTCACATGACTTACTCATGGTAAAAATCAAGGCCACTCAGTACCCCTTAGACTCGCGACCAGGGTGGAGAGGGGAAGATAAAAAGTTCGTGTAAGAGACGCTCCCCCATTTTCCATTTTCGGCTGCAATTTCTGGGAAAAATTTCTGGTCTCTTACACGCCTTCATACGGTATCCTTGTGTAGGCTTTAGCGGTGTGGTGAGGATTCAGCATGGAGGTTTTTGGGGTTACTACCGCATAGATTCATCTCTGCAGACGACAGGTCAGTATCCTCAGTTGATGAGGCCCTAAAAAGGACCGCAGAACCTGCTCTTGGAGATATGGAAAAACCTACGGCTTCCACCTTCCTACCGTACGTTGGAGGGATGGGTGAAAAGATAGCGCATGTGCTCTCGAAGCATGGCATAGTGATAAGGTTCACCTGTTCCACAAAAACCTCCAGCTTCCTTAGCAAAGCCAAAGATAAAGTCCCCGCAGGAAACCATTGTGGGTGTACCGAGTCAATTGCACCTGTTGCAGAGCATTTATCGGACAAACTTGAAGACTCCTCAAGGTGCGGGCTCCAAGAACATTAAAGAGCCACAAGGAACCAACAACTGCGAGCACACATGGAGTGGGCTGAATCACAATCCCGACTACGACAATGCAAAAAAAGTCATTGCCAATGAAAAGAGATACTTCCCTGAGATCATTAGGGAAGCTATAGAGATAATGAAGACACTGAACAACCTCAATAGAGAGGACAGATACCAGCTCCCTAACACATGGAGGAGAGTCCTCAAGAGTAATCCCGGAGAGACAGGACAGAGCCAGGAGGTGCAGATCAATGAGAAGCCACCCGGTCCTCCTGAACCAGCCAATGAGAAGACACCGGCCTCCGACAGGGTGTACAAGAGACGTGTGATACCACAGATCTTCTCTTCATTGACCTGAAGAAGCCTGCTGCAATGCCGGCAAAACTGCCGTCTGCAGAGATGAATCTACGCAGTAGTAACCCCGAAAACCTCCATGCTGAATCTATTTATATGGTTTTTATAAAATGTGTTGCATTTTCAATGAAGGATTCTGTGTTAGGCATGAAAACTTGAATGCCTAGGGACCACAAACAATAAATTTGTAATACTTTTTACACTTAAAAGTGATCACCTACTCAAGGTCTGTGCTTGCTTGAATTTCATGCATGCTCAGTGCAAATGCAAGAGACAGATGATTTTTTTTCACAGGTTGAAGGGTTAGGTAATGCTGTATTTATTGTATTTGTTGCTTGAGAGAATATTGTAGTAGCTGTATTGAAATAAAATATGATTACCTAGCAGTTAAGATTATCTGGTCATCTGTTTTTAAAATTAAATGGAATTTAAAATATTTTATTTGTGAGGAATAAAAATCACTATGAATGTGCCACAGTCATATTCTCAATTCATTCTTTTTGAGCTGTATGATTTGAAATTTGTAAATGTGAAGCAGGGATGGCCTTAAGATAATATTTTGTCTGTGTAATATATACATGTTTTCTTTTAATAGGCTTTAATGAGTTATCAAGCCTGGGCATGATTTCATAATTAATTTCTATATCACCTCGTTGACCATAGTAGGTTACCAACTTTGTAGGCTAATACAGTAAAACCTCTTTACATCATAATGGAGGGGACCAAAATTTGGGCAATTTGGTGCATGGAGGTTCACTATAGAGAGATTTCAGTGATAGGCACTATTTTTTCATATCCTTCGGAAATGAAGGCACAACTGTCTTTTAAAGCATTATATTTATGTGTTTAAACAAATATGCATGCGTTAGTGAACATGCATTTATTATTTAATAATTACAGAAAGGGAGTGCTATCGCATGATTTTTTGTAGTGATTCGAGAGAAAACGATGTGATCTCTCTTAATTCAACAGTCACTTAAAATGATTTGGATAGTTGGATACCTTTTTTCTTGTTTGCTGTTAGGTATGCTCTCATATGGAACAAAATGGCCACAACCAATGATTAACGTGAAAATTACAGCATAATTAAGGTGTATAAGAAAAAAATACGTGTGAAACATTTATCGCTGAAAATGTCATTCCATGCATGTAATCGCGGCTGCATTAATGGTCTCTAATTTTCTCGGTACGATTTTCGGAGGTAGTTTGGCTGTCTCGGGGGTATGTCCTTGGTATGATAAGTGGAGGTTTTATGAGATAAAGAGGTTCACTACAAGAGGTTTGCTTATAAATTTACATGTAAATCTGATGGGACCGTAGGGGTGGTATGAAGTATGGAGGTTTATGATGTAAAGAGGTTCACTACATAGAATTTTTACTGTATATTTAAATATCTTAATTTTTTCAATTCATCCAGGACCCAGATCGAGATGTTACAGCTCTACTTCTTAAGGTTAGTTCTGGATCCAAAGGTCTCAATCTTATAGAGGCAACACATGTACTGTTGGTTGAGCCTAATCTTAATGTTGCCAACGAACTCCAAGCAGTTGGCAGAGTTCATCGTATAGGACAGACAAGGTAATTATCACTATGTAAATCTCTTGTGAAATCTCTTATAAAATGTGACCAGTTAGATGTCATCCTCATACTTCTCTAAGGCATTACGAAGCTCTTCATTTTATAGAGAAGGAATTCAAAATTTGTACTCTCAAAATGTGTCTTGTATGTCTGATATTAAATATATCTCTGCTGTCATTTTGCACCCCAACTGATCGACAAAAATGTGGGATTGAAAGTGTGGAGAAATTTAAGGGCTCAAATAATTTCTTTTTGTCCAAAATGAATTCAAAACATGTATTGTTTCACCAACAATACATATCTCTATCTTCACTCTCATTTTTCTCCACAATCCTCAGCAAGAATGTGTGTGATCGAAAGTATTTAGAAATTTACTAGAGATGGATCAAATAGCAGATTTCTCGAACTCGAATATCGAATTTGAATATTAAATCATTGCTCAAATATTCGAATTCCTCGAATTTCGATTACCTCGAATAATATAAACAATGAATGCGAGAATGTTTGACTTGGTTGCCTTTGCAGCAGGAAACACAAGATTTTGGTGAGTAATTGTGATTTCCTTTAAAGCAATCAAACAGGAATTTAGCTGATTAATGGAATATTTTCATTTTATGGAAACAATTTGGGCATATAGTTGATTCAACTAACATCTCTTTCATATATTCTATGGGGACACACCTCCTCGCGAAAAAATTATTGCATGCTGTCTCGGCATTTACACACCTATGATGGATTTTGATGCATACATTCTTATCTACCAAAGGCTGTTTCAGTGGCACGCCCATTTGATACTCGGCTTCATCCAAATTCTTATTTTTAACAGGTAGCTCCCTTTACCCCCACTCATAGTGTCAAGTGCTAGCGGACAATCCAAATCATTTTGCAAAATACACGCGCTTCTCCAGCGGATTTTCTTCAATTATTTTCAGTCCATCTCTCGAAGTTCTCACGAGATAGCAGATGAATTCGAATTGCTAGCAGGGAGAAACCAAATATCCTAAGAAAATATCCCTTCGTCTGTGGCAATAGAGATTTATAGCATGACTCATAAATTGTAACTTTGTACATATATGTTTTCGGAAAAAATGCAGCATCAACTTCAGAGAGCTCAGCTGCGAGGATATTGAGTTTCGCCAGAATGCTAAGTCTCTGTCGTATTTCTTCATCGTTCCAACATTTATTTTCTTGCGTAAAATGCTTAAATAAAGTCAGAAATACGCCGTGTTTGGTCTTATTCTTTTTGAAATTACGCGCCTATTACTAATATTTCAATCCAATAAAGGTGTAATATCAATTGCCGAAAGTCATTGTTAGACACCTTTTGTGCTAATTGATGACTCATGCAGCGGTTGACCTCCGGAAATGGGGAACTTCGAAGCAGGTTGACAGAAAAAGGTCAGTGGGGTAGAAAGAAGGGAGGGTGAAACACGATTCTATTATTCTCCTGTAACTTGATATTTTCTTTTGAAGCTTTTGTTTTATGGTCTGGGGCCTTTTGTTTGATTTCGGAGAGGAGGAAGTGTCGGAGGATGGGCCGAGGGCTGGTGGATGGAGGGGGTAGCGGATTTTGGGAATTGTGCTACGTAGTTACTATCCCACGGCACTGAGGTCCTCCTGGTGGGGGGAATCGGGGATATTTGGATTTTTTCACCCGATTATTTTCGGTTCCCCACGTCGAACTCTTTTCACCGCTCTAATCCATGAATTTGATGTAATTCGTCAACTTATCTAAAACGGCGCTGTATGCACTAAACGATTACAGTTCTCTATATTTGTCCAAGTCAACTACCAACGACGTGCGTGCGATAGTGTATGACGCGAAATTCAAAGTATTCGAGGTATTCGAGACGGTACCTTTAGCATAACTATTCGAGACCTCAAATATCGAATTCTTTCCAGTATTCGAGGTATTCAAGTATTCGTGGATATTATTCGCACATCACTAAAATTTACCATGGAGTTTTAACCTCAGCTAATTTTTACTGTATAAAATCAACCATTTCGAAGCCAGAAGTGTATCAAAATACAGAGCCAATTTAGTAGGCTTATTCACCTTAAAATATTATTGTGTATGTTACGGTATGATATAACATGTAGCTTTATTTAGAGTCATTAAATTTAGGCAAAGGAATGCACCTTGTTTGTGCTTTGCATGCTATGTTTAAAATTTTCTCTAAAAATAAAGCTTAATTTATTGGAAAAATGTAAATTCAAGGAAATTTAAATGTTCTTCTATATGGTGTTGTAGACACGTCAAAGCATTCTGGTCAAGCAAGCAGTATGGTTCCTCAGCTATGTTTAATTATCTTGATATCCTCATGGGCATTGTGGTTTTAGTCTATTTGTTCCATAATAATTGAAAGCATGTCAATGCAGCAAAATATGTCCATGGAATGAATTAGTATGGATAAATTTTGACTGAATGCCCTTTTGGTTTGGTGTTAGAATTGTGTGAATTTGATTAATAGTAGGGTAGTTTCCTTCATCAAAGAAAACGAAAGGCATTGATTGTGATTCCTTACCCACCATTAGTGTATTCATAATGTACAAATTATTTGGTTTTAGAAATACCAGTTTAGACGAATGGCAAGGGTCAATTTTATCCTCATTTGAAAAAGGCCAGATTGGCGCCCATGCGATGCCACTCCACGTGACGTCACAGGGACCTAGTTTCTATACGAGTAGATAGGAGTTTTACATCATCTGCGGTTACCAATGCATGCATGAGGCACAGAGCTCAGGGAAACATCCCTTAATAATCACCTATTAAAACTGCCTAAGGTCGGAAAGTTTTCTTCGTTTGATAAGGTATTAATAATCCTTATTTAAGCCAAGAGCTACCAGCTAGCATGGTACTCCGCTACCTGCTAGCATCCTGCATCGTATCAGCGCTCATATAACATAGCGTAATTCTTTTGGCTTTGTTTTGGAAATTCCCTAGATTTTCAATGCCTGATTAGAAAACAATCACCTTTTTTGTGTCATTGATAGTTTAAGTAATATTATTCTTATAGTATATGGTTGAGCTGATCGGAGTTTCTTATTTCACAGGCCCACTGTTGTTCATCGATTCTTAGTTCGCAATACCATTGAAGAGCGTATTCACAGTGTCCTTCATGGAGGGCATCACAAACAGCTCGGCAGTGATTCCTCGACAGCTCCACAAGTTACAATAGGGGATCTAAGACTGATCTTTGAATCAGAATCAAAACAAGATGGTAGCCTCCCGTCAAGTATAATAGCCTCTTCGACTGCCAATTCAGGTGAAGAGGATGAAGATGAGGTTATTGATTAATTTTCTTTTTCAATTAATTTTTTTTTTAGCAATAACTAACTGATGACAATGCATTTAAATGCCGAAAAACATTGATCTCATGTAGGTACAATATATATCATCAAGATATAGAAAAGACACTCATAGTTATTCTTTTTATATTGCACTTTTTCTACAAGGTTTTTTTAATTGCTGTAAATATGTATCCTTGATTGGTGATTTTTAATAGATAAATTTATATATTTATCATATAAAGAAAACCATTTAAAAAACATCAGAACTCAAATGCTTTGTGAGGAACACTTTTTTTATTTTGTATGCATTGGGTCTCATGTCACCAAACAAGGTATTTCACCTAAGTACCTGTATTATTTGAATAAGCATTTTCTTTTGGTTAAGGGCCTTCTGAAGCATTAGATTTAATCATTGTCTAATGCTTTCTCATTATTTTCAGGAAGAACAGAGTTTAAACTTATGTAATCTTGTTTACTGAAAAGTTGAATGGTTTAATTAATGAAATTAGTACGTTGGTCATTTATTTGTTCCTTTTCCATGTTTTAAAGCAATTTTAAATTTGGAAATATTTTAGGTCTGAGGAATTTTTTTAAGTTTGAGTATTAGTGATCAATTTCAAGGAACCTATTTTTTCTCCTTCTGTCATTCATTTAATTTTTAAACCATGATGCAACTGTGTACATATATGAATAATAAATTTTTTAAACAGAATCTATTTTTAAAATCTGTCAAATGGTTGAGTTGGTAAACACTACCAACGTTTATAATTATATTGTCTATGCTTTTTGGTCCACTACATGGATTCATTCAAATCCAATGACCATGCTTTTAACTATTTGCATTTCAATTTATTTTTCACATTTGTTTTGTCTTAAATTAATTCTTTTAGTGTATTAAGATTTACTGGCCTTGCTTATCATATGACCTAAGACATTTAACCTGCTCCAAGAACCTTGCTCGTTCACTGTAATCATCTCATCACCTTCTTCCTCGTCTCAGTTTCCTACTTGCCGAAATGATTTGTAGCATGCATGTTATAGGTAACCCTTTTACTCACTAGAGCTTGGATTGTACATGGTCTAAAAACAGCATTACAAACATATTTTCCCATGTACATAATAGGCTCTACAGTTAATGACTTAGGTGTTATTTTTTACTATGAAACCTTAATCCTTGAAATTTGTCATTATGCTCTACTGTTAACCCTTGGCATTGAATACTTCATTTAAATGGTAAGTTGTCAACTAAATTTTTAAAATATATTAATGGGTTGTTTAAGGTTGATCATCAATGGTAGTCATTCATTGCCTGTGGTTTTGGATTGTAAATGGTTTTCAGTTATCGAAATTGTCAACATCAATTTCTGGCAATAGCCAATATTAAAGGTATAAGTTCATCATTGACTGGTGAAAGTGATGTAGCCATCAGCAATGAAGTACATAATCACTGACTATCAAAGTAAGTCATCCATACTTGGGACTAGGATCTAAATTTTTATTTGAAAAGGTATCAATATGTTTAACAATCAAGCTAGCCAATGCCTAACCATTCAGGGAAAAAATCATTCAAGAAAGAAGAATTATTTTTAAGACAGTTAAATTGGTGTGATCAAGTCTGTCTATTTATTTTCTCATGTTAATGTTATTAAGGATCTCAACCTCTCACTCCTAGTACTGCTTAATCCTGTGACCTCTTCCATGTCTGAACTGCCTTTTCTTACTTTCCTCTCATGCCTCTTCACCCGTCCTTGCCTATGCAAAAATGAAGAAACACCATAATCTCTCCAATGCCTCAATCTTTTCCCCTAACACCGTGGTTATGGTCAAAAGGAATTTTAAGATGTTACCTAAGAGCATACTCTGTTAATCTACATCTTGTAATATCCATTCTTCTAAACATTACAAGAGCTCTCTCTTCAAGAGCCTGTAATGAGCAAAAAGGATATTGTGGTTCAAACCTCTCAAATTTTTTGGGAAATATGTTATTTAAGTACTCCCTCCCACTGAAACCCATTCTAACATGGATCCCCCTCCCAATTTTTTCTTTTTATGGCCTAGAATGTTCACATAAAAACCATGAATTGTTTCTGATGCCATGGGAACCTAAGGTTGCCTTATGTATTTTGCATCTCTTTCTAATGCATCGGCTGTTACAGATAATTTTCTCCTCCACTCCCTCTTCCAAAAATATCCAATTTTGTATAAAATAATGATTTGGTAAATGTTTGTCATAAAAACACCCTCTTCCAAAAATATCCAATATTGTATAAAATAATGATTTGGTAAATGTTTGTCATTAAGACACCAGAAGCCTGTAATTTGTAATAGTGCCTATATTTTTATATGTTCAGTAAAGTTAGATTTTTCATTAAAGAAATGGTACCAGTATCCATCATTGAAACATGGCAAGGAGAAGTTATACTTTTTCTATGGATGGCTATGAACATCAAGATTCTTTGCCCAGCAATATTTTATTAGATCTGATGTTGGTGGTGGGCCTCAAGTGATGGATTATCAACTGTCAGTGGTTAATGATATATGATTAATGATAATGGTTGCCAATGCAATGGCGATCAACCAGGAAATAATCACTGCATGTACTAAGGTTATATACTACTTCATATAAAGGTATCAAAATTACTGACGATTCTAAATGCACAGAGATCCTGGCAGTGTGCCTCTTTAAGTGCTAATAACATACGTATGCACTTGCTAGTAAATAGGTATTTTCAGATGTTTTATATATTTATATCTTCCGAGTACATATTTCTACCTTGACTCTATTAAAACCTCTGTGTCACTCAATGTCACTTTTTTTATAATCCAATAACCATCCGGAAGTTCTTTGAAAAGTTCACTCATCATTCTTCTCATTGCTTTAGTGAGGAATGTAATAGTTACGTATAAGAATGAAAAATTTATTTTTTTTGTTTTACATAAATGTTTTAATTAGTATTTTTATCTCTCAGTTATTTGTAATTTTCTGCCATAATACATGAGCTAAATAGATTTTAAACATACACATTTCAAATAATGATGGGGACCAGGGTGAGCAAAATGACTTGCAATCAGACATCTCCCCTGGTTTGCCACTAGCATCACACTGCCACTTGTATCTGTTTTTTTTTGTGTTCGCGTACAATATCTCAATGTTGTCTTAAGTTAGTGATATTTATACCTCAAGACCATTGGCAATTGGTAGGCCATAAACAATCCATTGGCCAACGACAATTAGTATTAGTCTAACAATCAATCAACCTTCAACCTTCGGAGTAATGTTGCAGATCGATACCTCCACTGCATATACGCTCAACAATCGCCCACCGAATAGAATCCGCTCATCTACTACTATAAGGGCTATCTAGATGAGTGGATTTGATTCGGTGGGCGATTGTTGGTCGTTTATGCAGTGAAGGTATCGAGATGCTTACCTTTGGCATTTCTCTATTAGAATGGCCTAAAGCTGACCATTGAATTACATTTTTGTCTCTTGTGCCAAGGTCTATCCATCTACTTGCCTTGTAAATGCTGGGTAGTGGATCCATTAAGGGGTAATTTCTATTTCGGAAAATTTATAAGCAGAATGAGGTTAGAGATCTAGTTTTCATAGGTTTAGTTTTATAAAAGATGTATGCAAAATCTTGCTGGATGACTGTGACTCCAGCCACACCTAAGGCTATATCTGAGCATGTTGCAGCTGGCCTGATGCTTTTGTTTTTATCTGTGATCTTTTTTTTTCAGCATTAAATGTTAACTGTAATTTTTTATATGGTTGATGAAACTTCACAAAGCATCTTTATGCTCTTTGTTACCAACATGTGTGATGCCTAGAACATTAAATCTTTCATGTGTATTTGCTATGATTCAATTTTATTTACATACCTAACTAAATTATTTTGTCCTTTCCCTTTGGCTCTAACCTTGCCGCTGTAGGAAGGCTTGTGCATTCCTATAACTCCTAGAGCTGCACTGGTGGCATTAATTCTCAATTGCTCCCATTAGGACCACCTTGCCAAATAGGTCAAAGGGTAGGAGCCAGATGAAAGGTAGTCCACATGATGGTGTCATGTAAAAAACACTGTTGGAATGGAAGTGGGAAACCCAAACCAACTATCACTTTCCTGAAAATGCGGAGTACAATCAAAAGAGCTTCGTAAACTAATTGAACAGGATCCGTCCATAAAGGGCGGGTGTTGTTCACTGCATCGCGGTTGGCAAGGTCCTCAAGGTTGCCAACATGTGCGAAACCCTTGCAGGCACTTCTCATCTGCTGCAGTATCCAAGTGAGAAGAAAAGAAGAAGACTAAGAAGATGGAGAAGAAGAAGGCAGCAATGAATGTAGGGACATGAAATGTCAGGGCATCAATGAGTGATGGCAATCTAGAAAATGTCATAAGGGATATTGAGAAAGAGAGTTTAGATATCTTAGAACCATGCGAAATGAAGTGGAAGAATGGTGGGGACTTCTGGAGTGATAAGTATAGGTTATATATAGTAGTGGGTAGTGGCGCAGTGAGGGGGGGGGTTTTGGGGGATAAACCCCCCCCCCCCCAGGTTTTGGATAAGTTTTTAAATTTAATCCATTTTACTTAATGGATTAGTATTACATAGTTCCAAATTTACCCCTGTGCTTTGCCCTCTTACCATTGCCCTTCCTAACTAATGTGTATGCTGAAGAGATGTCAAGAAAGGCTTGGAAAGAGAGTCAAAACTTTAAATTTGGGAAATATCTTAGTTAGATTTGTGAATTATTAGCCATTATTTACTCAGCCAGCAAAAGCTTGCAGTCAATACTCAATTATGTAAGTAAATAGTTTATGTAATATGACATGAAAGTTGATAACAAGATCTTAGTCATGAGAAATTGTATGCCATAAAGAGGAATTAATGTACTTCTAACCTATTTAATTCAGTGCCCCATCTAAAACACCCTTAAGGCAGTAAGGGATTCAGAAAACTGTGTTTGAGGGAAGCATATGTGTTTGGCCTACGAATGACCTGATAAAAGATTGTTGCATATAAGCGTAAAGAAATTACTAGTAGGTACTTTATAGTGCAGAAACATGGATGTTGAGAAAGGATGATACGAAAAGAGATGTTCAAGATGTGGCTATTCAGGAAAATGGATAAGTTGAGATGGATTTCGAGGAAAAGGAAGGAGGAAGTGCCATTGGTGAGTGAAGAGAGGAAACTTTTGAGGGAGATGCAGAGATGATGGTGGATGTGGATTTAGCAAGTTCTATAGGCCGTTTTACACTGGGCATTTACTTGCGTTATCTGACATGTGCACAAAGGTGCAGTCAAAAATTGCATCCTGTATAGCGATGAATTGCTAGAACACACATGAGAATGTGTGGACGTGAGATGGCAAAATAGTCCCTGTTTTAATTTCCTTCATGTAATTCTATGCCATGAAGAGAAATTAATGTACTTGCAACCTGTGCAATTCCATATGCCCGGTGTAAAACAGCCTTAAGACAGGAAGGGACTCAGAAAACTGTGGGAGAGGGAAGCATATGTGTTTGGCAAGTGACGGAGAGGACGGGGTTTCGTGGGTAGAATGATATGGACAGGATACAATAATTGCAAGGACATTAATAATTAAAGCCGACTCTAAGCAATTAGTGCCCTCGTGATGATAAACATGATTTAACTCTAAGTGAATGCTATATTTTCAGTAGATGGCTGTTTTAAATGCCTAATCCCATTAAATAATCTCCATAATTTTTGTTCGGCATTAAAAAATAATTGTGTTTTCTTTCAAGCTTGCTTTAAAATGTTAGTCCGAAAATCATGTAATTTTCAAATCAGTACTTCGGATTTTAAAGGAATTTACCCCATATTTGGATGGAAGCTCTGCCCAATCTAATATTTTTATTTTTGGGGTGATAATTGTTGATTGCGCAGTTTTTTAGTATGAATACGCCGTATTAAATGTTTATATTTATCACAGGAAAAATGTAGCGAGTTACCACATCGGTTTAAAATGTAAATTGCTGACACTCGAACTTTTTGTGAGGAATTATTTTCTCACGGACCTAAGTACCACTCTATTGTTGTCTTGGTTACCACGTCGTTATAGTTGCGTAGATTGCTGCGGTGGTGTTACGATTGGTCATGGTAAATTTGTTCCCGATTTGCGCTCTTGGAGAAAGAGAAAAGTCGTCGCTGGAAGCGTACAGTTATTCATTTAGTTCATGAATACATTTTCTCGGAATATTCTTGCGTGAGACTAAGGTATTGATCCTTATTATCTGCTGCTTCGTGACGACCGAAAAATCGATTTTTCGTGAATCGGTAGCGGTGGTATTTTGAACGCCTGGGCATAAGTCGTTCTTCCGCTGCATAACTTCTGTTCGCGGCACTTGTATACTCTGCGACTGTTCCGCATGCGGCGTAGTTATGCATAAAATTCTCAAGTGCAGAAGAAAAGCAGGTAAGTAATGAATAGTGAATTTGATTTATCTTATTATCGGATGATGTTCAATCGGTCGACTTATCTCGTACTCTAGCGAAATTGACGACACATCATTATGATGAGTTTCTTTCAAGATTAATCTAATATCTTCCGTGGCGATGGAATAATTATACATTCAATTTAAATGTTAGCCTTAGCTTATTTTCGCTTTGAAAGAGAGGTAGTATTTTTCAAAATCCCGCTCCTGCCGCAGGTTGCCGCAAGATAATTATCGGCAAGTACGTCGCGTTCATCAAGAAATGGGCACGAAAATTCAGCGCCAGAAAGGCGGCTTAGCGTTCTATGAACTCCCACCGTCTGTGCGATCTTGCGCCGAAATAATAAGCGCAGCGCGGACTGAAATGGCTGGAAAAAGAAACGGTATGGTGGCTATGGCCCCAGGCGGTATCCGCGCCGTCGACACCCGAAGACCCTTCACTCCCAAAGAAAGCCAAAGGCGATTGTTTGGTGGGACCGGAAGAGTTGGAGTTAGTCGGCCGCCGAGTTCTGTCAGGTATGTGAAAACCATATGGCAAGGGTGTTATCCCCCCTCCAAAGAAGTTGTTGCTATTTATTTCATGCACAGCCTTATGAACAGGCTGTGGCGTAGCCAGGAATTTTGTCTGGGGGGAGGGCTCAAAACCAGGGGAGTGGGGGAAAATTTTTGAAAAACAGGGTACTAATAAATAGAGGGTTTTTAAGTAATTTTAACACTTTTCATAATCGAAAATCTTCATCTTCAAATAAATCCTTTGTATAATTTATTATTTAAACAAAAGGGCAAACAGTTGTCAGCATTGGTATGATAATTTGTTACATACTTGTAGACTTTCCCCTGCTCCATGCTCAATTAAATGTTTTATGTGTCTTAATAATTGGGGGGGTTCTCGAGCCCACCACTATGAACAGGACCAGACATGTTAGGTTCTTGGCCTTTCTGGAGGGATGTAATAAACAGACAGGCTGCATATGCCACTGTTGATGATATTGCATCGTGAAAGTGCATATTATTTTTTCATTAGATGCTGATGATGTTTAAATCTTTCCCACAGTCTGAAATATCTTCAAACTGAAAAAATAGATACTGAAGCAGCGAAACCAGTGCCATGGCTCATAACTAAACCTCCACGTCCAGTTCAGTTGCTTCTAAGACCTAGTGAAACTGTGGAATATCCCTTGCCATCTGTATGCTTGCCATTGAGTAACCACAGCAAAGTGAAATTGCCAGATTTAGCTATACCTGTGAAACATGAATTGAAAACTTCACGACATGTTCGTCGTCAGTTTCATTCTGCATCTCTTAATAATGGTAAGAATTCAAAGAGTTTTTTCTCATACTTGTTTTTTCTTAATTCATCTGGATTTAAAAAATTGTGCAATCTATTTCTAGCAGTTTAAGATATTGTTATAGCCTTCTATCCACGCTGTCACCCAAAAAAATGGTGGGGGGTTCATTTGCTTGAGAGGGTGCATTGATGTAGGATTGTATCAAGGACTTTACTAAACTCGCTCAGGCCTACATATTGTTTGTATAAAATTCAATTGGGCTCTCCTCAGCATTTGAAAATCCTGTTCAGCATGCATCTTGTCTAATGTCCGAGTGAGACTGGTTACAGCATATAATTAAATTTTCATGGGTAGAGGAGGCTGTTGCCCTCCCCCATCCTGATTCTTTGCAGTGAATACTTTTGGAGACAAATTTTTCTTTCACTTTAATTAGTGCCAGAAGAGGATGAAGAAAAAGTTCCCACTGATGCTGTAGAAAAACCCAAAATTGTATGCAAAACTCATAGCTTTGATACTAAAGTCAAGAATAAGAAGCAGAAGGCAAAGAAATCAAATATAGATGATGGCGATCAGTCAGAAATTGCAAGTAAATCTGGTGCTTCACCACTTTGCAAACCCGCAAGCATGCTAGCAGCTGGGAGTAACAATGGAATAGGTGAACTTTTTCCTTCTCAAAACTTTGTTGATGGTGAAGACATTCAAGCCACCAACAGTGAATCCAAGGTGAACAATAATGCTCCCAAATCCTCTACCAGCGATACTGACCATAAAAAATGTAATGAATCAAGTGTTGGAGATATGAAAAAGAAGTCTCTCAAAGGTGTTTCTCGTCATGGAGAAAATGAAGAGAAGCGTATTTGTTTTGACCAAATTGAGGAAATAATTCTGAGACTTAATGGAGAATCTTTAATAGGTAAGGCTCATTGTAAATGATTAAATAATTTTCAACAAAGTTATTGTTCAGTGAGATACTTAAAATTTATATATTTCAAATATTTGATGTATTTATTTGAAGGATTCCTATTTTTATATTAGATTATCTCCCTACTTACAGAAAACAACGATTCCAAAGTAATTACCCTCCTGGAAAAACTTTACGAGATATTAGATTGTAATAATCTACTGGGTACTAAATTAGGTTCAAAGAAGAAAAGTGTTATTCTTCAGTCCTTATATAAGTTTGTTGAACGGTCCTCAAATGAGTTACTTCTGGAATTGGCACGCATAATTATGGGGGTAAGCATATATTCTGCAATCACTACTTTTTTGTCTTATGCATATACATATCTCCCTCTGTTGCAATAAGTGAAATTATCTTGAAATTATTCATCTCACAAATATTCAGTCCCTTATGAAGAGAAATGAGAGAAGATGTTTATTAGATGATTAATTTTAGCATCAGTTTTTTTCTCTACATACACCTTCATATGCACTGTATTTACTTCATTACTTTTCATTGATGGAATGCATTTTTGATTGTTCTCTTGGAACTTATGGAGACAGATAAGTAAGAGCCAATCCATTGTCTATTTTAGGAAGACGTAAATGCTTAGGCTATGAAAAATTGACATTATGATATTGAAATTTGTACATCCTTATCTTCTCTTACAGCTTGGTGTTACTGGGCATAATCTAGCTGCTGTATGCAAATTGATCTTTAAGGTTGCTAGAAGTGATGAAAATGACAATTTATTCCACAAAGGAAATATACTGGGTAAGATAATGCCATTGATGTTGATTATTTTTCTTGCACTTAAGGTATTGCTTAGTTCTCAATATTCTCCTTCTCTCTCCCCCTCTAATGCTAGGATTTGCCTTATTAGGCTGAGAGGAGTTTTAGGTATTAACTAACTGGGGTAACAGCTCTTTGATTTTTTCTTCATTTTTCCATTGACAGTTTATTTATTAGTTGATCAAAGTTCACGGGGCACCTCTGGTAGGTGACAATAACTGTCACTGTATCCAGGTCTTGATTTGCCCCTCATAGGACCCTGTTATATTCCCTGCACCTGCCTATACCCTGCACCAAAATGGTGGGGAAGTCAATTTTTAGGCTGAGTGTAGCAGTTAATGGTGATATTTTAATCATGCTTCAACTGCAGATCTCTTTAGTGGTGACAATGTCATTGCACTTGCATTCCCTCTTCTTCATATACTATAGCAAACTGTCTATTCAGGGGTATGCCTGGCTGTGACCCATGCGATCGCTACTCCCTTCATCTCTGCTTTCACTTCCCCAACTGCCTAGACTTCCTCTATTCCATTTCTCTCCTTGTGATCTTGACTAGTTGTGTCAATTTGCCTTATGTTGGAAGCCTGGCTCATTTTTGTCATCATTAAAACATAAATTGATTAAATATTCCATTTTAATTCTGCTGTTTATTTACTAGGTTTTTCATTTTGTGCCATGATGGGTGTAGATTATCAGACTTCACTGTGTATGTCTATGTGTTTTTTCAATTATGGCCATGTTTTATGAATCATTTTACTTTGCAGAGTTGTTTGTAAATGTATTGGGGACAGCTGAGCCCATGGAAGATGCTGAAGCTTGTGTATATGGATATGGGGCCTTGAAATTTCTTCTAATGAATTCATCTTTACTGAGGAAAATCTTAGGTTTTGGGGCTCTCGAGTTGATGGTTCTTCATATGAAAGTCATAAACAAATGGGTTGGTAAAATTTGTATCTATGAATTTTTCCATTCTGTCTTTACTCTTGGTTTAGTACATAGAGAGCTCTCTTGGGGTTGCAGCCAGGAATAATTGTTGCTTTAAAACAGTTTTTGCCAACTTTCCTGGTGTCATGTCCAGGTGAATTATGAGGAGAGGCTGTTTTGCCTTCTAATATGTACATACTCTCATGGTGCTGAACGACATAGTGTGTGTTGGTCCATCTCATTGCTGCATTATTGGCCTATCATGTTACTGCAGTAGGATAGGCCAGCACAGCCATATACATACGTATATTCATAGTTTGGCGCCAACGCAGCCAATATGAGAAGGCGAAAAAGGCTCTATCTTTACATTTCACCTGAAGATGTCTGCTGAAGTGTGGAGAAAAATGTTGCAAAACAAAACAAATTCATAGTTGCAAGCCAAAAGAAGCTTAAAATAATATTTCACCATGGCATAAACCTAATTTAAATAAAATTTCCACAAGGAGAATGATGCCTCGGTAGCTTAACTGGCTAGAGCACTCAACTGGAAATCTGGTTTTGAATCGTGGTTGAGGCTAATGATTTTTTCTATGTGGATTTTTTTTGCCTAATTTTTTTGTGATGATGATAATAAATTTGAACTCGCTTATGCAGAGAAATTCAATGTATCTCACGGAAATGCTCCTTTTATTTTATTGATGCTGCATATTTTTTTCATTTTGAGCAAGCTCATCATTGCTTTTATTTGAATTTTCAGAAAATGGATGGGGGAATAATATCTGAGCAAACTTGTCATGCTCTGTTTCAAATGACTGGAGCTCTACGAAATGTTGCCGGAGAAGAAGATGATCCATTCCCAAATGCATTTGTAACCTCCGGAGTTGTCAATGAACTCTGCAGCGCCTTGTATCTCTTTTCGTGTGATGTGGACATTGTCAGTAATGCTTCACGGACCTTGAGGTAAGATTGGTATGCATGTCAAGTGTCATAAAAATGTTTTTTTTTTATAATTCATTTTGAGTATTATTGATAATTATCTCACTTGTGTGATTTTCAGTATATTGTCAACCCATGATGTTTGTTGTTCTGCAATAATGGAATATGAATGTAGCATAAAAACTCTAGTAAAACTTCTAAAAAAGTTTCCAGGCAGGCAAGACATAATTGTACGACTTTGCTATGTTTTGGGGAATATAATGGCAAAAAATGATGATGCCAGGCTAAAGGTAAGACGTATTCATGATTTTTGGAATGTTAAAACCGTCCATATGCTGGGTGGAGGTTTTTTTCTGAATCCTTTGACCTTCAACTGTTGAAATGTGCTTGCAGATATAGTTCTAATTAAATACATACTCAAACTCGATGTCAAAGATTTATTGAACAAAACCGGCTAGGCTCCGCAGCCACCACAAGGTCTCCCTCAATTTCTCCTACTGCTCAGTCCACCGTAATGTGCTCCTCCTCCCACCATGAAACATTCAGCAATGAAATGATTCGTACTCTAGCAGTTGTGGCAGGTCAATTGCAGTGGAAATGGTCAACTGACACTATTTTGACATATAGAGAAACCAGATAATTTTGGGTACCGTTGGAGATCATTTGCTCTTCTTTGATCTCTTGTTAGCTTCATACTCATCAATCTGCTGTCTGACAAAGTCCTTTGATAGCCCTTTAGTTGTCATAGTATATAGGGCTGTTACCAATGGTATCACACTCGGTAGGCATGTTTAACAGAAACTAAATTACCATGCCTTCATAGTTATTGCTATCACCACACTGCTTCAGAACCCATATTGCTTGATCAAATTGTAAGCAATTTTCTTCAAATATTTCTTGGGATGGCTGATGCACTATCCTTTGCAGTTTCTTTTTTTCTGGCAAGATTGATGTAGCTAGTGGCTGTCGTCCTTTGAAATCTTTCTTCCAGTGCTTTCCAGATCTCATACCCTGATTTCTTGCCCTTAAGAATTTTCAATTGGTCATCTGTGATCCACTGAATAACTTAGCTTTTGCACTTTTTAGCGTCACATCTAATTTTCTGTGCCTTTTCTTCTTTTTTAATTCTGAGATACCTTATCTCCAACCTCTGAAACTACAACCTCATTAAGTGTTTTTAAGTATTCTTCGACATATTCTAACACTTCCCTCTCATCTAAAAATATTTCTATACAGAATCATCATATTCTTTCTGTCCAATAATGGAATCTAATGTCTCTCCTCTTCCATTTGCTCCATTTTCCCAAATTTCAAAATCAGCAGTTGGCATAAGATGGCTGGCACTCACAAGTCAAAGACAAGCTCACTGAATTGAATTTTATTTCCTTTCTCATTGTATGCTTTCAAGATGTTTTATCTTTATATTGCTTAGGCAACTGGGCACACAACCTGTTGATATGTGCTTGCAGATGTGGTTCCATCCTGATTAAATACTCAAACTGGATGCCCAGGATTTATTAAACAGAACTGTCATGTTGAAACTGATAATCCACACAAACACATTTAACTATGTCAGCAATAGATGATAAATAATATTAATAACAACAAATAGTCAATGACATATAGTTAAATTCATTAATAACATTTAATAATTTGAGTAATTAATTGCTTTTACCAACATTAATTAATGCTTCACTTTTTTACTATTGGAATAATAGGGTAGTTTCCTTCATCAAAGAAAACGAAAGGCATTGATTGCGATTCGTTACCCACCATTAATGTATTCATAATATACAAATTATTTGGTTTTAGAAATGCCAGTTCAGACGAATGTTAATGGTCTATTTTAACCTCATATGAAAAAGGCCAGATTGGCGCCCATGCAATGCCACTCCACGTGACATCACAGGGACCAAGTTTCTGTACGAGTAGATAGGAGTTTTACATCGTCTGAGATTACCAATGCATGCATGAGGCACATACTTCAGGGAAACATCTCTTAATAATCACCTATTAAAACTGCCTATGGTCGGAAAGTTTCCTTCGTTTGGTAAGGTATTAATAATCCTTATTTAAGCCAAGCGCCACCTGCTAGCGGCCAGCATCGCAGTGGTGCACAATATCCTCGCCCCAAGGTCACCTCATACGTCGAAAGCGGGAACCAGAATGACGTCACATGGGCTTTTCCCAGCATTCATACTTAGCCGTCACGTTTTTGCGTATTTGAAAATTTTCACTTTTCAATTAATCGCAAAAAATAGATATCGTCATTTAAGAATCTATCATTTAAGAATCTAAAATGTATTCCAGGAGTAATAATCTTTCGATTTAGGCAATAAAAAAATAGGTAATAGGAAACCACCCTATTGCTGAGCTTTATGAAAATTTCTTTGAAAATAATCCTTATGTACATTAGCATCAGGACTGATTACATATATGGCAATTAAAATGATTAAATAACCTACCCCAAGTGTTGCCTAATACTGGATTATAGTAGATACACATTCATGTAATTTTTCATTATGCACTGTATGACTAGACCTCCCTGGTCAGTCTCAAGACTGCCTAATTTTGCATGAAAATAAATGCATGCATACATTTAACCATTGTTTATACTGTTTACCATATTGCTCTCATTAACTTTCATCTCTCTTCTTTTAGTTTTACAATGAGGAAGATTCATTAGTGTGCCTCACTGAATTGTTATGCAAGTATGAAAGCATCAAATCAAGAGATTCACCACATCTAAATTGTAGTCCTGCAATGAATTCAAGGTTATCAGCCTCTAACAATGTGGATGACGTTCTGATTAAGGTTAGTATGTGCAGTTTTTCTATAACATCGAGTGATGCTCAATAATGATAACAAGTGAATATCAGCGGAGGGTAGCCACTCTTCCGGAAAATCTGGGAATGGACATGTCATGTCAGGGAAAATGATATTAAGTCTGGAAAAATCATATTAGTTGTGAAAGGTTGTAAACAAGCCACCATGTTGTTTGTTTAAATAATTTGAAATTAACAATGGTAGTGAGGAGGCAAGAATGGTAGTGAGGGATGCGGAAAAGAAATACACAAGGGGAGTCGTGGGTTGAGAGAGCTACGAAAAAGACGTGTTTTATGAGATCGGCAGAATAAGAAAAAAAGAGAGGACGCAAAGAAAAAGGAGGCGCCCACAAGAGAGAGAACCGATAGAAGGAAGGACGCGTGAATAAAATAAAAAAGGTGGAGAAAGATCGAGAGAGGGATCGTCGAGAAGATATCCGGCAGAGAGTGGAGTTGTGGAGTACTGTACCATCCGGCAGTGTTTGAGTGGAGACGCGAGCAGTGAACCCGATAAGTAGTCTTGAATGGTTATTATAAATACGCAAGGGGAAGAGTTAAAAGCCCATTGGAATATAATTGGAAGTTATGCAATCTGTTTGTTATAATGATCGATTGTAAATTGGGCCCAATTAGTCTTACTTCATGATATTCTGAATATAAAAGTGTAAAAGTGATATTTTGTGCATGTTATTTCATAATTAAGTGTGTTTCTATACCCTAAGATAACACGAAACCAAATAAATAGGAGGTGAGTAGTGTTACATTAATTGATAGTGTTACAAGGTGATATTTCCTCAGCCTCATAAAGTCTAGGTATATGTTTGACATTTGAACATCGGATGCTTTGCTAGCGGCCATTTTGATTCCTGAATAATTAAGTATTTTATTAACCTCATGAATTTGGGTGACTTCTTATAGTCTAGAATTTCTGTTGTAATCTTTTTTAAATAATGAGATGGGCAGTCAGAAGCACCTATGCCATAGGTAGTGAAAAACCTTCTCAGGATGAAATCAAAACCCACTACCTCTCCAGTAGTCAGTGAGGAATTAATCCTACCATCACCAAGGTGGGGGGGATTAGCTTCCAGGAGTTGATTAACATCATAGGTATTAAGTGTTAAGGAAGGCTAACATTGAACTCATCCATGCAATCTTTCCCAATACTAACCCTATTATTAAGGCATATTACTCTCCATTCTAAGTATGAACCTTTCTCTTTTCCTCCTTTCTTGCTTCTCCTACACCTTTCCTAGTAACAGTCTTCATCATTCTCAAGCACCATGGTACACTCTTAATTCACACCCTGTGCTTCATCTCCTCTAGCAGTAATCATCAATTTCACCATCTCCATCCTCCTCTATTTATAACTGCTTCCTTTTCTATCAGTTTCATTAGAATTTTATACATTTTTTGAAGTTTTCCATTTTCTCAAATTTATGAGATTTTTTTTTTCAAATTATAATGTCAGCATGTATTTCATATTTTTGCAGGTGGTGCGTGTCATAGCTAATATGAGTATTAGTCCAGTTGTGGGTATGAATATCGTTGGAGTTGATAAGAATGAAGGTGACGGCGAACCATGTGGTAATATCTTGAATGCCCTCCTTTCAATACTACGAAGCAATGGTATTATGAATACGTCTGAGCTGGTACTTACATTGTTGGCAGCATTGAACAACCTAACATTTTGGGCTCTTGGTATGGAAAATGAAGAGTTTTCAAAGAGGCAAATTGAAGTGGCTGAAGGTAATCAACCATCTTTTTATTATTATTTTTATATTTTTGTGAAAGGAGGAAAAAGAAATTAATTTTGCTCTGTCCACATATTATACTTTATTCCTGCTTATTGTAAGTTATTGTATCACATATATGTTTCATAGTGATAATGTTTCAAAAAAATTATTTATACTTTCTTTTTGTTTCTGGTCTGCCGTGAAATTAATTTTTAAGATGGTAGCTCCCATGCTGGTTTTTTAACCATTGGAGCTACCTAAAGCTCCATTTGTGTTGTCCTGTTAAAAAAAAGTGTACATTCAAGCCTGGAGTATTAAATTAAATTCAATTCAATCTGAAGCATGGGAAGTGTTTTATTTTGTGCAAGTTAAGATAATAAAAAACTCCAACCTATTATGTGTAGAAATTCAAATATTTTGCATGATGGCATGATGGGATTATTATCTTACATGTTTGAGGCATAAATTAATTTTTAATTGGAATAATAGAATGCACATATTTTACGAAGGACTAAAATTTCTCATTTTTTTTCATGTGTCAAGTTTTGCATACTTTTATGGCCGAGGAGCACAAGGAAACTCTAACAGAAGCTGTTAGAGTTTTTGGAAACTTGAGCCACTCAAAAGAAGTGAGAGAATACATTGTTGAGAACGGAAGTGAGTGAAATTAATCTTGTTGAATGAAAATCTCACTTTTTCATGAAAAAAAATATGTAGAAAATCTTGGATGCAGAATTAGAAAACTACACTTCATTCTTTTTCTAGTTTTTGAAAAATTACTTCAACTATTGCAAAATCCTTCAGAGTTATCCAAGGATATGCTGATCGCCAGTGTTGGTATCTTGGTGAATATGATGTCAGATCCAGATAAGCGCAGAGTGTTTGCCAGGTACAATGGAATATCAAGGTACCGTTTGTTTTGCTGTTCTTTTAACACACGTTTTGTGAATAATTTTAGAAAGTTGAAAGTGAATGAAATCATGGTTAACAGTGAAATACATAGGTATTAGAGACAGCCTAGGTAGTGAAAAACCATCTCAGGGAAATGTGAGGGACAATAGTTGATGTGGATGAAAAATGAATTGTCTGATTTGGCCTGTTTCCAATGCACGCCAACAAAATGAAAAGGTATGCATGATTCAATCAGTGGCGGATACAGATGGGGGGTGCAGGGGGCGCGCACCCCCCCTTTGCGGGGCCACCCGTATTGCCAAACATAGCAGAACCATAATTTTAACTTTTTTATATCATAAGATGGCATTGTCTTGAATGTGTGTTAAATCACTTTAGTTAAAACTTCTGAAGCTCTGCATGTGACTTGATTATTTTTTATTGCGATAAAAGTAAAGGTAACTCAAGATGTCTTTTGCGCCCCCCCCTTGAATTTTCTCTGTATCCACCACTGGATTCAATTCATTTTATGGACTCATAAATTTGTCAGAATAATGAAATGTTTAAAATTGATTGTTTTTTCAACTCTCACTAGCATTTGAAACTTCATTTGCTCCCTGAACTTCATACTGTGTAATGAAAATGTAAGAGAAAATGACAGTATATGTCTGGTTAGTGTTTTTTTTTATGTTTTGTTGTATTTAATTTAGTGTTCTCCACCTAGTGTCATCAATGAATTTTTGACACCAAATATTAACTGTGAAATAAGTAATAAGATGACGATAATATATTAAATTCTGGTTGGCATGAATAATGCTACATTTTCAAGATATTGATAAAAAATTTTCTTGTGTTGTTTCTGTGCACCCTTAAAGTTAGGTATCCAATGATTTAGATCTATTTTTTAATTTTTTCCTCCTTGCTGGATCATAGTTTAATGGTGATACTTGAAAGTGCCAATGGAAGAAATTGGTTTCTGCCATCTTTAATCTGTCAAGTTATCTGGAACTATATAATTGACTCTCAAGATATCTGCGCAGATCTGGGAAAAAATGAAACAGATAAATTGGTCTCAATTTTGGCAGATTTTTTAGGTGAGTAATTTTCTAACCCACATTCCATTAGAAATTCAAATACATAATATAGACGAATGCAATCTTTAAATAGCTCCAAAGAGTTTTTGACTTCCATGTATTTTGAAAGTATGGCTTTCATTTGGGATGTGATTTGAACAGATAGCGGGGTGTTAGCTGTAAATTTTAGTGATCTCCTCCCCATTTACTAAGTTAAACTTTGTGATGGCAAGATTTTTCTGCCACCAGCCAGATGACAGGATTGTTGTATCCAGGGTGGTAGCCCTGTCCCAAGGATAAGACATGTGAGGACGGGGCACGCCCGGCAGTTGTTGGCGGGACTACGCCATGCGTTGTATCGTGCATAGCCCAGAATTAAAAGTTTATTTCCTAATGGACTCTTGTGTTTTCCTGCAATAGAACAATTTGGCGACGAGGACGGGATATTTGGAGTCCGATACTGTCGTGGGTTATGTGTCGTGTGGTTGAGGCTTTACGTGAGTTTCGGGAAAAAAAAAACTGATCGGTCGACCGCGCCTGTGGTACGTGCCATTCTGTATCTTCACGGACCTATTGCCTAAATATGAGTATAGGAGTTTTTGATCAAAGTGTCGAGAGCATCTCGACCTACCTTCTGCGCCTAAACAGCTATATGAGGACATTACGTCCTCCTGTTGAGGATCTCGGCAAGAAGGATTTCTTAATTGGTCACATAGGAGGGGCAGCATTGGAGAAGCTAGCTGTGAATCTTCACCCTCTCACACCGGACCAGCTGACTTACGAACAATTAGTGGAGGAGCTTAAGACCATATTTACACCGGTGCGCTTCTTTCGTGCTGAGAGGCTGATCTTTCAACGTCGTGTTCGAGAACCCAATGAAAGTTTTTCGGAGTATGCCCTGGCGTTAAAGAAGTTGGCTGCCACCTGTGATTTTGGGAACAGTATGGAAGATAGATTAATTGACCAATTTCTGTATGGTCTTAATAGTGAAGAAATAACCACTAAATTGGCTGGCGAAAATGTTCCTTTTAAGAGATTCGTGGCCAAAGCGTGCTATATGGAAGGATCTGCGGAATACGCCAAAAGCACTGGGGATAGTCCTGCCTCAGTTTCGGTAATTAATAAGAGATCTCAACCTCACTGTAAGCCATTATCACCAAAGAACATTGTGAAATGTTTTAATTGTGGAGGGCCTCACTATGCTAACTCATGTGACAAGCCTTTGAAGTGTACCCATTGTGGCAAGGACGGGCATTCAGTGAAATTCTGCCGTCAAAAGAGTAAAGATAAGTTCAAAATGAAAAAGATGGTAAAATCCGTGCTAGAACAGACACCAGAGGAATCTAGTGACGAAGACTGCCACAGGTATGTGGGGTTGTTGCAGTTGCATCAAGTGCAGGGAACCCAACGAAATCGGCGCACGTTGACTGTTCAGATTAATGGTGCACCTGTAACTATGCAAATAGATTCGGCCGCAGATGCATCCTGTGTAGGAGAAGATATTTATAAGAAACATTTAAGCCACTTGAAGTTGACGCCCACCTCTAGGTTATACAATTGTTCCAGTGCCCCCTTATCATTACTCGGCGAATGTCAGGTTAATGTTATGTTTGAAGGAATTGAATATGTGTTACCTCTGGTTGTGCACAAAGGGAAGTTTCATTGCTTGATGGGTCTTCCGTGGCTAGAAGTGCTTCCTATAAATTGGTACAGTCTTTTTCCAAAGAAAGCTGTAAATGTGGTTGCCAATGGTAAAACTGTGTTAGAGGATCTTAAGAAAGAGTTCCCTTCTGTATTCTCTGGAAAGCCTGGGCTAATCAAGGGTTATGTCGCCCAGATTGTATTGAAACCAGATTCTGTACCAGTTTTTGTATCTCATAGACAAGTGCCTATTCCATTGCGAGACAAGGTAAGAAAAGAGTTGGAAAAAATGGTTGAACAAGGGATTTTGGAGCCCACGACCAACACACAGTGGGGTACTCCAATTGTAGTGGTCCCGAAATCCAATGGCGAGGTGAGAATCTGTGGGGATTACAGTTGTTCAGTAAACCGTTGTCTGAGTATGGATCATTACCCACTACCACTGATAGACGATTTGTCTTTACTAAAAGGTGAGTGTTTCTGTAAAATTGATCTTTCTCAGGCATATCTACAGTTAGCCGTTGGTAAAGAATCACAATCTATATTAACTTTGAGCACCCATGTAGGTTGTTTTAAAGTAAAGAGAATGCTGTATGGGATAGCTTCTGCGCCCGCTATTTTCCAGCAAACCGTTGAAAAAATCTTACAGGGTATTTCTAACTTATTTGTGTATCTTGATGATATTCTTATTTATGCTGAAAATTGGTGTGACTGTTCCTCTGTTTTAAAACAGGTATTAGGGCGATTGGCCCAACATAACATTGTCATTAACGTACCTAAGTGTGAATTTTTTGTTAACAGAGTCATATTTTTAGGTCATGTGCTAGATTCTCATGGGTTACATGTTGAAGAATCTAAGGTTAAGGCTATTGTGAATATGGGTGCGCCTTCAAATGTGTCTGAGTTGAGTAGTTTCCTAGGAGCTGTCAAATTCTATTATAAATTCCTCCCAGATGCATCTACTTTTATGGAACCCTTAAATAAACTATTGAAGAAAGATTTCCCTTGGTCTTGGGGTAAAGAACAAAAGGAAGCCTTTGCAAAATGTAAGACAGCCCTTAGTAGTAGCCAGGTACTTATTCCTTATGCCCTTAAGTTACCTATTAGACTAACTTGTGATGCCTCTCAAGTTGGGGCTGGGGCAGTTCTATCTCACATTCTCCCTTCAGGGGAAGAGCGCCCAGTGGGCTTTGCCTCAAAAACTTTTACCTCCACCGAACGCAATTATGCTCAAGTGGAGAGAGAGGCTGCAGCAGTAATTTTTGGTGTCACCCATTTTAACAAATTTCTTTGGGGGAGAGAATTTGAACTGGTTACTGACCACAGTTCTCTCACAATAATTTTTGGGTCAAAGACTGGTGTCAAGCCCCTCGCTGCTGCACGTCTTCAGCGTTGGGCAGTATTACTGCATGGCTACAGATTTAAGATTGTGTATAAAAAAGGGATAAATATCCCTCATGCTGATGTTTTAAGCAGACTTCCATTGGCAGATGATACACCAGTGGAGTCTCCTGAAAATGTAATATGTTTAGTTAAGACATTAGGTGTACCTTTGAATGCCCAGTTGATTGTGCTAGCCACAGAAAAAGATCCTGATTTATTAAAAGTACGGATGTACATCCAGCATGGCTGGCCCTCTAAATGTGATGATCTGCGGTTACAACCTTACTTTAAGAGACAGTTAGAACTCTCTATTAATAACCAGTGTGTCACCTATGGTTCGAAAGTTTGTATCCCAAAAGCTCTACAACGTGATGTCTTAAATTTGTTGCATGATCAACACCCAGGAATGAGTAAAATGAAAGCACTTGCTCGTGGTTATGTCTATTGGCCCACTCTTGACCAGGACATTGAAATTATGGTAGCTTCTTGTGAGCCATGTCAACAGGTCCAAAACTCACTTCCTCAAATACCATTTTCTCGTTGGGCATGGCCAAAATCTAAGTGGGAGAGAGTTCATGCCGACTTTTGTTATGTAGAAAATAAGACATTGCTTATTGTGGTAGATGCTTATTCTAAGTGGCCGATTGTTGCAATTATGAAGGAAACAAGTTCTTCTGCAGTAATTGAAAAACTTGAGTCCATGACAGCTGCATATGGGTTGTTTAAAGTGTTTGTCTCCGATAATGGCCCACCTTTTCAGTCCCAAGAAATTAGTGAGTTTCTTACTAGTATGGGTGCCAAACATCTGTTTTCTCCCCCATACTTACCAAGAGCAAATGGTCAGGCAGAGAAAACTGTGCAGCATGTAAAACAGGCTCTAAAGAAATCGGTGCTTGATAAATCATGTGAAGTATTGTCCTTGCAGCGTAGGATTAACAAATTCCTAATGGCTTATCGTACGACGCCACACACTGTAACTAAGATAGAACCTGCAGAGTTATTCCTGGGGAGGAAGCTTAGAACAAAGTTGTCCCTATTAAATCCAATGAGCATTGTGGAAGACCGGGTGACTTCCTGTAATGAGAAGGTGGCCTCCAAACATAACACTAAATTACCGGAATTGAAAGAGGGTGATACGGTGTGGACACAGGGTGTTAAACACAATGTAAAACAATGGAAACCTGCGACAATAGTAAAGCAAGTGAGTGCCAAGTCCTTTGATGTCTTGTGTGATGGGAAACTAAAAAAAAATGTCTCCCTTCAATTCCTTCGTCCAAGAATTGTGTCCTGTGAAGATAAGAGAAATGAGTTTACCCCACCTGCTAATGTCAATACCGAGGAGGTTGCTAAA
This sequence comes from Ischnura elegans, assembly GCF_921293095.1. Classification (NCBI taxonomy): domain Eukaryota; kingdom Metazoa; phylum Arthropoda; class Insecta; order Odonata; family Coenagrionidae; genus Ischnura; species Ischnura elegans. Next base: position 54,247,966 of record NC_060251.1, on the reverse strand, counting down.
ATCCCACTTCCCCAAAATGATATTTCCGAGTCAGACAGTCCAGGATCTGCTACCCATGAGAATACTCATGAACCCTTGCCTAGAAGCCCTGTATTGGCTAAGCCTTGTTCTACTCCCTTGAGTCGCCCATCACGAAAAAGGCAGCCACCAAAATATTTGAATGATTTTCTTATGTAATGTATCTTATGTTTTCATGTTTGTAAAGGGTTATTTTAGTGGAGGGGAGTTGTTGTATCCAGGGTGGTAGCCCTGTCCCAAGGATAAGACATGTGAGGACGGGGCACGCCCGGCAGTTGTTGGCGGGACTACGCCATGCGTTGTATCGTGCATAGCCCAGAATTAAAAGTTTATTTCCTAATGGACTCTTGTGTTTTCCTGCAATAGAACAAGGATAAGTGATGAAAAATTATGAGAAATGTATGTGAGAACATTTTTATTAAATAGGTATAAAAAAACCAAAAGTGACCTTCTTTAGCCTTGGAAATAGCAAGGGATATTACAAAGGATGGAGAAAGTGGAGGTGGTATGAAGGATGGGTAACTTTCCTTTGAAATAAGGTCATGACATTATCCTGGTGTATAATTGCTGAAACTCTTTTCAATTGTTAACTTTAATCAAGTTTATATAATCCTAAAATCTCATTTTTTCCAAAACCATACTTACAATTAGTTATGATAGTTCATAAAAAAAAGAAACAAGAGAACAAAATTCTGATGAATGGATTTCTTCCATCTGTTTTTTATCTTTCTTTTTCACCCATTCTTATGTGGGTTACAAATATAATTTACTCATGTACTGTCCCCTCTTCTATTTAAGGTTATCATTTCTTTACATGGTGTCCTTAAAGCTGCTGTGTTTGTTGATACATACTATTGCTTGTACCAGTGGCATAACTAGTAATATGCTTTGGGGGAATGGCAGGGCCTATGGGGGTCCCAGGCATCTGGGGGTCCGGGAAATTTTTTGAAAAATGGCATGCCTGGAAATAAATTTTACATCATTTTGCCACTCAAAATTTGACTTAAAGCAGATGCTGATTTTATGTGTCAAAAATAGATAGTTGTTTTAAGTATTTTTTTTATTTCTCTGAGGCTTTGAAGGGGGATCTATCCCCTGCATCCCCCCATAGTTACGCCACTGGCTTGTACCTATGTAACAAATTTTTTGGAGACATGCTTGATTTTTCCCAATGCCTTAATTTTAGATGAGGAGCATTATTTTGGCATTCCTGAAGGAAGTGAAGTGGACCCTGCCATATCAATGACACCTGCATATCGAGAGTGGGAAGACTTTGCTGCAGTTGCTATTGATTTACTGGAAAAAATTGAAGCATTCCTGGACTCATATAATTTTAATGCTATTTTTATTGAGGATAATGGTTCATTTCAATCCAGGTAGAACCGTTTTGTTGAATTCTTTATTCATATTTTTAACAATTTTAATGCTGTTAAATCATTTTATTCCTTGTTAATTTTTGAAATACTCATGCTTACTAGGTAATATACATTTTTGGCAATCTCTTATCTACGAAAGTCAAATTGCTATATAATCATATAATATTAATAACGTATCATTAAAATTACATAATTGAGACATGAAGGCTCATATAGTTTTGAATTATATGATATTTAGTGAAATGAGAGAAAGATGATAAGATTGTGAAAGCTCTTGGGTGAGCACTTAAAGTGATTAGCTTCTTACAAAAGCTCCTGTTGTTAATTTGTAGTTATGATACATTTGTTAATAAATAATTATGTTATGTTTTGCTTCCTTCTTTTATTTCTAGCGTTGGAATTGTAATTAATTGTGTGATTTCATGATGTTTAATGCTACTGCTTGGATAGCTTGTGCAGTAGTAGATATCAAAGGCAATTCACAAATGAAAACATTAGTTCCAAATTAATATAATAATGGATTAAATGCGCATATTAATTGTATGTGAAACAAGGGAGAAGTGTGTGTGTCCTGGAAGGTATGAAACCAGCGTAGTCTCTTGCAATGTGGTAGTATAATGCTTAAGGATGAAATTGACTCACAATCAGCCGCTGCATTTGGGCATATTTTTGCTCTTTGCAGCGGCACTCCAGCCTTGGTCTCAGGGAATTGGTTACCAATGACTGATATTTGCACTGCCTTCAATTTGCATTCTTAATTAACTGCATGTTGGGGTTTGGGTAGGTGTGGTGGATAAGGGTGTTGGTTTCCCACCCCCTGGGCTCGGGTTCAAATCCTAGTGATGGCAGGGAATCTTCAGATACTTACTGCCCGATCCCTGCTTGAATGTTATGTGGAGGATATTTCAACCGCAACACTTCGTCCGTTAGATGGGACGTTAAGCCGATGTCTCCTTGGTACCTTTCGTTAAGAACAGCCTAATGCTGATGCTAGGTTCTCTTCACCCTTCCTCATGGCCGAAATGACCTTAGCTGTCGGTCGCCTCCTCTGGATACCATGCCATACCATGAAATTGTCTACTTGGATAGTGTCAGGTGTAAATCAAGCATATTCCTCTCATTTTTGCATCCATCTATTCCAATTGCATACACCCTTCCTATCCACCTCTCCCTTTTTACCTTGATCACTTTTTTAGCCATATTCATGGAGTAATGACTGTTACCATAGTGGACCATACAGGAGACTCTAAGAACCATTATCTATGAAGAACAATCATATATCACGTTTTTGTGTTGTGTCTACCTTTGCATGTTGACAAAAATTAAATAATCACTTGATGTAAGTCTTAATGCTAAAGTATGTAATTTTGGGATCTACAATACCTGTCTGAATTATTCTAAAAAAGTCGACTATTAGATTATCGGTAGCACTTTATTTAGTCATGAAGTCATCCAACAAAGCCCATAACACTGATGAAGAGGTTTTTTTTCCATCAGCCATTAATTTTATCATGCATTTTTCAGCGTTGACTCTGTACTATCAATGGATACTATATATCAAGGTCAAGTGGACTGCTTGTTGTTTGCTGAATGTTGCCAATAAGCTTTTTGAAGACATCTAGCTCTGCTGATGATCCTTTGGTGGATTCATAATTCAATCTCTCCTTTTCAAGTTTATTTATGATTTGATTCAGATCATCAATCTTTATATGCGATAAGTCATCTAGGACTGGATTTTTCTCATTGTTAAGTTTAATGAATGCCTTTAAATCCTCTAGATTCCTTTGTTTGACTTCACTCTGTTGGCTTACTTGGGAACTTAACTGGGCCTTGTAATCATTTAGAACCTCTTTAAGCTGTTTCAAGATATTCTCTGTCAGATTCTCCTGTAAAACACTTTCTTTGTCATAAGTTGAATTTTTCAGTTCGTGAAGTTTTTCTCTGGCATGATTACCCATGATGGCTTCCACAGAGTCTGTTTCCTCTAGCGATAGAATAGCTGCTGCTTCTTCTAGAAATTTGATGGCCTTGTTTGTAGCCTGCCGAAATTCATCTTCATTCATCTCCCCATTTTTATAAGCTATCTTGGCTAGCATTTGTTGAGGCTCAAACCATTCATGAAACATGGTGCCTGAAAAGGAATTGGAGAATTATGATTTTTATCCAAATATGCATATTCATCTACATAATACCTCACAAGCCACCTAAAAGGCATGTGGCAGGGGGTACTAGGACACCAGCCGTCTACACATAAAAAATGAGGTGCTTTACGAAGCTGGGACTAGCATTTATTGAAGTCCTTTATGGTTCGGGGGAAAAACAAATTCCCATATCTATCCGTTCGGCAAAACATCTCTCTTAATTTATCGCTTCTATCAGACCTGGAATTATAGTGTGGCTCTAATATTATTTTCTCTGTGTCACTCTTAAAGATATCCATTCTCAATTGTTCAAGCAATCTAAGCCTAGCACGCAGCCTCCGAGTCTCCAGCGGCTCCCAGCCTAATTCGTTTAACATAACACCTATATTGCCACTGTATTATATGTTGTCTTCTTTTCAGAGCATAAAAGATATGTAAAGAAATTCATAAATGATGTAATGTGAGGCTACTACTTATATGTTACCTGTGAGTCTATGGTCTGTTAATTATAGATGGAAATTTAATCATCACTAAGAGTGTATTATTTCATGTAAACAATTGTTATGATAATGTTTTCTTGTAGTAAAGTTAGCAATCAATATACTCTAGGTAATTACCTCGAAGCCGTGTCAAGCCTGGCTCCACAATATCAGCTACTGCCATTATGTTTTCACAGAGTTGAACCTTCCGTTCCAGCATTATTGGTAGGAAATCAGAGAGCTTTAGGTTTTCAGTGTTTCCATACAGTTGGCAGAGGGTGAGACGTAAGCAGGTGAGCATAGCATGAGTTGGATGTAATACTGTGGAACAACGTCGCAGCGTTTCCTCAAGCTCCATTGTATCATCTGTGCCAGGAAACACATCATCCTGAAGATGTAAAAGTAAATGAAAGACATTACATTCCAACCATAAATACTAGCATTTCATAAATTGAAATATCAAATTATGTGTGTATTTTGTTTCATTAACCTAACATTCAATTTTCCACAGTTCTATCAAAGTTCAAATACTTAAAATCCAATAGTTTTTCAAATCACTTAAATATTTACATTTGATTTTTCAAGAATGCATGCACTAAGGAGATACTCGTATTTACTCTCATTTTGTTTCCTGGCATGCAAGACTCCAGGGAATCAAGCAGCATCTCTACAGAGAGAGCACTTCTTTCATCTCCACATTCTTTGCACTTCCAGGATGCCTCTGAATCCAGTGGATCCGTAGAAATGAACTCTCCCTTATAAAACTTGCCACAAGTTTTGCAGAGCAATGTGCTGGAGTTGGTTCCCAACTCAGTTGGATCAGCACAGCGTTTGCAATCGCAGTCAAAATATTTTGTCAGCTGAAGAAATTTTCGTCGCTCCAAAGTTGGTGACAAGGTATGAGCGTAGCATGTATTTAGGAGCTGGCCACGTGAGACAGCTACAGAAACTCTTCCCACCATATTGTAGTCTGAATCAATGGAATGAGCAATATTAGGTACACAGCTATGAGAGAATATTGCCAGGCGAGGGTATAGGCATTGAGCACTTCCTCCTTGCCGAGAACGAGCTTCAAAGGCATTTACCTGCAATTAAATGAATGATAATTTTAAGAAAGCAAAGGGTTCAGTTTAACTTCTACTAATAGTATTACTACCCAGTGGCGCAGTGAGGGGGGATTTTGGGGGATAAACCCCCCCCTCCCCCAGAGCTTAGAGAAATTTTTAAGTTTAATCGGTTTTACTTAATTAGATTGAAATTAATAATACAATAGTGTAAGGATGAATAAAATATCCCTCAGAAAGCTGTAAATCTCACCATTTTGAACCATTTATCTTTAAAATTCCGCATTTTATTAATCTCATATCTACCGCTTATCCTGGTCGGTATTCCATACCCCCTCACACCCTGGTATTATTTGCACCTAGTGTTTCTTTTTGAATTAACATAATTAATACAATTAGGTGTATTTATGTTTTTGGTGGGACTTTTTCTGTTATTGAATATATACAGGACTGTTTTATCTGGAAGCTATTTATTAATCCAATTTATCTATCTCTTTACACTGTGCTTGTTAATGCATAAACGGTTTATGTACATTTTTACTCCTATCTTTACAGTAATAATTTTCTATTCACGTAGCCAAAAACAAATGTATAGTCTCGGCACAAAAAAGTCTGTCTCATAGTCATCAGTATATCACCTACAAACTAGCAACAGGGGGCTTCTGTCCCAACTCACAATAATACCTACAACGCACAACATATGAAGAGAACCCAAACTGAGTTCATTAAGACAGTTCCCGTGCCATAGGCCAGTTTAAAGAGCTACACAGACCTTGCCCTGCTCACAGAGGTTCACCTTTGCTAAGAAAAAATAATTAAATTTGAATTTCTTACATTGCTTACTGGGGTCTTGTGAGCAAAATCTCTGAAGAGCAGTTTTAAACTTCCAGTCCATCAGAATTAATTCAGCAAATAATTATAAGTTCAAGAGAAACTGCTGTTACCTTCTACATCAGCTGCAATGTTCAACATGTTCTCATCAATTTCAATTTGTGCTAGTACATGCTAGAGCTCTTCAGAAACTTCCTAAAGTAACAAGAGGATAGTCATCCTTTCATGGAAATTTTTGATACACTGTGACTTTTTATGGCTTTTTCAATTATTAGCTCTTGCTTACTGTGTAAAGGAGTAAAGAGTATGAGAGACCTACCTGAAGCACCCCACAAGCCCACAGAACATCGTCATCAGAGTATTTTTCAGCCAATCGGCAGGCTTTCCTCAGGAAACCAGACACATTGACCAAATCTGAATTCCAGTTCAAAGTATTTCTTCTTTTCTCCATGTGAGCTTCCATCGGTTCCACCTAGTGGAATAGATTCATAATTTTAGAAAAACATTTTTGTAATTACATATTCTTACTTACTTCACATTTGGTATGAATGGGATTGAGTGCCTAAGTTAAGTCTACTTTCTACATCTATCTGTTGATGAATAAAAATACACATGCATGTATGTATTCTGAAATTTCAAATGGCGTCATTGTAATCTAATGTGGAACAACTTTTCACTTTAAAATGAAAACTAGTTCTCAGCCAGTCAAAGAGAACTACATATTGAAAGGGTTCCTGTTACAAAGTTAACTACAAATATTAATCATCTTCCAAGCTTCTTAACATACATGTATACACAGTGGAAAATTTGTTGAGAGGATTTATTCTCTGCTGATATACATATATCAATATTGACTTATTATCTTCAATTTCGACTTATTAGATGAATGAAATTCATGGTACAAGAAATCTAATGTTTAAGTTTAAGGGGAGTATGTTATTGGGTTTGTCCTTCCTCTTCAGGAGCTGATGAATTTCTTTTAAAATTCAGATTAGTTGTGTTTGTAGGACAATAGAGCAGGTGAGTTATTCCCATGCAGCTCACAAAAAATTTCAGGCCATTGTGCCTATGTTTGCTCTGAACCAAGGGAACATTGCAAAAAATGAACTCAAGATCATTCCTGTAATATTTGAATGTCATTCCTGATTGCAACTCAAATAGAAAAGAATTTCTTCGACTGATTTCAGTGAAATTGGAGGAGTACGTTTTCATATTACAGTAAGGAAAAAGTCACCCATCATTGAGCAAGAGTAGGTTTTTTTAATTATGAGGATTAAAATCAAAATATGAGGAAATTGTAAAAATTGGTATTGTTAGAAGAAGTAGGGATGCATGAAATATTTCAAAGTTCTACGATCATTCCTAGTTTAATGTGTCTTTATTTGAATTTATACCTCCTCAGCCCACCTAGCTGGATCTTTTTCTTTGCCCAGAAGCAAGCGAAGTGGTGTGATACATTGAAGCATTGGATTGTCAGCGATTACTTCATTTTCTGATTCACCACTTCCTCCCACACATGCAGGATTCCACACGAAACGTGTCTTAGCTGCAGCAAATATTGGGCACTCATATTCAGCATGGCATGGCAGTTTCTCGCATTCAAGAGAACAGACTGGCCAACCACAGGTAGTGCAGCATCTTAAGTTCTGGCTTGACTGAATTGGTACAAGACAGCCAAGGCATATGGGAGGTGAGAAATGCTTTGGTCCAAAGACCACTGGTTTCTCTCTGACTACAACTTCACCAGGTTCCAAATCTCTTATCGCAACTGCATACCTAGAAACAAAAGAAAAGTTTTAAGGAAAAACACCTGGAGGTAATTATAGGCTTGATAGATATGATTCAAGGAATTTTTCTCCGGATTTACAGGGATATATGGGCTTTTAAGTTGTCAAACTAAACACAGTATCAATTACTTCTGATATTTAAATAGGATAAGAGGGTAGCTTGTTAGAAGTAAGGTAATGAAAAAACTAAATAAGACTAATGTAACAATCGGAATTTGACGAAATACTTGTAAAATGAGTATGCACTGATATTATTTAGAATTTGTTGATAAACATGTATAGTGTCAGTAGATATTTTAACCAATCAAAATTCTAGTTATTAATAAATGGATTATGTAGTTAATTTTTAAATATTTATTTTTATAGATGAACTAATCATTGTTGAGATATGTCACTAATGTCAAGGTGAGGTTACTTAAATTGCCAACATTGCCCCAGTTGAAGTTGGGTGGATGGAAAATCTGTTACCGATGGAAGATGCTTGTTTCAAAATTCAATCAAAAATATGATGGCTTCGTGGTGCAACTGGTCTCGCATACCTGATTTGTTTTTTCCATACTTAAATGAGAATCTTTGTCACATTAATTTTTTCATAGCAAATTTCATCATTGATGTATGCAACTTCATACTTATTCTCAAAATTTTATTCAAAGTCATTTTCTCATATAATACATTGAAAAATTACGATCCTTTTATTAGAAAAAAGGGGAGAGGTTTACTCCCACAATTCCTGTAAGACTATGAATAAATCATATCTCATAAGTTCTGACAGCAATGACTCATTTGTTTTCTTTGGCATTCCAAAGGTTACCATTGATGATATTCAAGATAACTTGACTGACCATTTCTCTTAATGAGGCAAGTTAATTTTTAGAATGATTTTAGATGAAAATTTAAAAATATATACCTATATAATTCAACCTCAAAGGTGAAATCAGTAGCAGTGGCACAGCGAGGGGGGGGTTTTGGGAGATAAAACCCCCCCAGAGCTCAGACAATTTTTTAAGTTTAATGTATTTTATTTATTTGGATTAATAATATGTACTTATAGAATAGTGTAAGGATTAATAAAATATCCCTCAGAAGGCTGTAAAACTCATAATTTTTATCCATTTATCTTAATTTTTTTCTGGTGGAGGGCCCTCGCACCTCCCGCTTACCCTGGAAGGTTTGCCACACCCCCAGACACCCCAGTATTAGTTGTGCCCGAAACCACCCCTAGCCTTAATTCCTGGCTGCACCCCAGCTCAGCAGAGGGGGTCAAATGTTTCACGCCCTCTTGAAAATTTTGGGACGACAGTCCTCGGGAAGCCCTCAAAAGAATCCAACTATTATAGTAACCCACTTTCAGATAAAACCCAAAAATCTTCAGCTAATGGCCTTCATTGCATCAATGAGGGCTCTATTGTGTACCTTGACTTCATAAGGGGCCATTGGCTGGAAACAAATTTGGGGCACCTTATTTTATTAATAATAGGAGGCATGAGCTCCCTCAGGTTGGGGGCCTTTGGTGATCACTGAACAGATAACCAACCCTAACTGTCCCTGAAGCTAATATACAGTTTAATTTAATAACATAAAAAAACCCCAGGTTGGGCAGAATCACAGTACACAAAAAAAGATAAAAAACACTCACAGTACTAAATTTTTGGTGGCGCATTACCACCTTCCTCATAGTTAGGTAGGAGACTCAAATTTAATTTAATAAAATACTTTTATACTTAAACAGTATTATTATTGAACTTACCGACCAAGTTTTTCATTACATAAGACTTTGAATGGACAGCATTCTTTGATGTGCTTCTCCCAGTGAATAATTTGATGCTCTTCTGTACAATATGCAACCTGCTTACATGCTGAACACACTTTTGAGGAAGACTGAGAGCAAATGGAGCATTTGATGTCTTTATCCAGGGAAACCTGTTTTGTCGAAAACAGCAAAAATTCATCCAGCCACATTCTTATTATAGCCCAAATACAATTGAAATGGAGTTTGAGGAAATTTCACTCTTACCATTGCTGTTAAAAAGGGGTGATGAAGTAACAGAATGATTGGATTAGCGAGGGTTAATACAAATGACTATTTGGCTATTGGTGGGTAGGTGATGATTGAAAACGATATCATATAATCTAACCAAGAGAAATAATACATAAGACTTTGGTTGTAAGATGGGCCTGCACTATTCAAGAGGAGGATTCAACCAGGAGCTGCCCCTCGCAGATCTCCTTCACCTTACTACTAGTAGAGTCTCCTCCCCACCTTGGTCCATCCCCACAACTCACTGATTATTCAAAACTTTTTGCTGGTGCACTTGGAGCACCAGTGTCACTTCATGTGTTTCGACAATAGGTTCAACTGCTCAAGGGATAAGGGAGTGCATCCACTGGGTTGGGGATTGTGGGTCAACCTCTAGATATATGTAAAAATATAGATGCCTTCATTCAGGCAGATGTAGAGGCTAGCTGAGATATAAGTGAGTTTTTTGTTTATTAAGCAGTCATGGACAAAAGTGACGACAATCCGAGGTGGTATGGGTCTCTTCCAGGGTAAGATAGGCCATCTATATAATACATTTAGCCGGTGAAGACTTAGGGACGGGAGGCCACCAACAATAGGGTAGTTTCCTTCATCAAAGAAAACGAAAGGCATTGATTGCGATTCGTTACCCACCATTAGTGTATTCATGATATACAAATTATTTGGTTGTACAAATCCCAGTTTAGACCAATGTTAATGGTCAATTTTTACCTCATTTGAAAAAGGCCACATTCGCACCCATGTGATGCCACTCCACGTGACGTCACAGGTACCTAGATACTACACAAGTGGTCAGGAGTTTTACATTGTCTGAGATTACCAATGCATGCATGAGGCACAAAACTCAGGGAAACTCTTAATAATTACCTTTTAAAATTGCTTAAGGTCGAAAAGTTTTCCTCGTTTTATAAGGTATTAATATAAAATTCGAGGAATCAAGCGAGATGGAGTGGAATTGATTCATAATGAAACACTGACTTGCAATTTTCCACAAAAATAAAATTTTACTTCGACTCGAGTTTCAATGATACTACATCATTTTCAAGTAACAACAACAGTTGTTACTTGAAAATGATGTAGTATCATTGAAACTCGAGTCGAAGTAAAATTTTATTTTTGTGGAAAATTGCAAGTCAGTGTTTCATTAAGGTATTAATAATCCTTATTTAAGCCAAGCGCTACCTGCCAGCTGGGTACTCTGCTACCTGATAGCAGCCTGCATTGTAGCAGCGCTCATAGCCTCGCACCAAGGTGGCCTCACGTGGCGGCAGCCGGAACCAGAATGACGTCACATGGGCTTTTCCCAGCATTCATACTTAGCCGTCGCATTTTCCCGCACTTGAAAATTTTCACTTTTCATTTAATCTCAAAAATAGATGTTGTAATTTGTAAATCTAAAAGCGTGAAATACGTACTCCAGGAGTAATATTATTACGATTTAGGCAGTAAAAAAATAATAGGAAACCACCCTATTATGCCTCCCATCACACTGGGGAGAGGGGAGGAGCTCCTCTTATGAGTGAAGGTGGAGACCACAGTGGTCAGTACAGCGACACTCATTTCACTTCAGGTATGGTAACATTTACTTTAAACAGCTTAAGTAATGATATGTGGAAGGCTATGGGAAAATATCACATTATAATCCCAAGGAGTTGCAGCTACTCCAATTTTTTTTAAATATCAGACATGATGGAATTCGCTCAGGTATAATATTCCAGAGGTAATGTATACCTAGTCCCCAATAGGGTAGTTTCCTTCAACAAAGAAAACGAAAGGCATTTATTGTGATTCGTTACCCACCATTAGGGTTATCATAATATACAAATTATTTGGTTTGAGAAATCCCAGTTCAGACGAATGGCAATGGTCAATTATAATCGCATTTGAAAAAGGCCTGATTGGCGCCCATGCGATGCCACTCCACGTGACGTCACAGGGACCTAGATACTACATGAGTAGTCAGGAGTTTTACATCTTCTGAGATTACCAATGCATGCATGAGGCACAGAGCTCAGGGAAACATGTCTTAATGATCACCTGTTAAAACTGCCTAAGATCGGAAAGTTTCCTTCGTTTGATAGGGTATTAATAATCCTTATTTAAGCCAAGCACTGCCTGCTAGCAGGGTACTCGGCTACCTGCTAGCAGCCTGCATCATATCAGCGCTCAAAGCCCAAGGTCACCTCACACGGTGACAGCGGGAACCAGAATGACGTCACACAGGGTTTTCCCAGCATTCATACTTAGCCGTCGCGTTTTTGCGTGCTTGAAAATTTTTATTTTTCATTTAACCGCGAAAAATAGATATCTTAATTAAAATATATAAAAGCATGAAATACATATGTACTCCAGGAGTAATAATCTTTCGATTTAGGCAATAAAAAAAATAGGAAACCACCCTATTAGAATCTCCGGACGGGGACCACCCGAGAGGGTACATTGGTCAACTATGAGGGAGCTATGAGGATAGGAACATGCACGCAATCCATTTTTCTTCACAGCCAATGCCAATGGTACATTGTTAGTAGTGGAAATGCAAGTGATGCAGTAAGTTGAGTTAGCTGCATCATAGCTGCACAAATTAACAAATTGAAGATTGAGCATGAGCTTTTCTGTGTTTTCCACACAATATGAGATAAATCATGTATTGCTAACCTACCTATGCTGGGCTAGGCAGGAGTGCACATCCCCCAAATGTCTATGGTGTTTTGTCCCCCAAAAGACAAATATTCTAACCCCCTGGCCAATGTATAGAATACATCTTAAAAATTTCCCACAATTTTTTTGTATTGTGCAACTTGTGCCATTTTCCACCAAGTGGGGTCCTGAGCCTAAAAGCAGAATATGTGGTGGAGGAGCTACACATAGGCCCAAGCATGCAAGGAAAGCGTCAGATACATAGCAGAAGGGACAAGGCATGATGAGCTTGCTTAGAGAAATAGTAATGCAATCAGGGTGGGAATTGATGAATAAAATTTCCTGTCTTAAATGACTTAAAAGATTTTGTTGTTTGATCCCATACCAACTACAATGGACAGGGCTATTGTAGGTGTGCGCCCTGTTGACAACAGTGATCTCCTTCACTGCAACTGTATGATTGAGCATTAATTGAAATGTAGTTAAGGGTTTGATTCACAAAAATTTAACAAATTTCACCAAACACGGAATTCAGTATCAATGTTATTTCATTGATTAATTATTCTTTGGTCAACTCTTCTCACAAGCATGACCGTGCTACACTGATAAAAGAAACTAGAGGCTTATCAGTCATGACAATAATAATACATAGGTACAATAATACTCCTTTAAATGCCAAGATTTAGATCATTAAATTTCCAGAGGGTGTAATAATTACACAAATTGTAATACGTTGGTTGACATTGTAAAGATACAGAAGAGCAAACAAAGCACACTACTTACAAGATTAGGCAAATATTCGTCGGTTATCATCGCTGGTCACCAAATTGTTCCGTAAAAAAGTAATGAGTTCTTCAATTTATTTTCTTCACCGAATTCTCTCTCGGATGAAGCACGCGCAACGTCGGTCGAGGAAAACCATAAGTTTATTTTTACCTCCATGCAAAAGGAGTCAAATGTCAGCCAGTAGAAAGTTAGTGAATACGTTTTCAAAGTATGGACTACCACTTCACGAGATATTTAAAAAATTAAGTTAAAGATGAGAAATTTCTTGATAATATTGGTCGAGGTGAATGTGCTATAACTAATAGAAAATTCCCAGTTTGAATTCGATTATCGGCAATCTGAAATAACACTGTTACCACTACACGGGGAGTGAAATGAATTTGGGTTACTGTACTTTAAAAGTTGAGGTGGTTGAGGTGCATAATTCACTAATCATGAAGGTAATCGTATTCATTAAAAATTCTTTTCGTAAAAATTTTTACCATAAATATGTCGAAATTTATTAGTTTCAGAGATCACATGATGACTTGAGCAGTGTAGTTGTCGACTATATTGAAGGAGTTGGCAACCTTGCAAGTTGGCAGACTTCCTTGGTTTCCATGGCAACGGGTCCTGGGAAGGGGGCGGTGATGTTATGGTCATGGTTACGGTTGTCGTGCGTGGATTAATACGTCGAGTCGCAAGTGCTGATCTCATGATGCATTTTTTCGTTTCACTTGCACAGTAAATGGTGGCTTGTGCGTCCTCATAAATTTCAAGCGCGTTGTTCCTTGAATAGCGACAATGCTTCGACAGCGAGTTGTGAGAGAAGCTGGGAAGGAAGTTAGTTCTTTACCTACTGTAAAATGCACGGAGAAGAGAAGCATACGGAACACTAAAACATTACCTGAAAAATGTCCAATGCCAATGAGAAATGTATTTGGATTCGAGTTGCGAGACTTAACTAGTTGGAGTCGATTTGTGAGGCTCTTATTCCGTCCTACAGACCCTGCTTCATTAGGTGTAACTAGAGCTTTATTTGGTGGGTAGCCTTATTTGTTCTTTTTAATATTATCGCGTCAATTTTTATTTCTATTTAGTGGCTAAAATGGATGTGAATACGCAAATTTCATAAGTATTTTATTTGTTTTATTGGATTAATTAGGTCTGTTAATGGTGCTTGACATTCCGGAAGAAAGAGGATTGTCGGATGCTGATGTTAAATGGGGAGATCCTAATGAATGCCGCTTTCCTCTTTTTAATGTTCTTAGACCTCTTCCTCTCGAATGGATGTGTGTAATCTACCTTGTAATGTGGATCGGTGAGTATGATTGTCATTATGGGGGAATTGAGTGGGTACCTCTGGGCTGTTTAAACGATTTAAGACTTTACCCAGGGAGAACACCAAGACCTATAAGACGTCTTCTAGACGTCTTATAGGTCATGAAATGGTCAATGGTTTTACTTTGGTTTTGAAAAGAAAAAAAATGACCAGCAAAAGTGATGAGCAAAAGTTTTTAAATGCGTCGCTTAGCAGTTCTAGTACATTCTGGAATCCATTTTCATGAAGATTACTCGTTAATTCCAAATTTATTTACTTCGTCATTAACGTGGTCTATGTTTGGTTTTGAAGTGGTATGGAAAACGTCGAATAAGACGTCTTCAAAAGAGGTCGAAAAGACGTCAAAAAAACGTCATTTAGATGGTGAGAAAATCCTCTCGATCTCATATTAATAATGCATATTCCCTATAAATTTTCCCTTTGCGGGAAAGTTGCCAGCTTATATCAGGGTCTCGATCTCATTTTTTTCAAAATCAGATATTGTTGACCACTGCCGCTACAGTGGTTTTACTTTGGTATTGAAAAGAAAAAAAAATACCAGTAAAAATTGTGAGAAAAAGTTTTTTAAATGCTTCGCTTAGCAGTTCTAGTACATTCTGGAATCCATTTTCATGAAGATTACTCGTTAATTCCAGATTTATTTACTTCATCATTAACGTGGTCTATGTTTGGTTTTGAAATGGTCTAGAAAATGTCGAATAAGACGTCTTCAAAAGAGGTCAAAAAGACGTCAAAAAAACGTCATTTAGATGGTGAGAAAACCTTCTCGATCTCAGGTTAATAATATGAGTTCCCTATAAATTTGCTCTATGAGGGAAAGTTGCGAACTTATATCAGGGCCTGATATGCCATTTTTTTTTCAAAATCAAATATTGTTAACCACTGCCGCTATCCAAGGGAGAACACCAAGGTCAAAAAGACGACTTCTAGGCGTCATTTAGATGGTCGAAAAAACGTCTTAATACCAGGTCAATAAAACCTATTTCCTTCCCTCCACCGTGACCTAATCACGACGTCTTCTGGTTGGTCAAAAAGATGTCTTTAAGACGTCATTTAGATGGTCGAAAAAACCTTGCGATCCCAGGTCAAAAAACCTATTTCCTTCCCTCCACCGTGACCTTATCACGACGTCTTCTGGTTGGTCAAAAAGATGTCTTTAAGACGTCATTTAGATGGTCAAAAAACGTATTAATCCCAGGTCAATAATACCTATTTCCTTTGAAGGTGGATGGATAGATGAAGTCATAGTGCGCACGTGCACCAAAATGCATAGGCAACTTTTCTGGCAAATGTTCATAAAAGTGATTTAAAGTTGGGAAAACTCGTTCTTTAAATGTCTTTACTAAATATATAGCTATGTATATTCTAGAGAATAGTAGAGTAGAATAATAGAAATTCTATAGAATGTCTATTTTATGAAAGTATGGCTGTTGATTGGACTTCAAAAATACCAATATTTTAGATTATGTAATTAATTTGACAAAAAGATTATTTAAACAAATTATATATATTTGAAAAACAAAAATAGTTGTAAGGAAAGAGCAGTCATCAACAATTTAAGCAAAATTTAAAATTATTTACTTAATCAAAATTGATACGTAACTATGTACTGAATTAACTTAGTTACCATCAATAAACAAATCCAATTCAATGGAATAACAGGTATGTATCAAAATTCTAGTCTCTTCTTTTTTTGTTAATGAACAACAATTCTTTTTTATTTTAATATTGTGAATAATATCGTCATAAACTTTTATGCTTCATAATTATGTACTCATATTTATTCATAGCCCTGATAAAGGTGTTAAAATACATTGGCAAAACTTGCATTGAAAATACTTCAAGGCCTATACTGCAAGACATTGAATCAACATGAATGCATTCATTGATAATGCTGCAGATGCCTTTGAGACAGCTAAGATATCTACATTATGTTTAGAAGGTGTCTTCAAGTTATTAAAGATATATTCTACATATTAGCATTAGACGTATAAGATATTACATAGACATTTTGTCAATATTTGTGCTCTGTGGGAGTTTTCTACATTTTGTTATACTTTCCGTTTCTCGGACATTAATCTTTGTTTGGTTTTCTGTTGGTTATATAATTAAAAAATTACTTCATTCATTTCATGTTTTATCTCCTATTTTTATCTCCTAAGAGGTTTTCCTTGAATCTTGGTGGAGGGAAGAAAATATGTCTTCTTGGTTCATTTTTCAAAATATTTTAACCATCAAAATGTCGTATTTTTGATCAAAAAGAAAAGGTCGCGATTGGGTCATGGTGGAGGGAAGGAAAAAGGTATTGTTATCCCGGGATCGAGAGGTTTTTTGACCAACTTAATGACGCCTTAAAGATGCCTTTTTGACGAACCACAGGACGTCGTGGATAGGTCATGGTGGAGGGAAGGAAATAGGTTTTTTTGACCTGGGATTAAGACGTTATTTCGACCATCTAAATGACGTCTTTTTGACGAACCATAGGACGTCGTGGATAGGTCATGGTGGAGGGAAGGAAATAGGTTTTTTTGACCTGGGATTAAGACGTTATTTCGACCATCTAAATGACGTCTAGAAGACGTCTTTTTGACGAACCACAAGACGTCGTGGATAGGTCATGGTGGAGGGAAGGAAATAGGTTTTTTTGACCTGGGATTAAGATGTTATTTCGACCATCTAATTGACGTCTAGAAGACGTCTTTTTGACAAACCATAGGACGTCGTGGATAGGTCATGGTGGAGGGAAGGAAATAGGTTTTTTTGACCTGGGATTAAGACGTTATTTCGACCATCTAAATGACGTCTAGAAGACGTCTTTTTGACGAACCACAAGACGTCGTGGATAGGTCATGGTGGAGGGAAGGAAATAGGTTTTTTTGACCTGGGATTAAGATGTTATTTCGACCATCTAATTGACGTCTAGAAGACGTCTTTTTGACAAACCATAGGACGTCGTGGATAGGTCATGGTGGAGGGAAGGAAATAGGTTTTTTTGACCTGGGATTAAGACGTTATTTCGACCATCTAAATGACGTCTAGAAGACGTCTTTTTGACGAACCACAAGACGTCGTGGATAGGTCATGGTGGAGGGAAGGAAATAGGTTTTTTTGACCTGGGATTAAGACGTTATTTCGACCATCTAAATGACGTCTAGAAGACGTCTTTTTGACGAACCACAAGACGTCGTGGATAGGTCATGGTGGAGGGAAGGAAATAGGTTTTTTTGACCTGGGATTAAGACGTTATTTCGACCATCTAAATGACGTCTGGAAGACGTCTTTTTGACCTTAGTGTTCTCCCTGGGTATTAATCTCACATTATGGCTCACATACCTTTTTCGAGATGTGTACTAGCCCAAGTAGCATCCCGGTAGTATTCCATCCTGAATGTTTGTATAGTATCACACTGGATTCCCTCGTGAATAACTTAGAACTAACCAAAAGCCTTAACCCATTGAAATCGATGCAATGTACGTTTATCCTTTTCATTGGCTACGGCCTCGCCGCTTTGGAAAGGCTTGCTTGTTCCTATGGTCCCTAGAGCTGCATGGGCAGGATTAATTTTCAATTACTCCCGGAAGGGTCACCCATATCTGAAAGGTCGACTCCATGGGGCCTGAGGGGGCCCGAACCCCATCAAAAATTCGTTATGGGTGTGAGGAAAAAATGTTTCAGGCTTGTAGATTTTCCCAGGAGTGCCCAGATATCAAGATTTGAGTTATCAGGGTTCTAATGTTGATCATATGACTCTTCTAAAATGCTTAAAAAACTTAAAACTCGCCACTTATAAAATTTCGCTGGGCAAGATCCCCGGTTTGGGCCCCCAATATTTTTTGTGAGTCGGCATCCCTGGGTAAGAGCCAGGTGAAAGGTAGTCCACGTGATGGTGTCATGTATAAAACACTGTTGGGATGGAAGTGGGAAACCCTACCTATTATCTCTTCCCTGAAACCATGGAATACAGAGAAATGAGCCTTGGAAACTGATACAATAGAGGTTCCATCCGTAAAGGGTGGGTGTCGTTCATGGCAGCAAGATAAGCAAGGTCATCAAGTTCATCAACATGCATCTTAAAGAGGCTTATCATTGCAGCAGCATTCTAGAAAGAACAAAAGAATATCAAGAAGGTGGAGAAGAAGAAGGCAGCAATGAATACAGGGATTTGAATCTTGGCCAAGGGTAAGATTCAGCACCAAATTTGGGGGGAGGGTCATAGGAACTATGGAATATTCCCCCACCCCCTGGGAGAGATGTACATATTTTTACAGTTGGGAGTGCTATACTCTACAAGAAATACGAATCAAATTTTTCTAATGTTTAGCACTTGTAGCCATGCATTTTTCTATATACACTCCTTTTACTGATTTGCAGAGGTGCAAAATCTATTAAGGCAATAAAAAATTTGATAAAATTTGAGGGTTTATTACCCCTGTGACATCCCTCTAAATCCACCCCTGATTTTAGCACATTTTATTCAAATGAGTGTATCATGTCTGTTTTGTGGGGAAGCAGAATGAAAGGGAGTTAGTTGGTCATTGAAGAGGAAAGTGTATGAATGGAGGGGTGACTGCCAGAATGCTTAATAAATACTCCATGGAAACCTACCTTAATTGGTAGAATAGGTACTTCATTAATGAATATATAAAATGATGCTGATGAATGTGTGCATTATAAATCTATGTACTGTACTTAAATTGATTAAAATTCCATTTCAAATAAAATTAACATTTTGGGAATCAACTGGTTTTAAACCTTCCATTTTGTTCTCAATAAACTTCTTAGTTGCTAATTCATTTGCTGCACTCAATTATATCTAAAAACAAAACTAATCTCTGCGTTAACTATACATTTCAATTTTGTAATGTTAAGATTCTAATTTTGCAATTTATAATCTTAATTTTATCATGGTACAGACAATGATGGAGGTGGGACAAAAACAAAGATGTGTGTGAGGAGGACTTGTTGGAAGCTGAAAATGAAAGGGTTGGAATATTGCTGAGCAAGGACGGGGTCTTAAAAATTCTATATTTTACGTTTCCATTCAGCCTTATATGATTTAATGCATTAATTATTTGCGTCTTATCTACAATTTACCTTCAACTAAGTACTGCTTGCATTGTGTCCAACACACAAATGGGGTTGCCATTATTCCTTTGGGTGTCTTCACATACAATAATTTTGAATTTGATGGATTCCTCCTTCCCTCAGATAATATTGAAAGTCTAAATAATGGCTATCCATTGCCATGAGATATTGGCTAACCATTGTACTTAGTGAAACAAGGTGGAATCACTTTGAGAGTGGCCTAGGTCAGAGGTGGGCTAATTGTGGCCCTCTGCAGAGTTTGTGATGGCCTGACGCTGAATAAAAAAAAATGTAATGGGGTACACTTGTCTCATTAAATTGATTACATAATTAAATGTGCTAGCAGCTAGAAATCTAACTACATATTATAAAATTAACCTAGTAAATAAGTTGAATAGAACTACCAATAATGTTTAATTTTTATTATACAAGAAATATTTTTTTCTGAAATTAATTATAATGTTGTAATCATTTTAAACGGTGCAGCCCTCTGATAACCTTCACTCATACAAAGTGGCCCTCGAGCTCAAAAAATTGCTCACCCCTGGCCTAGGTACTTCATGTATCAATGAAATGAAAAAAGAGCGTTCATCAACTGGAGGTTGTTTTAAACCAAATTAATTTTATTGTGTGGTTAGGGTGTGGTGTGGTGGTTCATACATTGAAGGCATTAATCGGAAGTTTTACCGTAACTGTACCATTGGTCAGTGGCGTAGCCAACAGGGGGTTTTCTGGGTTACAACAACCCCCCCCCCCTTTGAAAGAGGAACCAAAAACGAGTAAGATAGCCTCATTAATAACTTAATAAATATTCATACAAAATTACGGTTTTTGAGTCCTAAAATCCACCGTTTCAACGTAAAAAGTCTCAAAATTTTCTGGGTAAGGACCCCTTTTTACCCTGGGTTGTTTTCCATACACCCCGGAAGGACCTCAATATCTCTGGTAAACCCCCCCACCCCATTTTCAAAACCCTGGCTACACCACTTCCATTGGTTCTGTGGTCATTGTGCTCAAATTGGAAAATATTCTTCCAAATCTATGACTATTTTAGCGATAACTGCAGCGAAAAGGTTAAGTTGAGTGAATGACTCCATTTGACATTTTGATTCCTTCAGTGTTATTGTGCCACATATAGTTAAGATATGTATTTCACATGATAAGGTTTAACAGTTCACTGAATTTTAGCTATGTTAACACAGTGTAGAATGAAAAAACTAACTAAGAAGTGTACGTATTAAATATATGTATGTATACATTTTTGCTATTCTCAATGAGGTGTCTGATTTATACTCATTCCATAAATTAATTACTTTTCACAGGTGCCATTGGCATGATGCTTGGACTCAGGTTTCGTTTAAGCTGTGTGGCATTTGTTCTGCCATATTGGTATATTCTTCTATTAGATAAGTCTGTTTGGAACAATCATTCTTATCTTTATGGCCTTGTCTCAATCTTGCTCCTTGGATCTCACGCACATCATTTCTGGTAAGCCTACTTCAGTGTATTTTGTGCAAATTGCTTAGTGAAAGAGTATAATATTTGATTTGTGCCTATACATATGAATTCAAATCCGGTAATACCGATATTTTATTTTATTCCTCTCCTTATTCATCAAGTGTCAACCACACGCATAGCCAGAAATTTGAGGGAGCTTTGATTGGGGGTAGCCTGGCATTTTGTTGTAAACCATGTTGTGTATGTATTGGAAAATCTAATGTATTATTAAATCAGCTATGCATTTCGTTTGTATTATCCTGAAAGTTAAAGTTATTGTTGGCTATTGTCAGACATACTGATGTGTAATTACATATGTATATCAAAAAATGAAGTACCAGAGGGTAGGTGAATCTAGACTATTGGTCGCAGCAGATTTAATGTAGGTAGGTGTTCCTAGAAAAAGTTTGGGGGCAGTACCCCCAACAGCCCCCATTACCTTCCCCCCTGGCTATGTGGCTGGTATCAATTTTAGTTGATTCTTTTCCATCATTAAAAAATGTATGTGTTTTGTACAATTTTTATTACATTAAGAAAACGTCTTCAATTTCTAAATATTTAATATAATTCTCCTCCAATTTTTAGGTCTTTAGATGGGGCCAGAAATCGGGCTCCTAAAAATGCTCATGTCCCTTTATGGAATTATACTATTTTGAGATATCAGTTTTTCATTCTTTATTTTATTGCTGGCTTGAAGAAATTAGATTCAGAGTGGCTGGGTGGATACTCTATGACCAATCTGTCCAAACATTGGGTATTTGAACCATTTAGGTAAGTCAAATGATTAAACAGTCTGTAAGGTATGTATTTATATTGTATTCTTCCCATTTCAATGCTAGTGATTTGTGTTTGCACCTTTTTAAGGTTGATGTATATCAAAGCGTTATGCTATGACCTATTACCCTTTTTAAGATCTCCATTCAGCAGCATACATAATGGATTTTGAAAAGAAATTACTCATAAACTGAGATATTAAATGTACACAAAAGTTAGGTATTCTTTTGACATGTTAGTGGCTTGTTATTGGGATATTAATTATATTATGTTAATTACTTTATTCATTTTACTATTCATGCAGTGTCAGCATTAGTTAATTCTTTGCAATGTATGTGCTTCATACATGATCCTTTGAACAGAATTATCGTAATGCTCCATAGAAATTGAGTCTTATTAAGAAAGCATCAAATACTCAATATAGGCCCACCGAAATATCTTCTAAGATATTAATGCTAGTGTAGGAGGAACTCATGAGACTGCTTGTATTTCATTTTACCCATTTGCTAATATGATATTCATTCTCTTGCAGACTTATTTTAACTCCAGATCAGATTGATTATTGGATTATTCATCTTGGAGGCTTCTTTCTTGATCTTACCGTTGGGTTCTGGCTTTTCTTTGATCTCACTCGTCCATATGCTATGTTCTTCTGTGCATCATTTCACCTCATGAACTCTCGCATGTTTGCAATTGGTAATTAAAATTGGCAATTAAAATACCTTTCAATCTTGTTATCCATTTTGGTTTATCTTTATAGTACAGTTTTGTTGGACTGATGTTCTATGGAATGTAAGTACATACATCATGCTAAAATCATGTTGTAAAGGAATCAACTTGAAGTCAGCATGCCTAATGTGGTGCATATCCGGTGAATTGTAATCAATTTTGAGGTATCTCCATAATTTTCACATTTTTTTCATTTGCTTAGCGTGGAATTATATTATTCTGTAAATGAAGATCCTTTTTTAGCATTTTTAAAGCTAACTGTACACGGGTATTTGTTATTCAAGAAAAGAACCACAGACAAGTTTGTGGCATATGTTAGAGAATCTGCTGGTAATTGAAAAATCTTAATTCACATTTTGGTGGAATCTTAATGTTAATCATGTAGAATATCCACTCTTGAGGCATTTGATGTTATACCTATTCATTCCATAGTCTCCTATATTTATTGCACAATTTATTATCAGGCGTGGAAATGGTGGTAATGATTTTTACGTATGTTATTAATTGGCTATTTTAGGGATGTTTCCATATGTTTGCTTGGCCACAATGCCAGTCTTTTGTAATGCTGATTGGCCACGCACATTTCAAAGGTGGGTAGAGGAACGGCTGAAGTGGTTTTCTTGCCTCCCTGTGAGAAATATGAGATTCCCGTGGAGATCTGATATTCCTCTTCAAAAAGCCTCATGCTGCATATATCCCAGATCAGGAAATGGAAAAAAGGGTGAGTAAATGATGGCACCTTTATACACTTTGTTCTCTTGTTATAAATAATATTAGGTTATCCAAACGGTTTAGAAAAAAAAAATGTCTAAAGTTGCAGCCTGATTTCTAACCAGTAGGAAGGTTAGCATTGACAAAAGTTAAAGTGAAAGTTAGATAATTTTAATCAGGTATTTTTTTAAGCAATTAAATTGTTCTCCTAATTTTTACTTTTAAACAATAGGGTGGTTTCCTACTATTTTTTTTATTGCCTAAATTGAAAGATTATTACTCCTGGAGTACGTATTTCACGTTTTTAGATTTTTAAATAACAATATCTATTTTTTGATGTGAAATGAAAAGTAAAAATTTTCAAACACTCGAAAATGCAACGGCTAAGTATGAATGCTGGGAAAAGCCCATGTGACGTCATTCTGGTTCCGGCTGCCACTGTGTGAGGCCACCTTGGTGCAAGACTATGAGCACCACTACGATGCAGACTGCTTGCTGGTATCAGAGTACCCAGTTAGCAGGTAGCGCTTGGCTTAAAAAAGGATTATTAATACCCTATCAAACGAAGGAAACTTTCCGACCTTAGGCAATTTTAATAGTTTATTATTAAGGGATGTTTCCCTGAGCTCTGTGCCTCATGCATGCGTTGGTAATATCAGATGATGTAAAACTCCTGACTACTCGTTTAGAATCTGGGTCCCTGTGACATCAAGTGGAGTGGCATCGCATGGGCGCCAATCTGACCTTTTTCAAATGAGGTTAAAATTGACCATTAACATTGGTCTAAACTGGGATTTCTAAAACCAAATAATTTGTGTATAATGAATACACTAATGGTGGGTAACGAATCGCAATCAATGCCTTTCGTTTTCTTTGATGAAGGAAACTACCCTATTGAGTACAACCAAGGACTTACTGATTCCATCATTTTTTACAGAAGAACCACCACTTTTTATGAGTGGAAATGCTATTTAATCATAATCACTCAAAAAATCATGCTTTAAATCAACTTTTATGTTCTCATTTTTTACAATTCACAGATTTTTATCATCAATAATACATTTGATAATGGATAAAAAAATTTAGATTTTTCTTATCTGAAATATCTCAGAGTATTTGAGCTTGCGAAGTTTCATAGTATGAAAGTTACCTTCTAGTATGCCATTGTACAAAACATATTTCATTTATTGTTGGTTTTTCATTCAGTGTTACTTGAAAACTGGGTGGCTGATATGTAGATGTGAATGAATGCAACAGTAGTACATTTTAATGCCAGTGTGGCTGGCCAAGACACTATTAATGGCAATGCTTTTCAAGTTACTCATGATATTAAAACCCTGGTTTTTATCTGTCATTTAGTTTTCATCTGATCTATCTACAGAATTATAAGTTTAAAGATTTGCTTTCATAGCCGATGGGACATTAAATTTTAACTATTTTATTAAAACTAACATTGCTTTAAATGATATTTTTTCAGTTTATCTCATTAGCTTTCATTTAAGTTTTACATCTTGCCTTATCATCAATTTTAGTGTTCATTGCTGTTTCTCTAATGACTTTGTTATATACAATTTGTCTTTCATATGTAGCTAATTACATTAAATAATTGAATATTGTATTTCTGTAGTGATCTGCTGCATGTCATTGGTGTAATATTCCATGAGTGGTGCTGTCTCAAAAGCTGCATACTGTAGTAAAAGGTAAAAATTTTAATGCATGGATTAAGTTCTTGAATTTTTATATATTGATATGTATTTTAATTAAATTGAATGGCTTTTAGATGTTGTTGCTTGGGGTCCAGTAGCATTTTTGTGTTCTCTGAAGAGGATTTTCTGAGTAAACTATATTTACATGTATGTGTTTATGTTCAGTGCTTACATTTAGAGTAGGTATATGGTCACCCTTATAAAATCTCATATCTCCAAAATAAAGCATCATACATATCTATGAGCCAATGACGTGGTTATTAAACTGTCCTGAAAATATTATTAATTTGAGTTATTAATAATTTGTAAAGCTTACTGTCTCATCTTTATTAATAATGCAAATATTTTGGAGTGTGCATCTACACATATTTTTTTATAGAATACATACATGAATGTTACATTGTATATATTGAATTTTTTATCATATGGTGTAAGTTAGAGGGTTGGATTTCTTAGTTTACTAGTATTCCCACCTCTACCCCATTTAGGGCCTTAAAGTTCCACTTCTTTATCACTCTACTTTTTTATAAATATGTATTTGAGATCCGATATGCCTCCTGCTAATGAATCTGTTTGAATTGAATTCAATTGTAAATGTTTTGATTTATTTTTCCACAAAAGATTTTAGTCTGAGTCTCTATCCACTGCTAAGAAGCTGCACAAGTTCATAGACTTTTTCCTTAAGTCCATGAACTGATTAATGATGTAATTTGCACAATGTATATACCCCTATGTGTTCTGCTATTTTCTAGTTGTACTAGTGTCAGTTGCGATTTGAAATTTATGCATTTTAGGTTTCAGTCTACTTCTTTGGAAAAACTCCACTGCCTGCCCATGATAACATTTCGATCCAAGTCTTTAGTCCCTTAACTTATTTCCATAGTTTCTTCCCTTAACACTGCATTCTAGACTTCAATTCTCCTAGATGTTTTACTCCTAGTATTTGCTTTGGATGTGAAAGTCAATTTAGAGCTTAATATGGCACCTTTAGGTCTAATGTATATCTTGGTGTTTATTCTACTTATCCTCTTTCCATTTGATTCCCATATAAATGTTTACAGTTTGCTACTTTTCCCTTTACTAAGGTGCATAAACAGAGAAAAATCCAGAATTAATCATATAAGGAAAATTAAAATACAGTAACACTAGTTCTCTGCGGTAGGTGAAAGAAATGATCATTTTGAGTTTAAAGAATGGCATTCCAAGTGATTGAAATTACAACCCAGATTTCATTCACTATCAATTAAATTTTACCTTTTTGCGACATCATTTCCATTTTTGCCACTCTCTGTGTTTTAAGACTGGAATGTGTGCTGCATCTTTGTCTGTCAATTGTTATTGTAGGTATTGTATGCATGTCCTGCTTTTTCATAGATCATGATCATTTGATATGTTGTGCTTAAACTTGCTTATTTGGTTGTTTTCTCTCCTTCACCCAAATCAGTGCCACTTTGTATGTATATATTTACTAAGTATCTCCTGAGAATGATTGGTGATTGATTTGAAACTTTGTACACAAATATAGATACATCATAATAACTATGGCAAATGATCAGTCCGTCTTCCACTTGGCCCTTATTGTGAAAGCTTTATACGTAAATTAAAAAGAAGAACTTTGTGCTTTCACATTAATATTTATTCACGACCATGGTTTCAACGTTAGACGTCATCATCAGGTGAACTCTACAGAGGTCCATCACATCCTTTTATACCATGTAATTTTCACCTGATGTAGAGTTCACCTGATGACGACGTCTAACGTTGAAACCATGGTCGTGAATAAATATTAATGTAAAAGCACTAAGTTCTTCTTTTTAATTTAATTATGAATCACTTTCACCAATTTACGCCTCAAACAATCAATTTTAGCTCCATACGTGTTGAAGGTGAAAGCCGTATTGTGGTAAATGTGAATTTATTTTCCAGATACTTCTATACTACAATTCCATGATAGAGTCTGAGGTCATAGCCTACTTTTTTTCATAGCTATTGCCCTATGAAGATATCACCTTTGTTATATTTATTTAATTTTTACACATTTTTTATGCATTATTTCATACATATCTGGGCTATAATTCACTCTCATGGTGTATGTAAGAAATGCAATGAAACTTAAATCTCATGGTTATACAGAATTGTATGATTCCATGTTACAGGATGTGTTAGCTTTATGGAAATTAGTAGTTACATATATTCCTAGGTTGAATAAAATGGTGACTGCTTACCTGCACATGGTATTTCTATCGTTCCTCCTCTCACTGATATTATGTTCTGCATTGGGCCCTAATGAGAAAGTTCATGAGCTGCTAATGGTAGTCCAGACAGGGAGATAATACGAGGGAGGTGGCCCAGAGGTCATCCACCTGACCTCATCAAATGAGGATCAAGACACACTAATGATGAATATAAAAGGCATGTTACATCACAAAAAATGACGGGAAAATTGGTTATCATTTTTGTGCCATACACGGGTATGTTTATGTATCAGTAAAATGAAAAAAGAGAGTAAACGATGATATAATACAATGGAATTACTTTATGTAAGTTTTAAAAGACTGAGATTACACGATAACTCTGAATGACAATTTTTCGCGCAGCTGAAGTAGTGCTCCCTTCGGTGATGTTGTTTAGTTCAAAACACTTACCAACTCATCAAACCATTGCCAGAGTTTATCGATGATATGGTGAAAAGTTGGAAAAAATTAATTACATGTTTCCTAATGTGTCCAGTAGATCTCATCATTCAGTTCTTAAGTCTTTCCTGCCAATCCAGTAAACGTTTCAAAATCTTCCAGTTTATCAGTCAGAAGTGTAAGGGAGGTTGAGATTGTTCTTTTGAAAAAGAATAAGAGGCGGTGAAGACCATTGGGACGGACTTTCCCAGAAATGAGGATCTATGTATGCCTCTGCTCCTTACCAAAATTGGCTTCATCCCTTTTCAATATGACCCACTATTTTTTAAAACAAAAATTACTTCATTACTTAAAATTATTACAAAAAAGTTATTAGTTTCCTCCTACTTCAGCTAACCATGGACTAAATCACTTGGAGAAGTTTCCACTCATAAATATGTACATATATTTAAATGTGATTTCTACTGATTAGTGATTAATTTTGCCTGAAGGTGAGAGATTTTGATTTTTTATGTGGATTTTGTTCAAGTCCATCCTATTGTAATGATTGACCTTGGCTACCTGGTAGTGCATATGTATGGGGAATGTGCAGCTTAGGTTTGATAGGAAACCATCTCTTTGATATATTGCTGGGAGGTTGGCCGGGGAAACTATAAATTGAATTGAAGGAGAAATCTTTACCGTGATGTATGAAAATTTTAGGTAAGGATCAAGAGGAAGGGCCACCATTGTCACTAAAACACCATTTGATTGCTGCTTTGCTTGTCACTCACATGGGCCTACAAGTATTCCTGCCGTATTCTCACTTCATCACCAAGGTAAGTGTTATGAATTGGTTGGACCAGATATTTTGTACTCTGTCGTGCACATAAAAGTGGTTTATACTTCAGTGTGATTGTTTTAATTGGTAATAATGTTTCCATTATTGGATGAAATATACCATGATGCTTACACTTACAAGGAGACATCATCAAAGTGATGTTCGGGGATTAAATGATGTAACTATTTTCTGTTATTATAGAGGAAGTGTAGAAAAAGTGTCATGGCTTTCTTTCGCATTGGCTCTTATGTGAGAGAATAATGCTAGTAAATATTTGGCAAAACATCACTGCGCTTCGGCACTGATCTCTTCATCAATGCCCAATGGTTGAGAGTGCGGGAGAGCACCGACAGTGATCCGTCACTTTTGCCGCAACAACCCTT
Source organism: Ischnura elegans (assembly GCF_921293095.1). Classification (NCBI taxonomy): domain Eukaryota; kingdom Metazoa; phylum Arthropoda; class Insecta; order Odonata; family Coenagrionidae; genus Ischnura; species Ischnura elegans. Next base: position 54,219,150 of record NC_060251.1, on the reverse strand, counting down.
ATTAAAGCCCTAATGAAGACCATTTTTTTCCTGTCTAATATTTCACAGAATCACTGCTAAATATCCAAACCCAGTCAGCAAAAATAATATTTTTCATTATAAAAAATCAAAGTTTTGGTCAGTTAAAATAATATTTTTCTGTCATCAGCCTGTTTCATGGATTTTCAATGAACCTCCAAATGACCTATGACATGTAATAGGGGATTTTATTTTCCCATCACAGGCTGAAATGCCACTGGGCCCATTAGGTATAGACTTTGTAAATCCATGAATACTAAGGCCTTCAATTGCTTGGTGGACTACCTCCAACTGTATTGAACGAACAGATTGATATATAAGCTGTGAATTATACCCTATAAATCTCTTTAGAACCACCCTGGAACTAGAACCTGGATCACCCATGGCAAAAGTGAAAGCTTGCAGGCAATATAATCCAAGTGGGTTTCTGCCACTTCTACTCTTGACCTCCCTCTCATATTGTACCGTCCTGTTATGCTGAGCTGGCCAATGTCCATCTTTTTCATGAAATATTAAATGTTGATGGAAATAGAAATACTAGATCATTCTATTATTTTCAACATTTTGAGCTTCTAAAAATGGTGAAAAAAGTAATTTGCAGCACAACTCTGCTGTAACAGCCACATGTTGTGATGAGCAAGTATAAAAGAGACTGATGTACTGATATTAGGTAATCCTGGGATCTTTTCTCATTTTGCAACTCATACTAAATCCTGAAGGGAAGCTGCCACTTTCTCTCTTAACTTATTTTCATTCTATGCAAATATTCTAAAGAGAATATCAAGGAAGCGAAATCTTAATTATATTATTGTAGCTCTCAGGATGATTATTAAATTAGAATATGCTCCCAAGACTTGCTGCGGCTTGGATTTTACTGTAATTTTAATATTGGGTGGGTTATGCTCATTGCCTCATGTTTTCATGAAGATATGGTATTTGATGGTGCAGCACATCAAATCTCTTCTTAGCCTGTTAAATAAATGAAATAAATTTAATTGTGTTATTACTTTTTATTATTTTATTCTCAAGGGCTACAACAATTGGACAAATGGTTTATATGGTTATTCCTGGGACATGATGGTGCATTCATGGGATACCATTCTTGTTGTTGTTAAAATTGTGGATAAAAATACTGGAACTGAGCACTTTTTGGATCCTGAGGTAGGTGGTTCAAAACATTTTTGGTTCAACTTAAATTTTTTTAATGCTCCTTTCAAGTTATTACCTCTACCAATTTGCCAGCTTATTTATTACCTCAACAAATGCACAATTAATTAATTAATACTTATAGACTTCATTTTCTATGGTGATAGTTCGGGTTATGTTAATGACTGTACGATGGGAGAAGGTACTAATCGCACATCAATAAACTGGAACTGAATTATAACTATCCCGATGAACATGTTTGCAGTTAAATGTACTTCAAACAATATTCAATCATTTGTTAAATAAGGTCATGCTCCAACTGATTTTATTTGGCTCAATAACTGTTATTGAGCCCAAGTAGTAATGATAATAGTGAAAATAATGGAAGGAAATTGTAAGTACTACGTTGGGAATGATTATACAATACATTTTAAGGGTAGATATTTTGGAAGGAAGAGGTTTGGTGACCCTGTAAAATGGCATAAGTTCTGCTCTGAGTGAGGAAGTCTCAGTCAAGTTCTGTGAGAGGAAGACCAGTGATCCATAGTTCTGGGGGAGACAGAAGCACAGAATATTTTAAGAAGCCTAAGTTGCTATTTATTCCCACTGTTTGAATCAGTGTTTATTGATGAAGTATCTTGTGTGCCTTTAATTCTCATTTTACCTACTCTTGTTGAGTTACCGTGGCTACTCAAAAGCATCTTTTACCCCTTTTGGCTATGAGATGTGAACGAATCATTTTCACATTGTTTTTATAGGAAAATTGTTAAATTACCAATTCATACAATGGAGTGATTTTGCTTACTGTAATGGCTCAGATGTGAGTTGACGTAGTGATTTTTTTGCCCTACTCACTCAAAAAACTTGTAATTAAGTTGACAAATGGGAGGAAAGTGAGAATAGAGGTGTGCAGAAAAGGATGAGTTGAGAATGTTTGGGAGGCTTTGGTTGGGAAAAGACATCGAAGTAATAATGGTTAAGGAAGCTCTAGCGCATTTATATGTATAGTGATATTGTATGGGTATTTTAGCATGAATGATTTCCAATTGACTTAAAGGGAAATGAACTTCAGGATTGACTTGATAATGATTTTGATTTCCCTAAAGTAGAACAGTTGTTTCGGCTGAGGATACATCAGGGTATTAGGGAACTGATGAAATCTTACTCATTTTTTATTATATTAATAAAGATCATTATTCCCTTACCCTAAAAAATAGTGATGTTTTGGCCATTACTTTCATTACCTACTTTTCTTCCCTTCCTTGGTCCTCTCACATACTTTGTTCAAGAATGATCTGTGTTTGATAGTAGGCATTCTACATATTTATCTCATCCTCTCCTATACTATGTGTATATTTTGGAAATAAATTATAACTTATATATAATCAGTTAAATTTTTACTTGAATAGCTGTTATTGTGAGCCCAATTAGTAATGATTAAATGTAATAGGTAATTATAATGGTAGGAAATTGTAAGTACATCTGGGATGATTAAACAATAACTGAATGTAACATGGTGAACTCAAGGATTTATTTGGCATGTGAGACTCAAATTTTTGTTACATATCATAATATCCATGTTCATGAACATGAAATACATACCTATTAAGTTCGATATGCATATTGTAGATCATTCGAGCTATTTTGAAGCAAAAATATCCATATTTCAAATAGGTATTGTAGAAATAATAACTACCTTATAATTTTTTATTGCCAATTTTAATGTGGTATAGCTATCCAGTGTACCTATTTTACTGTGAAAAAGTAAGTGATGAGTATGTGTCTTTTGAGATTGTTTCAATTAAAATTTTTGTCTATTTTGTCCCAGGCATGGGTCCAAACTGATCGATGGACAAAACATGCCGACATGGCTGTGCAGTATGTGTCTTGTGTTGGAGAACGTGTGAAGGAGGCTGCCAAAAGTACTAGCTTGGGTATTGATTCAAAGAAAGCAAAGATGGACAATCTTTCCTCATTGGCTGTACATGTTGATGTTTGGAGTTCTCTGAATGGGCGTTTTCAGCAACGAATATTTGACCCGCGAACTGATATTTTAGCTGTTGCTGATCAGTGGTCACCTTTTAAGCCTGTGCCATGGGTCATGCCCTTATTGGATGATAAACCATCTCCAAATGAAAAAGGTAGTGGTTGGAGAAGAGGACGGATGAAAGAACTGATTGCCGAAGTCCATTCTTGGTCTCCTTACTCAGATGTATTATTTGTGGCTGATTTTCCAGGTAAGTTTTATTGAACTTTTAATCAATTCTACCACTCCACAGACCCTTCTTTGTTCTGCATTTTATGTGAATTATAAAATTTTTTACCTGTTATTTGTTACGAAGTCATAAAGTATGGCATCGATTGCTAGTATGTACTTATTTATTACATGCCAGTTTAACGCTCAAAATAAAAGTTGCTAACTTTTTTTTAGGTCTAGTTCTGGAAAACTATTTGAACTCTGATTTTGGAAACGTGACTCTGACTGTCCTTGCTGGGCAAGTTGTTTTTGAAGTTAGAAGTCCTTCAACTTCTTTGGAAGACACAGAATCAACTCATCACCAAACCAAATTTCTCCAGAAAAATCAGAATGATGGACCTTCTGAGTATGCCTTTTTAAAAAATATTACTTTGAACACTGGGGATTCAATACTTGTTCCCACCTCCACTTTCCACTATGTTTACACAATATCCAGTAATCCCTCTTTCTATATGTATTCATACATAAACAAAACAAGGGAAAGTTTGGGCTTGGATGATGAGAATGTTTTGGAAGAAAGGAGAGCTGAAGATGCAAGTTTTCTAGAAGAAGCCCAGTTTCGTGTAAGTAATTTCCTTCGAGCTTTGGGATTGGTTGGAAACTCAATCTTGAAATTGTTATACTCCGTGCCAATGATGAGGCGAGTTAGAGTAGGCTAAATAGTATATTTTAAAGATTTTAAGCTATGATATAAAGGATTTATATTTGAACTTATATGGTGATTTTATATTTGAACTTAAATGGTGATGTTACCTATTACAAAAGATTTTTATCATATATTAACACTGTTCAACAAGAAAGTGCTATTTGGAGATAATAATAGCCATTTAATATGTTTTTGGTGCTCATAAAATGGTTATAAAAATTGAAAATTTCCTGTAGTTATTGTATGAAATTGGTTTATTTAGGTGAATTTTTACAATGAAGTCTCTTTTTTAAGATGATATCGATACTATTCTGTTCAAAATGTTGCTACATATTTTATATTTATTTCCTGGGAAAAATCACAAATGTTAACCAAAAAGAAAAATTTTGGCCAGTTTCTATTTTTCAATGGTCTTTTGAAATTAAGCTAAGACTCAGGAATTGCAACGTAGATGAGGTTGTAATGTTTATATTTGCTGTGTGCTTGTGTGCTAATAATGCAAAGAAATCATTTTATTTATAATCTTGATTTTAGCCTTAGCCTTTATTCCTCATAAGTACTTGTTAACACGTTCCGGACGGATGACGAAGATTCTCCTCATTTAGGCGCGTCAACCTAAACAATTTTAAAGCGTATCGCAAGCAAATATGTATGGTACGCTTTAAAATTGTTTAGGTTGACGCGCCTAAATGACGAGAATCTTCGTCACCCGTCCGGAACGTTCGGGAAAAAAATGACGAAAATTCTCGCCATCCGTACGCAACGTGTTAAGAGTAAAATCTTTGATAGTAAATTATTTCTTAAATTGAGTCCTGTCATACGAAGAGCTGCAAATATTTCGTGACAAATAACCTGTGTTAAATCATGATGTTGTTTGCAATATCGTCAGCTCTATGCTGTTGTACCTAGGTACAATATGAATTAATTTGAAGTATTAGGTAAGGATGTTTAATTTTACGATGATGAAAGCCATATCGGTAATATCTAAGTATGTATATGGCTATTGTATTAGTTTTGCTAGGAGCTAAATACAAACCACAACCCAAAAGGTGTTGACCTTCTTGAAATCAGTATGTGCATAGGCAGATTTAGGGATGGACCATGGACCCCCCCCACTCCAGATGCTTAAAAAATTGACAAAGTTTTTAATATGGATGTCATTGCATTCGTTTTGTTTGGTGTATTAAGGAGCCTAAATCATTTAATTTCATATTAATAACATAAGTATTAAAATAGAATATTTCGTTTAGTAATTGTTGTAACTTTTTTTTAATCTCAAGTATGAGAAGATTGTTTGCATGTCAGACCCTTGTGCCCCACTCAGAAATAAAACCCTAATCCACCTTTGAGTGTGTATGTGTACCTAATTGTAAAGTAGGATGCCTTCATAATGATTTTTTGTACAATAAATCCCCATGCAGTGACTATGTGGAAGGTTTGTGCATCATCCACTTCACAACCCATAATGCGACATTTTATTAATTAACTAAGCAATTCATCTTTTAAAAAGTAGAGTTAAGAATTAAGGAATTCAATTGTTATTTTTTAGTTGTTAGTATTCGGAAGGTTCAGGCGAACTTCTCACCTCGGGAATAAGATTGTTGCGTACAATCTAGGCCCTACAATGGCCCCAAACTAGGACAGAGAATGGGGGAATATGCCGTGGCCAGAAGATTTCAGGGGGTGGCAAAATGTAAAGAGTTAATTTAAAAAGTTTTTTAATTTTTCTAATTATATTATTTAACAATAACTATTAAATCATAAATTATTAAACAGTGATATTAATAAAATGTGTTACCAGTAAACATGCAGTGTGTAATTTATACTACCACATCTCAAAAAATAGCATATGGAGGTATCACATTTTAGTGGTAGGGGTAGAGAGGTGGATTAGGGGGTGGAGGGGTTTTGACAAAACTTCTAGTTCCGGCCCTGGGTATGTATATAGTGAACATCTTTAATTCTCCCAATAAGCAACAAGGTACAGCACAGAAAAAAAGGAATAAAATAGTACATACATTAGCACACCAAAGTAGGTACGCCACATGCATACAGCACAATAAAACAAAATACATACTAATATGTATTATGAGCAGACCCATGGAAATGTAGATCACAAATACATTATAACATTATTTTAGTCCCATAGGAATACTAATCACCTCATATGATTGTACATGAATTTATGAAAATCTGTTGAACAGTGTTAAATATTGTATTGCAATTGAACTGTATTTACTAATGGAATTCTTAGCCTGGAAAGTTAAGTGACTAAAGAGTTTTTTTTTCTTGCCAAGTGCTGTAAGGGCCAGATTTAAAAGTCATTTAATTGAGAATTGTATGGGTCTTAATGTATTAATTTATTCTGTGATCAATTGCACAAATGATTATTTTTGATTTTGAAATCAAATCTTTCATCAAAAATTTTATAGTATTTTTTGTTACATTCCTATTTTTTGTTATCTACATGGATTTTGTAATATCCACAACTAGAGTATTCTGTTTTACCTTTCATTTTGATGTAGGTATGCACCAAGTTTTTGTAGCTTTTGGCATTGTATTGCAGTTAAGTAGAAGTACTTATGGGTGTATTATTTTTGACTTAACATAGGGTATAGATTCAAGTAACTTAGTGAGGTACTAGGGATGTGCACCACTGATAAAATAAACCAAAGTGTTGGCTTTAAGTCATGGTTTGAAGTATCTTTCTATCGGAAAACCAATTATTTTATTTATAAGAATACAATGGTTCAATGAACATGGAGAAAAAAATTTTTAAGTCAAGACTCTCGAATGAGTTGCCGTTTCAAAGTTTGCTGTTTTTGCCCCCAGGCAATTTGGTAGCTTTAAATAAATTTAAATGCATAGAAAATGGAAATAATTGTCTTTTATCATTTGTTATTAAAAGGCAAATAATAAATGCAGTGCACAACCCTACTTTAGGATTTATAAATATGTATTAGTGAAATAATTTTCAAATCAAAATATAGGGTGTGCAGTAGTATACATCCTAACTTTTTTGTCGCTTTTACATACTTAGTATTTTTCAATGCTTTGGTGTTATCATTTATCCTTATGATACCAAATACTTAGGATTTTGAGAGTAAGAATGAGTAATCATTTATCCTTGTCAAGCAATGCTACATAAGGATGGACAAATACCAGGTATATCTGATATTGATTCTGATACCATCATACATCATGCTATTTTATTCTAGGTATAAAATGAACTAAATATCTCTCCACATTTTTAGCCATAGCCTCAATTAATAAAGAAACCTGAAGAATCATTTCAATAAAAGTGAAGTTTCATACGTGCATTTGCTTAGCAAATGACATTTTGTGTTATGACAACAAGTAATCTAATGGTTTACTGCCCACATTTTTCAGTCTCCGAAATTTCTGTTGCATTGGTGTTATTTTTTATTAATATTATGTTGGCACCATCTTATACAATGTTAACATTTGAATGTTATGTTGGAAGACGCAATGCTGAATTTAAATTGAATTCCAATGTTGAAAGAAAATATATTCCTCTCTCTTGAGACTGCTACTGCCATGTAATGCATATAGTTTTTGTTAAAATAACTACTATATTTTGTGACAATATTCAAGTAGGGGAGGGTGGGGCACAGTGAAACAAAAATTATTATTTTGCCTATAAAAACATTGCTTTTGAAAATAAAATAACAATGAAAATATATAAATGGTGCTTGTCATTTTCTTCACTATTCCTACTTTAAAAAATGGAATTATTTAAAAAAGCAATGGATTTACATCAATTTTTGTAGTGATATGTCAATTGTTTCACTGTGCCCCATGTGTGGGGCACAGTGAAACAGGGCCTTTTTTACTTATGGGGCACAGTGAAACACATTTTTTCAGATTTTATAATACCATTTATTTTTACCTTTGGCAATATTTTCACTAGAATGAAACTCACAATGCATGAATACAGTAATGGATTAAAAAACATGAAACAAACTGCACCTTAGTCAGTGATAATTAGAAGCTTAACGAACATCTAAATTGGCAAATGAAATTTTAAATGAAATAAACCTTTTCATTCTTGCAGTTCCTTTGCGATAAGAAGGAGGTGGTAAAACTAATTTAATGTCTTTCATGCTGACAGATGCTATATCTTCAATATGTGGGAAAAAAAATGAATTTGGCACTTTGGAACTTTTTCGTAAATATGTAACTTCAGCGCCATTGTGTTTTCTTGCTTCTTTAATTATTCTACCTACATAGTAGAATTTTTTCTTCGATGAAAACTCAATCAAAACATAATCACCAACTTTTACTGTACCTACTTTATTTCCAAAACCTTCTAAAATATCCTCATTACCTTCCAAGGGGTTTGAAAGTCCTCCCTCTGACGTGGTGTCTGAATTTTGATGGGGCCCCTCACAGTTATCAATGGCAACATTGGCATTAAATAAACTTCTGCATGATTTAGTTGCCTCAGAAGTTTTTTTTCCTATAGCTGTATTTTTCTTTTCCATCATACGGATTTTTTCTGGTGTGTCTGTTATGATCATACTTTTGCCTGGTTCTCTTTTCCTGGTTGAATTTTTCCTTGGAGCGGCTTTAGGATAGCCCTTGAACTGAGCAGGACTTTGAAAAGTTCTTTTATCTTCACCTTGACCATTGTTTAAACTGGAAGTACTTGCAGTTGCTCTTAATTCTTGGCTCAATAAGTCACACTCTTCAGTTTCAGGAGAAGGCTGGTCTGTTACAGAACTACTCAAGAAATCTGCCTCGGTGAAAATGTGCCTATTATATGGATATATTCCAGTTTTTTTGAATCCATTAATAATAGTAGCTGGAGTCATAGCCTTTTGATGGGCAAAATTGACGCATCCTGCAATATGGTAGATGGAAAGAGCTTTACCTGGATTGCTTTTGTTCCAGGAATCAACTGCTGCGGCATAATAGGTCTTAAATGGAGCATAACAGGAAACATCCAAGGGCTGTAATTTGGCACTGCAATGAGGTGGAAGAGTCACAATCATTATGCCATACTCTTTTGCCAAATCTATTACTTGTATACTAATATGGCTTTGGTGATTATCCATTATTAGCAGTGTAGGGTCTTCTTTACTTGTTTTTGTATGTTTGATGAAGTGCTTAATAACTTCAGGAAATATTTCTGCTGTCATCCAACCACTTTTCGATGTCAGTCCAAGAGAGCCAGGAGGGGCATTGATCAACATATGATCACTGAACTTGACCCTTGGGAAAACAAATGCAGGGGGTATGGTGTTTCCGGATGCACTCACAAAACAGCATGTAGTAACTAGAGTTCCCCTTTCACCTGCTGTTACATTATTTACCCCTTTGGATCCCTTTTCTGCAATCACCTTGGCAGACTTATTTACGACTGTTGAGGTACCAGTTTCATCTAGATTCCATATTCTGGAACCATCACCAAAACATTCTGAACGTCTTAAGGCTGCACCAAGATTGTCAAAAAATGTTTTCACTGTGTGTGCATTAAATGATGTGCAACGAGAAAGAGAACAGTTTTCAGGCTGCCGAATGCTTAAATTTGGATTTCGCTTCAAGAACAATCGTAGCCAGTCTAAACCTGCAGCAGAGTCATCATGCCAGTTTTTTGGCACTTGTATAGAGTTCACCACTGCCATTTCATAAGCTAGCTCTCGAGTGTTACGAGTCGACTGACCATAACAGAGTTTTGAGCATGTTATCAAATAGTCAGCCAAGCACTTTTCTTGTTCAGCTGTAAAAATCAATCTGGATTGATATTTTGGTGTCATGCGAACATGTTCACCAGTCCCTTCATCACTAGCCTTTTTTTGCTTACTCACATACCTGAAAAGAATCTTTTCAAAATTATTATTTGGAAAATTTGAATGTCAGTTTACGTTTACTGTTTATTTGAAATTTAAAAAAATTTTCAGAAAACTTTCAATGTTACAAGATGTTCACATGCAAAAAACAAATAAACATACCGACTGAGTGTTACATAATTGACATTACATTCTTTGGCTGCTTTCCTGATTGAATAGTTTTCATGCAGAACAAGATGAACTGCAGCGCGCATTTCACCATCTGTGAAGGATCCAATATGGCTCTTTCTTATTCTATTCCTCATTTTTGGAATCTTTATTCTGAAAATAATGAAATTCCATCAGAATAACAATAATAATTACTATAGTAATCCACACTGCATATTTCAAGTCAAATAGTTCTTCCTAAATGAGACATGGGGCACAGTGAAACATGTTTCACTGTGCCCCATTTATCTTGTTTCAGTGTGCCCCACCAGGCCATCTTGAATAAATAAACTTACTGCATGAAAACAAATGAAGATATAGAAATATGTTTGGTGGTCTCCAAAACTTAAGAAATGGTAACAGTAAATACAATGATAAGTTAAGATTTCCCATGAAAAGGAAAAGTTTGTCAGTGTGAAATAATTCTTTGGAATTATTTACTTTTCTCACCTTAAAATAGGTTTTGATCCATCAACAGGAGACTAGAAGAGCACAAGCCATGAGACTGCAGCAGCTGTTGTGGTGTTAGTTCCTTAATATAACACAGAGAGCACTAATTCATAGAATTGTCAGGAGGAGGGAAATTTGAATTGTTTCACCCTGCCCCATGTTTCACTGTGCCCCACCCTCCCCTATTGTATGTGAAGCAATTAAAAATGATTTTTAAATCAAATTGAGGTATTTGTTTTTATTTTTGTCATTAGTGGAAGTATCTAATTTCCCACGTTGTAGATTTAGATATTTACATGCATATGTTTTGCATATTTACTCTGTTATCCTGAAGCCGTTATAGCTTTAAAATCTAAATAAATATAAAATCAATAGGGTAGTTTCATTCATCAAAGAAAACGAAAGGCATTGATTGTGATTCGTTACCCACCATTAGTGTATTCATAATATACAAATTATTTGGCTTTAGAAATACCGGTTTAGACGAATGTTAATGGTCAATTTTAACCTCATTTGAAAAAGGCCAGTTTGGCGGCAATGCGATGCCACTCCACGTGACGTCACAGGGACCTAGTTTCTATACGAGTAGTCAGGAGTTTTACATTGTCTGAGATTACCAATGCATCCATGAGGCACAGAGCTCAGGGAAACATGTCTTAATAATCACCTATTAAAATTATCTATGGTCGGAAAGTTTTCTTCGTTTGATAGGGTATTAATAATCCTTATTTAAGCCGAGTGCTACCTGCTAGCATCCTGCGTCGTGCCTCGCCCCATGGTCCACACACCGACAGCGGGAACCAGAATGACGGAACATAGCAATTTCCCAGCATTCATAATTAGCCGTCGTGTTTTTGCGCGCATGAAAATTTTAACGCTAAAAATAGATATCGTCATGTAAAAATCTAAAAGCGTGAAATACGTACTCCAGGAGTAATAATATTTCGATTTAGGCAATAGAAAAATATTAGGAAACCACCCTATTAAGTGGTACTGATTTTGCTTAAAGAATTTTGCGATTTTTGCTTCTAAGGGGGTGCAGCTGCCCCCCTGCCCCTCGCTGAGTACACCCATATCATCAGGTCTGAACATGTCAAACACCTGAATATATATTAACACTTTTACTGCCAGGCAGTGGCGGATCTATGGTGGGGGGTGTTAAGGGGGCTATAGCCCCTCCTTGGGTATAGAATGGTAATCTTTTTCCGACCCCCACTACTGCTGGAATTTTAACCCCCACTTAGCCCCGCCCCCTTGTCCCTATCCTGGATCCGCCACTGCTGCCAGCCCATTTCAGGTGGGATATGTGAAGACTGCTAAGGCTATTTTCTGGAATTTGCAAGATATCAGTTTAAAAATTATTTTAAGTATTTAATTTTAGCAATTGTATCCAGATTTTTACCCTTTGCTTAAGATATATTTAGAGCTATGAATCATAAATGGGTTATGGGATGGTAATTATGATACGATAGCCGTTGAAACAGCCGCAGTCATGAAATATGTAGTAAAGTAAGCTGTGGCAGTTTTTGCACAACCAGCGAGTAGTAGAAGGGTTAAACCATCCAGTCTTCTGTGGTCTTACTGGAAGTGAGGGTGGAAGGGACTAAGAGTTGAAGGGTGGGGGAAGGATGAGAATTTGTGCTTGAGCTGGGAAGGAAAGGGGATGGGGAGAGGAAGACTAGATGACCATTGTTGAGAGTAGTGGCATAACTATGGGGGGGATGAGGAGATAGATCCTGCCCCTAATGCATTAGAGAAATAAAAAAATATTTGAAAATACTATCTAGTTTTAACATGTAATAACTGTATCTACTTAAAGTTAAATCTTTAGTGTCAAAATTATGTGAAATTTATTTCCAGGCATGTCATTTTTCAAAAATTTTCTCGGGATGGGATGGCCTGGGTGGGTCGCCACTCCACACCATCCCATCCCCCCAAAGTATATTCCTAGTTATACCACTGGTTGGGAGGATTTGTTTTGGAGAATCTGTGGGAGGTTGAGAAGTGGGGAATGGAGGGGAAGAAGTGGTCATTGATAATGGATGAATTATTTTCAACCTCTAACAAAATATATATTTGTTCTAAACTATGGCTTATGGTGCAGCTAGGTCTGCAGGTTCTCTGCGTCGATACATCTTTGTGATGAATTTCGCTGGTGTTGCAGCAGGCATCTTTAGATTTGAAGTGAAAGAAGTTTGAAATTATCCCTTTGAAAGTACTAGATTCATTGCTAGAGAGAACCATTTCTATCCCCAACTTATACAAGTGGCTATCAAAATACCTGAAACTTTTAATTTTAACACGGAGAACTGGAAGAGACTTCCATAAACCGACCAATCACGATGCATCTGGCCAAAACCAAGGCCTATGCAAGATGGGCAAAAACCTGCATCCAACACTTCAAACCTAAAGACACTTGGAGCAGCACCGGTGAAACTGTCATCAAGAAGATGAATCGGCACAGATGACATCCTGGAAACATAGCTGTACCACTCCACGGAAGCCTCCATAAACATTATCCCACATGGGATAATGTTTATGGAGAGCTTGTGGGATAATATTTATAGAACAACATCCTTTTCTTCTTGTGAGCCATCTCTTGTTATGAAGTCTGCCTGATTCATCCTCTTGTCAGGAGGTGGGCTGCAAAATGCAACTTCCCTTCCTTCTTTTCACTTACAATAGGTATAACCATAGAGTATATACTTACTCTATGGTATAACCTACCAGAGCACAGTAGAAGGGCTATTGAACACTTTGGTTAATTTGGTGAATCAGTGGTAAATGGTTGAAAATTAAGTGTGATGGAATCAACATGGAAGAACATTGATGTAGCATTTTGAAGAAAGGTAATTACAACTGATGACTTCAGGCTTTACTTTGTGAAACCTCTCCATGCTGGAAATAAAGAAAAATAAAACTTTGTAAGGTTCACCATCATTTTAACATGGGGACGACCCAGGTTTCGTAACGTGGTTACATCTTCAGGTGCACCTGTCCTGAAGATGTAACCACGTTACGAAACCTGGGTCGTCCCCATGTTAAAATGATAGTGAACCTTATAAAGTTTTATTTTTCTTTATTGTGCCACTGCTTGTATGAAATCTTTTGCTCTGCTGCTCAAGACTTTCAGGACAGGTGCACCTGAAGATGTAACCACGTTACGAAACCTGGGTCGTGCCCATGTTAAAATAATAGTGAACCTTAAAAGTTTTATTTCTTTATTCCCAAAGATAATTACTATTGAGGTTCCACATGTTATTGGCTCCACTTGAGATAAATTTCCATAGGTCATAATTGGATGAAAGGATTAATAATTAATACATCCTTGTATGCAGGGGCACAGCTAAGAATTAAGGCTAGGGGCGTTTTAGGCACAACTAATACTTATGGGTGTGGGGGTATGGCATACCTGCGGGTAAGCAGGAGTTACGGGGGCCCTCCTCCAGAAAAAAAATAAGAATAATGTTTCAAAATGGCGAGTTTTACAGCTTAATGTGTGATATTTGATTAATCCTAACGCTATTCTATAAGTATAAATACTTATCCAATTAAGTAAAATGGATTAAACTAAAAATATTTCTCTGAGCTCTGGGGGGGGGGGGGGGTGGGGTTATCCCCCAAACTCACCCCCTCGCTGTGCCACTGCTTGTATGAAATCTTTTGCTCTGCTGCTCAAGACTTTCAGGTTTCTTTATACCTGCCAAGAATAACAATCTTAGCACCTTGCACATCATAGTCTTTGAAATTTTGGTTGTTCTCGAAGGCTAGCTTGATCCCAAGGTGCTTCTCAAGATTATTTGCTTCGAATGATGTGTTGTTGGTTGCGAGAGTTAACAGTATTAATTCATTAATCAACTGATGTGCCACTCCATGAGGAAAGGAGACGTAATAATGTACCATCATGTTTACTTGAGATATTGTATCAGAATGATGCCAAAATTATTATCAATGGGGACCTATTCTAGAGCTTTGTTATGATTAAGTGACACGGTTTTTCACGGTAGAGGTTCTTATCTGTAAGAGCTGTTGCTTGAGATCTTCCTTGGGTCATTAGTGGATGAAAGGGTTAATGATAAATTCTCGAAGCCACTTCGTGAAACACTTCTCCCCGGGCATTTTCCCTAGTTTGCAGTGTTAATTTGATGAATTTATAATGAATTTAACTCCTTTCTCACGACTGCATGAATTGGAATCAGGATTATTAGTCCATAAAAAGAATTTTTTTATGGAAATCAATGACGTTTATTGGCGTGAAACGTCAAATACTAATTGAATGAAAGCAAGTGAAGTAACTGTTCACACAGTGTCTATTTGAATTGGCGGAGTGAATGATCATTCTCCCGAAAACGCTTTATGATTGGAGAATTTGTTTATTTACGCCACCCAAGGATCGCACGGTGTCGGTTGCGCATTTGTTTTCCCACTTTTGAGACGTGCAATTTCATTGGTTCTTTCAAGTAGTATCATCATTTGAACATTTCGGAGTAACTGTGGTTGACTCATCAGGAAAGTGTCATTCTTATACCGTATTGATTATATTTTAGTTAAAATGTTCGATTTGGTGTCATGAATGTGGATGCATTTACCAGCTCTTTTGATTTGGTCACTTTATTCGTCGAAAATTCGTTTCACATTAGTGTGATTTGAATCCATATTTTCGCCAGCCACTGGCGTTGTTTTGATTTTGAAAATTCCAGCAAAATCAGTGTGCAATGATTCCTGATGAATTTTCAATGCTCGAAGAGCATTATGAAATGCACGAAACTATCGGAAGGGGCGGTTTTGCCAAAGTTAAGTTAGCAACTCACGTTCTAACTGACGAAAAGGTAGCAATTAAGATAATCGACAAAAGAAAATTTGGGGTGAGTCCATGATTGCTTGTTATTCGTATTTAATAAGAGTTTGTGATAATATATTCATTATTCCGCGATATATCATACATTTGGGTTAGCCGTTTTAATATTTTAGTTCGCTTGGACATTTCAGGAAGATTTACCCAGGTTTATAACTGAGGTGGCTGTCATGAAAATATTAGATCACCAGCACATATCTCGGTTATTTCAAGCTCTGGAAACAGATAACTATATATTTATGGTTATAGAATACTGCCCTGGTGGAGAGTTATTTGATTACATAGGTGAGTTTCCTTTTTCCGTGAATGGAACACCTAATATGTCTGGCGATTAATCTATTGATGTATACCAATGTATGTCTTTGCTGCATTTCAGTCGAAAAGGACCGTTTGAGTGAGGAGGAATCAAGAACATTTTTCAGGCATATTGTTTCTGCTGTTGGCTACGTTCACAATCTGGGCTACTCTCACCGAGATCTAAAGCCTGTAAGTTGTTTTTAATGGGATTTTGTACACTATTGGTTGAAAATTTTCAGCAAAATTTCCTATTTATAATGCTAGTTTTAAGCATTTACTAAACATAATTGGTGTTTCAGGAAAATTTATTGCTGGACGAAGATAAAAATTTAAAACTCATTGACTTTGGTCTGTGTGCAAAGCCGGTTGGTGGCATGGACACGAAATTGGAAACATGCTGTGGCTCTCCAGCGTATGCTGCCCCAGAGTTGGTGTCAGGAAAAGCCTATCTAGGTAATAATTTACTTATTGTAGTAGAGTACTCAATGATTATTCGTTTCTTTGTCTTTTATTGATTTAATCCTCCTGATACAATGTAGAATTCATAATATTCGTAAAATTCATCGTTACTGGCAAATAATTGTGGTTCTTATTTCTGTGGAAATAGTGACACTTTTGAGAAATTGCATGGTGAGTAATTTTTAATTTTCTGTATTGCAAGGAATAGTCAAAGAATATTCATGTGAGCACCGTGGAGAATAACGTTTGCTGTTGCTTAGAATAATTATGTTGTGGTTGGTGCGTACGTGCTGAATTAGTCTGACCATTCTGTTATTTGTGTTATGAATGTGATGTGCTTACCTTCATATTTCCATCGTTCTTATAAGTTGGGTTATTGAAACAAAGACCCAAACCAAAGATGAATTTCATGCAAATCATTGAATATTAGCTGTCAAAGCAGCCTAAAGGCTTCTAGTTTTGCACACCCCAGATGAAAAACACCATTTATGGTTAACAATCCTGAGAAATATTTTACTCTGCATTCATCGTAGTTCTTTATGCTAAATTTTTCATATCAATGCGTTAATGTGGATCACAGTTAGTTTTAAGCAATTAGCATTTTATAATTTACTTTAGTGATGAGATGAGTGTATACCGGCATCCATTGCCATGAGAAATTACTATCTAGCACAGGTTGTAGAACTTTAGGTAAATGATGGGAGCTTTTTTCATCAGCAAAGTTTTTCTGCCATGTAATAATCTAGGATTTTGGTCATTTGGATTTGATGTATTTGCACAAATTCAAGATGAAGTTTTTTTCCCCTCCTAACTCATGCAGGAAAGAGGGCTTGTCTTATGATTGGATGACAAATTCTTGACTTCAAATGCAGGTTGAATGATATAAATCATGGATACCTGAGTTTGCCACCGGATAGCTTTGAAACAAAAACTGATATTATAAATAGCAGCGCCAGTTAAACAGTAAAACTTGCTTAAAACAAATTTCAGGGGACCATTATTCTATTTTGTTATAAGCAGGATTTAATTATATCCATTATGGAAATGCATCACAGGATTGCTGGCTAATATTTGGAAAATCGTCTTTATTTTAGCAACAGATCTGTTAAATTTGATGATATCATCCCACTCTTTCCATCAAAAGGTGGTAAAGGGAAGGATTCTAAGATTAATGGTAGAACTATGTGGTGTTGACCACACGTAAGAACAACTGATGATAATCTAGGAATGATTAAGTATCCAAGATGGCTGTCATTTCTTTATAAAAGAGGAAATAATTCCCCTAGGGACCAAAGAATAGTTTGTGATTTTGGGGATTTCCTATCATCTGAGCCTGTCACTTGCAGGGAAATTAACATTGCCAATAATAGGGAAGTCTATCACCTCGTTGTAGGCGGGATTTTGTTGCAAGCATGGTTGTTTGAGAGTTGCATGAGAGTTTTACTGTATTTTATTTTACATTTGAAACAAAATATACATTTTTTGGCACCAGAGTAAAATTCGGCTGGCACCGATCAGATGTCAGGTACACACTGTAATTTTTCACCGGTTGCAGCAATTTAAGGAAATGATGGGCGATTGTTTTGTTTATATGTTAATGGATTTTTTACTCTATATTTTATTTACAGGGTCAGAGGCTGATATTTGGAGCATGGGTGTCTTACTGTATGCATTGCTGTGTGGATTTCTTCCATTTGATGATGAAAACATTGGCCACTTATACAGGAAGATATTGGTGAGTAGACACTGTGTATATTTACACACTTGTGCCAATTGCTTTGAATCACAATAGAATCTGGTTATGTGGACTACTAGATTTTAGGCACAGCTACTTAAATGGGACATTTTAAGCACTTGGTATTTTGCAACAAAAATATGATAGAGAATTTCTCATAGAAGTATTTTCAAACCAAATTACTTTTTTAAATTTAGTTAATTTGATTTCAATTCCAATGTTTTGTCTTTACTGTATCTTTCTCGTATAATACTTATGTTTCAAAGTTCATCTAGTAAAGATTTTTTGTATGCAACAATATGTACAGAATTGCAATTGATTTCTGCAGGTTATCCCCCCAACAGACCTCTTGGGTCACCTAAAGCTTCAAAAATGGTTTTGTATCTATAATATTTACATGTTCAATTCATATAAGAAGCAATAAATATATTATTATATACATAACAACCAGAGCAGTAGCCAATTGAGAAATGATCCGGCTCACTCTGGTCAGTGAAATACAAATCTGGACTGGAAGTAAGGGAAGTTGGATTCTGGTCTGGAAAAAAATTAGGGCATAGACGTGAAAATATTAGTAGAATGCACTGAGCATTGCTGCGTTTGAGTGTCGAGGTGGGCATTTTTTCATTTGCATTCAGATAAAGAGAGATAAGAAAGCAAAGTTGAGTTAATTGGTGAAAAAAAAACATTGTAATATGGCTGATCTGAAGGCCAAGAGGGCAAATTGAGCAACTGAGAAGGCTGCAGAAATAATGCCATTCGATGACCATATTACTAAAATAATCACAAGCCGGGGATAAGTTTTTTGTGATGGTTTGTGTGATTTTTAATAACCTCAGGTTTTTAATGGAAAGCTGATTTTACAGTTTCTGTTTTTTTTTATTTTGAGTGGGTATGTTACACTTCTAGAGTGTTTGAAGATCATTAATACCCTAGAGCTTTTTCCCGATAAGTTCCTACATAAAAGTTATTTCCCATTAACATAAGTTTAGGAAATGACAAAAATTAAACTTGAAATCAGAAAAAAGTCAGGAAAAGCAAAACTTGGTGGTCAGTGTGAATTAGCCTGGGGTTCCTTTAGTTCAGCTTTTTAGCTCAACTTTTTCTTTCCGCGACCCATTTTAGCTCATTCTTTTTAGCCGCGACCCCCTAAAAATGGTCGTCCAAGTTTAAGTACGTTGTTCACCATATTATTAGTATCTCGCGACCCCTTTCCGAACGGCCTACGACCCCCTTGGGGGTCGCGACCCCCACTTTGGGAACCGCTGCTCTAGTTAATTGGAACGAAAAGCCAGTTACACGGGCCATGCATCTTTATTTTTAATATACTTTCATACTGCTTATCTGGGCAATTTTTGAATCCTAGAAACTTGATTATGCTCAATATGCCTATCCATTGAATTAATCCTGAGCATTTATCCACTTTTATGATGTATATGGTTGCTTTTTAAGTTTTAAATTGACTTTTAAATATTAAGAGGCTGAGAAAAATATTTATTACTTTTTAATCTACTTATACTCATACATTCAGGAACATATTTTTTATTTCAATTGAGAGCATTAATGCATTATTAGGTACACTGGAGAAGTCATACTATGAATTAGGATTTGATTGGTGTGAAATCATCTCCTTGCCAGTTATAATTTTTAGTTTAAATTTTTACTTTTACTCTACTTTACCATAAAAATATTGTATCCTGTTAGCATGCTAAATTTGGTGATGATAGGACAGTTTTGAGAGAGTAATTGGACTCCTGCTTGCTGGATATTAGAAGTTGGATAAACTTCAAATTCCAATCCCAAAGCAAAACTTGAAGGAGTGCATTTGTTGCTGATAAATCCTTTTCTTGCAGGGAGGACATTACCAGCAGCCTAAATGGCTTTCAGATGAGAGCAAGAGGCTAATTAGATCAATGCTTCAAGTGGATCCAAAAAAGAGGATTTCCATTAAAGAACTTTGTTGCCACCCATGGATTATGCAAGGATATGATGCACCAGTGATGCTTGATACTCGACAAGATGTAAGATTTAATACATTCTTTTAATCATTCTCCATTGTCCTTTAATTAAGGGTGGTTGCATGTGCAAGTTAGGCAGATTTTTGTAATCCTACTTTTAATTTTATTCTTTTCATAAGTAGTGGAGTTAAATGCTGACGGACACAAATCAAATAGTGGACCAGATAGAATCACCAATAAATTTGGATCATACTGAACTACATAATATTATCATCAGTACGTGGTTCAAATATTCCTTCAACTGATGTAGCATAAAATGGAAATTTGTGTTTGACCACTACACAGATTATAAAAAGATTTTCTAAATTGATGAAGATTGGCATAACAGTATTTGGGATAACCCCTGAATGCCCTAAGTTTTTTCCCGTGCAATTCTCTAGTATTATTTAATTGGATTAACTGTATTTGCATAAATCTAAGAGGAAGTTTTTACCTCCTATCTCATGCAGAATAGGTTAAATTTTTATGTTTACTTTTACTCTATTGTACCTATTACTTATAATTGGATGAAAATTTCTTGACTTCATATGCAGGTTGCATAATATAAATTATGGATACCTGAGTTTGCTGTTGAACAACTTTGAAAGAATAGCCAATATTAAGTAGCAGCACACTAGCTTAAATTATTTTATTTTACAATTTACGACAGGAAAGCAATTTTTGGTATCAGGAAAAAATTTATAACCAATCAGATGTCAGGGGCACTTGGTAATGTCTGCGAATAGTCTCTAAGGTACTTTTACTAAGAAATTTTACTTCAGTCCTCATTTGACATCAAAATATTTTTCCACTATACAGGGTTTGTAGAATAGACTGGTTGAGTATTTCACTCTCATTTTATTTGGAAACTTTAATATGGCATCGTTTATGTTTGGAAATGGCTAAGTCTGCTGTACGAAAAGGTTTATTTGTATGAAAGGTGAAATTGTGACAGTTTAAAATAGCTTGTCTATTACCCTTTATGCCTTATTTTAATCGCATGTGTTTTTTCAGCGGTCAATATTAGACGAGGAATGCTTGAAGGAGATGGCCAATTTCCGAGGAATTCACAAAAGCAAGATGAGGGACATACTATTACAATGGAAGTTTGATTTTGATACTGCAACATACCTGCTACTAATACAAAGGAAAAGGAAAGGATTGCCTATTTGCTTGTATAGTGTTGTTCATCCGTGGACTGAAATGGCCTTGGGTTATGATGAGAGAGTAAGTGCATTAACTAGTAGCCACTCAGTAAAATTAGTAAAATGCGTGGTATAGGTATTACGCTGAGACTGCATTTTGTGAGCCAAGTGAAGTCATGTACATATGTTTCGAAAGAATATGCCTCCAGCATTACTGTATAAGGTAGAGGCGATGTACGTTACTGTTATTCGCCCTATTTTTTATCAGTATTTTCTGGAATCTATGACCTATGAAAAAAAAAAGTGCTTGCTTCGTGGTTAGTTGACTAGAAATAACCATATTCTTTGGTGGCTCTCCAACCATGAAATTTGTGAGAAAATGGATATGGACTCGTTTATTTTATGAGCTGGTCATTAGTGCCTCATGAAGTACTGACAAATAATTATATGCCTGTTTTCATGAATACATTCCATGATGCATTTGGCTCATTTTTTTAGGTTCATGTGATCTTATCAGTTGAAGTTTATGTGTATGAGTTATCATTCATAATTTCAATATCCCATTATGTATTTATGACTTTTTTTTTGGTCTTTGTAGAGGTCAGATTTCAATCCTGACAACATGCTGCTCTCAAATGGGGTTATGAAGGTGGACTCATTGAAAAATGTCCACTCCTCTATGGAAGGTGGTCTAGATGATGTTCATCTATTGTCAATGGGAACCGAGTTCAGCACTCCAGCCAGAAGCAGCGACGTTTTGAGTAAGTATTATCTCAGACCTCATGAAAGTGGAAATGCTCTATTGAAAATATTGAGAGTGATAGGATCGCTTTGCACTCATTGCCATGCTATGTGCATTTTTGAAAAGCGATTTCAATGCACCGTACGGTGCTGTCATCAATGGCATTTAAAGCTCTCACCTGACAAGCAAGAAATCATGGGTTCGAGTCCCATCTGGGTTGGTTGCTCCTATCCAGGGCATGGTTGTTCGTGTACCTTTAATAATTAATATGTTGCAGTAAACCACAACGTAAAAGGCCAAGTATGTGCTGTTGTCAGTGGTATGGGGATAAAATATAACATAAAGTAAGCTTCCACAGAATGGACTGGAGCCTCTTCTATATACATAGTCCCTTGAGTCAGTGGTACAGTGAGGGGGGGTTTTGGGGGATACAACCCCCCCAGAGCTCCGAGAAATTTTTAAGTTTAATCCATTTTACTTAATTGGATTGATATATTACTAATAGAATAGTGTAAGGATTAATAAAATATCCCTCAGAAAGCCATAAAACTCACCATTTTTAACCATTTATGTATCTTTAAATTCCACAATTTATTACCTAATGTCGCACCTACCGCTTATCTATTCCATACCCCCATACACCCCGGTATTAGTTGCACGTAAACCCCTCCCAGCCTTAATTCCTAGTTGCACCCCTGCCTTGAGTCCCTATTGCTGGCACATAGACAACTTGCTGTAATTCTTGCTGTAATTGAAAACTTGCTGCATGTCAGCCATGGCTCATTGTAGTTAGGTATGTGTACATATATCTCTTATCTTGGTTTTACTTTCAGTTCTTCCCATTTGTGGCTATGATCATCATTGTGAATGAATTTTTGGCACAGTTGTTTTTGAACTAATGTTTTGTGGTGCTGCTTTGACTAAATCAAAAAAATATATCATTTATAATTCTTCTAGGCCAATGGATGTGCCAGGAAATTTCCTTATGCTAATTTTAGTTATGATTCCTTCATCAAATAGGTGGAACATTCTTGGGATTCAATATTCAAATGCTTAAATAAATACATAATATATATTTAACTGGCCTGAATTCCCATTTGAAGTATGATGAGGGCTCTAGTGTAAAGGAAACTAGAGTATAAGTTAATGATTGAAATTCTGCTCAGGCAGTGGATTAGGCTGTGTTGATACATATGTGATAAGTAACCTGTGATCAATGGTGATAGGGATAGGGTTTGCAACTTTGTAAATTTATACTTTTTATCTTTAGTGCGTGTTCTAATTTATGCAAGGATTTCTGAAGTGGTTGTGCTTACAATGGTTTACCTATTTATCTCTAATAATGGTCTTTTAATACTTCAGATGACAGCGGCAATTTGGATAGGAATATAATCAAGCGTCCAAATAAGGTGTCTGTAGTTTTAAATAAGCCGATTGATGATGATTTCGACGCTGAAGAAAAGGAAAATTTCATTGCACCAAAGGCTCCTATAACTCCTCGAAAAAATAAGAGGATGATAAAAAGCCCTGGTTTAGAAGTTACTCCTAAAAAATGTAAGTTATATATGTACATCTAAAATTATTATATAATTTTTAAATTTCTAGCGTTAGTTTGTGTTTAAGGATACCGCTACAGTTGTAGATATTTTTTTTAAGTGCAAGATGACAATTTTGTTTGAAAAGTTTCTTTTCAGCTTATGGTTTTATCATGCATATGACGACTATTGCATCAATTTATTTTTAGGCATAACAAAGTTATCCCCAGCAAGGTCTATAGACAGTGCCTTGAACTTCCAGTCTCCTACTCCTTGTGATAGGTGAGTTATTCCTTTTTTCAGTGCATGATTGAAATTTTAAACCTTTATAAATGGAAAAATTTTTGCAGTATAATTATCTGGTACATCTTACATAGTTTATGTTAACTAGCATCAGGTTCAGAGACTATTCTGTGGTAAATTAGTGGTGTTGGTATCAGGGATGCCGACTTACAAAAAATATTGGGGGGGCACAAACCGGGGATCTTGCCTTAGGACATTTTTTAAATAGTGAGTTTTAAGTTTTTTAAGCATAATAGTAGAGTCAAATGATCCACATTAGAACCCTGACCACTTGAATCTCGATATCTGGACACACTGGAGAAAATCAGCAAGCCTGACACATTTTTCCTCACACCCATAACGAATTTTTGAGGGGGCTCGGGCTCCCTCAGGCCCCATGGAGTCGGCGCCACTGGTTGGTACCACTGTTAATTATCCTCATTAAAGCAATTTCCTATGACCTACCCTTACTTATTCTGTCCATTTTTCTTCCATTCTTTTCTCCGCTCATATGAAGCACCAGCAGGCTTTGAAGTCCTCTTTCCACAGCACATATGCTTCCACTCATAAAGCATTGTACTCTGGGTCTGGCTCTTCTCTAGCCTTTTCTTTATTACTCTTGCATAGAGATCCTATTCATTCCAACAGTTTTTTGTATGTGGCACCATAGCATGTACCAAATTACAATTGGCTTCTATCTTTCGATCTTTCTGGAATAGGTGCCCCCAATGGGAGTAACTACGGATTAACATCATTAGCACAGCTCTAGAGGTCATTGGAATTCTCAAGCCTTCCCACCATGTTTAGGTTGTGCCTGTAAGGCAAAGATTAAAGATTTAGCATTCATCTAAAAATTCCTATTAACGATTACAAAATATTATTTCTGCGTTACTTTAATTGGGGTAAAAATACTCGTTTGTATTACTTACCAGAAAAGATGTATTGTTTAATTTGACTTTGCACATGACACAGGTGAAGCTGACTCAACTCTACTGTAATGTAGTTCTTCATTCATTTAATTTTGCAAATTAATTAGGTTGTGGAACACAAAAACACATTTAATTCACTTGATTTCAAACATAACCTCCACCGCTAATAATTCTAATTTTTTAAAAATTTGCAATGATATTTATAGTGAGATCATGTTTTTACCAAGTATAGATAAGCGATTTTTTTAAAAGAAATTTTTTGACACCACCCAATTCACCCTGAGAGGTGCCGGAAGGTCATTTCAGTGTGTTCTGGCTAAAATTAAGTGCTGCTCTAATGTATTTATGTTAGGTTTTCCATGGTTTTATGAAAATATATTCAGGCTGATATAAAATTTTCCCATAGTGACTGACTCTGGATGAGGTGGTAGATAGTGCATGAAGGCCAAGGGTCTCAAACTCCCTCTAAATTTTTGGGACTTAAACACCATCAAGTTTAGCTCCTCCAAATGAATCCCCTCCCACAAAATGCATACCTCTTAGTGAGATGCCCTCACATCTGCAAAAAAATTTATGCCTAAGGCCTTGCTTGAGGCGATCTCTTGCTCAGAGGAATTTTCCCCTCGAGGGTATATTATTTTGTATTTATGGGACTGTGGTAGCCTAATGGATTGGGCGCTTGGTTTCTAATGTAAAGGTCCCAGGTTTTAATCCTGGGAGATGCCCTCAGATACCCGGATACAGAAATCATCAGAGTTTGAGTTGGCTTAAGGAGAGGAACTGGTCCCATAACCTGAGAGTGAGGAATTTTCTTTTCCGGGACGGGCTGTATCCTCATCTATCCAAAGCAGCCACGGTTGAATGAATGAGTGAGATCTGGAAAATGTATGAAAAAGGTCCGCATTACGAAATTGGGTGTCGATGGCCACTCTGTCAGCGCGGTATGTTTGTTTTGCGATACGGAATCTCTACTAACGTAAATAGGGAGTATCCGGTGTGGGTAATGAATTTTGGGCCCTTCGTGCAGAGGAACTCGACCGGTGCGGCGGTGTTCCGTGAATCGGAATCCTCCCGGACCGCCATAGACCACGCGGGAAACGCTCCGCGGCCGACACCCGCTTATTGGTCGCGGCACCCGTTTATATCTTCCCCGGTGGAATAATGGAATCGCCTAATGCGGGTAGCAGTATCTCGGTAGCCTCTTAAATCCGGCGTCGTCGTGGTTAATCTTTCCCCGAGGTCGGAATCTGGTCTGTAAGGGGGTGGAGCGGTGTTGATGTATCCTTTATCAGTCATGCTTGTTGGTCTTTTGCGTCTGAATTAGCCGTAGCGGCGGTCCCTCGTTCCCGTTATAGCTTCGATGCGGTATTCACACTCCGCTGGCCCTGTAATCGCCGCTCCCCAAGTTTATAGGAGGCCTCCGTGGCGTGACCGAATCTTTCCAACCCCCCCCCCCCACTACCCCCGCTTTTCCCTCCTACTCTTTAGTTTTTCCCCCGGGGGCGAGTCGTATCCGATTGTGCACAGTCGTACTCTTCGTTTTATTTATCCTCGATTTCCTCCTGACATTTTTCCACGTCATCTGCTCCTTCCTCTCTTTCGCCTTGTTTTCTCTATCTCTCGCTCATCGGCGGCGTGCTAAGTTACGTAATGTGGAGAACAATCGATTTTCCACGTCCTCATACATCCGTCGTCGAATTTCGTGGTGTTGCATTTCGCACAGTCCCGGAAGGCTGGATATACCGTCATTCTACATCTTCCTACTGCTCCGCGACGGATGAGTGCGACTTCAATGCTCATTAGGGCTTCCGACGCCATTCCTTACCATCCCTAAGTGATAAGTACCTACTTGTTTCCGAAGTTAACTCAGTAAAACATCAAAATTATATTCATGAACGCGATATAAATTTATTATAGTATTCTACCGATTAATGTAGGTTTCCATGGAGTAATGAACTAATCTGGGAACTTCCTTTTCCTTATAGCACTGCCTTCTTCATACTTACATGGAGATGAATAGTCTTCGTTATTGTCTCAAATGATTTGAATTTCTCTCTCTCTGCTTTGTCTGAATTGTTAATACCGTGTCTGATGGGCGATTATTTCTACACTCGATGAATGCTATTATTTGGGAAGGAGGATAACTAGCGATGAGAGAAGTAAGAAATAAATTATGAGAAGAATAGCCAAGGCGAAGAGAGCATTCCACCAAAAGAAGCATCTACTTACAGCTTGATATTTAAGCGTAGAAGTTAGGAAACATTTATCAGAACTTACATTAGGATTATGCTTCTCTACGGAAGTAAGGCATGAACCAACACAGCAGCGGAGAAATCGAGGTTAGAGGCTTCGAAATGTGGTGCTACAGAAGAATGATGAGTATCAAATGGATTGACCGGATTTGTAATGAGGAAATCCTAAGAAACGTAGGAGTGAAGAAAAGCCTCATGAAAATCTTGTTGAAAAGACTGAGCAACCTTATAGGCCCTATCTTGAGTCATATTCATATAATGGCCTGATGAAGACAGTCGTCGCGGGACAAGTAAGTGGTAAGATCGGAAACGGAAGACCTCGAAGAAAATACATAGAACAGGTAAAGAAGGATGTGAAAGAGAAGAAATACGTCGATTAGATTTCGATGGACATCGAAAAGATTAGCTGATGGAAGAAATGATTGGAGAGTTGCGTCAAACAAATCTCAGGATTGACCAGTGGTGGTGTTTCATAAAAACACGTCAACAGATACATTTAACCTCAAGGAGTGCTTCTGGGTGATGTAAGGTGGGGTAAAACGTAAAATCTCAGGGATATATGACTATTTGAGGAAAGTGTGGAATTTATAAAATAAAAATTGCAAATAGCATATCTTAATGCCGGATTAATTCAATTATACTCTAGGAGTAATGGATCGAAGGTATGAGAAAATTTCAGTATGAAATAGTATTTCGGAACGGTGGTTGTTAGTAATGATTAATATATTTTGTATATGTACCAACATGTAAATCGTGACGAGAAATCGAATGGTCGGCCGCCTCCTCCAAATACCATACCATACTAGTGTATAAAATCATAGGACAACTGTCGTTAATTTTGAAAATTACTGTTAACGATTATAGCGATAGTGAGCCTTAAAGGTAAGCGGTATCGTCAATTCGATTACTTATTTTTTCAAATACCGGCATTCACTACGAGAAGGCGTACCACGTTACCGGAGAAGGTGACGAGGGGCGAAGAATGCTGGAGTACGTAGTTGAGGGCAATGGCGTAACTAGGTATATGCCTTGGGGGTGGGGGATGAAAGGGGATGGGGAAGGGCGACCTCCCACCCACCAACTCCCCCCTTTTAGGAATATTTTGGAAAAATGACATGCCAACACATTTTACATAATTTTAGCACTTAAAATTTGGGTTTCGTTTAGGGATGGCCGCATCGGATACCTCGGATCCAAGTATCCGCGGATATTGCCCTTCATCGGATACATCGGATCCAAAGTCGCGGAAGACATCGGATCTGGATCCGAAATTTTAAATACAGTAGATTCCGTTTAATGGGTCCACCGGTTACTTGGGGCAGCCGCTTAATTGGGGCAGATCTTGAAGAACAAACCCAATAGAGGAATATCCCAGAGTATTCTCCGCTTAATTGGGACAGCATGCCGCTTTATTGGGCATGAGTTGCGACGTAGACTATACTCGCGACTAAATTAAATTTTTTTGTTTTCGGAATACTGTTTTTTTTACATTTTCCTCCTTTGATTTACGCTTATTTTTCACAAATGCTCCCATTCTTGCTCTATTTTGAATGCTCTTATGTTATACTATCCGCAAGAGGATAGAACTTTTCTTTATAAGGATATATTAAAAGACTTTCATTCAGCGTCGCCCGAGGCTGTGAAAAATATTTTTAACTAAATTGCTATAATTCTTAAGAATGATAATAAATTGACTTAACTCGCTGATTTATTAATCAAATTAATAGTCAAATAAACTTATGTTGCATTATAAACATTCTTTAGTATTCTTTCCATCATTTCAACGTTTGTTTATGCCCATATACAGGATTGTTCACCTAATTGGGGCAAAGTGCACAAGTCCCGATATGTCCGGAATCATCTGTAGCTTCAGTGAATGCAACGCCTCCTAAGGGTGGGAAGAGTTCCGATTCTCTCTTCGCAAGCGCCGTCGCATGCGATTCTTGTCCTACTCAAGAACCGTTTTGTTTGAAAGCTCTCGCAGGGGTAACATAAGAGAATTTCAGCCGTGGAAAATAAAAAAGGCAAAATACGGCTGGCACATAGTGTGACTCTTCCCAAGAGATTGAACAATCATCGGGGGGAATTTCAGCGTCAGGAATTTGAAAATGTATTTGGATCCGAAAATATCCGATCCGAAAGATCCGGCTCCGAAAATCAAGGATCCGACCCGAATCCGGATCCAAAAAAAATCCTGGATCCGTCCATCCCTAGTTTCGTTAGAAGGTTACGTTAAAATTTACTATGAGTCAAAACTACTCTATAGTTTTGAATATTTTTTTTATTTCTCTGAGGCTTTGGGGGGATCTATCCCCCCATCCCCCCATAGCCAAAATCCTCCCCTCAGCCACTGGTTGAGGGAAGGATTTCGGTAAGAATTATTAATAAAAGTATTTTTCTGGTCAACCAAGGTTCACGCGTGGCGAATCGCTCCGGTGTCTATCTCCCCACCAATATTGGATTTCTGTTTCGATTTCTCAGTAAAACGTACTCCCTCATCTATAAACCCTTTTCTCTCCCTTCCCATCCCGCACTAATCTAGCATTCTTCCCTCGAGCACGGTTTTTAGGATTCCATCCCCGCTTTGCACTCACTCTTGTTAAGCCCTTGGTCTCCTACGCATATACATGTATATGCTATAAAATAAATTCCGACCGTTGACTGACTCACTCATACAAATGTTTGGGGTGACCGAGACGAGATACGGAGATTAGTTTGAAACCCTAGGAAGAATTATCGAAACCCTATATTTTATATATATCGCAGTCGAGGGCGTACACGGGATCAAAACTAGGGGGCAAGCCATGGTTGTTCAAGTCTTAACATTTTTGCATGGAAAAGGTCAATGAAACAAACATTTTGAGATAATTGTAACAGCGCGTTATTAGTTTATAAAATTATTTGCTTGAAAAATAGTTTTATTATAGTTACATGTCTTATACTTTTATCATTTTTCGTGGGTTTAAAGAAAATTAGTAGAAAACTTTCATTTCAATCCAGTCTTGGTTTTCCTTAAGGACTTACCGCGATTTTTGCCTCTGGGGGGTGGGGAGGCAGCTGCCCCTCCTGCCCCCCCCCTGGGTACACCCATGATCGCAGTGTTTCCAAATGCCTCTTGTTTTTGGGGGCATTTAGGGTAATAAAATCTTTGAACCTTGCGGAGAAGCTTGAGAACCAAATTAATTGTGGCAGCCATTAGTCCACACCTTTTAGCAGTAAGAAAACTTGGAGGCCAAGAATTATTGGGTACTCCGAGGATTCAATTTAAGTGGGTTTGATATCTCCGAAAAAAACGATGCTTAAGGAACAAACGGTAGACATAAAATGTAAGAACTGGCAGAGTGACCTAAAGAGGCTGCAGGCCTATTCCGAGAGGATTTGGGGGGCTGAGTCACCCCCCCCCCCCCCCCGCGAGCGAAAGCGAGTCCCCTCTGGAGGCTTACTCCTCATAGCCCCCCGTATCTCATACTTTATCGTTATTTTTCCTCTGCGACCTCTTCATCTCCTCCATTCTTTCCCTGACCAGCACCTCGAATACCTCCAGTCCTTCTTCAACCTTCCTCAGCCACCACATTTCTTCAACGTGAAATGCTACTCTTTATATCTGAATCTTCACGAGCCTTTTATGTAAAATTTTACGCAACGATTCTGCGACTTATTTCTGATTACGACTGCATGGAACAAAGGTACTTCCATTCGCTCTGCTATGCTAAAAAAATAAAATATGCTAACGGTACTGCCATTCTTCTATGCTAAATATACCTAGGAAGACGTACGCCCTAAAAAAATCATTTGGTTTAACCGGAATTCGAACTCTGATCTCACAATTAGCAGTCAGTTATGCTTCTAGTTTCACCACCAAGCCATTATCATCCTAGGCGAATCCCAGACTGGGTTAACCGAACAAGGTGTTGACGTCTTAGCTCCACCCTTTGGCACAGGGGTCTGAGGCCATGCTTATTAACAGTAAGCCACTGAGAATAAACCGCTCTTGTTCGCTATTCCGAGACGGAAGTTTTCCAAATTGCTGCATGGAACAAGTAACTCTGTACGCTGTTACGCGCACAGGTGCAAAGCTTTATACATCAAGGCTGAAATTCGCCATGAAAAAGTCATTTGGCTTAGCGGGGATGAAGAATTTCATCCTTGGAGTATTCACCCATTTCGTTTGGAAATGTCTTTAAGCCACTCAGATATCCTGGATGTCAGCGATTTAATAACTAGTCTTATTAAGGCGTTTATACGCTGTTTATTAAAGTAAAAAAACAGTGTGGAGTGTGGAAATAAATCACAGGGAAACCGAAGTCTTGTGGTTTTTTAGACCTTATAGAGCTGGAAAGTTAAAGCTTTTTTAAAAGAAAAAGTCCTATTTCTAACCGTTTTTAGTTTTTTCTCCTTCAATTTTTTTCTGTTTGCCTATTGCTCAAGCTATTCCTTGTTCACATAAATTTTCTAGACTGCATTTTACTAAGCATGCGGTTCCGCTTTGGGACCCACTCTGTATCGAGGTATACGGATTCTTGTGGTGTCTTTCTCTACGCTTGGGATAAAGAGAACCTATTCATGTCAAAAAAAAGTTGCCGATAGTTTTGTGATTACGTCAACTTTTGCTTTTTGTGATTCTTGCTGGTAGTTCATCGGTTTTCCTCCGACAGAGGTGTGTAGGGATCTCTCTCTCTCTCCAATTCCGCAAATTTAGATTAAATTAGGTCGTATTTTCGATGCGTCTTTGTTTGCTATTGGGCTTCCGCGTCGTCAATCTCCCCCCCTGCACCTTCCCCTCGAGCGGGATGCGTGGCTATCGCCGTCGAAGACCATTGACTCCTGCCGTGGTCCACTCTTCCTTATTGATGTGTGGCGGCTACCGCCTGTTTTGTTTTCCCTGAACCGTAGCAACTGGGCGACGAATTTTTCGACCTTGGTGACCTCCCCGCACCTTCATCGCTGTCTTGAGGTTTCTTACCCGAATGAACGAAAGTTTATTAATGCTC
Source organism: Ischnura elegans (assembly GCF_921293095.1). Lineage (NCBI taxonomy): Eukaryota > Metazoa > Arthropoda > Insecta > Odonata > Coenagrionidae > Ischnura > Ischnura elegans. The sequence goes on along the minus strand of NC_060251.1, from coordinate 54,187,394 downwards.
TAGGTTTCCCCATAATACAAACACATACAACAATTTATGTTCCAACAACAAAAATAAATATACACCGAAGCAAAAATTACCCCTAGTAAACAGTGAGAAAATACAGAAATCAACAAGATGAAGAGAAAAATCAGAAAAAATTCAGATGGCTTGTGAAAGCACACCATAAAAATAAATATAATTTACTGACTTAAGTTCTGTCGTAGGTATTAATTAAAAAAGTTTGTCTTATAAAATGGACAGAGAAGAGGAATCTTATATAAATGACTATTGAGAATTCCAGAGACTACAACTAGAAATTAGAAAAAAATTGAGATAAGTGTTATTCCTGCATTCAGTTCTATTGTTGGGGAAGGAGAGGGAGGGAAACGAGGTAAAAATGTGTTCAAAGTGTACCTGAGGTCTTACTTTATTATAGTATAAAATATGATAGTATCAAAAGTAATGGGGTTCAACAAATAGGATGGATTTTCTCAAATGAAGGTATCCCTGTACAACTTCCTCTAAGTTTCTCTAAGCGGGCGGTGTAAACGCTAAAGCAATATACTTATTTCAGGGGGAAAAGCGAGTGCAGAGGTCTTACTTTATTGTTGAATTCATTCTCCCCCTTACATAGCCAGGGCTTGGAAATATTTTCGGGTATTATCCGGGACCACTGCTTTGCCATAGTTTGTGATCTGGAACGGCTTTTCGCCCACACACGTTCGTTGGTTCGACAGCCTTCCTACATCCCTCTCCCATACCTCCGCCGTGTCCGGCCTTTAAACCCATTGTTATTGGGCTTGTGAAGCTGAGTCCGGTGAATCAGGAGCACGACACTCGAAAGAGTGGTAGAATTGAGGGAGTGTTGTTTCGTGCACGGGGGAAATTCCTACCACCACCGTTTGCCAGGGGAATCCCTCGCCTGAGTAGGGGGATGCAGTCGACGTTGTGGAAAAGAGGGGGCAGAGTCGGGATGCTGAGGAGGGGGGGGGGGGGCGCTGCAGCTCCGCAGCTTTATGGCCGTGGTCTCTCGAATGGTCGTTGCTTTGCGAGGTTTAGGGTCCTGCGTTCACAACTTTATTGTGATGAGAATCGCGGTGGCGCAGAATGTGTTTGGTCCGTTGTTTCGGTGGGGTTCGAGAGAGGTTATGTTGGAGGGTGAGACTAGGAAGCCGTGTGCCATTACACGGTCGGTTTCTCCGGATTATTTGTGAATGCATTTAAACCTTTGCCCTAAATTTTTCTTCATTTCCCTCCCTAAACTCCCGAATCGGGTTTTCGGGCGCGGGTTTTGGGACTCGTGCGATCGTCTGTTCTCGCGTAACGGTGGTGCTCTCGCATCTTCCCTCTTGACGCCGAATGCCCTTTTTTTTGTCCGTCCCTCTGTGTCCCGCCGCTGATTAAAGTGCATCGGTTCTTGCTCCGTTTTATTGCGGTAATCGGAGTCTATGCCTTAACGACGCTGCTCACGTCGGAGGGTAAGGGATTTCTTGATGGTAACGATGTTGAAACCATAGTGATTTCATGGGGAGCTCTCGGATGCTTATTCAAGTAGAAAAAGTGATTGCATCTAAGCGAAAGTTCAGATTAAACAAAGATATGATGCTTTGAAGGAAGGTTGTAATGATTACAATTTCAGATTTAAAATTCACCGCCTTTTCAAAGTGAAAGATTTTCGTCTTATTTGTTCACTGAAATAGTTCGTTCGTAATATAGCGTAACGTATTTTTATTTTAAGATGATAACAATAAATAAAAATTGCTAATAAAATAAATGTTGCTAAATTTCAAATGCGCTAATGTTGTGCCGTTATTCTTCCCGTGGAACCGATTTGAAAAATTGTAATGATTTCATTCGTTTTGAAGGTAATGGCGTTTTTTTTCCTGTGATGGTTTTATTTTTGGAGGCTAAGGTTAATGAATGAGGTGAAGCCGGCCTCGGTGGTGGCGGGACATGCCAAATAAGAGGTCGCGGGTTCGAGTCCCGCCTGGGTAAGTGTCCCTTATCCAGGGTATGGTTGTTCGTGCATGTGAAATTGTTGAAATGTTTACGTAACCTATATGTAAAAGGCCAGTGTGTGCTGTTTTCGGCGGAATGGAAATTAATACATAAATATCATTGCAGAACTGCAGATATAAGTGCGATGGGAGAATGGAGGACTTCAAGAATGTATATTCTAATATGCATGTCGGCCTCCTTGTCATCATATCCTTTCCTATCGATAGACTACGTGTAATACGTGTAATTTATTGCCAATAATGTCCAGAGTGAAAATTACATATTATTATATCCTCTCCGATCTTATGATTATTTCCATGGGTTTCATCTTACGTTCACGTGCGTCAGTGAATGAAGTTGCTGAAATTCTGGAAGTGAACGAGAAATTCTCTCTTGCGATCTATCTTTGCAAAATATAAATCTTATAGGAACAAAAAAACTATTGGGATAGAGAAACTGAAAACACTCCCCGTTGAGAAGTATATTTGAGAAATTCCTTCTTGTATCTGATATTTACCGCGTTACAGTTCCAGGACGCAATATTACTGAGAAAAAGAAATTGCACAGACTTGGTTCCGCTAAGGACAGTCGGCTTCTTCTGATCTTTCTTGCAGGATTTTCCATTCGGGATAAGGCACTTCAGGAGTTTTTCTCGACATTTCTGCAGCCCTGATATGAGACCGATGTGACAAACGGAAGCGCTGAAACAGAATTTCTATCACTTTTTACTTAGGTCGTTCTCCCGCGTGGTGGTCCAACCTGCAACAGTAATCACACGAATGGCGCATTTTTAACGCTCATGTGAACCGGAAGATTCTGAATGTTGCGGTGTGAAAGCATTGCGGTTAGGATTTATCGCAGAAAACCATTCGCTGGCATTCTCGATGGGGCGCAAGGAAGGGGAAAAAACGAGGTGTCGACAGCCCACTTCGAATATGCCATTGTCGTGAGAACGTTTGCGAAGTGTCCGGACGCCTCCTGTTGAAAAGTGTGGCGCAGTGTCTCATAATTCCGATACCGGCGTTTTCCAGTCCTTTGGTAACTCGTGCGGGTAGTGTAGGCTATCCCTGCCTAGAAGTAAACCCTTACTTTTTCTTAGTTTCGTTTTAATCTGTTCTAATACTTCTGTGCGAACATGAACAGGTTACTTAGGGATGGCGCTCGGTATGACATTCCCATTCCATGGACCGGGGTTCTAATCCTGGCGAATTGCAAGGGTAATCATCATCATCATCACTGGTCAACAATCCTAGGATTAGTTTGACGCAGCTCTCCACTCAGTTCTCCTATCAGCTAATCTTTTCACACCTACGTATTTCTTCTCTTTCACATCTCTCTTTACTAGTTCCATATATTTTGTTCGGGGTCTTCCTTTTCCATTCTTGCCTTCCACTTGTCCTTCGACGATTGTCTTCATCAGACCATCATGTCTCAAGATGTGGCCTATAAGGTTGTTCCGTCTTCTTATTAAGGTTTTCATGAGGCTTCTCTTCTCTCCTACCCTTCTTAGGACTTCCTCGTTACTAACTCGGTCAATCCATTTGATTTTCATCATTCTTCTGTAGCACCACATTTCAAAGGCCTCAATCCTTGCTTTCTCCGCTGCGGTCATTGTCCATGCCTCACTTCCGTGTAGGAGCATACTCCAGATGTAGGTTCTTATAAATTGTTTCTTTACTTCCATATTTAAGTTTCCCGCTGTAAGCAGGTCTCTCTTTTGGTGGAATGCTCTCTTCGCCTGGGCTATTCAGCTGATAATTTCTTTCTTGCTTCTCCCGTCACGGGAAGTAATCCGAATCGCTGTAAAAAACAGCCCCGAGGAAAAAATTATTAACTTATCGAAGAAACAACTCTCCTCTGTTTTTCAGTAGAGTATCCCCCATTATTCAAGCACTTAACGTACCGTTTTACCAATTTTCCAATTCCTTCTGCATAAAAAGCGGCCGCCTGCGATTTAAAACATTGTGTCATAGCGTTTTTAAGTTCCTCATCGTCAGCGAAATGCGTCTTCATTGGAGTGAACAGATGGTAATCAGAAGGAGCTAAGTCGGGGCTCACAATGCATTAAGAACTGGAGAGTTTTTGCGTAAATTCAAATGGGAAGTGTTTCAACATTCTCTCTACAGTTGGGGATCGGGTTGGTGTGGTAGCTAGAGTGTTGGCTTCCCACCCGGCGGGCCCGGGTTCAAATCCCGGCAGTGGCAGAGAATTTTCAGAGACTGCCCGATCCCTGCTGGAGTGTTGTGTGGAGGACATTTCAAGCGTAACACTCCGTCCGTCGGATGGGACGTTAAGCCGTGGTCCCCTTGGCGCCTTTCGTTAAGAGCAGGCTTATGCCGACGCCGGGTTTCTCTCCACCCTTCCTTCCATACCCTCTCCCCATGGCGCAAATGACCTCAGCTGTCGGTCGCCTCCTCCAAATACCATACCATACCTCTCTACAGCCAGGACTGTGGCTCCTTCTGAAGTTGGCTGAATCCCTGTTTGGATGATGATCTATCGAGGAAAGTTCAAGTTAGCTCTCCATCAGTCGGATGAGACGTTAAACCTTGGTTCTAGGCGTCTATCGCCAAGGATGGGCTTACTCTGATGCTGATTTTCTCTCCAGCATCTCTTCCCTACCTTCCCTAAAGCCAAAAAAGACAACATATGGCGTTTTAAAAATTCATATTCATATGGATTGGTTGCTATAGCGATGCCTGCTTCTTAAGTAATTAATAAGGCCAATCCGAGTAATTTGTAATTACACTTCTATATAGCGAGCCATAAAAATTAAACCGGTAGTGAATATTAAGAGAAATTATCATTTGGAATGGAAGCGACTAAATTACTATGTCGTTTCAGCCTAAAAGTTAACAGTTTAATTGCAGTAGTTATTTCCGTTTCCCGTGACCATTCGGAGTGGTATTTTTTAGTTATTAAAGCACTGAAGGAACAAGTGACTTTGTACGCAGTCACGCGCACGGGTGCAAAGTTAAATACACCAAAGGATGAAGTTCGCCATGAAAAAATATTTGACTTAGCCGGGATTCGAACCCGGATCTCCCGATTGCCTATTAGTGGCACATTTGTAAATAATAATGTATTAATTTGGTATCGGGAAACCTGTGCTTGTTCAGTGCTTCACACATATTTATGTAGTAACTATTAATACTGGGATTCATTTTAAGAATTAATGAACTGTTTTAATGGTTGTGTAATTTTGACAGTGGGCATTTAAGTGCGAGCGTCAAATTCAAGATGTTTCGTTAAATATGGAAAAATGTTATCTCTCCTAAAGTGTAGAAGATTAATGATGCTGGTAAAGTCTTTTCGGGTTTTTTCTCCGGGTGAGTTCATTGTATGCCGACGTTTCGATTGCTGCCTCTGCCATCGTCTTTAGGGCATTGTTAGTGATCATTAAGCTGTTGATAAGTTTTGTACGAAATTTTTTATGCAGCAAGTAATACCCAGATGTAGATGTTATCTTCACTTTGTTAACCGTAATCTACCCTGAGGAATTTTCTCTGTTTAATGTATTGGATACCGCTTATAGAGCTCTTTGAGCTATTCTTAAAGCTCGCGGATTTTCATTCTCACTCGAAGTATGGCAATAAATATTTTTGGTGAGTAGTGTTTTGTACTTTCACGTCAACTTGTCGGTTAATCCCTGAAGTCAGAAATTATTTTTTTACCCTCTGAATGAAAATGTTGTTGTGACCTCATCCTACCTTATTTTGTTATCTTTTTTATCTATTCATTTTCTCCAAGCATCATGCTGTCGGAGAAATGTATACTATGATTGTGAGAAAATGTATCCGATACGAAATAGTATAGGTTGTACGGTGTGACTACCATTCTAAATTATGGTTTGGTTACCCGCGGTCGATGTACCCCCGAAGTAAGATCGTGCGACCTGAAAACTGCATATAAGCTATTTATTGGTTACTGCATTAAAATTTTATTGTGAGTTTTTCGTTCCACCATTATTATTATCATCGTGAAAAACGCGTATTGGAGCCTCATGCATAAATGCCTATTCGGAAATTCCTGGATGGTTGTTGACCCCTGGTATTTCGTTCGATAATTTTCATCGTTGTGGCACGGATGGAGTTAGGATTGACCTATATGTATGGATCATTTGTTTCTAGATAACAGCAAAATTAGAATTTTTATTTTTTTATTTTTCCTCAGGAATCGTGCCGACTGTGATGGATATTCTGCTTTCGTTGGCACTCCTATTTCCGCCCGTAAGATGTTTGGCAGTATAGAAAGGGGTTTGAATCGAGTGAAGAACATCCTGACCCCTAAGAAGAGGCACCAGAACGCTTCATCGGAGGCCGAGAGGAGTCGCCAGCGGCGAAGGCACGACCAGAATCCGTCACAACCGGCCCTCGTGTCCGGAAAGGTAAACATCTGTTTGTCTGCCACAAATTTACCAGGGCTTCATTAAAGATGAGTGTGTTGCTTTTTTTTCAGCGGAGGATTTTTCCTCGAAGGAATGGGTAGATATATATCATTTGGAAGCCATTTGAAAATATTTGGATTGCCCTCTCTTTCCCGAGGGTTGATTCTGAATTATGGACGGTTTTACAAGAAAATTCCTTTCAGCTCATTATCTCGAGAATCAGTATACTTGTGGCTATCAGTGCTCGTATTAAGCTTGCGTTATGCATTGTAATTTATATTTTTCTTCGCTGAGGATTGGGATTATTGGCATGGCCGCTTCAAAAGGATTCGCTATGGTTTACAATATACTTTCCTCTTCAGTTTGGGCCACTTTCCTTGTGTAGCTAGGCCTCTACCTTACGTAAAATTTTAGAAACAGGAAGATTTTCCATGGTGGAGTTTGGTAGAATTATAGCGGCGAAAATTAATTGTATAACTTTTTTATAAACTCGCTTTCTTTTATATCATCTTGTCCTTGCAAACCTTGCAACTGAATTTTCACCCACTTTCCGATCATCTGTCAAGCTGAAATATTCTGGGCAACTCAGAACCAGATAACAGTGCAATACTATACCAAATTTATTATTGTTTTAAAACCTATATTCGCTATCGGGAAGTGTTTACTTCTCACCCCGTGGGCATGGGTTCAAATTCCGGAAGCGGTGGGGATTTTTCAGTTCGTGGCGATTTTGCAGAGTTAACCCATTTGTTCGCTGCGTGGAGCATTCTCTTCAGAACTCCGCTCGTCATCCAGAAGGGCCTTATTTTGCTTTCGTGCTATTCCCATACTATCGAACAGTGGCGGATTGGCGGGGCTAAAATTCCAGCAATAGTGGGGGTCGGAAAAAAGTCACCAATCTATCTGGTGTAAATTGGATATCCAAGGGGGGGGAATAGCCCCCTAAGCCTTAGCCCCCCCCCATAGATCCGCCACTGCTACCGAATACAGTACATAATGGCTATTTTACATCGGGATGTTCGACAAACTTAACAATAACCCGTTCACGAACAGCCATGTCATGGATACGGTCAACCCACCGAGGATGCACTCGAATCGGCGACCTCTTGTTTGACAGGCGAGGACTTTACCACGCCGCCACCGAGGCCGGCGTGGTTAAAGCCTTTCCTTTTGTTTATCTTTCAATCCGAATGTTAAATAAGTTTAGGGTCGAATGAGATCGCGCTCAAGTTTCCCGCGTAGGGTTTTATGCTACGTTTCTCTCCCCACCCGGCCACGCTTTTATTTCTTCATCCTTCGATCTATTGACTCGAGAGCGGACGCGATCAGCAGCCATAAAGAACCGTTCTATCAGGATTCCTTTTTTTTCTCTTACCTTCCCTTCCTAACTGCGCGCTCGCGAGCGTATGGGATAAGGTGGGATTTATGACCTGCAGTATTCGTTGCAAGGTGCCGTTCAACCCCCGTGTGACATACTGGAGGAAAACTGCGGGGGAGAGAGTCGAGTGGCCAATTCATATGCGTCCGGCGGTTATCGCTTTTAACACGCCGGGGACCCGGGGCCGTTTCGCAACGCGTTCGTTGTCTTGCGGTCCTGCGCTCTCTTTTTCCTACCCCTTCTCCGTGTTCGGTCGACTTGGACCTGGAGTCGCGCCGGGTCGCCGTTGTCTTCGTTGGGAAGTTTATTTCGCAACCGCGGGGTCCAGGAGCGAGCAGGGGGCGTGGCTTGAAGGGAATTCTTCGGTGTAGCCGTGCCAAGGGGCCCGGTTCCTCCTGTCCCCTCCCTTGCGGGGGTCTTGGGACTTGTCCGAATAGCTACTGACGCTTTGAATTATACCTCGGTTTCGTGTTAGTATAGTACTTGCAGTCATTGCAAAAAGAGGATTTGCTGAAGTTCATTTTCAAAGAGTTGTCATTGCAGTGGATAGATAGTGTCGAAAAATAAATTATATGAAGTTTTTACCATCAGAGCTCTAACAGGAGGAGCGACTTGGGCATAGGAAGCATATTTTAATTGACTTAGGCGACAATAATTTAGTTTCACCACTTAATAATGAAGGTGGGTACTTTTAAATATTCTGATTATGGATGAAACGGAAGGAAAAATTTTAATTTTTTTCATTTTTATTATATTCCTTGTTTTCGTGGGACGAGCATGTGCGTTAACTACTCTACTATTTTTGACTTGGCTATTTTCAGATTTTTTGTTTATTTTTCAAGTGACAGTGTTAGTCACTCAAGGTTAAAGTATAACTTAGTTTCTATCCAAATTTATGTATTAAAATCGGTCCAGGCGTCAGCATTTAGGGAATAAAAGTATGTCAGTTCCATCAACTTAATCCAGAGACGATGTGAGGCTTTAATTCATAAGTCACGTTACGATTTACTTAAAATGAAGGAGAGGCTGTATAGATCAACGGCGGGTAATGAAAGTCTAGGGCTCTTCTCAAAGTAGCATAGCTATCACTAGTTGTATTTTTATATTATTACTTCTATAAAATAGTTGCCGTTGTAATGCGGTGAAATATTTGATAGTAAATATAATGAAAGTACTTGTCTATTTCCTCACGTATTTTACCAATCGACTCAGGCTTCGGCGCATAATGCCATTGTGAAGGCATCTTTTCATTATTATTTCCAGCGTTATTTTATCTTTTGTTCAGCTTATTAATTTTCTGAGTTACTTCTGAGAATGAGGTAAAATTTTGATAAAAGTATAATCTATTTACACTGAAAATGTCATGATAATGTCTTAAGTTTAAAATAAGTTATGATTCACGAAAAAATACCGGTTGAGCGGGAGTGATGTGTCATCATAAAGCTCTCAGTGACTCGCGGCCGTTGGCCATTCTGATAGCCGAGGTTAAGGAGTCTGACCGCAAGGGATCGGATACGGAGTCTGGAATTCCGTGATCTATTGGGGGGCGTGGTCGCCGAGAACACGTGGGTGTCGTGGTCTCGTCCTTGCCGCTGTGCTTCGTGAGGTCCCCGCCCTGCGATGCCGTCCGCCGCATTTTCTTCCTCTCGAGTGCCAAGCCGTGTTTTCGCTCATCTTCGGCGAGGACGTCGCGACAGCTAAAGAGTATGGTGGTTTTGCGCGGCCTGCCGAGTGACTAATGGGATATGCATCGGTATACCGCCCCGGGAACATAATGGTTGAGACTTCTCCCGCATGCGACTCTATGGCCGTTCCCTCGTGTTCCCCGGGCATGTGCCCCGTGCTTTGTAAAAGGCCGTGACAGCTCCTCAGATGAGTTTTCCTTCCCTTTGTTTATGCCGAGGCTATCGCTACCGCTACCTCGGGGTGGTAGGTGGCTGTTACCCATCCCGCGTCGCATATAAATCCGCACGCACCACGGGCGATTCACTTCGCTGTGGTGGGGTGCATTTCTTCCTCGCTGACGCTGCGTGGCCTATTGTGTCTTATCTGGGGACCGCTGCGAGCTGCTTCCTTTTTTTCTGCACATTCATCCCTACCCCAGAGCCAACTCTGTTTACTACCCAATTTGCATCTTTCAAGACTCCCATGTGGAAGGACTTGATGGACGTTCTCTTCCGACCCGTTGAAACAAGGCACTCGACTTCTAGGGCTATCCCGCTGATTGGTGAGGCACATGAGACACTGTAATCCATGTCCCTTGGGATTAATTTCGTGACTTTTCCGTTTTTCATGGAATTCGAATCGTCATTTGTCCGAGGCATTAAGTGTCATTAAATTATGAGGATAATTAATCATTAAATAACATCCTTCCTGTCACAATCGGTAATTTTTTCTTCACATAAGTGAATATTAAGGTTTTTGTTCTTTTTCTGTGGAACACAATTACAGTAGTATTGTTGCTGAAAAATTATTATGAAGGAATCGTTAGAATTTTTTCTTCTAATAATTTGTATTTATCATTATTATTACTTTTATTAAAATAAAAAAAATGTTTACTTGGAGTCTTTTGGTGGTCACCCAGTTATGTCTGACCTCCCAACTTGTCTTCCTTTTCAATCTCAGTAGGGCCTATTCCCTTTTTTCATGTCTAGAATCCTATTCTCTTCCTTTCCCTCTCATGCTTGCTCTCTGTGATACCTCAAATAATATGTACCGAGGAAGTAAGGCGTAGGTATTATGTCCTTTTTCCTATCGCACAGCGATGATAAATATCAACAATTAACTATAAGACTAGGCTAAATATAAATAAACAAAAGGTAGAACAAAGTAAAATAAACGTAAAAGTGTGTGGAATCCTTATGACTATATTTAGGTATTGGCGTACCCAATGATACCCAAAAGCACTAACTACATTTTCAGTTTATCTTTTGCTGATATCCCTAATTAATGTTTGGTTAATGCGGTGATGTCTTTAGTTACTTGCTTTTTTGGCTAAAGTGAGTCATGTATCTCCTTGATAACTATTGATTAACAACATTAACTTAATCACTAAATGCATCTGATAAAAGAACATCCTCATTGCTGGAAATAATTGCCATTGGAAGTATTCATTTGTTTCAACCACATTTGAAATAATCATATCTGCTCATTCTCTGTACTTGGATGTAGGTGGATGGACTCTCATAGTCTGATTTTGTGCTCCTGCTAGAACGGTATATCAAGCTAAGCAGACATTCAGTTATTTTCTATGGCATTATTTCCTCTTTTATTCAATATTTGGGGTATTTTTCTGGGTGTTCATCATCATGAAAATATTGAATTTTTTATATGCTATTAAATTATACTCACTTTTTCCTGTCATGTTACCGAATATGCGTGAAATTACTCATACTTTGAAAAATTTATTTATTATTATGTCTAGTCTTGTTGGTAAAAGTATGAAGTATCAAGCAAAAAATATTTCTTGATGAAAAGCTTAAAATTTTTATATTTTTCAAACTATTTTTAGGACCTGTGTAATGTGTCGACTACTGGAAGCAGGAATGCTGAGCATGTTCTTAATGAACTCCGAAGGGCCCTTCTTAGTAAGGGAATCCACTGTACGCAGAATGGGTGAGTGTTACTTTAATTGTTATTTACGCAGTACAAATAATGTAGACAATTTTAACCCCTGTCGTTGAGGACATTAGAGTTCAGTGATTAGTTAAATTTATGCATTTATTTTTAATTTGACCAATTCCTTGATTGAATTACTCAATATTATTAGTATCATCTTTAACCACCTATCTGTTGAAGGAAGTGTTACCACAGCAGTTTATTTACAGTTTCGTGCATTTATTAGACGATATTTTACAATGAAAGTTCCCTGTGGTAGGGTTCATGGATCAATATCTAACAAATAACCATGCTGTAAAATCTCAACAATACAAAATTGGGGATTATTAAATAAGAATGAAATCGGACATGCACAGTAATGCAAATTTTCATATGAAATGCTGCTGTTGCTGGAATTCTCTGAATTTAAAGAATTTTTTCTTGCATCAGGAGGGCTATATTAATATCTTGGACTAGTCAAATGCTTTTTTACATTGCGAATTTCATACTTAATTGTATGAATGCATTTGTATCTGTGCGCAGTACTGCCGCAAAGTCGCTTGCAACCTGGGGTGCTTAGATATTATCCATCAAATACCTATCGGTATTGCTATAGTTATCTCCGTCAACGTTAATAGTGCTTTGTAGTTTGTATGGAGGTCATAGAACAGGAATATCAAAGTGGCAAAATTCTTTAAACAAAAAAAAACCTAATCAGAAGTCAGCGGTGAATAGGGTACAAGGTAGTGCTGTGCAAATAGTGCAATTTTTTAATAAAATCGAACTTTATGAAATTGGATTTAAAAAGGCTTGAATCAATACAGATGTCTTAAAATTATCTTAGGCAGGCGAAGTTCATCATAAAGATTGGTTTTAGAACCATTTGACTTCTAAACAATTTATAGTCTTTCAGAGTTTCAGTCCCAATGATAACAGTACAGGTAATCTCTAATCATAAATTGAAATTTGATCGATTGTAGCTGTAGATGGCTAAGCTAGGTAGGCTGGGAATAGGTGGGATCATGAAAATATTAATGTCTGTCATAGCGATTCGTTAACGATTCATGTCGATAATAATTCAAATCTTTCGACGCCCAAGTATTCTAAATCGCATGTTAATCGAATTGAAGTACGCCCGATCGATTACGTACCTAGCATTCGTGCATCTCCAGAAAAAAATAAACTTGTGTGAATGGAGGCTTTTTCAATCCCTTTTTAGTCACGTTATGTATCCAGAGATCTCAGAAAGGAAATCATGCCATCTGAAGTTTTTTTTACTCTTATTTGAAGAAAACTTACATTTTTAGAGACCTCATCCGCTCATAGCCCATGTTTTTTGTGCGTTTCCGGCTGATCGACGCACCCAAGAAATCGAAGTTGAAAGCTAAGTCAAGACTGTACGACTTTCAGGTTTTGAGTTTTTGCGAATAGTTTAATTGTAGCTCGTCCAAGATTTTATCGAGAAGAGGTATGTAACTGTGCTGAATAATTTCTCGGGCTTTCATCCGGGTCGAAGTATTTATCCCAGACGTATTTCTGCAGCTCCCTCCACTTCCGGGATCAAGTGATCGTCCACTATCGGGGCTTTAGAAAGCTCCAGTGGCGCCGACTCAATGGGGCCTGAGGGGGCCCGAGCCCCCTCAAAGATTCGTTTGGGGGGGCGGAGCCCCCTCAATGTTTCAAGAAAATAATTAAATTATATTATGCTTTGTGAAATCACAAAAATATATTGGTAATTTTTATTTCCCATGTTTGACAATAGTTACCTTTTAAAATAAATTCAACAATGTGTTAAAACAAATACTTATAAGGTTAAGCAGGTTAACTGAATCAAGTGGTGTGAATCATGATAGTGTTTCGGTGCTGCGACACACTTTGAATTTAACCTCTTCCCGGGGCAAGACCTCGGATATGGGCCCACCCAATATTTTTTATAAGTTGGCACCCCTGGAAAGCTCTGGCGACTTCGCATTAGTATATATAGCGGTCTCTTTTCGATTTAATTTGGTGGCGGCGGGAAAGCGTCCTTGCCGTCCAACCTTAATGAAAAATGGCACTGAATTTATTCAAACCTTCCCTCGGAGATTTCCAATTGTAAATTATTGTAAGCAATATTAGCTGGCATGACTTGGTGGAAATCCATTATCGTAGGAGTGGCTTTTTCCACATTTTTCACAGTTCCACCATGTAGAAAAAGCCCTTTTTTAATTCCTTTAACTCCTATGTGACTTATTTATTTAAAAAAATGAGGAATATAACTATTTTCAAGATTGAAACATTAAAGATGATACGCTTTAGTTTCTTTCAACCACTTCTCTATAAAATGTATCATAGAAACGCAACAATGAGTCGATTGCCGGCCTCAGTGACGGTGTAGTAATTCCCCCCATGCCAAACCGTAGGTCGTGGTTCCGAATTCCGCCTTCGTGAGTTGACATCACCCAGGGTTTGGATGTGTGTTGTTGTCCAACTTTTTTTTAACGTAAGACAGGACTGCGTAATCCTAATTTTCCAAGTTATCTTAAGACGAAATTATTATTAGTACTATTTCCTTTCTTCTTTTCTTGTTAGTTGATATGACTTTTTAATATTTGCGGCCTCATCGTGACAAAAATATATATTACGTAATGAGAAATCAAAATAATATAATTATGCCTGCCTTCAATTGTCTCTATATTAATAATCGATGGAACCTATATACAATGATCTTATTCGGAAAAATAATCACGGTTCTGGGTGTCGATTTGGGTTGGTGGTGGAAAATTCGATTTCGATTCAAATCGGATAGCGATTTTTAAACTATTAAAGACCGAAGATATCGAGGTATGATGTTGGAGTTTCGATCCAAACTCGATTTTTCAACTTCGATCTCCACCATTTCCTTTGATCTCGTCGTCAGCTGTGTCAGGATAACGTCAATGATAACGTCATCCGTCCCGTGTGAAAGAATTTTCTTCAAGGCAGCTAAATTTGGAAAGGCACACTATCAGTCGAGAATTTTTCGATTGAATAATAAATATGTTTTTGTACAAACTTTTTTAAAAGAACAGTCGATTTTGTCGATTAAACGATTTTTTTGTCAATTTTCGATTTTGTATTGAAAAGTCAAGCTTATGCGCTTAAAAATATCTTCCGCTCGGGAAAAAGTCCTTCGCTTCACTTCTGCGAAACATACTAACGCCTAGCTAAGGATTCGCAGAAATCGTCTCGCTGGTCCAAAAATGATAATCCAGATGTGAAAATCGATTTCTATTAAATCTTTCTTCATTCTTCATTTCATTTTTCGAGAAAGGGATTACAATAGGGTGGTTTCCTATTATTTTTTTATTGCCTAAATCGAAAGATTATTACTCCTGGAGTACGCATTTCACGCTCTTCGATTTTCGAATGACGTTATATATTTTTCGCGATTAAACGAAAAGTGAAAATTTTCAAGCGCGTGAAAACGCGACGGCTAAGTAGGAATTCTGGGAAAAGTCCGTGTGACGTATTTCTGGTTCCAGCTGTCTCCCTGGGAGGTGACCCTGGGGCAAGGCTTTGAGCGCTGATACGACGCAGGCAGCCAGCAGGTAGCAGAGTACCCTGTTAGCAGGTAGCGCTTGGCTTAAATAAGGATTATTATTACCCTATCAAACGAAGGAAACTTTCCGAACTTAGGTAACTGGGATTTCTAAAACCAAATAATTAGTATATTATGAATACTCTAATGGTGGGTAAGGAATCGCAATCAATGTCTTTCGTTTTCTTTGATGAAGGAAACTACCCTATTAAAAATCGATTTCGACGGCTATTTTTCCACCATCGAGTGAGGTCAACTCCTTAACTCCCCTGGTCACATCACTGGCCGCGATATCGTATAAGACGAAGCTATGTGTGGAGGTAGTTAACCCTGGAGGCTGTACCTCCCCGCACCGCTCGACTTCTCTGCACTCATTCCATTGGTTTCCTCCCTCTTGTAGTTGCCTTCCCTTCCAGCGTTTCTCCTGTCCGCCCTACGGCGTTTCCAAAGCTCACTGACCCTGCCCGCTGCCTAACTGTTCCCACGATTCCCGCGTTCCACATCTCGATTATTTTTGGACCAGAGAGGCGATTTCTGCGAATCCTTAGCTAGGGGTTCCTAAGTTCCGCGGAAGTGAAGCGAAGGACATCCTCCCTAGCGGAAGATATTTCCAAGCGCAATGTTCTCGTGGGGTAGAGCATCATGCTCTGAACTCCAAGACGCCTCATATGGAGATTCCACTGTGTACAGCGAATTTTTAAACAAAGATTTTTCATAAATTGATCCGAAAAAAATATTCGATCATTAATAACGTCGCTAAATGTTAGATTTTAAAATGATGATGTCGCTCGATGTTAGATTGTACGATAATTGATTCTACAATATTGGAGTGGAAAACAATGTGAGCGGTGCATTATCTATATTATTAAATAAACACTTGTCCATTCGGAGACCCATTTGTATTTTAATAAAGAAGTAATTGATTTCATATGTAGTATTTATGTGCCTATAATTCAAAAGTTAGTTCGTAAACTTGCCTTAATTTTATTTTTATTATGACTTATTGCTTTCTTGACATCAGTTTTTCGCCATAACGACTTTTAAAAATTCTCTTCGTTATCAGAATTATTTAAAAATTCAGGTGAGAATAACTGTAAGAGTCTTAAGAAATGTTATATTTTTAAATTTATTCCTATGCTATATGAATTTGGCGTGGGAAACCCAAATATTTTGCATAACAGTCAATTAATTATGAACAATTAAAAGATAATGGTTTGAAAATTGCCTTAAGATAAAATTTGCTTCGTTTATTAGCTGATAATGTTCGTAGTTTCATGTCAACTGAATTAAATGTGACTACATTCATATTATTAGGTAAGCATTACGATATTATATAAGCATTACGTTATGTATAATGGGAGATTTTGAACGGCGTGCTGCATCAAGCCAATCGAAGGATTTCTATCCTGTGACGATTATAATCATGTTGTGTTCTCTTTGAAAAGGGCACTGTTTGAACATGAACAACAAAAATTAGTGTTTATATTTTCTTCACGAGGTTTAATGATGTGGTTAAATTTGTTTAATTGGGTAACTTGGGAAAAATAACATTTTTTTGGTGTTTTGGAATTATGTACTATGAATTATTTTTTAGTACTTGTGCATTGGTGGCTTATCCTATTAACTTTAATAAATATTCAATTTCAAAGAATAAATTATTTGAGTTAGAACAATGAAGTATTTATTTTGAATCCTGTTGTGGAATTTGGTCCTGAGTCATCTACTGGTTCTGCCACGCTGACTTTTTAACTGGCAGTGTTCCTAAAGGTATTAAGTTCGCTGATTTACGCAGGTCACCACATCTCAGCCACTCCTCGGGCTTGTGCATGAGCCTCGAATTGGTGTTTGCACTCAAGTGAGCGATTACTTCCCTCAGTGAAAGGAATTTATTCTACGAGTAAATGATCTAAAACTCACTAGACGTCACCGTGTCATGAAAAGTTGGCTTCACCTTTTATATTGTTGAATTTACGAGATAATGACTTAATGGGCAATTTTTTTACTAATTTTATCTTATTTTCCCCTTAAATCTAACAGTGACGAATTGCAACTACATTGCATAGGGATCCGATGCATAAAGGCTTAATCCGTGAACTTAATAGAATAAAAAATGAAAGCTGCGCGACTCGTCAAAAAACAGTTCCGGTCTCACAAAAAGCGTTAGATATTAAACGAAATAGGTTGGTAATCGATAGATCCTCAGAGGCTACACGCTAGGCTTAGATTGCTTTAGCTATTGAGGAAGGATATCTTTAAGAGCGACTCCGAGAACATCACTTTAGAACCCAACTACATTTCCAGGTCCGTTAGGAACAATAAATTAAGAGAGATATTTTGCCGAACGGATTGGTGTGGCAATTAGTCTTTCCCTCGCACGATAAGGGATAAGAGACTGATAAATACTTGGCGTAATTTCATTTGAGCATTTCCTTTGTATGTGTAAACGGTTGGTATCCGAACACCCCCCGCCATACACTTATTGAGGCGACTTGCAGGGTAGTATGTAGATGTGGATGAAATTCGGATGTGTGGGTGAACGAACACTTTCGTTTGTTTTTCGGCAGAAATTACATTAAAAAAATATCAATCGTACTACTTCACTCACGGCATGTCTCATATTTCTGACTTTGATGAGGAGATTCCATTTGTGAATGGAGATGCAATTCTTCTTTACTCTTGTATCCGTTGGTGAAGATGTCCCGAGGATTTCGGTTCAGTTCACCGTGGGTTAAGCGGAGTGACGGCGGGGAAGAAAGAATACAATCCTCCGTACAATTGAATGTGTGAAAAAAAAATACGATTCAAGGCGTACAAATTGCCATTCGTGACTGTTCTGGTGTAACTCGGTGTAGGAACTTCACACGTCTCTCCGATTTTGAACGGTAGTTTCGACTGGAATTTCGTTTTTTGATTGACCGTGAATTCTGATGCTTGCGAATCTGCCCTTTGCTCATTGATGTTTTTCCGTCTTGTTTTAGCTAGCATCATTGGAATACGTGGCCCCCTTGGTGCCTTTCGTTTAGAGCAAGCTAATGCCGAGGCCAGGTTTCTCTCCTCCCTTTCCTTTCTGCCCTTCTCTCATTGTGCAAAAGGCCCAAGCTGTCGGCCGACTCCTCCAAATACAATACCACCATACAATTGGACTACGTGGTCATCTTGGTGCATTTCGTTAAGAGCCAGGTAACGCAGACGCCAGGTTTCTCTCCTCCATTTCCGTTCTACCCTTCTCTCGTGGCGCAAATGTCCTAAGCTGTCGGCCGACTCCTCCAAGTATCATACCCAGACGGAGAGGCCGTGGATGATCCCCCCAAGTGGTTCCCCCGCGTTCCTCCTGGCGCTTGCCCGCTGTCGATCGCCGTAACTGCCGGAATGCCCCCCTTCGATCGCCACGGGAGGAATTGAGGCTGAATGGCTGAGATAGGTATTCTCCATGACCCTCCCTCCCTCTCTCTCTCGTGTGGGAACTGTTCCTCTTTCCCATCGCCTTTCCCACAACCCTCCTCCTCCCCCCCACTCCATTCGTATATCCAGGCGCGGCCACAACGGATCCCCCCCTCTTCCTTCCTCCTTAAAGACCCTTACCCCCTTTTTTTCTTCACTACTCCTCCAGCATCCTCTTCCGTCCGTTCCCTCTGCAATTGCCACCTCTCCGAGTGTTGACATCTATGCTCTTGTGATCGGTTCTTCGGCGTACCAAGTTGCGGAATGGACTTCTTGGACCAATAAATAATTGAAAGGGAGAACTCTTATTCCATATTTAAAAATATATAATTAGAAAAACTGAAATCTTCGACTTAATTTATTTGAGAATGTTTGGCTAATTCCACTAACAATAAGTATCGTCTGACATAATCAGTTTGACAACTCGAGTCCTTTGCCTGAATTGCTGTGGTCGTCTTCATCGTCATAGAAAGAAAATAAGAACACAGGTAGGAAGAAGTGGAATATTTCACCCTCTTCCCCTAATTGTAAGAGATGCTTGGCAAATTATACTCAGTATCACCTGACGCAATCAGTTCGAAAACTTGTATCCTTTGTAGGAATTGCGTTGGTTTTCTTGCTCATCTTAGGTAGAAGAGAAGGATGTATGGAAGAAAAGGGGAATATTTCACCATTTCACCACCAACCCAAATCTATAAGATATTTTGCTAAGGATAATGATTCAGCTTTATCTTGAGATGACGCGCCAAATTTCTTATATGCTTATTTCTTATATCTTATAATTGCAAATTACTCGCAGAATGGTAAAATTTATATTTTTTACTGTTGGTAGTAAGTGGTGCAAAATGGACTTTGCCGCCAACGCATTCTATCAACTAAATACTAGTACTAATGTTTATGTGATTCCTGAAGATATTTTTCGTAATAATGCCTTGTTAAGTAAATTCTTAATAAAGTATTATTATTAAGAGTATTAGTAAAGTATTTTTCGAAAGTATTTCAGTGGGAGCATTCCTACAATCAGCATCTTTGGCTGCCGTTTTCGGGACCATTCTGATACTAGTGGAGGTAGGGGTAGTATTCTCTAAACTATATATCTGGATATGATTCTAATAGGTAATGATAGCCAAGCTAAAGGAAAAATTTATCGATTCCGAGCGCGGATAAGTTTGTTGAATGTTAGTCGATTACTAGTACGAGTTAATTTTCGTAAAGGGGATCTATTGCGAGTAGATTGTTACGAGATTCGCCGCGAAATCCAGGAAGAAGCGCATATCAGAGTATATTGAGATTTGCAGTGCTTTTATTAATGTAATGTGTACGCCTATTTTTGAAAATCAACCAAGGGTTGTCTGACGGAGTTGAGGAGATTCTTTGAAGAAAATAATTTGCCTCCCCCCTTGGACCAACCGATTTTGTCCGAACGGGGTCAAAGATTCGTTCTTCCTAGAGAGGCTCTTCGGAGTGGCTCGCGACGTGTTCGCCTCAAGAGATTTTATCCGTCGCGAAAGGTGGCAGCCCTAGTTCCTCCATTTCGTTTTTATTTTATTTTTTCTCTATTTCGTTTTTCTCCTCACACGCCGCCCCCGCATCACGTCATCTCCAGCGTCCGGCGTAACCCTTTTTAAAGCTCCCGGATCGCAGGAAGTACGGATGGTGACCGCGGCCGATTACCGCCTCTTCTCCTGTGAGAGAGAGAGAGAAAGAAGTAGGAGTGGTGAAGAGCACGTCCCTCTCTCCGGGCTGCCCTCAAACCACCCCTTCACTCCCGATTTCCGCGTGCTCCTTTTCCCACACCCAGCTCCCTCTCCTGCCTCCTCCAACCCATCCTCTGTCTATGCCCTCCCTTCCAGCTTAGGGTACTAGCATAGTGAGGAGGTAGAGTTGGAGGTGGAGATAGAGGTACCTAGTATCGCGTAGTAAAGAGGTTTACGCACGCAGATTTCCCATAGCCTCGACCACGAGCTAGTCTTTCACAGTGTAGCATCAAGTATAATGGTTATTTGGTTAGTTGTAACATTTTTACAATGTTAAGCGATAGTAATGGTGATGGTGACGACATGTCATCAGCATGTAAGTGGTGACTGAGTGGTCGTTAAATAATCGCGAATTCAGTGCTCATCCCGTGAATCAAGCGTGACAAGATCTGGGAGAATATCACCATCTGTATGTGCAACTTAAGTATTACCCAGACAAATTTCAGGAAAACATTAGGATGTCACATGAAACGGGCCTTGAACGCACCAATCACGGAGAAGCCTCCCGATATACCTCGCGACACACCACTCGAAAGACAAACTCGTTTGTCTTTGAAAGCGGTCCTGCGCGACCTCCTGGTGAACCGCGAGGTACACCTCTACCTCGACCTGCTCACTATGCTCGCGCCCGTAACACACTATGCATTTGTGTTGCCTCGAGGTACCGCGACCTCTACCTCTATCTCCACCTCCACCTCTTACGCCCTCACCATGCGAGTACCCGACACTTCTCTCTCTTCGTTCGTTCATATTCCAGATGTATGAAAAGTCAAGAAAATATAACTATATAAAAAATAAGTAAATATTTATTTCGTGATAAAAACTACAAATGGGGAATGACACACCTTAATACAAAACTCAACTACCGACCATGGTTTCAACATATTATGTCATTTTTAAGGTGATGCAACAAACACTCTCTCAGTAATTATAACCCCACCTCCAACCTTGGCTCTGGGTATAAATAGTGAGAGAGTGGTTGTTGTATCACCTTGAAAATGGCATCATGCGTTGAAACCCTGGTCGGTAGTTGAGATTTGTATTAAAGGAATTAACCATTTGCAGTTTTTAGCATGGATATATCGAACTTCAACCAAGTCAAGCCTGTAGCGATGTTTTACGTAAATATTTACTTAGTGCCACAGCACCGAAAACAGCGCTATTTGGCCTTTACATGGGGTTTCCATAATTTTTAACAATTATACGTACACGAACATCCATGCCCTTGGCATTCATCCATGCCTTGATTGGGGAAACCTACCCAGGCGGGATTCGAACCCGCGGCCTTCAATTTACCAGGCAAGGATTTTAGCCCACCACCGTGGCCGGTGAATAAATATATATTGATATTAATGTAATATATTATGATATCATAAATGTGAATTATTATATGTATGATATGTTGTCACTCTTTTGATTCACTCCTTCTTCATTCAACTATATCCATTCATTTGCAGTGCTGCAATCTTCTGTTTGGTGTACTGCAGCCTTTAATTTTTCCAGGTTCCAAGCTAATTCCTTCTCTTCCCTGATCTTCCTTGTGCCCTTCGTTATCTGCTCCCAGTATATCTCTTGGCCTTATTTCTTTCATTAAACTGCAATACAGATTTATACACTGCAGCTCTCCATTTTTCCTTTTCCCAAACTATTTCTTTTAGTTCCCTTATTTTCTTACTCCTGTTGTCTTTCTTCACCTGTGCTACAGACTTATGTCTACGCCTTCATTTTAGGACTTTTCCCTCAATTTTTCTTCAACAATATATTTCACGTAAGCTCTATATCTTATTACAGCTCTATCCTCCTATCTATCGGGTCCTGATACTCTTTTGCCCACTATTCTTCGATGCACTTTGTCGTTATTTACCCTATCCCACCATTTCATCTTCAGAACTCATGGCAAGCTCTTGAAAGTCTTTCCTGATCAGAATTTTGAATTCTCCACATTTATGAGCCATAGAGTGCCAATGTCCTTAAGATTATATTTTCACGCACCGTTTCTTTGACTCCAGTCTTAAAATCTCGGAGTAGAGTAGTGGACTCTTTGCTATGAAGGCCGTTTTAGTTTTGGGTGTATGACACTTGCTTTTAAGGTTTGTTGACAAATGAATTTTATAAATAAAAGTGGTATTAATAACATTTTTTGTTTACAAACCTAATTATGGAATACCACCAATTAAAATTAGAGATAGTGAAATTTTTTGGGCTTTTTCCATCCTTGGTAATAGTGCTGCCAAGGGAGGTGAATTCCACGATCCCCAATCGATCTCCCATCAGGTGAACGAGGGTTACTGCTTTCCCTCTTACGCATAAAGTTATCTAGTTTTACGTCTTATTTACCTTCATGTTGTATTCCTGATGCTGTTCTTGTATTCGTTCAGTGAGTTCTATAGGTCTTATTCGAGTCATTCTACGATAGAGATATCACCAGCGATCGTCTCGAATCCTCCAATCGTCCTTCGTGCGTATTAAGGCCCCCTGGTCTCAGTAGACACCATAGATGTTTCGCATGTGATTGTTGTTTAACGAAGACATTAATAAGGTTATCTGATAGAATCTTCATCATCTTAATGAACAGTCATATGATTGGTTTTAAGCAACTCTCCTTTTCCATATCGTATCTTCTAGCTTTTTCGCATTGAGGAATTCTTCTCTTTTACCTTCTTAATAAGCTGTTCCAAGGAACTTGTTCGGGGTCGTCCCTTGCCATTCTTTCTATCCACCTATGCTTCTATACGATTATCATCATCATGATGTTGCCGACAAAGTTGTTTTGTGTTCTTCTTTGGGATTTGAGAAGTAAGGAAGCAAATTAAACTTTGCTTAAATATTGAATCGCAAAATTCGTAAAACGCCAACGCCGATTTTCTCTCCACTTATCTTGCCGCACCATTCACTTTTGGCGAAAATGATCCAAGCTGTCGGCCTCCTCCTTCGCATGGAATATCATACCGAATGCTAAACTACGGAGGGCGTTGCTATGAACTAAAAAAAAAGTAATTTTTTACCGATACTCCCACGCACCTTCCTCGGCCATTACCTCTCCCTTTTCCGTCTTCTGACTTCTCCCCCCCCCCTTCCGTCCTCTCCCTTTCTCCACGTTTACACGCGTACAACGCACGGTTTCTTTATTTTTCCCATCTCTCCATTCTTTCTTTCCGTCTTAATTTTTTTCCTTGCTTTTTTTATCGATCAACGTAGCCATTCACACCTCTCTCTTCCCTTCCCTCCTGCCCCCGCGGCTTCCTCTTTGGCTCCTGCACTTCCGCACTCGCTACGTGAGCTCCCGTTCATATGTATTTTTTTCCTCTTTTCCCTCGCTTTCATAAGAAAGCTGAATCGTTTGTCCGTCCGCCTTTCCTCAAAACGGGTGGACTTGAATATTTTTTTCTTGTCTTCTTTTCCCGCGAGGTCACGCCCATTCTTCCTTTAGCCTATTTCGCAGCAACTTAAACCGGCCTAACTTGGCTTAACTTTACGTAAATTTGCACAAGAGGAGACACGTGTGTTTTGACCCGTCTTATTTGGCCTCGATTTCCTGATGTACCTATTGATTTTTTTAAACTTTGGATCTCATCTGAAATTTTGTGGGTATATTGAGTTGAATCTTGTCAGAAATAACCGGCATCTTCATTGTTTGATATAAAAATTCCTGTTGAGGTTCTTTAGGTTGTGTACCACTGCTTACACAACTATGTTTGAGTTTAATGAGAGCATTCAATTGCTAATAAAATTTGTCTTTTTGAGGTGTATAATTTTTGATCTATTATGAATTAAATAACGCTCGCCATAAATCTATCAATGTATGTGTCAAAAATAAAATATTTTGATGAAAAATCATAGTTTTGACACAAGAGGCAGAAATTGCCGTATGATATAATGCAATCCAATTTCCCTGAAAATTACATGACATCACATTTTCTGGAATGGATTTCACAAGAAGGGACATATAATTTGAAATTTTCGCAAAAATGACCTTTCATACTTAGCTTTTTGCATTTGAGGAAATTGTGAGGCAAATGCTTCTAATTCCTGATTTCGGAAACTATTAAAAAGGGTTTATTCTATGAATCTTGAAATTTTCAAGATGAGAGCGTAACGTTCAAACGAATCATTGATAACAAAAAACGATTGGTCGAGCGGTAGTGATGCCCCCTCTTAAGTTTAGTCTTCCGGAGTTAAGTTACAGTAAACAAAGAGTAGCGTGTCCTCCTCTCCGTTTCTTAAGTTTTTGAGTCGAGTAAGGGATTCCGTATTTCCCTTACTCGTGCGTGATGAATCGGCAGTGGCCCGCTTGGACTGGGAACAATGAAGGTCTGGGGCATCTTCGCACGCTCCTGGAAGGAATGCCTTTTAATAGGGGGCGTGGCTGATTGCGTCAGGTCATTTTGCGACATCAGGTTGTATAGCATTTTCTGTAATCATCATCATCAACAGTAAACATTCCTGAAGGGTGTCTTACACGGGGCACGTACTTGCACAATCTGACGTGTGTACGAAGGCGTAGTCAAAATTGCGTCGTATAAAACGTTGACTTTCTTTATCACATGCGAGAATGTGTGCACGTGAAATGGAAAAATAGCCCTTTCTAATTTCGTTCGTTCACACGCGTAATTCCACCCCTTAAAGAGAAATTAATGCAGTTCTAACTTGCCCAATTCCGTGCCCCATGTAAAACGGCCTTAAGATTGGTTTGACGCAGCTCTCTTGTCTATTTTCCTTTCAGCTTATGTTTTATCACCTACATAATCTTCTGCTTTACACCCTCCATCACCTGCTCTATGTATTTCATCCGTGGCCTTCCTCTGCCTTTCTTTTCTTCCACCTAATATCCTTCAGTGGTAATTTTCATTAGACTATCGTGTTTTGTGATATGGCAAACGAAACTGTCCCGTTTTTTGCGCTAGATTTTCTTTCAAGCGATTGCGAAAAAAATATTTGGCGCATAAACTCCTTAAATTAGAAGATTCATGGCTGTATCTATCTGACTCAAGCAATAACCGATTGAAAGTCGTATTTCGAGTCTCCATCTTTCCTTCAGTGTGATGCAGTCAAACCTAGCTGTAAGTTACTGTAATTGATCTTAGTTACTACAATTTATATCGCTTTCAACATCAAGTTTTATCACTAGTTTCTTTGGTGGATGTTTTTTTACATTTTATTCCCAAACCACAGAATACAGGTTAAATTGACCATTTTATATCGGGCTGTTCAACAAATTTAACCAATAACATTCATGAACAACCAATATGTAAGCAGTGCGAGATACATCCATTGGTGCATAAAAATTGCCCAAAAAAGAAACTTTTGACGTCTGGATTGATTTTCATTTAGAATAGAGGTTTGCTCATAAATAATTCATCGTCCATCTCCGGTCCTTGTTAATGGTCTTTTCATATCTGTACCTGAAAAGGCTTTATACCACGAGGGAAAAATTATGAATAAGCATTTGCCTTTCATCCTTGTGACATATTGACCTATTTTGCAATCGTGGGTGTTCAAGGACATTCCCTGTATGTTAAATCTATTGAAAAGTTAAATCATTGGCAAACTTTAAAATCTTTGTTCATTTGTCATCGATTTTAAAATAAATTTGGGAAATTCTGACTTTGAACTTTGGTTATTTCGTGATTTAGTCTTAAACGTTCTAAAGTATTTGAGTTCTGCAAGTATAGGAAAATTTAATGTTTTTCTACAGAAAAAGGATCATTTTATTGTTCTCCAAGACTGATATCACAAAATTCTCACCCCAAAATCTATCAGATTATGGGAAGTAATATTTTCAGTGAATGGTTGACAGAAGGTATTGGGCAATATGGTGTGTAGGTATTTTCCTTATTGAATCCCTCGGATAAATATTTTAGTACCTGAAGACATATTCAATACGCTGGACAAAACGGGGTTAACTTTCGCGGGTATACCGGAAGTGGTTTTAGATTTAAAAAAAAATATCATTATTATGATATGTATTTAGTCATGTTATGAAAGTTATTATCTCATTATTTCCTATTAAGATGCTACCATTTTATAATTTTTTTCTATTAGTGCATCACAGTTTTGGGCAAATATTCGCTTAATTTTTTCCATAGGAAAGTTTTTAGCCTCTTCTACTCGACGCGATAGAGACGTGATAACTGTGAAAATATAGCATCGGGAAAAGTGACAAATTTGGATAAATATTGCTGAAACGAAATATACAAGATGGAAAACTTACAACTGTTGACATATCTCAGAAGTGGGCTTTTACATTGGAGTGGACGACTAACGGTTCGTTGTAAAACATACCTTAGAAAATGCGGGGACATTTTTTGAATTCACATTCTTTAAAAAGTGCACGAAGCGCGTGACTTCGGATTGGAGAACGGTCTTAATCTTGTACGGGTATCGTTGTCATATCAGTAATTTAAAGTATCATTTGTTTTTGAGGGATTGACCGTAGTAACGAAATTACTGAGATGAAACTCTCGCTATCAGTACGTCCCTGGCTTTCAGGGCATTATGTACATGTAACTTGTAAAATTTTATATTAATAATGTAATATTACTATAGGGAAGGGTGGGAGATCACGTGAGTGCATCTTGGCCGCGTTCGCAAAGGCCAAAACGCGCTCATTGTATCCTTATTCCTACTTCGTTATCAATACGGTAGTGAAATCATCATCATTGGTCAACAATCCTAAGATTGTTTTGAAGTAGCTCTCTATTCCTCTCTTCTATCCGCTTGTCTTTTCATAGCGACGGATTTCTTCTCTTTTACATTCTTTATAACCTGACCTATTTAACTCATTCGTGGCCGTCCCTTGCTCCTCTTCCCTTTCACTTGTCCGATGACTGTTTTCATCAGGCCATCGCATAATGTGGCCAACTAAGTTGTCCCGTCTTCCCCTTAAAGTTTTTAGAAGACTTCTCCTTTCTCCCAATCCTCTTCTCAGCACTTCCTCATTACTTACTCGGTCGATCCATTTTATCTTAATTGTCCTTCGGTAGCTCCACATTTCGAATGCTTGTATCAGTGTTAAATGGCTGCATTTGGTCAGAGCTTTTGTGAAAGGTGGTTAGCCACACCAAATACCTTTGTTTGTGAAATACCCCGCCGTTTGCTTGCGTTCAGCATCAACACCTCGCCATAAATCCTACCTTTGGGTTTTGAAAAGCGCGCCTCGTGGTGTGTTTTGCCGCAGCATAGATTTTCCCGGTGCGGGCATGAAATGCATCCGCCGCTAGGGGCATTAATACGCTTAACGGAGTGGATCCGTTCCATTTGGCGCCTTCGGCTGGAATCGATCTGTTTTGAATGGCTGGTGTGTACCCGAGTGTTGAGAATGGCTATGTATATTCGGTGCGAATATCGATGACGTTCCAATCCCGTGAGGAAATTTGCCCGGGATGTGTTTTTCAATTTCTCCCACGCTTCTTTGATGTTTTTTTTTCTAAAAAAATCATTCCTCTGAGAATACACAGACTGTAAGACTATCCTCCAGCGGAGAAAAATGAAAATGAATGGAGTTTGCGACAGAACCGTGTGAAAAATATGCGTCGTATAAGATATACCCCTTAACTTAAACTTTGCGTTCTCGTGCAGATGTTTTGTTGGACGCTAAGCTATCGTAGTATTGGTGGATTCGGGGGGGGGGGGGGGGATGCCTTCCGCCCCATAACGACAATGAATAATTCACTTTAGGGGTATTCCATGCCCCTCATGACTCGCAATGATATTGTGCGCTATAACATTTTCCCCTTCCTCATAGATTTGTTCCTGGCTCTATCTCTGTGATGTAGTGATTATCTGGCTATCGAGTTTGAAGCGTAGTAATTAAGTAACGGCTCGCTCGATTACAATGCGGTTCTCATTAAAAAGCAGCGGATTTTATTGTGTTAAGTGTGTGAAATAAGTATCTTTTTTGTTTTTCAAAATGTGTTCATGAAAGCCAATTTATATACACCAAAGGAATTAGTTCGCCATGAAAAAATATTTGACTTAGCCGGGATTCGAACCCGGATCTCTCGAATGTCAGTCAGACGTGTTAGCCAAGTGGCTTGGTGGTGTAACTGGCTAACACGCCTTACCGGCAAAAAAAAAAATAAATAAAAAAAATAAATAAAAGAAAAGCGAGAGATCCGGGTTCGAATCCCGGCTTAGTCAAAACTTTTTCATAGCAAACTTCATCCTTTATTGTATTTAACTTTGCACCCGTGCGCGTGACTGCGTACAAAGTCGCTTGTTTCATGCAGTGCTGAGCCAATTCATGTTTAAAATCCTCAAAATAGAATTAAAATAAAATTTACGTTTTAAAGCAAACTGTTTAGCGCTTGGACGAGCTGCCGCTGATTTGCTCCGCTTCAAACGCGATCACGAGATGGCCATCACATTACAGAGTTCGATCTCTGGTATCGAAAATAAATTATAATTAACATATGAAAAGTAGATGAAAGGCCTCGCCTTTCATCCCCCAACCTTAAAATAAACTTAACTATACAAAGGCGATCAGGGTGGTTTTGTGATAACGAAGAGCTGAGGCCAGCATTGAAACCCCAACTTGCGTATTATTATTGGAAATGGAAAAAAATGTGTCCATATGAAATACGTATAATTTGAGTTTAATGCCGGCCTCGGTGGCGTAGGGGTAACGTTCTCGCCTGCCAAACAAGAGGTCGTGGGTTCGAGTCCCGCCTGGGTAGGTTTCCCCGGTCCAGGGCATGGTCGTTTGTGTACGTTTTCTTGTTACATTTGTTGAGCACCCCGGTGTAAAATGGCCAATAAGAGCTGTATCCGGTGGTTTGAGCATAAAAATAAAATAAAAAATAAATTATAAAATCCTAATGGTTTTCCGCATATCAATTGTAGGTGACCAAAGATCAGTGAAATGTGGCTTCTAGTAATTAATGCAAGAATAAAAACCATCCGGAATATATCAAATCTACTTCTATAATACATGTTGACTCACACCATGGGAGAGGTAGTTAGCCTTGACGAGGTCTCCGGAAGAGGAGAAGGAACGTAGGCCACTCTTACAAATGATTTGGGGAGACTTAAAAATAACTCTTTTATGTAAGGACACCACCGGCAAAAGTTTTTATGGTCCGACGATCGTGTAAATGGGGTGGGTGATGTAACTCGTAGCGTACTTTACTGCCAATCGGGAGATCCGGGTTAGAATCCCGATTAAGCTAAATGATTTTTTCATGGCGAATTTCATCATTTCTGTATATATCTTGTGTGTTTTTATTCTTATTTATTGTTACCGCCCAACATTTATCCCTGTACTACCACTTGTGTATTCCCCCGATTCCTGAGCCGCTCCTAACTTGCGTCATCTTGAACTATTCGGGGATCGGGTTGGTGTGGTGGCTAGAGTATTGGCTTTCCACCCCGTGGGCTCGGGTTCAAATCCTGGCGGTGGTAGAGAAGTTTCAGGGACTGCCCGATCCCTACTTGAATGTTGTGTGGAGGGCATTCCAAGCGCAACCTGATGGCGCAAATGACATCAGTTGTCGGTCGCCTCCGCCAAATACGAAAATATTATGATTAGAGATGCGTGAAAATCGCAAATTTGATAAATGCGATGTGCGCAAATAAATGCGACGTAGATGCGATGACTGAACTTTTATGATATTTTTACGCAAATCTGCCTCTTCGATGGCAAAATTCGTAGATTTTGTGCCGAGCACATTTTAAATGCTCCGCCGACACTCACCGCTTAAAGCATGTGAGCGACTGGCCAGCTGCTAGTCGGCTGGGACTCAACGTGGCCGCGGGCAAGCTACACCTCCGCCACTATATGTCTTATTCCTTAATTTATTTTGGTTCTACAACATAATTATTTAAAGTATTCTGTATTTTGTCGTATAACTGTGTTTCATTACATTTTATCGTCATCTACCTCATTATGAAAATAAAAAATAGACGCTACAAAATGCGATGAACTGTTATTGAAAAGGCGAAAAAATAAAAATGAAAGTGCGATATTCACGTATCTCTAATTATGATCTCTTCCTGACTACACTCGGGAATTCTCTCTCGCAGGTTCACCCTGTGCGGGAAGCTTGCCGGCGAGGGCGACGGGGGACGGTCCAAGCTCTCTTTCGAGCTGGAGGTGTGCTACGTCGCGTCGGTGGACCTTGTTGGCGTGAGGCGGAAGCGACTCAAGGGGGACGCGTGGCGGTACAAGAAGGTGTGCGAGGAGGTGCTGAGGCTCGCGCACTTCTCGCACCCCCGGCTGTCCGAGTCAGCGGCCGCCACTCCGTACCTTCCCCAATGAGAGAGTTGAAACACCCTCTCTTCAAAATTTGAGGCATCTAGGGGGTCTCCTTTCAAGAAGTTTTGAGCAGGACTTGAAGCATTGGAATCGGGCTTCGTAGTCGGCGTCAAAATTTCATTTTCACGGATGTTTGTGAAATCATGGTAACAGAAAAAACAATAAGTATTCATATTGACCACCGTTCAACTCCATTCCACCGTCATTCCGAACTCGTTGTAATTTTTATTTACATGGAAATTTGGCGTTGTAATCGGGCTTAACAACGTCACCTTCTACCAGAAGATGTTTGTGAAATCTCGTTAGAACTCTGGAAATAAGAAAAAATACACATGTATTCATATTGTTCACCGCTCAACTCCATTCCACCATCAGTCCGAACTTAGGTTATTTTTATTTAAATTGAAACTGGCCACTGTAATCGGGCTTAATATTTCACCTTCTGCCTGAAGATGTTGAAAATCTCATTAGGAACTGGAAACTAGAAAAATTCCCTAGTGTTTTTAGTTTGGCCAATTATGAGTATTAGCTAGTATTATCATTTGAACCACCATGCTATTCCATTTCACCGTCAGTTTGGACTTATGTTGTTTTTATTTGAAATACACTGCCATCACGATCTTCCAGGTAAAATCTTGAATGAGTTAGATCTAAGAGATTCCTCAAAGTGCGGGAAAGGTAATTCTGAAGCAAATTTGACATTAATGTCATGGACACAAAATTAATTTCATATGAGTTGCGGGAACTTCCTGAAGATACTCAAATTTTTATTGAAAAAGTCATTCCCCGTACAGTTTTTACATTTGGAGCAGGTCTTATGCTTGATGTCTATTTTGCAGTTATGGAAGAGATTTATTTTGATTTTATATATTAATACAGAAATGCAGATATGTGCCTTATCAAGAGATAATTAGTTAGTATCATAGGAAAAGACAAATTTGTAGCAAATGCAGTTTGCGGCTAGTATTTTTATTTTGAATTTTGAAGGAGTAATTGTTATGGCCTTACAAAACAAGCTTGGGCTTCCATTTAAGGCTTGGGGGTGTTTCCTATGTCACTGTTCCACATCTGCGTTTATCTGTAGCGTATATCAGCGAACAGGGATGGAGAACCACTGAATACTTCTCCAAGTTGGAACATTTTGAAGATTTGATTAAAATAATTACGATGGCAAATTATTGTTGATGTTGAAGCTTCAAGATGTTTCATTCGTACCTTCAGGCACTTTATGAGTAGAGTACTATTGAGAGCCTAGCAGGTGGATTTTAATATCCTAGAACATATCGCCTAAGCTCACTTCACTGTAATGTGAAGATGATGGTTACAAGTGAATTGTTTCTCCTTTGTCTCCATGCAAGATTGATGAATCTTGCATGGAGAAAAATTGAAATCTTGAAAAATTGTCTGTCCTGTGTCACTAACCATTCCTTTCAAAAGGGTGATGGGTCTTCCATTTTTACTGTTCTTGATCATTGTTTTTTTATAATTTTATGCTGTACATAAATTCATGTTACATACCTCCGATATTGCACATCAAGTTCACTCAACTCTCAGAATCAAGTGCCTTGATTATGTACAATGTTCAAATATGCTGATGAGGGTACAAGTGAACCACCGGGATCTCTCTTATTTTTGTTACATATTTGAAGCACAGTATTTTGAGTGTTGTATAAGTATGTACTACTTTCCAAAATAGATGAAAGTGGTTCCTTGGTGGCCTATAATCTTAGCTAGAGGATAGATTTCTATGATCACTAAGGCCAAGGAACTTCAAAATGCCGTGGTGCATGCCTTTTTTCATCATCGAAGATGTTACTACCAGCACCATACCCACAGTTCTGTATAAAAATGTTATGTGTTTATTTGTAAATAATAAATTCCCTCTACCTCATAATGATGAGGGTCCTTTGTGCCATGAACCATAAGGTATGACGGCTATTCATGCCATGGATATTTTTGCACTGTTGTGTGACTTTTCATGTGAAATTTTGGCGGATAGCCACATATAAATCAGTTATTACGTGAAGTCACGGATAATATTTTTTTTATCATCCAGTGATCTCTTTTTGCGGAATGGAAATTGTTTGGTGTAAGAAGTAAATTTTTTATATAATAATTTTAAAAGAATTTTACCAGAGTTATATATATATTTTTTTCTATAATTTGTATATATTAAGATGTATAGCTTCAGTAAGATAATCTCAAAGAATGGGTATTATAATTTTCTTTCATTTTCCTCCTGTTCTGTTTATTGAAATTAGTGAAGCATTGCATGCTTTTTTCTGCAGAAGAAATCTGTGATCATAAGTTGATCTAACTGCAATATACCTGAATCTCATGCCTTAAACTCATATTTAAATGCAATAAGATAAATATAAGCGTAGAAACCAAAACTTGAGACATTTTTCTCTTCTGTTTTTGTTTTCAGTATACATATTTGAGGATTATTTGTTTTTGATGGAATTTATATTATTTTTTAAATGGAGAAAGTATTCTTTTAAAAGATAAAATATGTGGTGACCTTGGTGTACTTTCATATGGTGTGATTATAAAGTATTCTAAATGCCATTATTGTTTTTTATTTATTCCGCACATATGTATGTATTTCCATTCACATGTACCTATGAAACTGATTTGGTTTGGCAAAACATTTTTCATATTGTGGTATGTCTTGGCCCAGAAATTGCTTGCATGATGGATGTCAAATTTTCACATGGTCGAGTCAGATGCATTGCAGGCTATAAAGCTTACTAAGTGAAAACTTTAGATGTCATTTCTTTCAGTATTTTAAATATTATTTATTGTTGGCAGTAAGTTTATCAGTGATTTTTTGAGCAAAAGGTGTGCCTGATGATGTGTGTACCTTCATTTTATAGAACTCTACCAAAAGTAAATTTAATATCATTATTTTATGGCACTACTGAGCATCCAAAAAGTAGCTGAAACCTTCCTCCCCACCCTTTAGAGGCCTTTGTCGCTTCCTTTGCTGTAGAGGGTGAGAAAATGACGGTGGTCCATTGTACTGTGCTGCGTAATATAACTTCACGTCAAGTCAAGGTAATATTTTGCATTGTGCTTTGAGTTATGTGCATCTTTAGAATATCAAAAAATACCAATGATTTTTCTTGGGTCAGATGCATCCGAAGCAATATTATCCATAATTACCTATGGTAAGTGAAACCATTTTTATTAATTTGTGTTATCATTTGATGGTAATTGAGTATTGTTCTTACTGTACGGTGCAATTCTGTCTGACACTTGGCAGGATGAACGGTTGATGGACTGCTTATTTTCGTTTTCATTGTAATTGAGATTTTATACTGTATATCTGAGATTTACTAACTTTTCATAATGCTTCAAATGATTTATATAGGCATTCATTAGGAAAAAAATTAATGGGAAAAGTTGGATTAATGAAAACTTTTTCATTTGGCGTGATGACTCCATGTTGAAATATGTTAACAGCAGTGTGTAGGAGTGAATAACGCATCTCCCTTGGTGAATTGTCTGCCATTTCTAAAGATTATGCTCTAGAGTATGTTTTATGTTGTGCATGTAATATTTATTAATAAGTCATTTATTTGAGCAGCAATTTTCTTTGGTGCCTATATTAATTTTCATTCAATTTAGATGGGGTGATGTTTTTTTGCAAAAGACCTCCGTTCGATTAATTTTATATTGCAAGCGTCATGTAATGTGATTGTGCTTTTTCACATATATTTTTTTTAAATCTCCCCTATATTTGGGTTCTTATCTCAGAAAATGTTCTTCCCACTTTCTAATCTTGAGTTGAAGATATCAATTCTTGCCTAACCCAATAATGGCTTTTGTGATTTACCTATGTTGTGATGAGTGATAGGACTCTGTCCTAGGGGCTGCACCAGGTTAGCAAACGATTTTCATCTACGTAAAGAATATGTGAATGGGACACTGTATACCAGCTTATCTTATGGGTCATTACGCCTCAAGTCAGTGTATGATCGACCCCTATTGACTTCAGATTTTCATCATAGTTTCAAAAAGTGAGTGTTTTTTCATATTAAACTAAATACCCCAAGATAATTTTACAAAAAAATCTATGTACACATGTTATTTTTATGCTTTTTTGTCAAAAATGTAGTGGAAGTATAATATTGGTTGCTGTCTGATTGTTGAAGGCCAAACATCTAGTCCACGAATGAAGAAACAAGGGGATGAACGTTAAATAATTGTCGGATTGTGGTGGCAATGAAATAAAGGCAAAAGGGAACAAAAATTGGTTTTTGACATTGGCATGATTCAAGCAATTGCCCATTTTAACGATGTCGTCGATCATGAAGCAAGTGTCTCGAGTGTGAACAAGTTTATTATTGTTCTATTTTTAGGTAACAGCCAGCTGTGATATAGATCATGAGACTTATAAGAAAATTTGAAATCGATGCTGAACTGTCGTTTTCTGTGCAGTATCTTAATCTTGCCCGCAGAAAGAACACAGCCGGGCAGTTGACCCACTAATACTCTAATTTTTTGAGTGTTTTAATGGGTTTTACTAATACTCATCCTACAGCCCAGAATGTCAATTTTAGGCTCGGTCGAGGGTAAGGAGTTTTATGGGTTGGCGAGATGCCCAGCGTTTTGGCCGTCCACCCTGTGGGCCCGGGTTCGAATACCGCGATGGTAGAGGTTTTTTCAGAGAGCCCGATCCCTGCTTGAGAGTTTTGTGAAGAGCCCTTCAAGTTCAGATTCTCGTGCGTAGATGTGAGAATCCCTTTGGCACGTTCCGTAAAAAGCAGCCTAATTCCGACGCCGGGTTTTTCTCCCTCCCCCTCTTTCTTTCTTTACTGCACAAATGACGTAAGCTGTGGGTCTCCTCCTACAGATATCTACCTTACCTCGATCGAAGGTTTAAAAAGATAACCGTTGTGCAATCCACATAAAAATTCAAGGTCTCAAGCTGACTAATTATGCACCTTGATTACATTCGTGCTGGATTGTTCTAGGAAGCTCCCAAAACGCCTACCCCTCGTGACTAATTCTCGTTGTGGCGGTTTTTTTAATGCCCAGCTTTACAGTCCTGGACGATTTGATTGCCCCTGAAAGAAATTAGTGCAAGGAAGTTAGGGGCAGGAGTCGTTTCCGCTGGGTCTTCATTCTTGCGACAGAAGGAGCGGCAGGTGGGACTCAAGTATACCCTTCCCCTCTTGTCCCTCAACCCAGGAGTTAGTCAAGTTTTATGCGATCTGCATTTCGATTAATTGGACGCGTAACTCGGCTCGACCGGTGTATTTTCGTGGCGAATTACTAGCGTAATACTTAAGCTTTCGCACTGAAAATTTCTGAGCAATAATAATGGTAATTTTTTATCCTAGGATAATATTATTTGAAACCTAAGTATGCAATCATAAAATTGGACTCCGTAATATAACAATATACGGAATGTAAATAATAAGATTTTTTGAATAATCACAGCAACAATATTAGGTACCATATAAATTAAAAGTCATCAAAACGAAACAAAAACCCTAGGAGTGAGTACTAAGCAAAACTCGTCAGAATTATCATAACAGAATTATCTTCAGGGTAGGTAAAGTAGATTTTCAGTCTAGCTTTTACTACAGTACTGCTGTTCAATTGAAGAATATATTTTGGTACATTGAAAGAAATAATACTGGTCGTGCATCGAATGATAGGGTAGATTGACCCAACTCAACGTTTGCCTTATCTGATATTTAAAAATTTTACCAAACTATTTTCTAAGGATAAAATGTTTGTGCTTGAGGAATGTGTACATGTTGACAAGAGTTCTCCTTTGTATACACTGAAAATTTAAATCATCAACAGTCAAGCAATCCGAAGTTCGATTTGATGCAGCTCTCCTCTTAGTAATTCTGTCAAATATTCTTTTAACCGTGGTCTTCGGTCTTTCGTTTTATATTCTTCATCAACCTGCTCCACATTTCTCATCCTTTGCTACCATTCCCTTCCTCTTACCCTAGAATGATTATGTTCATCATGCCGTCGTGTCTATTGATCTTCCCACACTGCACGATCCATCCACACGATCGTAAAAATATTGGAAAGTTAATGTAATAACTTAAGCTTGAAACAAGTTATCTCAACCATTCCTATCCGCTAAGTTGTAACTAAAAAAAATCATTCCATTCAGGCTTAGTATCTTGAAATTTTTAGTCCAGAAAATCGTATGTATAAAATTGGAACCATTTAATAGTATCTGACATACGATTGCATGGATCAAATTTCAGAATCGATAATATGGCTCAATTTTTACACACACGATTTTGTGGACTAGATATTCAAGATAAGCCTGAATGGAATGATTTTTTGAGGTACAATTTTGTGGTTAGGTCCGGTCGATATGTCGCGGACAAAGAAAAAGTGCGAACGGTAGAGTGATGCGTCGTCTTAAGCACTGGCAAGCACATTTCTAAACGTGTCTTCTCCGCGTCCCCACGGACACCCCTCCAACCGCAAAACAGCACACTTCTATATTGTCTATCCCTCTGTTCTTCAACTTCAACTCACCCACCCACGATCTATCTTGGACGCTTTATCCCCACCCACCCATCGCGAGGCTCTAGGAGGTTCCGCCGCGGATACGCGATTCTAAACTAATTCTTCTTTTCACCGTTTGAATATATCTCAATCCTTAACATCGTACGTGGAAATCACAATGGGGATTTTTCAGTTTTCTTCAGGAAATTATTTTATCTCTCTTAAATCAGCATTATCAGGCGTAATTTTGAGTAAAAGATTCTGATCTGAGTATACTTTTTTTAGTTTTCGTGATTAGAACTGAACAGGTTAAAATTTTGTAAAATCCACAGAAAAATTCATAGTGGCACGACCGCTTTCTCACGTAAGGGCATCTTTTGGTACATTGAGTGCGAACTTCAACGACTGAGAATGTGCATAGTAGATAATAACATATTGTATAGGAGTTCGCTCCAGCATCAACACGGACCGCTCATATAACATTGTTAATATTTTCGTCTGAGGAGGCCATTCATGGCATTGTTATCATCTATTTGTTTCTGGTTGCGCTTCTCAGGAGGCTTGTGGTGACAGTAATCCAACGTAAGTTCATCACGACCTCTCATGAAAAAGTTTTGATATTCGGGCCAATATTTTACCCTAGCAGTGCATCTACTGTTTACATGATCGAAGGTTTTGACCGCTGGAGCCATTTCAACGACAAGAGGAATGGGGTTCTAGGGTAAGGGGACATTTTTCACAACCAGGTGTTTTTATATTTTTAACCAAGGCAGTTCCTTGAATGGCTCGTGATTGCCTCGGAGCAACTATTTAGTATTAATCAGGAATACCTATTCTCATTTTAATGAAAATAATGCCATTTTTCATTGCTATCATCAAGCTACAGTGTTACAGATTTTTTAATTGGCATAATTTCGATTCAAATGTGAATTGGATTGATGCATCGTAATTTTGGTTGAGATTTCCCTTGCGTAGTTTTCGAAAAAATGCTGGATGGCAAATGCTTACAGAGCATAATCGATAAAGGCTAAAGTTTCATTTTCTTACCGCTCGTGTTGAGCACCACCTCACGTTCATTAACTCAATACATTGAAATCCTAAAGGCCGTTTTACACGGGGCACAGAATTGCGCAGGTTAGAGCTGCATTAATTTCTAAAATGGCGTGGAATTGCGCATATGCATGAACGAAATTAGAACAGGGGCTATTTTGCCGTCTCGCATCCACGCACCCTCGCATGTGTTCTAGCTATTCACCGCTTTACACGACGCAATTTTGATTGCGCCTTCGCACGTACGCCAGATTGCGCAACTGTGTAAAACGGCCTTAAGATGGGTAAACTGCGGCCGTCAGTATCTCCCTTTCCCAAGCTAGCTCCTTCAATTTCTTGACGATATTCTTCCTTGTGGCCTTCTTTATGCAACCTAACATTTCTCTAATGTCCTTCCTCTAGGAAATTTT
Organism: Ischnura elegans; assembly: GCF_921293095.1. NCBI lineage: Eukaryota > Metazoa > Arthropoda > Insecta > Odonata > Coenagrionidae > Ischnura > Ischnura elegans. The sequence goes on along the minus strand of NC_060251.1, from coordinate 54,149,091 downwards.
GCTCCAATTTCTCTCTCAATCTCTTGCAATAAATATGTCATACGGCATGGGCCATCCACCAGATCCGGCTCTTCATTTCCTTTTGTATTCCATTCCATTTCTTCTCCATCCATTTGATATTCTGGTGTCCATATTTCTCTGCATTTCTGTGCATCTCACTTATTCAATTCTCACACACTTCATGTCTAAAATGCTTGCGTCTGACTTTGGTTATTCTTCCGCTCTTGCGATTTTTCCACCCCTTTCTACACGAAATTTCATATAAAACTCTCAAGCAATCTTCTTGTATTACGTCAAACGCAAGTACTCGCCATACTCTCCCTTTTACAAAATGCCGTCTCCGCTGTCTCAAATCTTTATAAACCTCCCCTTTCTTATAGAAACCAATTCCACCGAAAGTTGAAGGGAAGATAGGACTTAATAAATGATCGTAGTTTTTCCCGGCGAATCGAATGAATAAAATCTTCTCGGGTTAAGCACCGGGTCAGGCTTTTTGAGGCCAAAAAGCCTGACCCGGTGCTTAACCCGAGAAGATTTTATTCATAAGATAGGACTTATCGCAAAATGGTTATAATTTAAAGTAATATGTCCACCATATTGAAATAAAATGATTCATCATATGAATTAATGTTTTCAGACATTTGGTTTTCCATTTCTGAGATACTCGGAAGAATTTCGAACTATACTGTATAGCTATACGTAAGCGCATGTGTTTCTGTATCTCCAGAATTTACGGACGTTTTAAATCTCTCACTACGCTTACATATGCCCCCTCTCATGCCGAAATGAATACACTGGACCCGTTTCATTTTCATTTCGATGTTTTCACTTTGTTCTCGGTATTTTTTTATTTTCGGAGTGAAGAGATTCACGAGGACTCATTTCCACGATTTTTGAGTACTCACGTCCATCGTAATGATGGTGCGAGCAGCGCTAAATCTTCCCCAGCGATGAAGAAAGAACCACTCGGACGAAAAGAAAATATATATATTAGCCCCTTTTTACCACGTGTGTATCGGACGTATTAGGACAGGCTCGGAACGTGATTGATGGCGCGTGAACCGATTTTCTTCAAATAGTTTCCGAAGGTATGTGCATAAATTTCGCGGCGCCTTTTCGGATTGAGATGTTCTTTTGCTCAACCCCCTTAAAGAATGAGAAGGAGTAGTAATAAAAAAAAGAAAGGATGAATAAATAAAGATGTGAGTGAGGCGTGGGTGGTTGGGTATAATTCCAGGGAGGGAAAGGCTGTCTGCCTTAAGGGATGCGCGCGTGCTTACGACCTGTCGGTCTCGGTTTAATGAGGGAAGCCGCACACGCTGGCCTCCCTTTTGAGTTATGGCCGAGGAGAGGAAAGATCGCTGCTTTTTAGGCTCGGGAAAGGGATCGTAGTGGAATTTGATGTCTTCATATGCGAGCATCTTCCCTTGGATCCCATGCCTATTCGATACAATTACGAAGTATGCATCATTGGGAATCGTGCTCTTGTCACGGCCAAAATGTCTGGGATTAGCCTGCCTTCAGAATGGGGTTGAGGGAGAGGGGAAGATATTGAAGAGGTGCGTTGAGGGGATATTGAGAAGGGTTGGGTAGTGGGGAGTATGGGGAAAAGAATGAAAGCTTCAAGTTGTACCACAAGACGAAGAAAATGCTGCGTTCTTAATACTTCCCTTAACTCAAAAGAAATAGCCTCCAGAATGATAAGGAAACAAATTCCTTCCTATTCACATCATTTCATTATGTTTGCACAAATCGGACCTTAATACCGCATGTTTCACAATGGCGGATACAGATGGGGGGCGCAGGGGACGCGCGCCCCCCCTTTGCGGGGCCACCTGTATTGCCAAACATAGCAGAACCACAATTGGAACTTTTTTATATCATATGATGGCATTGTCTTAAATATATGTGCAATCACTTTGATTAAACATTTCTGAAGCTCTGCAAGTAACTAGATTATTTTTTATTACGATCAAAGAAAAGGTAACCAAAGATATCTTTTGCGCCCCGCCCCTTGAGTTTTCTCTGTATCCGCTACTGATGGTTCAAAATGAATAGCGGGGTTTTGACGCTTTATAATATTTTTTGCACTTGACTCACAGCTATAAATCAGACATTCAGAGAAGTGAAAGAGTAACTCAAACAGTTTCGTTAGCTGGCAACAGTGCGAATGTGCACTCAACGTTTCCGACGCCATCAGTTGGAAAAAGCTTGCAACATTTACTCGAGAGACACTGAAAAAACGTTTGGGAAAAATTCGCATTTCGTCTTGACGTGTGCCGTGTGGCGGATGGTGCTCGAATTGAGCAATTATAGCTTTTATGTTTAACTGTATAAGTTGATTTTTTATTTTATGTATGGTTCATACCTGTAATTTCAGTGCAATATGTATTATAAAGCGTCAAAACCCCGCTCTTTATTCTGAAACTCATGGTATACATATAGTGATAGGGTGTTCGAGACTAGTTAAATTGTGTGGATGACAAAATATATTTACGAAACATTAATGGCATTTCCACATTTTTTTTCGCCCACTCACTCAGTGATTCAATCTGTGCGCTGGTTTGGATAGTTGAGATTAGAGCTTACCCCGGATTGATTTACAGCCTTTTGAGTCACATATTAAGGATTGTGGGGAAGTTCCTCTCCCTGGGGCACTTCGCACTTGTAGGGTTAATTATGGGGTATCCAAAGCATCCATCCGGTATTCGATCCTGAGACCTTTAGGTGAGCAGCCCAATGCTCTACCCACTGAGCCTTCACAGGTTTAAAAACTGTATTGGATGAATACAATTATTTTTATGACAGTATTTCAATTCTTAATTTAAAGAGGTAACTTTAACAGAGAAAAGATTTAATGGTGTTACTAATGACAGATTTTAGAGAAGCTACCACTAAAGATTTCGCTACTACTGAAAAGACTTCAAGTAAACCTGCTCAAAATAATTTAATTTATTTAAATAGTGTGTCGGTTCATGTAGTAGTCGGTTATATAACTTTTTTATTAAAAATCTCAGAAAATTTCGAAAATTTTGGACCAAAATACTTTCTGAAGAAAATTTCAGGTACATCACCGAAGGGAGCACTACTTCAGCTGCGCGAAAAATTGTCATTCAGAGTTATCGTGTAATCTCAGTCTTTTAAAACTTACATAAAGTAATTCCATTGTATTATATCATCGTTTACTCTCTTTTTTCATTTTGCTGATACATAAACATACCCGTGTATGGCACAAAAATGATAACCAATTTTCCCGTCATTTTTTGTGATGTAACATTGGAAGCCATATAATTCGCTTTTACATGCATACATTTATCAACTAATGTTCTTGCGATATACCTTTATTTTGTTTGTAAGTACCGAAAAATGTTCCCTTGGGAAAGTTATCTTTTGTCTAGAATGCATTAGAAAATTTGACATTGCGTATATGATCTAATTCGCGAAGTCTCAGTGGAATATCCTCGGGGAGAGGTTCTCCGCTACGTTGATGAGCGGGTTGAGAAAAAGGTTCCTGATAAAATAGAGTAGTGAGGGAAGGGGTGGAAGAAATGGCTGATCTTTCTTCAGTGGGAGATATCCTCATACTCCCCCGCCTCCCCGTCTACAGTCCTGTTGTGTGGTGAGGAGATGCGATACCATAGTGATTGATTCACATGGCATTACTGGTTCTGGCGAATGAGTTTGTTACTTTCCCCCTCGTGATCTTCCTCAGTTGGGCCCACGGGGGATTCGTGGCAATCAGTCGACGTGAGCGATGCATCATTCTTCATTATATCTCGGCTGAATCTATAAGGAGTGAGTTTGCAACGGGCGGAATGGTAGGTTAAGTTTCACGTGTTCCCCAGGATATCATCCGGATTTAATTTACAGCCCTTGGTTCCATAATCGTCGGCGCTGTTCGCAAGAGTCTTGCCTCGTTCTATACACGGAATATCTCTCGATGCCTATATGTCCGGCGAAGGAGGGCCGGGAAAAGCATCTGTTCCGGAGATACCCGCGTTGATAATTCGTAAAATATATTGAGTCATGTTCGCCATGGATCATTAGCGGTTTTGCAAGACCTATAATGATATCAGCATTTTTATTCGATGCAATCATCGTTTTCTCTGCTTGCGTTGTTCTTGGTGAAATGTATGGTTTAGAAATTAATGCGTAGGTTACACGGTGCACGAGATTAGCTGCGCTACTCTGATCGCTATGTCTATGCTAAAATAACAAGGGATTGCAATTCGTGTGATCATATGACTTCATGCTTGACGTTGAACAATTATAACGCAACAGCCTTCATTCTATATCGAAAGCTATTGATCGATGGAATAACATTATATTTGTCATAATTTCTTCAAGTTAATAGGTTTTAAACGGAGAAAAATGACCTTGACATAAATGAGGAATGCCCACAATTTCGGCGAGCTTGCGCTAGCACCACTTTCTTAGACACCCATTCTATATATTTCAACAATCTGTAGTTCGTAATCATTGAAATATCGTATGAGATCTCAAAAGGTTAATCCAAAAATGAAAATTTCAATATACCTCCTCCTTACGGAGATCTGCCTTTCTCGACTTCAATTATGCTGTGCTTTCTATAATATCTGTTTTTGAAAATGCATTTACGGATTCACAGATTTCTGTTGTTAATGGACTTACGGGCTACCACGAAGCCAAAATTCTACTAAAACTGAATGATAATTAATCGTTAAGTAAAAGTAATCAATAAGTAATCAACAGTCTTCCAATATTCAGCTATTGCATGTTAACGCTTAAATTTTTTATTTGTGTCGTATTTTATATGTTACTGCGGTTTTCAGTTTTGTCAAAAAAATCATTTATAATCTAGCCATACTCAAGTGCGATCAAGTGCGAGGTTTAATTATGGGGTATCCAAAGCATCCACCCAGTATTCGATCCTGAAACCTTTAGGTGAGCAGCCCAATGCTTACCCACTGAGCCTACACAGGTTTAAAAACTGTATAGGATGAATACAATTATTTTTATGACAGTATTTCAATTCTTAATTTTAAGAGGTACCTTTAACAGAGAAAAGATTTAATGGTGTTACTAATGACAAATTTTAGAGAAGCTACCACTAAAGATGCTCAACATGAGCGGTAAGAAAAGGAAACTTTACAGTCCTTTAGCCTTTATCGATTATGCTCTGTAGATATTTGCCATACTGCATTTTTTCGAAAATTACGCATGGAAATCTCAACCAAAATTACGATGCATCGATCCAATTCACATTCGAATCGAAATTATGCCAATTAACAAATCTGTAACATTCTGCAGCTTGATGAATAGCAATGAAAATGGCATTATTTTCCATTAAAATGAGAATAGGTATTCCTGATTAATACTAAATAGTTGCTCCGCAGCAATCACGAGCCATTCAAGGAACAAGAAAATCACTTGATTGTGAAAAACGTCCCCATTCCTCTCGTCGTTGAAATGGCTCCATCGGTCAAGTGCGATTTCCAGAAAACAAATCTCCGAAACACCACACATTTCATTGGCGGTCGTTGAATTTGTATCAGTATAGAATGTTTTGAAAATTTCGTTTAATAGCCCTTAATTCGTTTCTTGGAGAAAAATAGTTTATCCTAACGTATTTATAAGGCTTGTGTATACTATTGCATGAAAAGTAAATCGCGCTCATGAAATGCACGAGGAAATGCGTCAGTTTGATATATTTTTGCTCCGCATTCGTTTTTGGAAGCAATTAGGCTATCCCCACCCCTTAATGGGTAATTTGCATAAAGCATACCAACAGCTGGAGTTTCCACATTTTCGATACAATTTTTTTTGCGTGAGCGTTTGGAACTGTTCCCACGAATGTGACTTGGTTTGTGCGTTCGTGTTTGAGAGCACCGGGACAGTTTCAGGGCTATAAAATTAGGCCACGCCATAGCCCCAATAGGTATCCTTCCCGCCCTCACTAAAAATGCATAATTGAAACGTAATCTGATGCTCAGCAAAGCGCGAACGGTCCCTCATCGCGACAATCTCAATTCATGCACCTCCGGCGGCCCTAATCAAACGAATCGTCACGGACCCATGACCCCGCCCACCTCCACCTTCGTCCCTTTATAAATGTATGCACTCTCTAGCGCTCTCCCATTTACGTTTATACCAGGCAACTACGTCGCAATTTGAGTCACCACTCTGTTTTTATTTTTTCAGGGTGGCCACTCTTTTGCAAAACAAACCGGGAAAGTTAAGGAATTTGACATTGTCTGTCGCTCCCTCATTTACGTTTTATACTTGGCAACTATATCGTGATTTGCATCACCACTTAGTTTTTATTTTATTTTTTCATGTTGGCCACTTTTGCAAAACAAACCGGGAAAGTTTAGGAACTTGATATTGTCTATCGCTCCCCCATTTACGTTTTATTCTTGGCAACTATATCGTAATTTGCATCACCACTTAGTTTTTATTTTTTTTACGATGGCCACTCTTTTGCAAATAAACTGGAAAAGTCAAGGAATTTGGTTGTGTCTGTATACTCTTGGAATCTCTGGTAAAATATCTGGAAAAATATTTAAAAAAAGGTCTGGAAAAATCATTTTTGCTGTGGAATTCATATGTAAAATATTAAAATAAACAATTGCAATTTTCAACATTTATAAAATTTATTCCCAACCTAGGTTTAGATGTTAAGTACTACATCATCTTTAAGGTACAAAATGGTCCCTTTGGTTGGTACAAAGTACAAAATTTGAGTATGGAAAAATTTCACTCCATCACGCATGAATCTTCGGATTTTATTCATGTGGAAAAGTTTCCTCATTCCATTATGCACAAGTGTACTTTCGATATTTAAATTTCCCAATATCAACATGCAGTGGCGGATCCAGGATAGGGACAAGAGGGGATCTAAGTGGGGGTTAAAATTCCAGCAGTAGTGGTGGTCGGAAAACAATTAACCATTATATCTAGTGTAAATTGGATACCCAAAGGGGGGGGGGGGGCCTTATAGCCCCCTTAGCCCCCCCATAGATCCGCCACTGTCAACATGCCAGTCAGGCTCTACGAGTATTAAAATTCATAATTATTATTTATACATAATTTGCTTGGAGAATAATATTTCGCTGGTCTTAACACACCAATCAAGATGAATATTTGGTAAGGTACTTCTCAGAAAATTGCCTAGAATATTGCGAAAATAATCTGGAAAGTCTGGAAAAGTTCGGGGAAATCAACTTGATATTTGAGTTGCCAACTTTAGTTTTTATTACAAAATTCTTTTTCTCAAAATGCCTGCCGAACGATGTCTGTCGACGTGACATAAATATTTTTGTCGACATAAGCTTAATTGAAATATTATAACCCTGAAGTTTTAGACCTCTAGAGTAAATTTAAACAAGAGTGCTCTAAATATTTGGATTGGTGGAGCAATGTAGGGTGTTTCAGGAGGTATCTGCATATACTGCAAGAGTGGACGGGGGGGTCTTTAAAGCATTCTTTGTACATAAACATGGGGTCGAAACTCCTTAGTTACTGAGCTACGACATTACAAAAATTTTTATATGCCCCTTGCAGTTACCATTGAAACTGTTTTTCTTGGGTATCCAGCCTTTTCGTCATTTTATTTAAAACCCTGGATTTTTCAAAGCCATAAATAATTAATGTTGGACAAAATGAGCGATTATAATTGCCTGAAACAATTGATCTCAAAATTGGTGAGATTCCGCAGTTTCGTTGTTGCTAGAATAAAATAAAGACAATTCGTACTTTTCACACTTGTTTTAATATTCTTCAATCGGTTTCGACGTGTTCCATGTCATTTTCAAGCGAAGTTGCCGTCTCCAAATAAATCAGAGTTCATTTTATACTACAAGGTGGGGGAGGGGAAGTAGGTAAAGTGGATAAGGAAGTAGGGTGAAGGTTGGTGGTTTGAGTGGTTAAAGTCACGTACTATTGGGATCCTGGTGTGGAATTGGGAGGTTTTGATGGACGGTGGAGTTTAACGCTGAGGTGGGGTGAGAAAAGGGTTGGTAGAATGCCATTAAGCAATTTCTTACCACATAGTTATGAGTATGACCAAATTTCAAAGTTTTCTATGAAGTCCAGTTTTTTTCCTTTGTCACAAGTGTGTATGATGCATAGATCAAAATTTTCCTCGAGTAACATGTCACATAGATTTATTGTCACAGTTTAAAAACGAATTAGAGTGTTCACGGGCTTTATTTGGCGGCCAGTCTGGCCAACATACGAAAAGTCACATTCAGGACATCGAAGAAGGTAGACACCACTTTTCTGTATATTCTCCACCTGGTCTTTGGAATTAAAAATCGCTTTCCCGAGGGTCCTATTAAAAAACATGCTTTCTATAAAAACACAACGTATTTTTGATTCTCGCTCAAAGGGTCCTATTAAAAAACATGCTTTCTATAAAAACACAACGTATTTTTGATTCTCGCTCAAAGGTCTGGTTTAATAAAGCTCAACGATTTAGCCCAGTAACTAAGGAATTGCGACACTATATTCATGAAAAAATGCTTAAAATTTTCCCTCGACCACCTTCTGAAGTATTGCAGATTCCCCCTGAAACACCCTATGTATTGGCTTCCTATGAATTCTTGTGTTTACAAGTTGAATAAGGAATTCAATTACGAGGGACCCCTGAAAATCCTTGGATCGCAATAATTTTTGGAAAGAGTCAAGTTATTCAGCTTCTGACTGCATGAAAATAGTAGTTTTCAATAAAGTATGGGGTGTGGTAACCTCGTTGTAGATGTCCTGTTGACTGACGGATCATTCATAAGAGATATTTCCTTAGAGAAGAGTTTCCGCCGTAATCGGTAAAAATCCTTGATATTTAGGATAATGAAATTACTTGCCTATTTCCACGCTTTCAACCAACTTCATTTCAACCGATCCAGGTTTCGGCACATTACCGAGTCTATGGCACCTTGAAAATACCATTTTGTGCCGAAATCTGGGTCGGTTCAAATGTAGAAGTGTGGAAACCTACCCAGGCGGGACTCGAACCTCCGACCTTAGGTTTTACAGGCGAGAACATTACCCTTCCGCCACCGAGGCCGGAAAAAATGTAATAATTATTAATCTCTATACTCTCAGGCTCAACTTTGTGGAAATTCATTTCAGTAATTAAAACGAACAAACTTTGTATTAATCCACCAATTTATTTTGGTACGTGGTACGACTAGTTTCGACGCAGCGGCGTCATCCTCAGGTACAAAGGTTACAAGCAATAAAATGTCCTTATACAACCAATATCCTTATAGAAGGATATTTTATTGATTGTAACCTTTATTTTAAAAAAAGTTTAATAAATTGGTGGATTGATACAAAGTATGTTCGTTTTAATTATTTTAATAATTATTTGGTATTTTTTAATCTATAGTTTCTAATCAACGGTGGCACGTACAAGGTCCAGTGGACCAGGAAAGCGAAAGCTTGAGGAATTTTGCATTTCAAACGTAACATGTATTTAGGATCGCAGTTAAATATTCATGCCTATACATGAATAGCTCCCCCACCTCCTTCCCCAGTCCCCCAGCGCTTGTTTGTAAGCTGCTAAATGGAGCCTCCCCCACTCCTTCGCCTGCCCCTACTCCTCTATCGCCACCGCTTCATTCCACAAAAACACCCCGTGGAACCACCACGAAAAACTCCACCCCCGTTTCCGCTCTCACGCTATGGAGGTGCACCAAATGTCCAGCATGGTGTATAACCGCCGCCGCGCCGTCCCCTCACCTCCCGCCAAAGCGTAACGGTCTATCGGTTTGAAAAGAGAGGTGAACTTGATGGGGTATTCTTCCCCCCTTCTTCTTTCGTGGTGTGCATGTAATTTTTTTCCTCAAACCCGCGGGAGTCACCGTCGTATTTTTTGAGGAATCGTCCACTTCCTACTCTTACATTCTTCATCCCTCGCTTCACGCGTAACACAACCAAAGCTTACCTTAAAAGTACGAAACTTTCAAGATTTCAGGTTTCACGTCAGCTCATCATTAGTTAGTTTAATCCATCAACTCTATTCCATTGATGATGTGTTACCAACAATGAAACTGGTAGGCGTAAAATTTAACCATATCGTCAATCACCGACGAATAATGTTTATTTTTATGGTTTTATATTGTCTGCTGGAGAATTGAACTGCTCGTAAGCTTATATCCCCTACTCTAAAGTGAAAAAATAAACATTATTCACTTGCAATTTTGGATGTAGTTAAATTTTACGCTAACCAGTTTCGTTTTTGGTAACGCATCATCATTGGAGTAGAGTTGATGTAAAAAAATCAGAGCAAAGTTGACGTGTTGTCAACATTGAAGCTGAAAAATATATAATTAAATAGAATAAGATAATAATAATGGCTCAATCTCTTCTGCCTTCGAAGGAATTTCTGTATGAACTGACGTGGAGGATCGTGGGTGGGGAGAACGGTTGGCTGCTGACGAAAGTGCTCGGGGTTCATATTCCGGATTTAGCTTACGGGAATCCCCAAGTATAAACCCTAGAATTGTCCCAGGGAAAGTAGCTGGTGTCAAAGTGTGAATTTCACGAGAGTCTTAGTTCGGAGTGAGCTCTATCTCCATGAGACTAAACCAACTAGGGCTGAATGACTAAGTGTGTGAGTGCGCAGAGAATTAGTAAATTATGACTTTAAATGTTGGATAACAGGGGTATTATTATTATTTTGGCTGATTCAACATTGTATTTTCCGATCGCAAATATGTTTTCAAAACATATTTATTTAATTTATATGTTCATATTGTATTAATAAAATTCGCGTTTTGGGAATAGGTAGATATTCTGGTCGACTTGAGAGGTTCGAAAACACCCAGCGGTTACTTCCTCTGATTAAGTTACTTAAGTTCACTGAGGAAGAAAAAAAATCGCTTAAGTTACTAAAAATAAGAAAAAAATTCGCGTTTTGGGAATAGGTAGATATTCTGGTCGACTTGATCGGTACGAAAACACCCAACGGTTGCAGCCTATAATTAAGTTACTTTAAGTTAAGTGAGGACGAAAAGTTTCGCGTTTTGGTTATAGGTAAATATTCTGGCCGACTTGATCGGTTCAAAATACCTAGTGATTTCTGCCTCTGATTTAGTAACTCAGCGTAGTAGTAGTCCAGTAAGGAAGATAACAAATTGCTTAAGTTACTTTAAGCTCAATGAGAACGAAAAAAAATTCACTCAAATTAATTAAAGTAAGAAAAAAAAATTCGCGTTTTGGGAATAGGTACCTACTCTGGTCGACTTGATCGGTTCGAAAACACCCAACGGTTGCAGCCTCTGATTAAGTTAAGTTACTTTAAGTTTCGTGGGGACGAGCCTTTGGGAGCGTGAGGGGGCAATTAGGTAGTGCTGCAAGCGGGGGTGGGGTGGATAGCGTCGTATAGGCCTCATCCCCTCCATCGCTCATGAAACACTTTCGCCCCTCTTACTCGCCTCCTTCCCGCCAAAAGCCTCCATTCACCCCCTCTCCACTCTGGTATCATGGCCACCGGATGCACACCTGTTACACTCTTCTCTTGACACTCAGGGGCGCTCGTGGGGGTGAGGGAAGTTCCCCCTCCGCCACCGCGCATATCTGCGCATTCCCCCCCCCCCAACCTCTCCTCCCTCATCCCCTCCAGAAGTCCACCCTCGCTAATTTCCATAAGCGAAGAAATGGGTGTTCACTTTCGTTAGTCCCGCGTTCGCGCGCGCATCAACCTCGTTCGTTGGATTTTCAAAACTCCTTCACCAACACTGGAAAGATAAAAATGGTCCCTTTACACTTATATTGTAAAAGTTGTACCGCGTACGCACTTTGCGTACATTCATCGCCGCTGAAGAGGTGGTATATATATTCACCGGCAGCTGGACCACCAACGGGTATATAATACGGTCAGATTTGAGTCGTGATGATGTTGGATTTTCAAAGACTTGCATGAAGTATGTCTGATGAGACGTTCACAACAACTTGAATGGACATAACTTAGCTTATTTGCATCTAAACCAATGAGTAAAATACTCTGCCATTTTAGGCTCAAACCAGTGTCATGGTGCCGTAACGCCGCTCCGGCAATGGTTAACAAAAGACGTAACAGTCAAATAACAGTTTTATCAATTTTGCTGCCTCAAAATTTCTAATCAAAATTCATAATAAAAAAAATTGTAATAAAATGTATATAATAACTTGAAATAAAAAACGTACAGAGTAATATTTCACTTCTAAAAAAAGTTAAGGCAAGTGCGTTCCGGCACTGCTAATTTTGCCATGACGTCACTGGCTCAAACAGCGCATTTTTTCCAGCTCTATTCAGGAAAAAAAATTAAAACTACATGTTATTTTGTGCTGCAAAGTTTAATGGTGAAATATGTAGCTGGCACAATAATTATGGTTGAGTAGAAAATTTTCACATTTTGAAAATGAGAAGTCTTGATTTTTAATTTCTCCCTGAAGCAGTTCTGGGTTAGAAAGGGTTAATCCCCTCATGCGTTGTAGACAGGATGCATACTGGCCAGGGTAAATAAAAGAAATACCAAAGAGAAATTGGGACTGGAAGCCTATAAAGTTTCAGGGAAATTAGGTAACGTCGAGGGAAAAATTTCAGGGGTGCAACAAAAGGTTGGAAATCGTGGTTGAAACCTTTGACGATTGCTGAGGTAGTGGTGTTGTTTTCCTCCTGAGTGGGAGCCAATGGCCAGAACCGACTTACAATTAGTTAGCATTACCTTTTTGACTTTATTTTTAGTACTTGACTTTATTTCACTCATTTTCTTACTGCACCCGTGTATACGTCTGATTTGCTATTGATGTATAGGTATATTGGTAAACTTCTGAAAATCAGATATATGTCAGGGAAATTGGCAATGGACAGCTGGTATGAATCACTATTTGAACATCCGTTAGTTTTTAGGACTATTGACTAGCCATGTTTTGTTTATCACTCCCTGAGGATGAAGAATGAGGCAAAAGTCGAAACGCCATGTCAACTGGCTGGAAATCCAAGAGAACTCGATTCCTTGTCGTTAGCTGTGTTTAAAAGACAATGAACTCTTCTTTGCTAATGGCCACGTTTTGTAACGCCACTATAAATTGCTGTGAGTAAGCAGACACGCTAAGCAAATTCCAACTCCTGCCAGTTTAAATTCGGTTTAGTTGTTATTAGCGAAGCCTAGTGTCTATTCTCTCATATGCATGAGCGTACCCAGCGAGGGGCGGGGGCGGGGGGGGACAGTTGCCTCCCCTAGAAGCAAAAATCGCAAAAGTCTTTAAGCAAAATCAGTACTGAATTGAAACGAAAGCATTCAACAAATTTTCTTTAAACCCACGAAAAATTATATGTATTAGTATAAGATATGCGATTAAAAATAAAACAATTTTTCAAGGAAATAATCTCATAAACTAATGTCAAAACTTGGTTTGTCCCCCTAGACCATGGCTTGCCTCCCCTAATTATGATCTTGGGTACGCCCTTGCTCAGCTACCTTATGTTAAAAGTTTTGGCAATGGCCGCGAGGATGGATACTAATTATTCAGTTTTATAATCAATGTGGACTTTTTCGGTACAATAAATATTCCACTCGCCTGACCTGGGTTTTCTTAAATTATAATCGAATCTGATGATGCAAACTGTTAGTAAGTCAGTGTTTTTCCAAGAATTGGCTATTGTATTTCCTACCGTCCAAAGTCTGGCAAGCTTAGAAATTGGCGCTTCCACTATCCTTATCATGCTTTTGCTCTCGGAGGAATAATTTTTGTTTTTCAGAATATAAAGCCATATCTGGTTATGAGATTTTTTATTTACTTCATTCAATGCAGCCTCTTGTCTTGATATGGCGCGGCCAATAAGGATTTTTTAAGCCAAACAAAATACAGAAATTAAAAATATATTAACCAATATGAAACATCCCATTTTTTTTCTTGTCGCTTTTTTATAAAAAACATCCTTTTTCTTCTTTATAATAACTGTATTTACTGGTTTTCAATTCTACACCGTTATTCCAGTTGGTGAAGAACCTCCTCGGGCTGATTTGGAAGACAGCTCTTTAATGATAAATAATGGAATGTTATATGCATTCCGGTATCATGTTCTAGAATTCATTCCACTTGGAACAGCAAGTAACTAAGCCTTTCCAACTTATTATGACTCCGTTATCTTTAGCTTTACTCAGCACTTAACACATGTTACTGGGGCAGCAAAAACACGCTACTATTCTCATGCAATGAATGTAAGCTAAACGAAACAAATAATTTAAGCGTAGGGTCAAGAACGTGAAAGTATACATATATAAATGCATTTATACCTATAAACTGCTTTTCAATAGTCTTGGTAGTTCAAATTTTGGGTTCATATACAATTGCTACGGTGCCAAATAATTTAATTTTTTTGTAATTTAAGTTAGTTTAGCTACTGTGCCATCAAATAATTTCCATTTAATTGAGGACAGGCCAGTGCCATAAAATCCAAGACAGTTCAAACCAGCTCATTCCCTTCCTTCTGTACATACTTGGAACATTATAGACTCAGTTAAAGCCTGTTTAGAGGTAATATAAGTTATTTTATAACAGTTTCAACTCCGGTTTGCGGCATTTTTAACTCATATCCTCTCAACTAGCCATCATTATTTATATTCTGAATGTTATCTTTTCAGCTGATATTTAATTCTATTCATATTCTTTCTCTTTCTCATCATCGTTTTCATTATCTCCATATGTGATCTGCCGCTTTCCAGGATGACCACTTTTCGACACCATTTCCCTTTACTAATCCTCTTCATGTGTAAGCTAATCGTTTGCTCAGGAATCCTCGCTTTTCATATTCTAAATTGACTACTCCCCTGCATGTCTACTTTATTCATAAGCGGTTTGGGAAAAGTAATTACAGGAAAGAAGTAACAAAATATTCTTCCTACAAATTATGAATAAAAAGGTTTCTTTTAAAAAAAGGCTTCATGGTATGATTTTAGATATCATCAGAATCCTCTTGACTTCTTAGGTGCTTTCTCACTTCCTACAGCTCATAAGACCCAGTGTGTGTTAAATGGTAAATCGTTATCCCTGTGGAAATGCAATGGAATAAATAAATGTTGAACCACTCCTTTGTAGGAGAATAATGTTGAAGAGAATAATGTAATTTTAAATTTTTATTAGCTCATCCAAGAATTTAAATTGCAGTGAAGCAACTAGTATATATTTCGTGGGATAAAATCGTGTTTTTTTATGCTTGGAATGTATGAAGGTTAACGCCCAGATGAGTAGAGGTTGAAAATAAGGCGGCAGCTAGGAAGGCAAGAGGAGGATTAGAGAGATAGTCAAAACCCTTCATTCTGTTGAATTGAGCTTGAAAAGTAATGATTTTTATAGCCGTGTTCTTCACTCTAGCAGTCGCAAACGTGTATTTTCAAGCCTCGAGGGTGAGATGCAAAACAAGGGCTGTGGCTGCCTCTGCTCCCGGTTGAGATAACATGGGAGACGATCCAAGTCCTCCTCCCCTATTACCTCTGGTGTTCTTTTTTGAAGTCAACGTCACGTGTAATTGGTACCACGCATCAGTCAGGGAGGAGCCGGCGGGCACGTGCTCTTCAGAGGCGTGTCCCCCTTCAACCCTTCTGGAACTGTCCTCTTTAAAAACCTCACCTCCCCAAAGAGTCCCGGGAGCCATTCAAGACCTTAACCGAAGGAGGAAAGAAGAAATTCTGATTGAAGGCGGGTGGGGCGCCCACTGGGCTGATAGGGGCAAGAGGGGACGGGTAATGAGGTAAGCTATGCCAGAGGACGAAACGAGACATCCCATGGCGGAAGAGATGCAGTATGCCTACGCACGGTGAACTCAAGTGGAATCATGATGTGCAACAAGATTATAAGATGGCGTTTTTCGTGGTGGAACATTTAAAATTTGTAAAAAGACTAAAAAAAAAACAATGGCTATCAATGAAAGGGGTGCCAATTGCCGTGCACATTCGTCGTCGTCAGTTGTATTTGGAAATCCCTAGCACTCGGCCACTTTCAACCACGCACATTTTGTTTCGGGTGTCCCTCCGAACTTAGCGCTCTTCGGAAATTAGGAAACCTCATATGAAACCTCACCTCCTAGGCCACCGTTATAAAAAACAATATTAATAAAAACATAGGTTTTCTATGGAAGGGAAGGAGGGCAAGGGTCGGCCCCCAATGAGTTACATAGGACAGGATGTTAGAGAGAAGAAATGCGTTGCTATGAAAAGGCTAGCGAATAGAAGGAATGGAGATATGCGTCAGAACAATCTTTGGATTGTTGGCTTATATTGATGACGGTGTTGGGGTTTTATATCAGTTTCCAATCGAAATCAATATCAATTTCACAGGGAAACCCTCCGTAAAATTAATATGCCAAATTTTTATTTTCCGCACATTATTTTTTAGGCCTTTATAGCGGGTTTCATCGCATCAAGCGCCATTTTCAAGAGTTGGGGTTGAGGAAATGATCAGGGTGGTATGGTTTGTGGTGAGTGTTGTGAAATAGGATATTAAAGGAGTGGTTACGTGCTTGAGGAGATGATGGAGCCAATATAGATGGGAATGTTGAAAACGTGGTTAGAGAGTAGTGTTTAAACGAGAGAGAGGAAGGAAGTTAATAGGATATTTAGGCTGAATGAGAGGGAGTAGGCCTTATTGTGAATTGAAGAGGGTGGTCCATGAAGGGAGGGGAGATGGACATGATACTTCTTAAATACTCCATGATACCTACCTTAATAGGTAGAATAGTATGATAATAATAGCTTTGAAAATTTAAATGAAATCCAATATTTCACACCTGTCACATTAATTTAAGCTCCTGATAGCTTGCAGTAAATCAATTAATTTTTGGCATTGAGAATTAATAGATTTACTGCATTTAAAATTTAAATCGTTCGTCAAAACCGCTAACCAAACATCATGATACGGCTACATTAAAATCACCCATCAACCTCGCCCATTTCCATCCTCTCATCCATTCTCTTTTAAATATTGACCGCGAGGAGTAAAACCGTGCTGCACGAAGTGCAAACCGGATTGAGAAATCAGGCTGGAGAGGGGAAAAATGAAAGAAGCCGGTGTCCAGAAAGTTGGAAATCTCATAAGCGCAGCGGCGTTAATGACTCGAAATGTGAGTATCACAACCTTTTGAGTTGCATTATGGATCATCGAATGGGAGAAATTAACTTTTAGATCGGATAATCTATTAATGTCATGGATATCACATATCATGATTTTATTTTGAATGACTATGCTTATTGTTTTTTACATGATAAAGTTACAAACGAAAACACCAAATTTTAATGAGATCATGCTCTTCAATAAAAATATAAATAATTTTATTTGTTCGCGATTAACGAGAATATTTCTTTGCACGATATCTTTGTAGAACGTGCTCATTGATAAATATTTATGGTATTTTTTCTTGATAATTATGAGGGAGCGCAGAAACCGGTCAATATTGTGACGAATAGACAAATCTCATCATTTATAGTGCCCACAGAACAATCATAAGATTGATTTGACGCAGCTCTCCAATCAATTCCTCTATCAGCTAATCTCTCCACGCCTACGCATTTGTTCTCTTTCATATCCTTCTTTAACTCTCCCATATATTTTATTCGAGGTCTGTCTTACGCTCACTCCATCTATTTGTCCAGCAACGATGTCCTTCAATTGACCATAGATTAAGTTATAAATACATATATTTATTCAATCTAGAATACTTCTGAATTAATTTCAACCAAATCTTTCCTGGGGTAATAACTGTTATTTTCAATTTAAGGGGCACGGCAACCATTAAACTTTCTATGTCCCTGTTTAAATGGACGGGATATTCTGCTAGCTTGCGTTTAAAAATTACAAGAATACTTTTTATGGGTTCAAACATATTTTCATGGATTTTTCGTCGCATGAATTTTAAAAGATTGGCCGATTTAATACCTTGAAAAAATCAAAACAGCACAAACTTTCTGGAACAAGTTAATACCCTACATTATCAGTAAAAAATCGGTCGCAGTAATAGGTCTCAGCCTGAGGAGTACCTGCTCAAGAGGAAGTAATGTAGCCATAACGTTGCTATTACGTTGGGTTGACTAAGTTAGTTTTACAAGTGAGTGTTAACATGCCGAGATGCGAAAATTTTATTCGAAGTAGCGCTAAAGAAGCAGTATTAAACGTATTGGAGTAGATATATTTCCCAAGGAGAAGAAACCAGTTAAAGGTCTGCAATGATTGTTAGCATTCTAAACAGATGGTATTTATAAAACGGGAGGCATAAAGTTAAGTAATTTTACAGAATCGTGTCTGGTACAGCCGGCAATAAAAACAAGATATTTATAACGAGATGTTTTAAGGTATTTGTAAGAGATAAAGTTTAAAAATTATAAAATGTATCACTTAAAAAATGGATATGAAATAAGAATTTATTTATTTTGCATGTTGGCAAGTGTTCTACCTAGAGATAGCATTGCGAACTTTAATAAAAAACAATTAGCAAAAGTAAAACGTGTGGTTTCATTACTTCGGTCTTGATATAAATTCCAACTTCCCGTACAATTAGTGAAATAAGATTACATAGAACTTCAAAAGCTAAAGTTAATAGGCGAGTGGATATTGTGAGCCTCGATTATCCTCTGAACAAAAAAGGTACCACTCAATTATTGATTCGAACCGGCAGTTTTCAGAAATCAGACATTCCGCTTTCGGCGTATGTATATGATTCACCTATTGCCCTACCGTACCGTCTCCAAGACAGAAGACGATCTACAGGTGCTATAAAGTTGCCAAGTAACACTTGTTAGCTTAATGTTACAATATTTATTATGTTATCTGTAATTGCGGTTTAAGTTAAATTTATTTTGATACATTAGAGAACTCTAGGTGTCGAGGATCAACAGGAAAGACGCTAAGGCGTTCAAAAATGAGGTAATGTTCCTTTTTCTGAGTTACGTTATCGATTGACAATCTCATTTGTTGCGTAATGTGTCCACGCACTTTTTATTTCAAAAATATCTCAAACATGTTTTCGAGGAATGGTAATTGAAGGCCTTAAAGTATAATAATTCCCGTGGGAAATGTTATAATCAATTAATTATGTCATCTCGCAACTCGCTTGTGACGCTGAAGTTGAGCAAACTTCGTTGATCTTGGCCCATTTTCACCGTCCACGTTAAGGATTCCCTTGATACGGTGATAGCGATTAAAAATTTGTTGTTATAAAAGTGATGTAGAAGGGGGGTTATTCTGTACCTGTACGTGGTAGGACTCAAGACTTCCATCTGCGGAATTATAAATGTGTTGTTTATAGTTGAAAGACTTCAGGCGAATGAAAGTACATTCATCCAGGGGCGGATCCAGGATTTCTCTCTGGGCGGGGCACAAGCAAGGCTGTATCCAGGATTTTGTTCTGGGTGGGGCACAAGGATACCTCGTAATACAAAACGAACGCAATGATAATGGGACCATATTAAAAAACTTGCATATTTTTTAGGGTCTGGGGGGGCACGTGCCCCCCCCCCCCATGGATCTTCCCATGCATTCATCTATTTCTGTAGTTTACTCTCTTGTCGAAAATTTACATATACCGTAGATATTGTTGTAATTTGAGGAATATCATCCGCTTTGATGGTAATTTCTGTTTCACTTTCGATGCATTCCAAATGTTTTTATTGTTTTTAACCTAGCTTTTATCTCAAAAGTCCCATTGCTCAATCGATATTATCTCACTGTTTTCCAGTTTACAAATCATTGTCTCCGATGAAATTGACCCCTAGTATTAAGATATAATTGGATTGGATCATAATTTGGATGCGTCATAGATGAAGAGGCTTTCGTATATCGGACCAAGTTCATATATTGCTGTTAGTCAGTGGCGCCGACTCCATGGGGCCCGAGCCCCCTCAAAAATTCCTTATGGGTGTGAGGAAAAAATGTGCCAGGCTTGTCGATTTTCCCCGAAGTGTCCAGATATCGAGATTCCAGTTATCAGGGTTCTAATGTTGATCATACAACTCTTCCAAAATGCTTAAAAACTTAAAACTGACTACTTAAAAAATTTCACGGGGCAAGATCCCCGGTTTGGGCCCCCCCAATATTTTTTGTAATTCGGCATCCCTGTGTTTTGTGGATAATATCAATCATGTTTAATGCGTATGACGTGGTTTCTTGTAATCCTGCATTTATGAAAAAACTTTTTACATCTCTATATCAATAAAATTATTTCATCTCCGAGCAGCCGAGTAGATTATGTGCAATCATGCATAAAAGAAGGGTATGGTATTTTATGCAAGTAATGCATTTGCTATAACTTGTTCAATTATTTTACTTTAAAATGCTAATCATTTAAGGATTAATAATTACTTAGTTATTAATTTTGCCGTTGCATTTCAGGCTCAATCGAGAAAGTGTTACGAGTAAATCCATATCGTACGCTGAAAGTGTTCGAAGTAATTAACTTCGGATTAACGGAGCTTCCTGGGTGCATTGGACTGGCGAGCTGGAAGCAGTTATCCTCACTTGATTCAAGGCTGTGCCTACGTCTCCGGGTAGGCACTGTGGTGGGGAATGATTGCCCGGAAGCAATGATCATGCAGGTGATGATGTCTCATTAATTTAGTTATAATTGAATGCTAATTACTCGGTCAATAATTACTGGCGCAAGTGGAATGACATTTTATTGGTCTTTTAAATTCATGCAGTAGTTTTTTTTGCTGTAGTTGGGTTGAAATTAAGCAGATTGGTGGATTAATACCTACTACAAATGATACGGTTTCTGGCGTAAGTTGGTGGAAATCTGTGATATTTAACGTAGTAAAAAGTGCTTTTCTATTTCCACACTTATCTATTCACACCGACCCAGGTTTCGGCACATAATGCCATTTTCAAGCCTATGTTAACACATATTACTTTATGCTACGCACATTGAGCTATTTTATTATAATCCTTCCTTGGAAAAATCCCCTTACACCTCTTAATTTATTCACAAAATTGGTGAAAGTGGATGCGACTTTATTTTCGGAATAGGTAGCATTGATTACTTATTTGATTGAGTTACCTTCTGTAAAGGAATCGTATTTTGAGCCTCGGTGTGAAGAACGATTATATGGTGTATAGAGTTGATGCCATTCGCTGTGTGCGAAGCAGATCGTGAAATGATTTCGAATATATTTTCAGTAATTGCAATTTTATGTCAGTTTGAGTAAAGCCAGTAATAAAATTAGCGTAATAAAAAGTAGACAATTTTGTAATTCCATATGCATTCTATATTGTACGGACTGGGTTTCGACGTGACACGTTATCAGCAAATAGATTGTATATCAATTTGCACCCAGATGATGACGAGCCACGTCGAATCCTTGGTCGTGCAGTACTAAATTTATGTGGAATAACAAATTTTTCAAATTTCATTATGTTCAGTCGATTCCGTGAAATCACGCAAGAGGCAAGGAATTTTAGTAACGCTTACGTTTATGTTTCTCCGGGTTTGCTCAACACACAATGAGAAAATGCATCTTTCGGAGACGAGGACACCGCAGGAAGTATTCGTGATATCAATAGTGCGGAAGGAAGAACGTCTAGATGGTGACACCGGATGATAACGGCTGCCAAGGTCTACACGGGCCGCCAAACTACTTACAACTTGTTAGTTGCATTTTCAGCCGACTGGCGCCACTCAGTCGTCAATGAGAATGAGTCGTCAACATAGGCGGATCCAGGGGAGGGGCACGGGGGCACGTGCCCCCCCCAGACCCTCAAAAATATGCAAGGTTTATAATTCGGTCCCATTATTATTGCGTTCGTTTTGTATTGCGAGATATCCTTGTGCCCCCCCCCTGAACAAAATCTTGGATATGGCCTTGCTTGTGCCCCTCCCAGAAAGAAATCCTGGATCCGCCCCTGGTCGTCAATGACCATTCAGTCTATTTTTATTTGGTTCTCCTGATTACGGGGTGCCAACTTCAGTTAATGTAAATTAATCAGTATTTACTTGTTCAAATTTACTTCTGGGCTGAAATTTGCTTTTAGCATTCAGCCGAAAAGCCAAAGCTTGCTGTATAGTGGAAGCTAGTCGCGGATCTATTGGGTTATAGCCCCCCTTGGGTATCCAATTTACCATAGATAGAATGGTAAGTTTTTTCCGACCCCCACTACTGCTGGAATTTTTAACCCCGCTTAGCCCCCCCCTTGTCCCTATCTGGATCCGCCACTTTTGGAAGCAAAAATTTAAAGCCCTAATGAGCATTCTTCACGTATCTGTTCCATTCATTTTATCGTGGAATTAATTCATTGGGTAGAACATGTGGGAAAGAGACGCGGAAACGTTGTGCATGATCTTGACCCGCTGTTTCCTTTTTGCGATAGCTGCGATCCATGCGCGAGGGACTACTGTTGTATGCGGGACGCATTATCCTAGTTGTGCATGGTGTACCTGCACAAGAACATTAGCGGTAAATGATCACGTAAAACAGGATGAAGTGAGGTAAACAAATTTATAACCTCGTGAGTTTAAAGGTGCCTCATGATAATTTTGGCTAATATATTCAGATTGATACTTGTCCAAACTAAATGACATATTGCCTAATCGAATAAATTCTTTCAACAGACATAATTATGGATATCTCTTATGTTGACATTCTGGTTTTGATCATATTCTTCTGCTAACTGGAAATTGGGAGAAATATTATTCAAAAGGTAACTGAAAAAAACTGTTCCCAGTACAATAAAATAATACATAGCATTTAATAGATAGCACCTTAAGTCCATTGTTATTAGTTTTTAGACCGCTTGCTGTCAGGATCCTTACCTTACCTAGAAAATTACTTTGGGGAAAAAAGGACCTTCAACAGAAAGGAATGAGAAATTGGGGGAGGATGTGGGCTTCTTTTTTCGAGGGTACTCAGGCTTGCATCTGGCAAAAATGTCGGAGGATTCGAACTCCTTGGCATTGCCGATTGTTACGACCCTTCCTGCTGTTATTGAAATAAAATTCTATCATCCGGGATCAAAAGCTGTTTAAAAATCGCATAATAATTCCATACAATGACCTTCACGAGCATGACGTGTGATTTAGCGAAAATGTCTATATTATAGGTAATGCTTTCCATGCAATTTTAGGTATCCTTGTTGCATATGTGTTTTTCGAGAAAATTACCTCAGGTTAATAATTAATGATATGGGTTAGCAGCTCATCTAATTATGGATGCTATATTAGGAGGTATTCCGTTCTTTGATGCACTTACTATGTATGATATGTACATGTGTACTAGTATGTATATGTCTATGTGTACTAGTACGTGATTCCGTCTCTCAGAGTGCCGGGTAACATTCGCTTTTCCTTTCTTCTAAGAGAATGTGGTGGTCTCGGCTTCCGGAGAAATAAATACCAAGATGAAGAGGGAAATGGCTAAATTCGTGATCATGTGATGGCTGTGATGAGTTTGATTGGTTGACTACGACGTTGTTTCTTTCATGTGGTTTTCATGTGGTGGAAGTTTGAATATCTTTAAAGTGAATGTTCACGATGAAGGAGAATTGTCAGGATTATAATGAAATCATTTTGTAAGTATTTGCTTTGCTAACAGTTTCCATTCCCCATAATAATAGGAAAGCTGGGGATTCAATGTTAGCCTCATCTACTGGTTTGTTCGGAGCCAACATGCATGTTATTACTTATTAAGGTTTCCAACGGAAGATTTTTCATTTTCCAGAGTGCGTAGTTGAAGTTTAAGGGAGAAAATGGTGAAAATATATATTATAAAGAAGGAGCACAAAAATGAAATCAATAAAATAACTCATAAAATACATTAAATAATTTATTTTTATTGATTAATTCATAGATAAAATAAATACTTCATGAATTTTCTGAGAAAACGGATGGGGAGAAGCAACTGCTATTAATACCAGACTGGGTCAGTCACACAATCTGAAATACTTGGATAAAACTACGCTCTCTAGTCCGTACATACTTAAGAGTAGGATGTAAAAGTATTTATTTAAAGATGTAACGTTTAAAAGGGCAGGAAGTCGCTTCGTTTGAAAGCAGGGGCTCGTCTATTCTTGTTAGGGAAGCCAATTCGATTGATTGGATAATTGACAGTACAAGCGCTTTCATAGAATGTGTGAAAATGAGTCTAAGAGAAGAAATTTGTGGGGAAAGGTAGATATATTAGGTGGGAATGCTAGTAGGAAGGAGGCCTTCGTGTAGGAGGAGCAGAAGTTGAAGTTTTGAGTAGAAAATAGGGAGGGTAGGGGGATGGGAGGCCTGCGGTCGGTTCGTTACGTCACGAAGCTGAGAGCAGGTGTGCACTCGCCTACGTAGCCAAGGAACTTAAAAAGCAGCTACAGCCCGTAATCAAGTATAAAAATGTAACCGAATTATCGACTGCACATATACTTAGAGCCAGTTTTATAATGTCTGGTTTGCACTAGCCATAAGGTGATGCAGATTTCCACTTTTCCTGTTGGTGGCTGAAAGTCTGAAGTTAGCTTGAAGTCTCATCAGAGGGCAACCAGAACTTTCAACCACCCTCCGGTAATGCTAAAAGCTGAATTATCCTATGCTTAGCATTAAAAAGAGATTATAATCCTGGCTCTTCGAGTTATCCTTGTGTAGGATTCTGCTGGACGATGTCAGTGAAGCACCGTTTCTTCCGGGATATAATCCGAGCATATCCATTAGTAGTAGGACAGTTTCGCGGGCGTTGTAGTCACCTTATTTAGATCTTTTAAGTGAAGATGTAGATCTTCGTTAAATTTTTATACCTCATCTGTTGAGGTCAGTATCTCCGTGATTGGTTGCTGAGTTCCCACGAGAAGTAATCAATTCTTGCAATCGAATAAGTTTCGGTTAACGCAAATATACTGGAGACCAATAGCATATTTTTATTCATTAGGTCATAAAATACTGTTTAAAAATATCACTATGGGAAAAATAATTAAAGCTCATTTTTTACAAAATGTCAGTGCGTACTTTTACTTTCTCCATTGAGCATTAGTTCACTTTCTAATTTTTGCATGATGAACCTTTCTTGGATGTGAATTAATGAGGATTCCTCAATATGATTTCATTGCTGCCTCAAGCATCCAGACAGACTTTCCAAATGTTAATGAAGTCTCATGATTAATTCCCGCTGAAAATAAACTCGCGACATGTGGATACGTTTCTCAATAAAAGAATTATTTATTTTTTATATTCAGAATTTTCAGTATGAATAATTATTATGCATCATCTTAAGGGTTGTTTGAATAAGTATTATTTAGTACCTTATTTTTAATGAAACTATTTATTTGCATCAAGAGGTGCACACCCCCTTCAAGATTTCTTTATAATCCAACTAAAACCTGATAACTTGACCCCCACCTACTCCCACATACTCTGATGTTTGTTTTAGTAGTTACCATAGCTTTGCCCCAGAATTTTAGATAGTGTTATTGATCCAGGCCAGTATTACTATCGAGTGTCTCTTTTCGTCCGTTTTCTTTGATATGTGATTAAATAATTTATTTTATTGATTTTATATCTATTCTCATTCCCTAGAATATATTTTCACCATTTTCTCTCAAAAAGTTCAGAGACGCACCCTGCACAATGGAACCTCATCCGTTGGTGCCCCTGCCTTAAGAGGACGGACCATCATCGCTCGATCGGTCTTCGTTTGACGCTTTTCTTCTGTAAAACCATTTCTACCATCTTTAAATTTTCTTATTGTACAGAGGAGACACTTTTCAGCCTTTTCCTCCGTCTCCAGCTTGAAAATTTGGCCTCACTATTTTCTCTGTGGTGAAACTTCTATATATTAGCCACAAATTATTGTTGCAAGTCTACAGATAATATGACGTAAGATATTTCAAATGGTTTAGATCGTACGGAAATATTTTAATATAATTGCGACATCGCATGGAATTCAGACAAAAAATCTTTACAAAATTTCTTCATAATTTCATCGGAATTTTGCGGAAATTACCAATTTGAAAAAAGGGACGGATTAAGTTTGTAGTGGAAACGACAGGAATATATTCATATTTCTTCCTTGGAATTTGTATTAAGTATTAATTTTAGGAAAAATTCCTTCCGCTCTCTCTTTTCTTTCCTGCGTAATAGCTCTTCTTTCCGACCCTGACAGTATAGGAAATGCGATAGTAATTACGGTCAGACGGCCCCTTCTTGTCCATTCTTTTCTTCGTGAAAACCCTCCATTTATTATATTTTTTTTCGGAGCAACTGGCTGGGCGTCCTTTTCACTCGTCTCGCTTCATATACCACACGAAGGCAGAGAGGGTCTTCACCCACTTCCCTCCGCGCAACAGTTTTTAATAGTGACGCGCATCTTATTTCTGCAGTTGTTCTGAGAGATAAGGACGAGGGCAAGGTGGGGAATTTTCATCGGGGAGAGAGGAGGGAGAAAAAAAGTTTCAACATTTGAAGGCGAGGTAGCCGACACCCCCCCTGGCCGTGTGTGGTGTGTAGGGACGCCCGACGTTTGTCCTTTGTTCTCCTGTTCGTCGCTGCGTGACGTACCCTCCATATGCGATCTTAAAGAGGGGGCGCGAAAGTTTCTCCCCTAATTTTTTCTTCTCTTAACTCTACCACCCCCTTCCTGAAGACACTTCCGTGGTCGACCCCGAAGGCCAGCGTCCTGAAAGCCACCCCTAACAGACACTGGTCACTCAAGCTCACCCCCTTATCCCCCACGCAGCTCCACGCATGCGTAGCGCCCATTATGACTGTTTCGCTTTGGGCGTAAGGGCCGCACCTGAACTGGGCAGGTTTTTAAGTTTTGTTTTGTATTTGAGAATTTGGCAAATATGGAAAGGGCAGTGGCCAGATGTCAGCTGAAAATCAACAAAAAGAAGACCAAGATATTAGTGTGTAGCAAAAATGAGAGGCTAGAATAAACATTAAGCTAGCAAAAATTTGAAGAGGTGACATTTATAAAAAGGTACAGAGACAACTTCAATAGAGACGACGGACGAAAGATTAGCGAAACTTGGCTTCCAGCCATTCCTAAAAAGAAAGACGTCCAGAGAATTCTCTGCCTGTACCCACCACCAATAAAGTGATGGTCAATAAAGGCAACACGATCATTTGCTCTGATTAGGTTTACGGCATTAGACAGGAAACGTTGGCCATTTTAAAATCTTGACTCGGGTTACCCCTAAAGCCATTATTATTGACAAATCGATGTGGTCCGTAATGATTTTTTTCTCACCCTCCTATCCATAAGTTTTCGTTGTTCATATCTTCTCTTTCACTCCATCAAGCATTTAATAACTTATATCGCAAGTTTATCTGCCTCGTTTTCTCACTATATCGGCCAGAATCGCTGTTGTCTTTTACGGTTTATAGAGCCTCTATAATATAAGATTTGAGCACAAGTCAAAAAGGCAGATTTTCCGGTCATTGGTCATTAGCTAATATGGGGTCGAAAAAAATAACATCTCCCAAGTGGGAAAGGTACTAAAAAACTGTCGTTATTATTTAAGTAACTTATTAATATTTTCATATGAATATTTTTCATATTTAAGTAAAGAGAACATTTCGTAAAGTAATTGTTGTTTGTAGTTTTTAATCTCAATTATCAGAAGACCGTTTGCCTGCCAGACCCTTGTGTTCCCCCATTCCCCCCGAAAAAATCCTGGATCCGTCCTTGCTTGGAGAAACAATAGGTTTGAGTCTATATTTCCTCAAATTCAACGCCAAAATGAACAATGTCACGTCAGTACAATTTAATCTTTTCCGTAGAATATTCGGAAAAAATTTACGCATACTATGGCCAAGGTTATAAAACGAAATTGGTAATCATGATGGGCTGCCATGATGCTATTCGCTAAGGTAGTGAGCCTCATTAAGGTGGTTCTACCAACTGTGTGTTAATTACCTTCGTTCTAAGTGACGAGTTAAGCAATAAACCGTATGAGTTAAATAAAAAAAACCTAAGCGGAAAAAGTACGGAGTAATTAATTTATTTCATTGGGGTGTCGATCTGTAAGTATAATTGTTAAGTTCACTTTTAATGAGTTAAATGATATTAGCATTTTAGGCTGCTTGCATTTATTCCTTGTTCTTTGAAAACTGTGACGCGTGATTTGGATTGAAATCGTAATTTACTCTAATGGAGCAGTAAGTTGCACTTAAATTAAAGTGTAGCCTTTGATTAAGCTCAAATATGCTTTTTATCTGGTGCAGAGCCAGAACTTCTAAAATATTTTATCCGGCCTGCGTCTCCAAGGACGCCTGATATGGTTGATATAGGGAGGAATGTGAGGTATGCGTGGAAAGAGGAGGGGGAGAGAAGGGAAACAAGTGACGTCTTCACGAGTTATCCATTGGATGAGTGAATCTGCAACCGTTTCGATGGCTGACTCTTCAGGGCGCTTCAGACTATGGCGGAGTCAGCCATTGAAACTTAGGCTGTAGAATCACTCAGCCGATTGAGAGCGACTCGGCTGAACTACTCAATGGGAGGACATCAAACCGTGGAAGGAAAATGCGATTCTGGACGATATAGTGGGGAATTATAAGAGATAGGTAACATTCATTGCCTGATTTGGGGGGGGGCACAGGGGCACGTGCACCCACACCCCAGACGCTTAAAAAACGAGACGAGGCGTTTAAAGAAACAGACGAGATTTTAATAAAGTCCCGTTATCATTACGTTCGTTTTGTTTTGTGTATTACGGAGCATCAAACCTTGAGCTCGAGTCAAGAAGACAAATTTTTCCGATCATTTGTCATTCGCTATCCTTAAAAAAACTTTAATATCAAAATAAAGAGAATACTTCGCACAGAAATCGCTGTATGTAGTTTTTAATCCTAAGCACGAGAAGACCGTTTGCCCGTAAGACCCTTGTGCCCCCCTAGAAAAAAATCATGGATCCACCCGTGGGTACATTCTGGGATACAAGATACTTACGGCCTAACGGTATTGAAAGTACATTGAGTTATTGATTTATGTCGACGTGGTTTACGTTTGATTAGTTTGACTTTAAGTTGTTAATCGAGTTTATCGTGTTAAAAAATTCTACAACTTTGTCACATGGCTTAATGAAAAATTTAAAAATCTACTCCCCAGCCAAACAGGTGTTCTAAGTATGTTCGGTGTACTGAGTACCTTAGTCTTGAATATTCTACAGTAATTTGCGAATCGAGCATCATAAAAATATCATTAGGATAATAAAGAAATACTTTATTTTGTGGCATTTTAGCAAGGTGATGAGATTACCACAAATAAATGAGATTTAAGGCTTCCAAAAGGTGTTCCGATCAATGTTAAAAATTGAGGAGGGTGTGGAAATTTATTCCAAAACTTGATCAGCTATTTGCACCATTTACGTATTTTCGCGGAAGATTACAGGATCAATGCATCGCGCCGCTGAGAATTTTAAATGAAACTTTTCAGTGCTATCTGTAAAGTTAGCGGTACAAGTAGTTGTTATTACAATTTAAATTAATATAGAAATCGTAATTTTTATCATTTAAAATATTCTTTGGATTTTGTGATAAGTTTTGGTAAATTTATATTTATGGAAAAATTAATTATATATTTTCATTTTTGTCTCTATTCTTGTCCATATTCTAGAGAAATCGAAAATTATATTTTTGGGTTAATAAAGTAAATTAAATCTTACTTATGCACTCAGAACACATTTGTTCAGTTTTTAACCATGGATCCGAGATTAATTGATGAGTGCTTTGAGTGTCCGAGGCGTTGTTCTCGTGCATCTTAAAAATATTTCTTTGATTAAGATGACGAGAAGGTGTTTTCGCTGCCAGACACGTTATATCACAAGGCATCATTCACTGATGCATGTCAGTTTAACGCCGAACGTTTAAATCATGAGGTTATCTCAATGCGTTTTCATCGTAAAAATGTATAATGTTATTAAGTACGGTCTGGGGAAGAATTCGATTTGTATGCTATTACCTTAATAATGGATTGAAGGTTTTCCTGGTTGATGTGGATTTTTTCTGGTGGGAAAAACACGACACTACTGATTACGATTGCAAAGTAAGCCGCCGAAAAATCATGGACGTGCAAGACAGACAAAGTGATCCGTGTTTCACCGGGAAATATGGTATAATTAGAGTTTCTAACCGAATAGCATAGGTATGATTATGATTGTATTAGGCAAATACAATTACATTTTAATGTTATTTCTCGCATTTAAATATATTTTTCTGCAAAATATTGGAAAAAAATGGATCGCAATGCACTTATCAACGCGCCGCGGACTTATTTGAAAACCGATTAAAATGCGACTGAAGTGGCAACAGAAATCAGCCTTTTAAAGGATGGAAGTGGGTCTCCTCTATGCATTACCCTTGGTTTAAAAGTGTGAAACATTGTTCAAAGCCAATTTGTGGTGCTCAAAATGAATATTAGGTAGGTACTGTGTCAAAGCATTGAAGACCGAAATCAGCTCTTTCCTCCCAACTTCGAAGGCGTGACATTAAATTTGCTTATAGAGGTATGTTCATTCGATTCAGACGTATTCATCTAGGATTTAGCGTGTATGCTTAGGAATACATCCCCACTCGACACCCCACCTCACCCTCCCCTCCCACTTCCCATTCCCCTCAACCCCCTCTCTCCTCCCCCCCCCTTCCGGAGCACCCCCCTCACAATTGCCCCCGAAACTCCTCCCACTCCTTGTGCCGCCCACCCCCACCTCTATCCTCGAGACATCCTTCAAACGCTTGGCTGCCTTTTAAAAAAGAGAATGGAAAAGTCGATGGGGGTGGAGGTTGGGCAAAGGGAGCGGGGGAAAGAATATACGGTAGGCAGGGAGAGGGAAGAGGAAGGTGTTGCCTTGTTCATTCGCGAGAGATAGGAGGAAGGATATGAAAGTGCAGGGTGAAGATACAAATGTAAAATACATGTTCATTTTTTACTGTAACCTATTTTAAATAGTGAAATGTAGAAAGATATTTATGATTCCACATATATTTAGGTGGTTATTCCACGTAAAGATTATGGGTATTTAACCTATTTTACCTGAGATGAAAATATTGAAGAAAATCAGCCGGAATAATACACAAAAAAGTAAAATTTCCGGAATCAGAAATATCCTGATATTTATAACCGAGATATTTTATTGATATTGCAAAAGTAAAACGAATTAGAAGTTTTATAAAATCCACGGATTAGCCATTAAAGTTTCACACCAATTCACATTCGTTTGTTGATTTTACAGATTTGTAACATGCTTTGCTGTTATTATGAAGACAAACTTCCGCAAATCTACAGCTGAGGGTAATGATTTTGTCCGAATATTATCAAAAAATCTGGTCTCAAGACTCAAAGCTCTTGGATACCCTACACCAGATAATTAATCAACACTCGGATCGCGATATTATACTTCATCTTGTCCTGGTTCTTTCTTTTTTTATAGAAACAGTGAAACCCACTCTATTCCTACTACTACCTTCCTTTAATAGGTGGCCATGGTTTTTTAGCAGGGTAAGTAAACAAAATTCCCGAATGTTCGGGTGTTTTTCATTCTTGCGATTATCACATTATTTATCGAGCTAATCTCGTTAAGGGATTAATCGAAAGAAGACCAAGGTAATGTAGTTTTGTAAAGCATCGCGAGCAAGGAATGTGCGACTCAAGATAAAGGAAGGTGGGGAAAAACTTGAGCAGGTAGAGCAATGCAACTATTTAGAAATCACATTAGAAAACGGATATAGTTGTAACGGCATCAGGAAGAGAATTGCGCTAGCAAATGAGGCGTTCATGAACAGGGAGGAGCTTCTGAGAGGTTCGTTATGTAAGAGTTTAAAGAGAAGGTTAGTGAAGAGTTTGATCTGGAGTCTAGCTCTCTACGGTGCGGAAACGTGAATACTAATGAAGGAGGACGAGAGAGGAATGTAGGTATTCGAGATGTGGGTGTGGATAAGAATGGAGAATGAAATAAAATAACTATGTTTTATTCCACACTTTATTTTAAATCGTACGACCGTAAAATAAAGTGTGGAATAAAACATAGTTATTTTATTTCATTTAACATGAAGCAATTCCACAAAGTAACGCCTGAGACCGTGTCTTATATTAAGAATGGAGAAGGTAAGGTGGACGGAGAGAAGGAGAAACAACGAAGTGCTTGATATGGTGAGTGAGGAGAGGCAGCATTTAGATGAGATACGGAAGAGACATAAGGTATGGATGGAGCGAGTACTTAGCGGGGAGGGGATGTTGAAAACAGTTTTAGAGGGAAGAATGATAGGGAAACGAGGGAGGGGAAGGAAAAGAGTAGGACTTTTAGATAGATTGAAAGGGAGTAGGCCTTGCAGTGAATTGAAGGAGGCAGCGCTGGAAGGAAAGGGAGGAACAATGAAGTGCTGGACATGGTGGGCGCGGAAGGCATATTGTAGATGAGATACGGAGGAGACTGAAGGTATGGATGGAGCAAGTACTTAGCGGGGAGGGGATGTTAAAAACGGTTAAGAATGTTAGGTTAACGAGGGAGGGGAAGGGAGAGAATGGAATTTTTACATATAGTGAAAGGGAGTAGTCCTTATAGTGAATTGAAGAGGGAAATACTTGAAGGGTAGGCTGCCATAATGCTTCAGAAGTACTCTATATAAACCTAACTTAATCGGTAGAATAGTATAATAATAGGAAATCTCGTTAAATGCAGGCTAGGGGTACAGCGATGCGGGTTGCACAAATGGACATTATCGCACGGCGGATACGCTTCATGATTGTCGTTCACTGTCTTATATTTGTTTTGAAAGTTAATGCATGGACCGTTATTAAATATTTTTCTCTGTATCTTCTTGAAGTTTAAGAGATAACTTCTGAATACTGAGGTTCATAAAATGATAATCAGTTTTTTTTCTTCTCGAACGCGGTCATCCATAACTCTCCACTCCATCACATTTCTCAGAATTCGATCATCTCTCAATGCGTCTTCCATTCATTACCGACGGTTTTTTCATAGTTTCCGTCCGACTGTTTTTATTGAAAGCAAATTTAATCGTAATTTTTAAATTTCTATCGATGAAGGTTTTCCTATTTGAATTTTTATCAATGAAGGAACTTCAAAGTGAATTTTTCCGTAGCCGGCACCATTTCTTACCTAACTCCATCCTATTTCCACCAAGTTCAGATGTCTGAAGCACGCTATTATTTTAAATATCCTTTTTTATGTTAGAAAGATGTATTTGTGTACTTCAGATTATGTTCTAAAATTCTTATATGTCAATTTTTCAGATTAATAGGAAAAAGGTATTTTCAAGGCAATATATTGCGTAGATAAATTTCTTTTGTGTTAATTGCACTTTCTTAACGAAAACTATATGCTGGTTTGTTCTAAAACTTATAGAATCGTAAATACCACATTCACATATGAAACAACAGCTTGATTTTGTTATTCTTTTTTCACGACATGCTTCGATAAAATGATCTCACCCACAAGTATAAGCGTTTCAAATATTTTCCCTTTCCAAATTATACCCCACCCCACTCAAATCCCTTCAATATTTTACTTTGAAGTCTTTGCTATACATGATGAAATCGATGTATCGTGGATTTTGAATATGAATGGTGGAAGGAAAATGAGCCACTGTTTCATTTGTGATATTCAAATTCCTATAGAGTTGTTGTACTTTTTAACGGAAAAATAATATTTTCTAAAAATTTTAATATATTGTCACCAATGAATAATGATAGGGATAAAAAGTGCTACATGTAGGGTGAATTTTTTGTGTTGGGTTACAGTTTTGCTATACTATACACTTGGCTTAGCCAGGATTTTAACCCGAATCTCTCGATTACCGGTCAGTATACCGCCAGTTACACCACCAAGACATCTTCCAAGGCGAATCTCAGACTGTGTTAACCGAACAAGGCGTTGGAGTCTCATTCCGCATTGTTGAACAGGAGACGGAGGTCGTGCTTACTAAGCTACTCTTGGAGAGAAAAACTTTATTCAGCGTCAGAAAATTTCCAAAGCACAGTATATAGTAAATGGCGAATGCAAATGAGGACCCTAGAAGCCAAGGAGTACAAGTGTAATTTTTATAATTTTGGAGATAAGTGCAGATAATGGTTGGCGGGGTACGAAATATTCAATCATAAAGGGCATACATGTATAGATTTAGTGACTCACTTGCACCCCTTTGCCACAAAAATATTGTGTACCCCACCAACCATTGTCTGTACTTATCTCCGAAATTATAGAATTGCACTTGTACCCCATGTCTTCTAGGGTTTTCCAATGTAGTTGGGGGGCGGAAGAACGTCATGAATGACATTTTTTCCTTTCATTCACGCTTTTGAGGACAATAATCTGTGGTCTTTCCCTAAGCCATTGATGAAACACACTGCTTACTGGGTTTTAATCCGGCCTGCATTTCAATATTCTCTGCACAAATATCACAAAAGAGGATCTTCAAGTCAACCTCTAAATGTGTTGTCACCCCCTACGCATTTAAATGTATTAACTAAAGTCACTACTCGCGTCGCAGACGGACAAATTGATCCTAGTTTCACGGGTAAATAGAGTATAATTAGGGATATTAACCGAAATGTATACAAATAATGATGTGATATATCAAATTCATTATTTTTCAATTCTATTTCTCGCAATTAGAAACATAATAATGCAAAATACTGGAAAAAGTGGATCGCATTGCACTCATCACCGTGTTGCGGACATTGTTGAAAACCGATTAATAAGCGATCGAAGTGGCAACAGAAATCAGTCTTCCATGGTATGGAATTGGGCCTCTTCTATATCATCTCCTTGATTCTCTTGCAGCGTGGACGGGAAGTGCAAGAAACTCGTTCGCGAGGCTGCTAGAGGAGGAAGGATATGAAGGCGCCTGCGGCAGGAGGGAGGGACGCCGTCTAGGAAATAAAAAGACCTGTCGATGTAATTTTAGTTTTTTTTGTGCTCCTCAGTAATTACCGCGCGTTAATTGTTTCGTGCGCATATCGCGAGGCGCGCGCGCACGGGCCCAGGCGAGCGTGCAATGATAGGGTGGGAGACTTGTGGGTGGGTTGGAGTGGGGGGAGAATAGCTTCGGTAAGGAGGGAGATTAAAACAAGAGAGTTGCCCCGTACCTGTTGGATTGGACACTCCCTCTTACGAGGGTTGAGCAAGATGGAGAAATGTCGTATAGGAGTACCGTTTGTGTCTTGCTTGCTCTTTAGCCTCCTTTAACCCTCATAGTATCACCAACGTTAATTTAAGAATTTTTTATTACTTTGTGAAAAACACAGTATGAAGTTACAATTTTTTGTATCGATAAAATGTTTTTTAAATTTCCTAAAAAGGAATTATTTGTTGGTTAAAATATTCTAATATACTGGATGAGGAGTAATACAAAATGTTATAACATTTTATGATTTTAAACGCGGTCTACGCTGTAGCCGATATATCGGCTTGTGGCACTTTTCACCTGTGGAGCGAAAGCCGATATATCGGCCCGAGGCGCTAAAAGGCTAAAGTGTTATCAGGGCCGGTACAAGGAGTTTTGTCAGGTGGGGCAAAGATCAGTTTGCCGCCCACTTCCCCTTATCATCCCTTGTTAAAGTTGTTTCGCATTTTAGAGCAAAACATCATTTAAACAAATCAGTTCAATTAACTTGTTAAAGTAACTAAGTCTTCAGTTCCTCTGATTTCCATGCAAACGTGCCTACAGCTGTATTCTTGCCAGCCTTAAAAGCTTACAGTTTTTCAACACGCAAAAAAATTCTCAAAATACCGTGAAATCAAGAGGTATGCAACCAGGAAGCAAGTGTTTTGAACTTAAAGAGCACTCGCTCACAAGATGCTCACCGTTTTCATGCATCTAAAATGATTTGACCACAATTTACTTTAGTATTCCTCTACTTTTCAGATGGCACAAAATTAGTCTGTTGACGAGGCTAAGTTTCGTCATTATTGTGAATCTTTAGATATAACAAACAACGTATCGGTTTTTCGTCAAAACTAAGTTAGCATATCTTATGGAGGAGACGACGGACAGTTCAAGTTATTTGCGCCCCCGGGAAATTCGGAGGAGATCTGAAATGGCAAAGTGTTTAAAAAAATAACATGCGCTATTATTATTTCTTTTGATTAGGACTGGAAGGAGCTTAACTATTTAGGTTCCTCCTACGTTAATAGCGCCACTAATGGGATTGTATCCTCTCTTAAATAGATCTTACATGTCCCACTCCTCTTGTTGACGCTAGGCAACGGGCAATTGCGCCGTAATGGCGCCATCTGATGCCCACAATCATAGTTCTGACTTCGCATGAACATGGTTGTAGCGTCAGGACGTACGATCAATCATTAGTACCTTGGGTCCTATAAGATTGAGCAACGGCTTGCTGATTGACCAAGGTTTAGATGATGGGAATTCAACTTGCCATAACGAGTGGCCGATTCTACATTGATGGATCGTGCAAGTGACTTAAAAGGTTCGAAGCTTCGCTCGTGTCTATGCCGATGCAGAATATCTTTTCGTCGTGTAGTATTGAATTAGCATCCAATGCACGTTTTATTACCTACAGTCCCATTTTATGCCCATTGTTAACGACCGGTGTAAATCGAATGAGCGTGACCGATCATGGGGGATTTTGTATCGCCAGTGAATAATGCTTACGTCCCGTCCCGATGATGTCTCAAGATATCTCCTTGCGATCGGCGTGAATGCGAATAAAATTTGTGCGCAATTCAACACTGGGTTTGCTTCACGCTTTTTCTTCATGGCACTCGAAAATTTTCCCTAAGAATATATTTCAACTTTGTGAACAGCTTGATTTACCGTTGAATAATGCATCTCTCACTCGTAATTCTTTCGTTTTCGAAGATATTCGGAATGATTCCATTCTTTTCTGGATGTTGTCGTAATAAATCTTTCTACTGGCTGACGGGTGAAATTATGTCAAAATTTCTTAAGGTCTACTATTGCTTTTATACTTAATAGTTTTTTCATTCATTAATCCCACGAATCCATCAACATCCATTACGATTAATTTCATCATATTTATATTTCATCGCCTGCTTCTTAGCATTTGGAAATCGATCATTGATAGATTTAGAGTGGGAGGTGAATGGTGAAAGGTGCATTTAATGGATAAAGCAATGTTTCATTTCTTTTTCCAAACGAAGGCAGCTAATGATTTTTTCTAATGATATTTTTCGTTGGGGAGAGAGCATCTTCATCCGAGGCGTTTGAGAATCGATGAATATATAGAACTGATTAATTTTAATGAATATATTTGACTTCGGAAGAAACATAAATTAGTTGTGCAGTATATTTTGGGACCCGAGCGGCTAGATATTTTTGTTTTCGAGACTTAAATGAGACAGCTTTAAGCCACGTCGTAGAATAGTGTCTAATTAGCTCTAAATTGCAAATTACAGATTTTTGCCATTATTCGGGAAAACGCTCATTTAAAAATCAAGGCCCGGCATTTGTCCTTGAGAGATTTTCCCATTATTTTATTTCTTTCTCCGGTTAGGACCGGTTTTTAATTGATAAGGATAGTATTGGCATGGAGTGCGCGAGAAGACGAGCCCTCCAAAGTGATTGAGGAGATGTTCCCTGGAGAATGGCTCAGATGTGGAATTTTCCTGTGGGCAGTCATTATGTAGAGATATGCAACATGTGCAACTCCTCCAGCCCACCTCATTTTGAACGCATTTACCCATTCTTTTCAGATTGAATTGAGTCAAAATCAGTACCATTAACCAATAAACAGTGATAAATCGAATAAAAAAATGTTGAAATATACCACAAGTTTCTCGTTGAAATACGAAGTCAAAAGTCTTGCTCTTTCGTAACGTTTTATATCTCTCTATATAATATCAATGAAAGAACTACTAGAATGTTGGATAGGTTTCGTACACACATTTTTTTCGCCTCAGATCATCGTATGTTCGTAGTCGGTATCTAATTTTAAAATCATTCTTGTCTTGTTTCCAAGTGAGGAGCCAGTGAATTCTCAATTGTTTATTGGGTTTATTTATTTATTTTTATTTATTTTCTATTTCCCTGTAAACGGCTCATAACGAACTTTGCAACGAGGGTCACAACATCCATGTCCTGGATAAGGAAAGCCTATCCAGGTGGTACTACAACCCATGACCTACTGTTTTTGCATGGGGGAAATTACTCCACCGCCACTGAGGCCGGCAATCGACATACGTATTATTGTGCTTCTATAATACGTTTTATATGAAAGTGGTTGAAAGAAACTAAAGCGTATCATCTTTAATGTTTCAATCTTGAAAATAGTTATTTTCTTTATTTTTAAATCAATAATTTACCTAGGAGGTGAAGGAATAAAAACTTAGCTTATTCCACATGGTGGAAATGCGAAAAATGTGGAAAAAGCCAAATTTTTATCACTTCAACCCTACGATAATGAATTTCCACCAATTCATACCCGCGACTATTACTTACAGTAGTTAACAATGGGAAATTTCCGAGGTTAGTTTTAAAGCTTGAGTAAATTCAGTGCCATTTTTAATTGAGTGAGTAAGTAAAAATTTCCCATCATTTCTAACCACTAATCCAATGAATGTGTATGTATATATACAGAAACGTTGGCAAAAATTGCATTTAAAGTTCTTCTAAACCTATACATGTGCGTCAACATAATACCCTGCCAGCCAACTCTAGGGTGTTTGGCAGGGGGTGATCAATGACCAGAATGCAAGACGAAATGCAGCATGCTAGAGGAAGACAAGTCACTGAATATATTCTTTACTCTCTCTCTACTACATATTCTCCAAGACACTGAATCAGTGTTAAACATAGATATTGAAATGAAAGGTGGTTGCACTCTTCCGCAATAATTTAATTCGTTCGACATGTTACGTCTCACAGAGCCATCATCACCACCTTGTACAAGTCTTTGTGAGCCGCTGCGCGTCGCACGAATTAAATTATTGTGAAAAAGTGCAACCACCTTTCATTTCAACATGTCGAACTTCCACTATAAAACGCCTGAATCGGTTGAACTTAAAGTGAAACATAGAGGTCAAGAGAGGGAAAAAAATCAATCCGACTAGTGGCATCGGAAGCTTTTCATATTCCGCGAAATGTGCGGACGCCTGATGCCGTGCGAGGGTGGGCTGGTCAGGATGGAGGGAGGGAGATTGGAAAATTGTGGGTGTGGGGGTGAGGCACTAAGGGGAGGGGAGGGAGTGGGGGAGGGAGAGGCGGGGAAGTAACTTCCGCGGTGAAGCGTTCTTCCTTTCTTGCTTTCAAAGGCAAATAGGCTTCAGATAGGGAATCTTTCCGCATTGCGCGCCCCATTCAGGCTCTTGCGTATGGCGCTGTTGGCGGGAGAAATTAGAAGGGTTGTAGGGGGGAAGGGGGTGAGTTGGCTGGTGTGGTGAAGGGCCGCTCGCCGCGTCGTTCGTGAGGTTTTTTCGGAGGGTGGGGAAACAGAATAGCCAGGTAGGGGAAGAGAATTACACGTATGGTGAGCTGAAAAAAAGAGCACTTCTATGCGATGGAAGGGTAAGAGAGGGGAAGAATGGTTATTAAATGAGGGTTTTGGGAGTGAGTAAAGAGAGTTTGGGAAGAATTATGCGAGATCAGAGGATATGTCGAGATGAAATGAAATTAAAAGTATTTATTTCGTATTTGAAATAAAATTACTAACAAAAATTTCAGAATATACTCCGAAGCTGCAGTAACTCAAATGAGAATTCAATAACCCATGGAAATAACTTTTTTTTACGGGCAAAACATTCATTTGAAGAAAAATGAAAATACTCGCAATATCATTATAGCATTGCGTGAAATTACAATGAATAAATAGGAAGGTCATCATTTATTAAATGAATCGTTGTGTGCCGGCCTCGGTGGCGCCGCGGTAACCTCCCCGTTTGCCACCCTCAAGGTCGCGGGTTCGAATCTTGTCTTGGTGGATTGATCAGTGATCAATGATCACCATCCAGGGCATGGATGTATGTGTTTGTTAAACAAGTAAATTGTAAGAAAGGATTATGTAGTCCTGGACTCGCTTCTAATGAAGACGATATTATTATTAAATGTGCCATCACCATCAGCTGGTTTTCTGCCATTCTTTACTGGCAGGTCCCAATCACCAAAGTCGTTTCCACCTCATTCTCTCCAAGGCCTATTCTTTGGTTTCCTTATACGTTCTTCCTAACCTGTCATCTTCAGTTTACTTCTTTCTCTTCTCTTTTCTCCTTCCACTGTTCCCTCGAGTGCTGTATTTAAATCTCCTTCAAATGTGTGCCATATTATGCATATGATACTGCATTTAACTTACAGAATTAAATCACATATCGTACAACGTTACAGTGGCGGATACAGATGGGGGGCGCAGGGGGCGCGCCCCCCCTTGTGGGGCAGCCCTTATTTCCAAACATTGCAGCACTACAATTGTAACATTTTTATATCATAAGATGGCATTGTCTTGTATTTTTACATAAACACTTTAATTGAAAACTTCTTAAACTTTGAATGTGACTTGATTATTTTTTATTACGATAAAAGTAACTCAAACAAAAAGTAAACAAAGGTAACTCAAGGTATCTTTTGCGCCCCCCCCCCCCTTTGAGTTTTTTCTGAATCCGCTACTGCAACGTTATGACTAGAAAAGAGGCTACACATTTTAGATTGCATCTCCTTGTTTATGCAATAAGTAATGAATGCATGTATTGTGGAGAGGGAAAGAGGGAGGATGAGTGGCGTGGGAGGGGGAGAAGGCTGTTTCGCGATCTGGACTCGCTCAATGGACACGATGAGGACAGCAGGTGTTTCTGTGTGTTGCTGACCGCCAGAGACTAACACCCCCTACTGCTTCCTCCTCATCCCTATTCACTGCCGAGCCCTTTTGAGCCACCAGTTAGATGGCGGGCTAACCCGAAAAAATCCACCGCCAAGGTCCGCATTGCAGAACTTGGCTCAATCTCGAGTCCCAATGCACGGAAATTGTGGTTCTGATGTCAGATTCGAGTTGAGTTTGAGTTACCTCGCCTGCCAAACCGAAGGTCACGGATTCGAATCCCGCCTGGGTAGGTTGCTCCTCACCGGAGCATGGATGTTCGTGTATGTTAAATCGCTAAATATTGTGAAAACCTCGATGAAAAGGCCAAATAGCGCTGTTTTCGGTGGTGTGGCAATAAATATATCATGAAACTTCGACCGAACTAAAT
Organism: Ischnura elegans; assembly: GCF_921293095.1. NCBI lineage: Eukaryota > Metazoa > Arthropoda > Insecta > Odonata > Coenagrionidae > Ischnura > Ischnura elegans. The sequence goes on along the minus strand of NC_060251.1, from coordinate 54,107,994 downwards.
TAAACTAGAGTAACTGTGGCAGCGTTCAGTCTCGAAATTTGCAAAATAATACATTTATCTAAACTCTTAGCGCTCTTAGTCACCTGCTTATCAAAAACTAGCATTACTGGAGTACAACATCGCACGTGGCGGTATTTTAAAAGTTTTATTTAATATCTGAAATGTAAGACGGCGGTGGCGGACATCTTGGAATTTGGCGACTTAGTTTTAGATTGGACTCAACTTGTCAACTGTGGAGTATAGTAGGTAAACTCTTCTCGGGATTCATGCCGGGTAAATTTATCCATATTAGCCAAAGTTTCAAGCATGGTCCTTATATACGGGCCGTATATAAGGGCCATGGTTTCAAGTTTCGACTAGGGGCTCATCCTCAGGACTGCTGAATGAACAAATAAAGCAACATTCAGCCATTCAGCAGCCCTGAGGATGATCCCCTAGTCGGAGCTTGAAACGTTGGCTAATAGGGATAAATTAACTCGGAGGGAATCCCGAAAAGAGTTCACCCACATTATTCGCCTGGAAAGCATCGAATCATATTTCTTGTAGAGTATAGTCTTGGCGAGCTTAGGGATTCTATTGAGGTCTCTTAATATCAGCGTGGCAATTGAATCGAGTTTGAGTCAGGATCAAGAATTTAGTAACGATGTAGAATACGGTCACAAGACGCTGCATTTATCATTATTATGTGCCATGGAAAAAATAAATATCCAAACAAATGGAGTGATGCTAAAATCGCTTTAGTTTAAATTTCAACTTAATTTCTAATAACACATCATTCATACGTCTAGTTGCAGTGAAATTAATGTAACGCAGTAACACGGATGAATATTTATAGGTTCGTATTTTTTTATCAGGTTGATTGATTAAAAAAACTCGTATGAGATGAAGCAGTTTTTTTTCTACCAAAATAATGTCATCAAGTCACTTAAAATCATTGCACAGTGTTTTTTCGATATGCTTATTACCGTAGCAGAATAAAATAGTAACAAATATATGTATTTGCTTACTTTTTTCTCAAGTTATAGGGTACAGAGAGTGCATTTTTTACTTGCTTTTACTGAAGCGGTGGTCGCTAAGGTAAGGCTATACGATGCATATTTTATAGATTATGCCTAATGAACTTATGCACATTTTGAGAAAGAAATCCGAACATGCAGCGAAAATCCACTGCAATAGCTTTTCGGTTCCTTTTCGTTTTTGTCCATCTCACCTTTTAAACCGTCATAAATCACACATTTTGGAATCTCAGACCATTTTCATCCGCCTTCCATTGATTCAATAGTTATTTTGCAATACTTCTTCACGTCTATTTTACTGCGGAAAAATGTTTGTTGTAGTTGCAGGGTGAATATGAATTTTGATTTAGATGACCGATATTGGTAATAATCCTACTCCTTGTCAAAATATGCATTACAGGATCGAAATAATTTTAAGCGCGAAGCCTGGAGTTCCATAAAATATTAGCTTAACTCAATAGCAGGAAATTTTACTATGAACATATTTCCCATACAAATTTGCGATGAAGATCAATTTAGACTCTAGAATACCTTAGCTATGCCGTATGCGATTAGATACGATGTTACTCTTGCGCCTGATCCTGGTGACGCGCAAGCCATTTTCATATCAAGGCCCTAGAATCCTAGGGCTACAATATTTATCATTTCGGAGGTAAGTGCAGACAATGGTTGGCTGGGTACACAAAATTTTGTAGCAAAGGAATACTCCACATGCCATTACCTGCACTTTATCTCCAAAATTATGAAAATTGCACTTATTCTTGGCTTCTAGGGCCCTCATATTACCTGCCTCTTGTTACATTCACTGATATTCTGGTATAGCCCTTCTTTATCAAATTTTGAGTTCATTTTGCGCATTTATGCAGCAAGTTCCTATTGCACCTTGACGCACATACCAATTTTATTAGACATTTTTTGACATAGACATTTTTAAAGTAGGTACATCATGTGTATGAAAGAATATTGATGTGAAATCATGCCCCTAAAAATTATGGTTCTTCCTAATTCAATCGTTTTTTCTAGTACTTCGCAGTGTTCAATTAATATTTTTTCCAATTCCTTCGAACAAAATGTGAGCTTCAAGTCGCGAAGTTAATTCCATGCACGATTAGGTTGTCCGTATCATAGTAAAATGAATTTTTCTCCTCCACTGCGCCAATAAGGGTTAATTAGTGAAAGACACATGCTGCTAGCAAAAAAATAAGCGGAGAGCGTTGAAATTATGAACAAAAAAGACGCGGCGCGCGGGCAATTTTCATTGTTCATTGATTCGAACCGAGGGTACGGATGGCGGACGCGATTGCGTGGGTGGTTTTAAGGTATGGGCTGCGTTCGCTTCTTTTATTTTTTAAAATTTTTTAAATATTTTTTTTCCTCCTGAATTTTCCGCGTGAAGAACGCGTGCCCTCTAGATTCTTCCCCGGTGCGCTACACGTGACGTCGCACCTGCCTTTTCCAGCCAGAATGCCTTTTCTCATTCTTAGGCACCCGAGAGGAAAGAAGAAAGAACGTGTTTTTTTTATTAAGGAGATAATCGTGGCGTGCGTTTGAAATTAAGATAGCTTTCAACATCACGAATGCATATTCCTGGATTCATAATTTCGTAAGCATATCAGCGTCGAGCGTGACCGCTCTAAAACAGTTTTTACGGGTTTTGTTAATTTATGATCGCAGGAACACCCGATCGTCTTTCGTCGACGACTTTCGGATCCGTCAAAAAGTTGCAAAAGACAGAGTAAACGGCCTCAGGATGTAATTAAAATGTGTTTCAGTAAGGAAACCAAATCAAAATTTGGGTAAAAATTGAGAATTCCAAACAGCAAACACTCATGGCGCCAGCCTTTACAGAAAGTAATGCGTGAAATCCGATGTGTGATGTGAATTTAAGTCGAACCCTCCTTCGAATCCTATATGCCATGTCGCCCATATCTTTCCATGTGGTTGTTCGAACTTTGATGAGGAAAATTTGTTTTTAATTCAGTTGTAGAGGACATTTTTTTTCAGTGAAAATAAACCACTTTGAATAAATGTTTTGATACCGGGTCAGAATAAAAGCTTTTGTATCAATTCTTACAAGGCGCAAAGTTTTTTCCGTGTATCACGATAAAAATTCTTCCGACAAGGGAAGGTAGAATAAAAAAAGATGTTTTAAAAATCTAAATAAAATAATTTAAAAACTAAGACACCAAAATAATGCAAAAGAATGAATGAATTAAAAATGGTCTCATCAAATTCGTAACATCTTCCTCATGCCCGGGTCTCTGTCAACATATATTTAGTATGGTCGCCACATTACTTGAATAGGCTATTATATGGCTTCCGTAGGACTGAAAATTCAATTACCAGAAATGTGAAGTCCTGAGCAATGATTAAATATTGAGCATGTAGTCTGGTACTGAGTGAGTTTAGGAAGCTTTGCACTCGACGACGCGGTGGCATCACTGAGAAATTTAGAAATTGTGGCGGAGAAGCTTCCTTGAAAGCGGATTCCCTCAACGTGGCTTTCATTGTCCACGGTTTTTAAATTGATACCATGAGGTATAATGCTCTGATATTACACGGTTTCTATGGGTTTATATGTTAAGAATGCGACGAAAAGTATCAGGCAGGTATGTAATATATTTCATGGACCGATCATTGAGAAAAATCACTTTATGAAGAATATTTCTCGGGTTCTCAGCCAGGTTAATACTTTTATATAAGCCGACGTTTCGAGAGACGACTTGTCTCTCATCCTCAAGGCCGTAGGCTTATATAAAAGCATTAACCTGGCTGAGAACCCGAGAAATATTCATCAGTAGTATTCACCAGGAGAAATTAAAATCGTTTATAAATCACTTTATATTTACAATAATGTTATACCTAACGATGATATTTTCTCCAATGACTTCATGAGGCTATTCTTCCTGTATATTAATTGGCTTAAACCCACTGAATTCGAGAAAATATCATTTCTTACTGATTTAACTCGCATTACAGCAGAATCTGATTTTTTATATGGTGTTTTTAAAATCAGTGAAGGACTAAATCATAAATCTATTGTTGCGGTTGCTATGTTGTCTTTGAATTTAATCCCTTACAACATCTTCTGGTTTCATTACCGTTTTCTGAGGAGCTTACTTTACTCACTACTAATGAATTATCTAGGAATTGTCAAAGAAAGTATATCAGTTCAACACCATATTTTGTACCTGTATCCTGTATGTTCTTTCACTTTTTGGACATGATAGCAGAAACTCTAATTGTAAATAGCCACAAATAAGTGAGATCTTAGATTTTCCCGGCGTATAAGGTGTAGAAAGTATTCTCAGTTTCTCCAACGTGTGATATTCTGCATGCCTTCCGACGTTTCGAAGGACAATGGTTCTTCGAAACGTTGGGAGACATGCAACCATTTACCCGGTGGAAAACCCGAAAAATTTCTGCTACAATAATGAATTTTTATCTATGAATTAGTCCAAGCCCGCTCACGAAAAGGCAAAATGCTTTGTTGCGCGAGGAGATACATTCATCGCCTGCGTTGCTTCCGCCATTACCGCTGCACTCTCTTTTGAAATTGCAGAGATGGGCTATCGCCACGGGAAAAGGCTGAGATTTTTCGCGTCTACACTAATCACGCCACGAAAACAAGAGACACGAGCCACCTGTCCCTTATCTCCATTCTCTCGCGTGCCTCAAATCTGCGCTCTGCTGGAATGGAAAAAAGAAATGAGAAGCGAAAATGAGCGGGCGCCGGACACAATGAGAGTGGTGGGTGGGTGGGCGGAAAGAGAAAAAGATGAAGTCAGCCCCGCGCGCGTGCTGGGGAGGGCGGATGTTCGTCGGCGAAGCGAGGCAGAGGAAGGAGAAGGGTTGAATCAAGGTGGGAAGTGGAAAGGACGGAGGGAGAAGAGGCTTCTGGGTGGGGAATTTCCATCTCTTTCTCCTTAGGATAGAATCAAAGCAAGGACGCAAATGACCGATTTTTATGACTTCTAGTCAAACTTAAAGTAATAGGGACTAGCCTCAGTGACAGCTTTACGGATTTACCCGCAATGCACAAATTGTGTGAAAATTCCACAGAGAAAAAATTCAATCGCCTTGACCGGGATTCGAACCTGGGGGATCCGGGAAAATCTTTTTGGAACCGAACTCTATTTCCCTGCCTGAAATAAGTAATGAGTGGTGACGATAGTTTGCGAAACGGATATGTAGAGGAATTCCTTTTCCCCCGAACAACGAAAGACTTCAATTAATGCTTGGTGGAACTCAATTGGTTGAATCTCTCAAAAGGCGGGCCTGATTATTTAGTAATCTTGGACAGACAAACGACTGGTATCCTAAGGAGGCAACTCCTAGGTTAGTGGATGGATACATATGTTTTCTCTCATTTACGGTAGTTCGTACTAACCGCTAAGCTTTTACTGTATTTTTCTGTTGTAACTTTCAACTCGTATCCATCATGCTACGGCGCTTACATTCGGATTTAGAAGTGGGCTCGTTCATGGAATTATTTACTGCCATACCTAGTGGAGTTTAGCAAATACGGAGAACCATAACAGACTGCTCCCAGCAGTATGACTACCGCCATATACCGCGCTGGTCATAGAGACAGCAAAGGTGCGACTCGACCCAATTATAATGCAATGTGAGCAGCATATTGCTGGTGGTACTCATAAAAATAATAGATTGCATCCAATACGCGCTATTTTTTTATAACCGCCCCAGAGCTGCGAAACTTATTTTTTATTTAGTATATCATTAAATGTATCGCCTATTTTTTTCTGTAAACTTCATTCATGTGTTTATAGACCCCATCGTCAATAATTCGTTGTCTCGGGCGTGCCTTCATGGAATCACCATAGCATATTGGAAAGCAACAAACCTTGTAATTCCACGTAAAAGTTATGACGATGACGAGCCACATCGAAACCTAGGGCATACTTAATAAATTTTATATGGAATTACAAAGTTTTTTCTTTCCATTATGCCCGTAGTCAGTGGTTTCCATTAAGTATATCCGTGGACTCAACGTTCGAAGTGTCTAGGCCAGCGGTTCTCAACCTTCCTTTATGTATATAACTAATACTGTACCCCCAAAAATGCAACATTAATGTTTTATTCCACTAAAGGAAGGAGACACTTCTAGTTATATAAAATTGAATGAATAGAAAATTTGTTTTAAATACCCCATATTATTTGTACCTATACAAATTTCCTATTCAAGAAATACATAGTTCCTTTCGTCCGCATTTACCGATTATTTTCGGCGTACCCCCGACTGGTTCGGCGTACCCCCGACTGGTTCGGCGTACCCCCGACTGGTACGCGTACACCTTAGGGGTACGCGTACTACTGGTCGGGAGCCGCTGGTCTCGGTAGATTATTTATTTATCAAATTCCCCGTAAACAACAAATAACGACCTTTTACAACGAGTATTTCCCAACATTTACAAAGTGCAACACAAACATCCATGCCCTGAATAGGGATCACCCACCCTGGCGAGATTCGAACCCACGACTTACGGTTTGGCAGGCGAGGACTTTACCCCACCATCACTGAGACCGGAAAGATGTAATACATGTAGAGTATGTAGAGAGTATCGCTAGAGTGTGTGAGTTGTAGGAGAAGTGTCCTGGTGTTCCTCTCATGAAGAGAATCAAATGATGGAGGTGGGGGACTGTTTGGCGTGCTCGTAGCGGGGCCTAGGGGTGGGGGGATATGGAGAGGGGGAAGGGGCGGAGGCAGTCGCTCTTCAAGTGTCTTCTCTCTCTCTCTCCGGGCACACGCAACTTCCGGTCTTGATTGATGTACAAGAGTCAGGGGCGAGATTTTTAGAATGAGAGTGGGTGGAGTTGAATGAAGAAGAGGGAAGGTTTGTGGGGGAGGGGTAGGGGAGGAGAAAAAGAGGGGGTGTGTAGAAGGAGGGGAGTGAAAGGAGTGAAAGATATGGGGAAAAGGGTGAGGTTAGTTTGGTGCATGTGCTGGGGGAAAGACGTGAATGGGAGATAGGAGAAGAAGGAAGTTGGGGGTGGGACGTCGCTTTTTCTTCAAGGAAAGCGAGGTAAGAGATGGAGGAAGGGGTATAGGAGGGGGTAGAATGAGTAAGATTTCAAGAATAGCCGCGGAATGGCAGGAGGAGGAAGAAGGTAATTTCCTCGAGTTCTTTATTTTTTTATGAGCGCGACGCTTCCTATATACAATCGGGAGTTGGGTTATGCGTATACGTACGTTTCCCCGACTGCATTCGTTCTCGTATTAGAAAAAGGGTTGAATGAAGTGGGGGATTATAGGTATACCATTCCGTGACTTTTCGAACGGATCACGTAGTCATAAAAGCTATTGAGCATGAGCTTTTTTTATCTCTTTCTTTTCTTTTGATTTTCCTTCTCCTTATGATCTAGCCGCTCAGGTGTCGTTATTGCGGAGTGAGAAGTGATTTATTTTTCTGGCGGTGAGCTTTTTCGCAAGCGTTCGGGGAACAGTTTGTAATTTTACGTGTCCATAAATTGCGGTGAGTTTATTTCCGCTCCATTGACGTCCGAAGTGAAAGATTTCAGATGTATTTATTTGTGGACCGAGTAACGAAGAGGCCGAGTAATCCTCCCCCACAATGTGGACATAAAATATGAAAATATACGCTATAAACGATAAAGTTAATAATATTTAATAATTATATCGTATTGAACGTCTATTTAACAAAACTCACGGGTCGATTTGCTCCATAAAAAAACTATACACAGTAGTGAAAAGAAATTCAATTGCCATTGCGATCAATTTCGAGACATTTTTTATTGAATCACTAAAATTTGCATGGATTGTTTTGGATGGCCCCCAAAGAAAAAATACTTTTTGGCCTCTTTAGGGTAAAAAACGTGCCAGAAGTTAAAATTTTAACCAAGATGCTAACATTGTGGTACGAATACAAAAATAATTCGATATTTTGTATCGAACTTTTCAGATTGTTGCGGAAATAAATACTCTAAAAACATGCTGTGCGCTCAAAATAGAATAAAAAACCATTGTATAACTCATAAAAAAAGGTGTCACGTTACCGCGTAGCCATAGTTAGATAATCAGCGGGTTACTGTTTAACTTTATCAACAGTATTGTTTTTTCATCGATTTAACCTCATTAACAGTGGTGTTTTGTCTCAAATACATTGACATTTTATTCATGCCTAAAAATAAGTGACCGAATATAATTTCTATTGCCCTTAGGTTTTAAAATTTTAATTTTAAAAATAGGGTAGTTTCCTTCATCAAAGAAAACGAAAGACATTGATTGCGATTCGTTACCCACCATTAGTGTATTCATAATATACAAATTATTTGGTTTTAAAAATACCGGTTTTGACGAATGGCAAGGGTCAATTTTTTCCTCATTTGGAAAAGGCCAGATTGGCGCCCATGTGATGCCACTCTACGTGACGTCACAGGGACCTAGTTTAGTACATCGTCTGAGATTACCAATGCATGCATGAGGCACAGAGCTCAGGGAAACATGTCTTAATAATCACCTATTAAAACTGGCTAAGGTCGGAAAGTTTTCTTCGTTTGATAAGGCATTAATAATCCTTATTTAAGCCAAGTGCTACCAGCTAGCAGGGTACTCTGCTACCTGCTAGCATACTGCGTCGTATCAGCGCTCAAACCTCGCCCCAAGGTCACCTAACCTGTGGCAGCGGGAACCAGAACGACGTCGCACGGAGTTTTCCCGGCATTCATACTCAGCCGTTGCGTTTTCGCGCGCTTGAAAATTTTCACTTTCCATTTAATCGCAAAAAATAGATATCGTAATTTAAAAATCTAAAAGAGTGAAATACGTACTCAAGTTGTAACAATATTTTGATTTAGGCAATAAAAAATAACAGGAAACCACCCTATTTAAATAGCAATTTTATTATTCTTCATCCTACATTTAACCTCCCCGATCGATACCATACTTTCTAAGCCATGTATCAAATGATGAAGTAATTAAAGAATTAATACTGGTAATTGTCCATGTCCTTTTGCTCGTAGCGTCTTGGAATTTCATATTTATTTATAAAATCAATTCAGCAGATCAATTGTTTACCCTTTCCTTATTATGTCTATAGCTGAAATAATTTTCGTTCGGTAGAACATTTTATTGAGGTTCAGTAACAAACCGTTTATTTGTTTATAAATTTAATGTGCCATTTTCGTGATGGAAAACAACGTTATAAACCTTGAAGAAATCAACTAAGTCCTTAACTTTTTGTTTTCTCGTTTCCCCCCTAATGTGCTTGAATCGGCGCCAAATTAATATTATTATTATTCATATTTATGTACCATTTATAAACATTGGCTTCAAGACATCACCTTGGGTGAATGTATTGATTAATATTAATCGTGTGAGTCAATGTATCATGTAAGTGAGTCATGCGTATTTGCTGTGATTTTTGGGTAAACTTATATGATTTATCATGAGATCATGTAAAATCGCGGTGAAATCATCTACTGTCACAGTTTCCAAGCATACACAAGATTCCTTTGTGTTAAGTGTCTCGTAGCATGGATGAATACGTTTGAGTTTACTAGGCTGCTGATCGTTTATGTCCACAGGTAGACCCTGGATAATTTAATCCAAATCTCTGATCATGCCTCGCGTAAGGAAACACGTTGATTTAAGAATGAAAATTCGAAAGGATAGTTGTAAATGGCTATGGATGTGGTAATCATGGAAGTCGTTTTTTTGTGTATTTTTATGGGGAAGCTAAGATTGAGAGTTGCGAATGTTTTGTTTATTAAATGTATTAAAGTAAATCTATTTTAGAATATAAAGTTAAGTAGAATAAGGCGTCAAGTACATTCCATCCATCATCTTCTTTGATATCTCTGAGCTACGTTGGAACTAACAGTGGGAAACAAGCTACTAGATGTAACAGTGAAAAAGCCAAAAGACTGCGTAGCTTTGTTAGTGTTTAGTTCTAGGAAACCAAGGTTTATCCATATAGAGGTTTCTTCCGGTATATGTCGTCTACTTCAGATACTGGCTCTAGAAATGTTTTCAAAAATCATCGAATAGTTTATACAGTTTACATTTTAGCAAATGGAATAGTGATTTTCCCCTCTTCCAGTATTCTTTTTGCAATATGTTATATATGAAAGTAAATTTACTTTTGAATGTGAAATGAAATCCAAAAAGGCGCCTAGTACATTTATACCATTTGCATCTTTAATGAACGCGGGGATATGTTGGAACTGACGATAAGAAACTCGTTACCAACGGCCGAACTTTACCAAACCTACCGATAGTTATGATGTGATGTAGGATTTTTCAATTTATTCTTATTAGATACGACATTATTTTTACCCTGCCAAATTCATGCGTGTATTTCATTTGATTATCCTTTTCCTATTTCATTCTTTAATTCATATAAAAGTGTAGTTTGGTCTGCTATTTCAATGCATATGTAATTGTAAAATGTCTGTATTGATTCCTTTTAAAGGGAAATAAGAGTAAATACGTTATTCTCCGTTATACGTTAATAACTAATTTTTTTCTTTTATATCTTGACCTCGTTTAATTCATTATCAAGAGAACAAGTACAGGCGTTAGTCTATGATGGAATGTGATTACCGGCATCATATGAAAAAAACTCCTTCTCCTCTTGTATGATTTTACACTTTCCCGACGAACAGAACATTTAAACTTTTCTCGGCTCTGACTCTCCGACTCGCCACCCATTCTCAAGGCTAGTGGCCTTGATAGTGGGTGACGAGTCGAATCCCGAAACGTCACACAGTGGGCTAGAATCGAAAAAAAGCCGGCCAAAACCTCAAAAATGATTTTTTTAAGCTAGGAAGTTGAAACTTCGCATAAATATTCTAAAATAAATTTTGCATAACTTGCCAGATTATTTCTCTCCTGTGAATTCACATTAACGATATATTTAATGTCAAAGTTGAACAAATTTAGCGAAAAACGACCACTGATTTTTTCGCGTCTCGACGCGTCGGCGCTCCCACAATATCTTACCCGCGCGGATACCCGAGAAAAGTTTGAATATCATCATTGTTTTTTCTGACATACATTCATATCTGAGTCTTATTAAGTAAATTTAGTGGCACAGCTTATACCAAACCTACCGATAGTTACGATTTGTTGTATTATTTTTCTATCTTTTCTTAATACCGGCTTTTCAGCGTACTGAACACTTACAAAAACATCTAATTTAAGTGGCGTGAGCAATTTTTTTTACCAATTAACTATGGTGAGATTGCCTTTCCCATATCGACATCGCGTGCCTACAGAACCGAAAACTAAAAGAAAACCAAGCGCTCAAAATTGGATAACTATGATTTACGCACGTAGAGGAGGTTCCCTTTGATATGCTCTGATGGCTCTGATGCAAAAAGAATTGTTTATTTTGGGCGGAAGATTTTTATGATCGCGTTTGAAAAACCGCATTTTTATACATGTTCTAATAGCAGTTTTTGGAATATATTTGTGATTCTGCCAAAAGAGAAATAAAAATTCTCGCTTTGACATAAGAATCGTTTTGAAAATAAAATGTAGGCCCGTCACCGTGCTATTTTTCAGTTATTAGAGAAAATGCTGTGAATGTTAGCAACACTCTAGTTAGATAAACATAGCGTTACGAACGGATTGAATAGCTGATAAAACGTTACAGTTAAAAAATTAAAGTAAACGGATTGAATAATTCACATTTCTTTTGTGATTTTGCTTTTCAATCGCCGTGGATGTCGCACAGTGTCTATGATTCTTTTCTTTATCTTCATGAGCGAAAGTGACTTATTTTAATCACGCATTGACCAACCTATTCCCCTTGAAGTTAAAAATTATATTTAACCTGAGAGAAATTCTGTTTAACCAAAGAAAAATTGTATTTTATTTTAATGAAGCTGAAAAGGTGGAAGGAAATATTTGTTTATAATTATGGTGCTCAAAACCATCTAGATGAGTTTACTCATGTACCGGAAACTTACTGGGCAGTGTTGTGCAAACGGTGAATGTTATAAGTAAACTGTTTTTCGCGTGACGCTAGCTCTTGGGAAAAAACAAGACGAGGTAGCGAGCCTTCTCATTCTGCCGACGAGTAAGGTCAAAGCGGAATTATTTAAGGAGATGGAGCGATAATGGCGTCGCGGCACCCGCTCAAGCAGCTCAAGATGGCGTGAACACGTGCTGGCCTCCCTCCACCAATGGGAGGCCGCCGAGATTTTAATGATTGCGTCCGAGTGCGTTATAAGGCTCGCGAGAGATAAAGAAAGGGAGTGAAGGAATCATTGAGTTTGGAAAGGAGAGTACTTAGCTACCAAAGAGATAGAAAGATGGCGACGGTGGGTAATTGTTGTTAGGCCATCGTAAACCTTTCAAAGCAGGCCTTATAGCGGGGCAATTAGAAAGGGTTTCTTTTCTTCAAGTACTGCGGAGCAGGAAGCCGTGCCATTAACGGAGAGAACAAAAAAAATATTACGTTTTCCTATTTATACCTTTTCTTCAAGGTTGCCTTGAAGTTGCTAAACTCTAAAATTTCATTTCTGTCGCAGCTTTTGCAAAACTCATATCGTAAGATTATGCTGTTGTGATACTTAACGAGTATATTTAATTTTTCCGAGGTTTTATCTTATAGCAATGAGTTGACGCCCTTAAAATAAGACTCCCATCACTTTTCTATTGTCCGAACGAAGAAAGGTAGACAGTTTTCTATTTCGGCGAAGAAGATTATGATCATTATCATTGTGGCTTCTCATACTATACTTTATATTGCTGAGTATATCCTCCTGTCTTAATTTAAATCATATTTTATTTCCTTTATGTTGAAAAATGTATTTGCTAATTTTATTTTTTATCGTTTGTTTCTTCTGTAAACGGCATAAACATCAGATTTATATGGAAATGTTATTCAGCATTGGTGTACCTGAGTGCTTTCTGAGAAAATGTACCTTCCCATTCGTGATAATACAATTTTGCCCATGATTCTATAGTGGCAAAATAATACCCACGATAAAAGATAAGGGAAATAAAATCATTTTATCATTTAGTTCCACAATCCGAAAATTGGTATGTTTTCACTGTCTATTCTCTATGTTACAATTTTATCCCGGGAAAATTACTATAGTTAGCAAAGTTTTGATTAGTTTTTTTTTGTAGTTTTTTTCATAACCATTAGTCAATAATCCTAAGATTGGTTCGACGGAGCTCCCCATTCCTCTCTCCATTCCGCTAGCCTTTTCATAGCGACGTATCTTTTTTCTTTTACTTTATAACCTTTACTTTATATCATTTATAACCTGCCCTATGCAACTCATTCGGGGCCGTCCCTTGCCCATCTTCCCTTCCACTTGTCCTTCTACGATTGTTTTCATTGGGTCATCATGCCTCATAATACGGCGAACTAAGTGGTCCCGTATTCTCCTTAAGGTTTTTAGAAGACTTCTCTTTTCTCCCAATCTTCTCAGCACTTCCTCGTTACTTACGCGATCGATCCATTTTATCTTCATCATTATCCGGTAGCACCACATTTCGAATGCTTCCACTGTTGACTTTTCTGCTGCTGTTAACGTCCAAGCCTCGCTTCCATAGAAAAACCTGCTCCATATTTAGAATTCAATGAATTGTTTCCTTACTTCTATGATTATATTATCAATTTCGAAAATAAATATTTTCAAAGGATCATGTTATCCACGCGTTCGGACGTTGACTGAGATTTTACGCTACTATGCAGCTATCTCACCCGATTGACTTAATGTGTACGAGAATCGTTCTGGGATATCCGTCCATTACACCAAACCCGGTGGTATTATTGCGTTTATTTAAGCCTAAAAATATAGTCGTCCTCCAAAAAAATGTTTTTAAAGGTGCTTGGTACTTTTTTTTTGTCTGGAGAACAACGGTGTAGGAGGTGAAGGATGGTAAAAGATAAGGAGAATAAAATCATTTTGTCATTTGAAGAATCTGAGCTTTTCCCGGTGAATAGCGTGGATGAAAGCTTCTCGGGTTTCCAACCGGGTCAGGGTCTGCATGGTGTAGGCCGACGTTTCGTTGGGAGACTTTCCCAACATCCTCAGGGCTGCTCAGGGCAGGATCAGCCCTGAGGATGTTGGGAAAGTCTCCCAACGAAACGTCGGCCTACACCATGCAGACCCTGACCCGGTTGGAAACCCGAGAAGCTTTCATCCATTTTGTCATATAGTACCATAATCCGAAGATTGGTGTTTTCAGTGTCTATTCTTTATGTTTTCATTTTATCCGGAGAAAATTACGATTGTTACCATAGTATTGATTAGTTTCTTTGCAATTAAGTATCTTCCGTATAAGATTTTTATATTTTCAATGTCTATTCTTCATGTTTTCATTTTTTCCCGAGTAAATGACTATAGTAACCAAAGTTTTTAGTAGTCTCTTTGATTTTTTTTTTCGTCAATAAATATTTTCAAAGTGCCATGTTATCCACGCGGACCGACGTTGATTGAGATTTTACGCTACTACGCAGCCATCCACCTGTTCTGGAGTGTAGCTCTTTACGGTGCGGAAACGTGCACATTTAGGAAGGAGGATGACAGAAGCCTGGAGGCGTTCGAGATGTGAATGTAGCGAATATCGCAGAAGGTGAAGTGGACGGAGTGGAGGAGGAGCGACGAAGCACTGTACACGGTGGGTGAGGACAAGCAGTTTCTATATGAGATACGGAGGAGGCAGAAGGTATGGATGGAGCGAGTACTTAGCGAAGAGGGGATGTTGAAAATTGTGTTAGGGGATAGAATTATGGGTAAACGAGAGAGAAGAAAGGAAAATAATAGGATTTTTATATGGAAACAAAGGGTGTAGGCCTTACTGTCTATTGACGAAGGAAGTACATGAAGGAAGGGGAGGCTGCTACAATGTTTCTAAAATACTACATGAAAACCTATCTTAATCGGTAGAATACTCTAATAATAATGCAGTCATCCCATCCGGTAGACTAAACGGGTAGGAGAATCGTACTGGGAGGTCCGTGACGTGCATTACACCAAGCCCGGTGGTATTCTTGCATTTCTTTTAGCCTAAAAGTATGGTCGCGCTCCAAAAAGATGGCTTTTTTTAATGGGTGTTTGGACTCGTGCTTGGTACTTTTTTTGTAAGAGCAGAGAACAGCGGAGGAAGAGGAGTTGAGTGATGCTAGAGCCGTCGGCGTTACGCTTTGCGGGTTTTACGACGAAAAAGTTTAATCCTCGTCAAATAAACGGTGTATGCAATATGTCTTCCTCCCTGGAAACTGTCCATTACTCTCTTCCGCTTTCGACCGACTCCCCCGTTTCCGCTTTCAATCGCGCAAGGATATATCCCACCCCTCAAACACACCCTCATCCCTCCGCCCCGGTTCACAATTTTTTTCTCCATTCATTCACCCTGTTGCCGGTGCTTCACTCGAAAAACCCTTAAACCTGACTTTCTATTCTGCGCGTCCACCTCTCCATCTCGATTGTCCTCTCCTGACTTTCCTTCTACCTCACGTATTGTCTTCTTTCCCCAATCTGCTCTTTCTCTCAAGTTTTATTGTATTCGACAAACATGTAAAATAAGTGATACGTAATCTGTACTTCCGATGTCATCTGCCCCAGCTGCTAGTAAGATGGTGAACCAGATAAATCTAGTGACAATTGTATGGAATAAGTATGTACTTATACTTAAATTGAAGACCTTAGAAGGCAAGGGGTACATGTGAAATGTTTATTATTTCGGAGATTAGTGGTGCAGATAATGGTTAGTGGGGTGCACAATGTTGCTGTGACATAGGGATACAAGTGAATCACTGAATTTCTATTATATCTGTATATCTACTATTTCTACTGTAAGTATGTATCAGTGATTCACTTTTCAAAATGGATTCTCTTCAAAATTCACCTCACAAAAAAATGGATTCACTTCAAAATTTAGTCTACCTACCCCAACAACTATTAACTGCACTTATCCCCGAAATTATAAAAATGGCACTTGTACTCCTTGGCTTCTGGGATTCTCAATTTACCCTTTCAACAAGGATGTGACCAGAAAAATTTTCCGGGTTGCGTTCCGCGAGGAAGAAATAAATTTCCAGGGGTTTTCTTCTTTGATAGTTAATGTCATTTGGAGGGGATAAACGTAGGACTACATGTTCCAAACATTTCGGGGAGGTTTCAAACCCTCCTACCAACCTCTGCTCGCTAGAGCATTGCCGTAAAGCTTGAATCCATCAAACGCTGATCAATCCCTAAAGAAGTACTTCCATTTTAAATTTTGTAACCATTCTTGTTCTCGAGTCTAAAATTTAAGCAGTACATTTTAATTAGGTTTTTTGCGGGTTAAAGTATTAATGATGCCCAATAAATGGATTTGACTTATAGCGGTTTTTTACTGCCTGTCGGGTAGATTTGTCTATCATTATGATCATACCACCGTCAAAAAGTAAAAATGAAAATAGTTCATTGCACCATAATTAACGTAACACAGCACATAAATAACTTGTAACGCAACGAAGAAAAATATTAAAGGATTTAACTAAGGAGCAAATCTCAAAGTGATTTTAAAATTCAAAAGGCAGCGAACTCAGTACACTCTAAGTTTCATTTTTTGGGGCGTATTGATTTTCGCAATATTTTTCCGAAAAAAATGGTTTGATCGAAAAGGCGAGAACACTAAGGATGTATGCAAAATGGTAATTGGAACGAAAATCTCGCAAAAGAAGTTTCAGTAGTGAATGGGTGATGCACCATGGTGACCTCAGAAAGTATGTATGTATAACCAGGGCGCTCGACTTCGCTATTCATTGACGAAAGCTCAAGGCCATCATTGAAACCACATGACTCAAGAAAATTCCTCTAGAATAAAATGGGAAACGGAAATGATTTTTGAATTTCTGCTTTATAAATGGAAAAGAAAATTCATATTGTTAATTTCACTCTTTCGCTTAAGTAGCACCGACCATGGTTTGATATTATAATTGATCATAATTATAATTTATAATTTTATGATAATTGTTGTGATCGATGATGCAAATGAAGTAAAAGCATGAAATGCGCAATTGGCTAAAAGCGTTTCCCCACAAACATAGTGTCTTCACATATGCAGGTGTAAGATTATGGATTTTATCCATTGCTGTATTATTCAAAGGCCGAGTCCATGCAGATTGTAATTCGAGCACCATAACGGAGAATTCTCTTAACGAAGATCCCTAACTGCTTAAGGAAGAACATCGTATAAAATATAAATAAAACTCGAATATGAGCACTCTCGGTACCCTGAAATTAGAGTGAAAAGTAATCAAATACAATAGTTACTATAATGCCCATATACGTGAAGAAACTCATCTAAAATCTACCGTGGAATGATCTTAAGTGGTACTGGGTGGGAAAATCGCTTACTATCAGATTTTAAAGTTCATCCGCGCGGTCAGAAACCAAACATCGCTGTTAGTTATCCTGAAGTACATTGATGGTGACTCTACAGCCATTTATATACGCTCCTTTGAATTACTGTTGATACATTTTTTTCATTGATTCTCAAGAAAATCTTTCCAAACGACTAGAATTTGGTTAGGTACTAGAAGAATACGGTCCCTGATAGGCATTAGGACATAATCCCACTAAATCCGTCCAAAGAAATCAAGAATCTAGTTTCGGTTTGGATTCAGATGATGCTAAGACAGTGGCGGAACTATGGGGGGGGGGGGGGGGAGGGTCCCCCTTTGGGTATCCAATTTACACTAGATAAAATGATAATTTTTTTCCGACCCCCACACTACTACTGGACTTTAACCCCCACTTAACACCCACCCTTGTCCCTATCCTGGATCCGCCACTGTACTAAGAATTCAGTTTTAAGGCTGGACCAAATTTCAGCTCGGAACAGAAGGAGTCTGTAGGGTGACGCCAATGCGTCGCAACCCCGGTCTTGAGTGTTCATCCTCACGACCAGTCGTATTTCGCTTTTTTTTTGGCGACGCATAACATATAAAATTTACGCTATCCTCCTGAAATTGTCAGGGCATTTACATATGACATTATACTACAAAATTATTTCCCCATCAATTTGACAAAAAAATCATCTGTGCACAAAAGGAACGGTAAGATGACTGTGATCCGTCGCACCGTGAGCGTTATTTACGTTATAATTTTTGTAATATACATTGCAATAAGTCCAGTCATAAATACGTTGCATCTAGGGCTTTGTCATGGGGGCTCGATTTGGTTTCGGATAGTGAAACATATAAATCGGAATACTGTGCACACGTAATAAATAGTGCTAGAGAGGAGGGACAAGAGGGGCATGAGAGGAAAGGAGAAATATGAAAGGGGAGGGAGAAATGGAGGGGGATTTTTGTTCCAGTGGCTGGACTCCGAAACAGGTGGATAAGAAAACGTTTCCGGTGGATGGGGGTGCATATTCGGGATCGAGGCGGGGGAGGAAACAAAAAGGGTGGGGGAGGCGGCAATGGGCGAGGGGGGAGGAGGGGAATCATTAAAGAAGGGGCTGGTAGACTGTTGCTCCCTGGTGGGCGGACGCAGAGCCGCCGCATTGTGAGTGTAGGTGGCTGGTGGGGGAGGAGTACGGGTAGGGGACTTAACAGGGGAGAGATACGGGAAGGGTACGAGAAAGGTAGGGGTGGATAGGGAAGGGGAGTCTCTCTCTCTCTGAGGGTGAACGGGATAAGTGAATGTGTAGCGAACTAGTTGTCGGAGAACAGGACTAGGATTGGGGGAGCCCTGATAAACCTTACTCACTTGGTTGTATCGAAATATGTAAGGGCTTCTGAAGAGGATAAGTTTTAGGCTGAATATGATGGTCTCAAATATATATGTATATAAAACGCTCCGGTATGGTGAACGGGATAAGCAAATGTGAAGGGAACTAATTTTCAGAGAACAGGACTAGGATTGGGTAAGCTCCGATAAACTGTATTCAGTAGGGTGTGCCGAAATAGACTTGTAAGGACTTATTATCCTTAATCATCAATTGCAGCTCTAAATGTTTTGGTAGATATTTCGGAAATAGTTATCTGTTGAATAATAAATTATCACTATTCCTAAAATTACTACATTTTCTGGTCCAGCTGGTTTATATTTATGTATGGAGTAAAAAAGTAATCGTTTTGTACCAGTATACAACTGAGAAGCAGCTAAAAATTCCTTTTCTTCCAAATTTTGTTTTTCAAGCTTAATGTTGTTCCTTGTCTTTTCTCTCCTGCCACATCCTAATATCTTAGTCTTCTTCGTATTGATTTTCAGGATATGGCTATTTTCTTCCCATTTATATAAAAGGTTTCTTTAAATCCGTCTTCGTCTCGACAATGACTGCTATTTTGTCAGCAAATCGGTGCGTATAATAATCCTTTCCTTATGTATTTGGAAACCTTCTATTTGATTTTATTTTTAGCTTTCTTGATGCAAACAATAAAAAAAGTAATGGGACGGTACATATACTTCACTATTATTGTGTCGGCCCAAACATTCATCTTTCTACATGCACTGCAATAAAAGAAAATCGAATAGCGGTATAAATAAACGGAAAACAAACTGTGAAAATCAACAGAATGAAGCGTTTTCATAAAACTTCCATCGAGAAAAAAGAAGAAAAATAACTAAAAAAGTAAAAAATCAGTATCACGATATTTCACTAATATTGCCACTATGGGCAATGATTGGGCGATCGTTCGATGAAGAAAGATGAATGCAAAAATACCATTCATCTTTCTTCATCGTACGCATTGCAATAAACAAACTCGAATGCCTGTTTAAACAGACTGTGAAAATTAACGGAATGCAGCTTTTTCATTTGACTTCCATTGGAAAAAGAAGAAAAATACCAAGAAAAACTAAGTAATCAGTGGATCCCTAACGCTGAGTTGGACCGGGAACATTTCTCATCCGTGATATAAATTGTGATCGCCAAATTTTTGTCATTAACGTCACCCCCGGGAGGGTTTAATGATGTGGCACTGCGGTCTCCAACAAAGCAATATTGTGTGCCGGCGTCGAGGCTGTTATGCGAGGGAGCAGGAGGGGGTAGATGGATCCCTGGGAGGGGGAATAGGGGAGAAGGGGTCAGAAATGAGACTAGAGGATGAGACGTTAAGATTCCCCCCCACCACCTCGGCTATCCGGATTAAGACACAGGAGAAAGAGGAGGGGATAGGAAGTAAGGAAGGGTTAGGACCAGTTATTTTTCCTCATTGCTCAATTTGTCCTTAACTTCTTTCTTGTAAATTCTTCTTCCTTCATAAAACTTTCATTTTAGCCACTTCAGATACAATGAAAGGTGATGTAATAAAGGCAGATCGACGTTGAGACCTCACGAGGACTGAAAGCTGGGGCATAAACATATACACCGAACTATGAAATAAAAAAGTCTGAAAAAATAATTTAGTTTATCCGTGATATTTTTTATTTTATTTTATTCACAAACCACCGGATACAGATCTTATTGGCTATTTTACACCGGGGTGTTCAACAAATGTAGCAAGTAAACGTACGCAAACGACCATGACATTAAAGGTCCCAATTGTCGGATCTGTAAACTTGACCTTCCTCAGTATATATTTTTTTCCATAATTTAATCCTCTAGCTACTTTCCTTGGCCTCTCTATTTGAGCAAATAAAAATATTTACCTCATAATTAAACTTCCATTGAAAAGCCGTAAAAGTTTGATTAAAAGTAGCTGAAATCTTCTTATTATTTGTACTTCCTCCTTCATAAGACTTTTATTTTAGCCACTCTATCTACACATAACATTCTCATTTCTCTTTGTCAATTACAATTATACATCCATTCGTAAGTTCTCACCAGTAGAACTCCAATGAAACGATCAAAATCCGCATCAGTAAAAATTGAAAAAATGACATAATCATAAATTTTTGAAGCTATTAGGATAGCGTATGTTATGCACATGATATCGGGTAAAGTCGAATATTCCATTTCGATTTCCGTCATAGGCTTTTTTAAAATGCTCATTTACTTCATGTAAATGAAATCGCCCTTCACACCTCTGATTTTAACGAAAGACAGAGAAAGAATCCAATTTAACCGCACCGCCTGACCCCCGTAGTACTTCACTGCGTTAGGGATTTACTTAGGTCCGTGCTGATATTGTGCAACATCATTGGAAGCGATAAAAAGTCATCTTGACTTACGGCGGAGCAATTATGTGTTACAGAACGGCAGTGCCGTAGCCAAAGGCGGCCGAGGTGGAAAGTGCCCCCCCCCAAACCAATTAATTATAGCAGAAAAATACCTACCTATAAAACAAATTTATTCTACTACACCGATATGTTTTAGCAAAACCCCTCCCCTTCGACAATTGTGTAATTTTAAGTACCAAAGTAGCCTGAAACGTGATTTCTAGAGATAAAGATGCTCATATTTAAACCAGAGGGGGGTTCCACGCCCCTAGCCCCCCGGGTCGTGCCCCCCAACACATTTCGTCCTGGCTACGCCCCTGCAGAGGGGACTAGGAAGTAAGAAAGGGTTAAGACCAGGCGCCTGGGGTCCTTTCTTTAAGACCTCCCTCTCCATTCCCTCCTCCCCTTCGGGTTTTGGCTTTTCTCCCTGGGGGAAAATGCAGTAACTCAAGGGCGGCATGGAAAGAGAGAGACAAGATTCTTCCCCTTCCCCTGCTCTTGACCCCCCACCTTGACCATTAAAGACCATGGGCTAAAAGTCTTGAACCCGGGCGCCTCCATATTTTACAAGGAGCACACGACGGCCGCTTCTCTTCGTGGGCCAATTAAGAGCGCTTCCTTGTGCACTGCGTAGCGCTTTCATCTTAGTTCGTGGCACCACCGCAGGGGGGAGAGGAGGCGAGGTCGGTGGGCCGAAGAATTCCGCTGAGGCTGATAACGCAAAACGCAGTCGCCATCGTCGTACATACGTAACACGATTGGCCGTGCGTAATCTGTTTCGTCTCCCGAGACAAAATGCTTTTACACTCCGGTGGACGTCCGAAACCTCAAAGAATGGACAGTGTCAGCTTGTGCCTGTGCAGCGTTCTCCTTTTTAACAGAAATTAATGGAGTTCTAACTATTCAGCTTGCTGATCCTTGTTTTATACGAGGTTACTTGAGTAGAACTGTAGATTGAATTTAATTTGATCGATTGTTGAGGCTACATGATGACTGAAAGCTGAGGCAAAAACATACTCATCAAAGTATGAAAGTCACCATGGCAATATGATAAGGTAATTATCTGTAATTTGGGATTAGAGCTCCCTATTGTCGAAATTGTAAGTGTTGAACTTACTCTTTATATATTTTTCTAAAATTAATCAACGCCGTTTCTTTGCCTATCTTTGTGGCTAATAAAAATATGTTTCCTCTTAACTAGAATTGTCCATAACTTCTTGCTTGTAAATTTATTCTCCTTCATCAGACTTTTCTTTTAGCCATAGCATTCTCTTTTATCCGAGTCTATGACAATGATATGGGCATTCGTATCTTATTACTCGTAGGAATGCAGTCTTATCAAAACCCGCATCCGTGGAAATTGAAACCAATGATAGAACTAATAAATTTTTTGGATAGCGAACATTCTGCGCATGCGATCGGTTAAAGTCGTGTGTTTCTGTTCGATTCACGTATTCGGTTTATCAAATGTTCGTTTACTTCATGTAAATGAAATCGCCCTCAACACTTCTGATTAAGGAAAGACGGAGAAAGAATCCGATTTAACCGCATCGACTGACCTCGGCAGTACTTAACCGTGGACGGGATATACTAAGATTCGTGCTAATATTGTGCGACCACAGTGGAAGCGGTAATTATTTGCCATTGCAATAATAATAATAATAATTTGCCAATGCGGTGATCCGCAAGTTTGATTTTCCTCAAAGTTTAGAAAAATACACGTAAATAAGCCATAATTTGAAGATGAAGTCTTGATAAAGATATAAAGAAATGTAATTGAGATTTAGCATTTTGATAAGTTTTATTTTTTATATCATGTGTTCAAGGAACGACGTTATTTGATTTTGATGCAAATCGCGGACTTGATGCTTTTATTTTGGTGCTCTCATTTAGTGGCAGATCCAATTTACAATGCCTAGATAAAATGGTAATTTTGTTCAGTTGTCAAATATATACAGGAAAAGAGAGCCATCAGACCACCTGAAAGTGTTGTTACAAGCCGCGAAATTCTCCAAATTTTTGCAACCTCCCGGACTCCCGCTACTACTGGCAGGCAGGACCACCATCTAGCTTCTTCTTGTCCCAATCCTGCATCCGTCACTACTCTCATTACAGCACTCTAAAGGGTGTCGGAATACCCCAAGAAAAATATCTTGACCCATCGGGTTTGAACCCGAAGCTTTCGCGTGGCGAACCGCTGTGTGATAATAATCCCGCCCAGTTTCAAGTTCTCGAGAGATTTACCGAGCGATACCTTTTTCCGAAGGGGGAAAAAAATAAGGGAGTGATCCCTTTCCAACACATGACGGATGATGTATCGGCGAATATCGTTTCCTTGCTACATTTTTCTTTCCCCTTCTTGCGACCGTATCATCTTCCGCGCGAGATCCCCTTCTCCTCCGCGGAGAAAAGTTCCGTCTCCGCAGAGTCCAGCAGTCTTACCTTCCATTCAGCCCTTTTCTCCTCCTCCCCCGTGGTACACTTCCTTGCCACCCACGCAGCGGGGCGAAGCTGACCGCTCTCCTCGGTCGAGAGGCGAGGAAACATATCCTGCTTACACCTTCCATCGTCCGTCGTCGATAACTCATAATTTGCATCGGCAGCGCGACGTTCCGTGCCGGGTAGAGAAAGTGTTCCCGTAAGCAAGCATCTATAGGAGCCAGTTGACCACCTCCCAGGCGGGCGTAAGGCGGCCTGATTCATTGCAGTCGTTATCATGATGCGTCATTCGTAAGATATGGATTGACCGGCCTAAGACGACCGTCTTGAGAGCACATTATTGATGTTTCATATTACGCCAGGGACGTTTTAGATTCAATACTTTTCGAATTATATATTAGAAATCCATTGTCGTTGTTCGTTGAAAGAAGTAAATTCAAGCATTAAACACTTATTTAAGGGCTTAATCTCTATTAAATATTTTTATAAATCAATATAATTTATCTAATAAATATATAATTAATAAATTAATACTATATTATCGTCATCACGATGCGTCATTCGTAAGATATAGATTAGCCGGCTTAAGACGACCGCCTGGAGAGCGCATTATTTCTGTTTCCTCTTAGGCCAGACGCGTTTTAGATTAAATATTTTTCGAGTTTTATTTTAGAAATCGACATTGCATGGATAAATTAAATTCAAACACTAAACATATATTGAAGGGCTTAATCACAATTAAATGTTCTTATATATTAATTAAGTCCAATTATAGCTTTGTGCAGGGCGCGGCCGATCTGACAGGTACAGCCATCTGTTTTTCTGGGCGATTTTTACATTTTGACTGGCTTTTTCTTTACATATATAAATAATCAGACGTAAAAAAATATATTCCATTATTATCTACATCCTGCATATGATAGGTAATTTTTTTTAACGTAATGATAGGGATTTTTTAGGGATTTTTTCCTTCATGTGTCTGACTCGCCGCACTCTACGGAGGGGTAAAAAAGCAGGGTTTCATGAATGAGTTGTATTATCGAAAACTGATATTTTTAAATTTCTTCAATTTCCCGGCGATTACAACTGTAGCACGTGGTTCGAAAATTTTTATTTGTAGTACTTTTATAGCTTATTAATTGTATAGTCTCACTCACTCAGTGAGTCGACCCGAAGGTTGTTTGAGGATAGACGTCGTCCCAGACTAACAGTAAGTTATAGGCGTGTAACTTTCACGCATTTAAAGATAAAGATAAAGAAATGTTTATTGATCTTGGACTATTGGTCCAATAAGAACATACAAAGGTATACATTGGTATCAGAGCTCGAGTACACGGAAAAATAGGATACGTGCACGAAATGATATAAAAATGCTAACAAAAAATACTAGCATATTGGTAAAATTAATTTTTATCATGTAAAGCGTTTTATGGAAAAGTATATTTTTGAAAGACATCAATGATTTGGAGTTTTTAATTAGTTCTGGAGAACTATTCCGAATCCTTGCCCCAACAACAGAAAAGGTTTTATTAAATGTAGTGGTTCGATGTTGTGGAACATTTAAAAAATCTGGTGACATTCGAGTTGTGACAATTCGATTTTCTTCTTTAGACTGAAAAAATTGCATGATATATTCAGGCTGTTTACAATTGAAAAGTTAAAATAAAAAGGAGGCAAGGAGAGGTTAGGGTGGAGACTTTTTCCAAATCCTAGGCAACCTCGCACTTAGAGGAATTTTTTGGGGGTGTCTGAAGACTCCTTTTGAAATAGGGTAGTTTCCTTCATCAAAGAAAACGAAAGGCATTGGTTGCGATTCGTTACCCACCATTACTGTATTCATAATATACAAATTATTTCGTTTTAGAAATACCGGTTTAGACGAATGGCAATGGTCCATTTTTATCCTCATTTGAAAACGGCCAGATTGGCGCCCATGCGATGCCACTCCACGTGACGTCACAGGGACCTAGTTTCTATACGAGAGGATAGGAGTTATACATCGTCTGAGGTTACCAATGCATGCATGAGGCGCAGAGCTCAGGGAAACATGTCTTAATAATCACTTATTAAAACTGGCTAAGGTCGGAAAGTTTTCCTCGTTTGATAAGGTATTAATAATCCTTATTCAAGCCAAGCGCTACCAGCCAGCAGGGTACTCAGCTACCCGCTAGCTGCCTGCGTCGTATCAGCGCTCAACTCGCCTCAAGGTCACCTCACAGGGCGGCAGCGGGAACCAGAAATACGTCACACGGAGAGATTTCCCGGCATTCATACTTACGCGTCCCGTTTTCGCGCGCTTGAAAATTTTCACTTTTCATTTAATCGCGAAAAATAGATATCGTCATGTAAAAATCTAAAAGCGTGAAATACGTACTCCAGGAGTAATAATCTTTCGATTTAGGCAATACAAAAATAATAGGAAACCACCCTATTTTTCTCTCGGAGTCGCAATCGCAGAAAACGGGAAAGAAAAGTTCACCCTTAGGTTATCTTCAAGCAGGGGTTAACCGAATCTTCCCGCTCTGAAAATGCGTCAAAACATCTATCAAAGCCCACAAATGTATTACCATGATATTCATGGTTAAATAAAAAACACAGTACTATTCCACAACCTTATATTTTTGCAGTCAAAAATGAGTTAATGCTGGATACAGAGGAGAACAACATGAAATGCAACATTTCCGGCGAATCTGTGCGGTATTTTGACATCGCTGTCGTATGAGAAGAAAAATAAAAAAGTATCGTATATATTTGAGAAAACCCTGACGGGTGAAACCGCTAACCATGACTTAATTATTTTTGAAAAAAAATAAGAATTTTAGTATCATTGCATGAAATAAATTACATTGGTGTTAAACTGTTAAAAATAGTTTTTAAGGATAAGGCATCGATGGTGAATATATTATGTAAAAATAATTGAAAAATAAGAATAAAAAATTGGAATCGAAATGAGTTTACATTTTTACCGTAACCATTTCTTTGGCATGTTTTACTGTTTTTGGAGCGCTTGCAAATTATACACTATGCATATTGTAAAGGCCGTTTTACACGGGGCACGGAATAGCGCAGGTTAGAGCTGCATTAATTTCTAAAATGGCGTGGAATTGCGCGAATGCATGAACGAAATTAGAACAGGGGCTATTTTGCCGTCTCGCATCCATGCATTCTCACATGTGTTCCAGCAATTCACCGGTTTTCACGACGCAATTTTGATTGCGCCTTCGCACGTACGTCAGATTGCGCAATTCCGTGTACCGTGTAAAACGGCCTTAAGGCATCGTGAGAATAGCTTTTCAATTCAAAGTTTTACCCAGCTTTTTGGTTCAAAGTATGAAAAGGCAAGTTTTTCTACTTGTGTTAATGTGAGAAAAAATTCTGCCACTATAGATGTTACAAGTACAGCAAAATATGTATTAAAAATATATTAAGGAAGTAACAAAGTGTCTGTTATTTACAATATGGAGCCCTTCCACCACGTCCAAGCTTCAAGTTTCGATTCAAATATCCGCTTTTGGGTTAAGTTCTGTTTAACCTTATGCTCATATTTTCCTTTTTATAATGAACGATGGATTTTCCTGGGTATAGAGCTGGTTTTTTAATGAATGCTTCGAATGCTTTGAATGAATCTTCGAGTTAGAATATGGTTGCTCGATTTAATTATTTAAATTGTTTCCTGCTTTGGTTGTGGCTTTAGAATTCCGCTACTCTTTATTTATTTTGTTGGCCAATATTTCACTCATCATCGTGAGGCTGTTAAATTCCCAATACACTGACGCGGAAGTGATCGATTTTACTGTTAGGTGGAGAAATTGTAAATTTGCCCTTGTAAGTCAACGGATTTTCACTAACGGCTGTCCAATTTTTGTGGTATGTTATTGTTTGCTTTTGCTTCGTGTGGTGAATTCACATTTTTGTGACCCATATATATATTTCCTATTGTGTGATGTGTGGTTCAAATTAGTGTTCATTTTTAATGGCGTTTGTCACGCTTCTTCTCCAGTTACGCCCCGATTATTATGTCCTACTTGATGCAGCGTCTCAGCGTACCATCTCATTCTATTCTAGAACCTTTTATATTCTCCTTGCTGAAACTTTCATCGCCACAATAGCTTTAGTATTTTAGTAATAAGTTTTTGCTCAAGTGATAAGAGTAATCCGGCGATGATTTGATTTGGCGAAAATTTACGTCATTCCTGCGGTCCTTAGGTGCATTTTTTTCTATAGAGAGCTTTAGTTTGCTTTATAATAGGGTGGTTTCCAATTTTTTTTATTGCCTAAATCGAAAGATTATTACTCCTGGAGTACGTATTTCCCGCTTTTAGATTTTTAAATGACTATACCTTTTTTACGCGATTAAATGAAAAGTGAAAATTTTCAAGCGCGCGAAAACGCGACGGCTAAGTATGAATGCTGGGAAAACTCCGTGTGACGTCGTTCTGGTTCCCGCTGCCGCAAGTGAGGTGACCTTGGGGCGGGGCTTTGAGCGCTGATACGACGCAGGATGCTAGCAGGTAGCAGAGTACCCTGCTAGCTTGTAGCGCTTGGCTTAAATAAGGATTACTAATACCTTATCAAACGAAGAAAACTTTCCGACCTTAGCCAGTTTTAATAGGTGATTATTAAGACATGTTTCCCTGAGCTCTGTGCCTCCCTGGGTATGTCCCTGTGATGTCACGTGGAGTGGCATTGCATGGGTGCCAATCTGGCCTTTTTCAAATGAGGATAAAATTGACCATTGCCATTCGTCTAAACCGGTATTTCTGAAACCAAATAATTTGTATATTATGAATACGCTAATGGTGGGTAACAAAACGCAATCAATGCCTTTCGTTTACTTTGATTAAGGAAACTACCCTATTGGAAAATGAACTTCTTAGTCGAAAACTTTCGCGTTGCGAAAAGTAATCAAGACAAGATTTGTTTTCTTTTACTTCGTTAAAGGTCTTTATAGTTTTCGTCGTATTCGAAATGAAAATAATTAAGATATTAGAATTATCAATGGTTGTACAGATTAAAACGCTTGGGATAAAAAAAATACTCTTTCAATAAACTCGGTATCCTCCCACACAAAATATGCTAGCGGGAATGCTTTTTTTTAGGAATAAACTTATAATATATGGAAAACTAATTATTTAACTTTACCGTTAGATGTCATTACACTCTCTTCATCTTTTCCGGACAAAACGTTCACTAAGGTTCTCAATCTATTGCAATCCATCGCACGGTTTTCGCTAAAAAAAGACATTCAATTTTTTTTCACCAAAGGCAAACATCTCGACTCTTATCCCGCGAAATATTTTGGATGCGGCGAGTGACGGTGGGTGGGCTATTGCGGTTGAGCGTGCTTCAAATGTTTCGCCTCTGGGCCTGTTGGACCTTTCCTTTTACAGGATAGATTTGTGTGCATCTGAATCATTATTTTTTCGGGATCCAACTGTCACGAGAAAAATTTATCGCCGAGCTCAACGAAGAAATGAAGCTGTGAACGAAATGAAACTTGCATGTTGTTCAATCTTTCGTTGATGGCATGGAGATTTTTCCTTAGGTCGTGCTGGCTGTTTATTTTCAACCAAATCATTGTCTCAACATCACATTCAATTATAATATATTTGAAATAGTTCGAGGTATATTTTCCTTATGGTTACCACTGGGTTTAAACTAAGGTTTCTTTTTGAGTATTTCTTCCTCTTCTAAACCCTGTTAATGTTAAAAAAATTTCATGCTAAAAATAATAAATCTCTGCTCAATAACAAAGTAAATAATATTAGTTATTTCCTAGCTATTATTATATTAATATTTATTTATTTTATTTTTAATAGTTTTTTTGCCGTATTAGGTGGGTTCACACGGAGTATTTTTCGAATCACCTTGCGTGTCCTCGTTCTAAAATTGATCTTTTTTCTTCAATTGCCATTAACGGCTGTATCCTTTCATTTTTATGACAGAAGGCAATATACAGTTTTTAACGAGTTTCAACGCTAGGGCACGCACTAAAACATGAAAAATGAGTTATATTCCTCATGTTTATCAACTAGTTCTTTTATATTATCTGCATTACGCAAATTATTCAATTCAAAATTATTTTCGATGCCTAAATCCTTATTTTCGATATGGTTGCTAACGCGACCTTACTCTAGTTAAAGGTGAATGAGCGTGCTCTATATCTAATTCTTCCTTACGAACGATGTAATGTATGATTTTTATGCTAACTGAACAACTCAAAGACAAAATACTAAAAAAAAACCTGCACAGCAATGCCCATTTACCAATCACTCATGCGCTATTGCTTAGTGACTTTTTTCTTACTCGACAGGCTTATGGACTAGACTGTGGAACGCACGTGAAGAAAATATGCCTCCTTACCAATTACGTCCCCGCTAAGAATTGAAGCGTTAATCGACTTGTTTTAACTATAAACCCTATTCTATTTATCTCCCTTCCCCGCTTACCCAAAATTCTTCACTCTGGCACGACTTTTAACGTCCTCTTCCCGCTTAGCACTCGCTCCATCCATACCTTTTGTCACCTCCGTTTCTCACCTAAATTTTTCTCTCATCATTCATCATATTTAGCTCCGTGTTTAGTTTCTCCTCTCTTCTACGTACATTATTTTTTCATGGACCACAATCCAATGACAGTAGCTGTTAGCATCGATTTTTTTGGAGATAAAGCTTTGATATTCCTCATTCAATGTTAGTTCTTACTACAATTGGCAACGGAAAATTAAGTTAAAAATTATTCGCACCTAGAGTGTGTTTAGGGAATAACTAAATAAATCAAGTCATGGAATTTAGCACTATATTTAGTTGATCCCATTCCCTTCCGTACATTATTTTTTTATCGGTGACAATCTAATGTATAATATGTTACCTATTAGGCTCGATATAATATGAACCTATAAGGATCGATTTCTTTTGAAGATGAAGCTTTAATATTCTTCATCAAAAATTAGTTCTTATTTCAATTGACGATGGGAAATTGAGTTAAAAATTATGCGTGCATAGTGTTTGGTTGGAAATAAATAAATACGGAAGTCAAAATTTTGAATAGTTGGTGTACAGTTCTTTTGTTGGGAAAAATAAAGAGTAAATGGTAAGTTCTCTTGCGGAGCGTAAACAACAGCGGCAAGCTTAATGCTGAGAAAAACAGTTTAAATCAGCGTGGCCCTCTAATGTCTGGATGACCCAAAGGGATGATTTCACGATCACTGACCTGATATCAAATCATCCAGCCCTAACACCCTCATACCCCTTTACTGGAGAAAAGAATCCTCCTCTGTGATATGATTGTGGCACTCCTCTGAGTGTGCGACGTATGCTTACGGTGTGTGATTAAAGGCCTGTTTACACGATATGTTAACGCGTACGAGTTAACGTCTAAATGTGTGAACGCAAGATATAACGCCAAAATGCACTGTGTAACCACCCATCATGTGCGATTGCATGGACATGAACTAGAAGCTGTTCTTATTTGGTTCATGCATTCGTACATGTTTCGTTTCACAAAAAGCATTCAAACAAACAGACATTAACTCGAAATGTTAATGTATAATGTGTTTATGTATTCTGTTAACAGGCCAAAAATGACAAAACGACTTCGTTTTCTTCCACGGATTTTTTTTGGTAGCTTTTTTGATTTTCAACCTCAAGAGGTCATTTTCAAGCCGATGGTTGAACTTCAAATTCCACAATGATGAGCTGGAAACCATTTAACGTGTTAACAGGCCCTGATACCGGTCTTCTACAATCAAACGCAAAGTTTGCTGAACCTCGGAAACGATCTAAGCTATTTCTCGAAATTCCTAATGGCATAATTATGATTTGAAAGAAATCCACCTTTTCATCAAGGAGTAACTCGTGTGTTGTAAATAAAGGCTGTTGATGCTACCAAAATGTCCACAATTCCCATAGAAAAATCTTACATCAGTACATAACTACGTAAAGAAACAAGGTAGTGACACATGGTGAGTGTAGTGATGGTCAACATCGATTTTTATTAGAAATGAAAAGCTCGGCTTAAAAATAAAAATTGAAATTTCAACAAAAAAAATCGCGTGATCGAAAAAATCGACGTTCTCTTTCTTTAAATTCGGTTTGTATAGAAAAATGTTTATTATGCATTCGAAAAACACTCAAAATAAAAATATGATTTGATGGTTTCCCGGTGAACGATGTGGGCAAACTCTTCTCGGGATTCCCATCGGGTTAATTTTTCCACAATGGCCAACGTTTCAAGCTCCGACTCGGGGCTGAATGAATCATAATTTGGCTATTGGGAATTTCGAGAAATAGCTTATAAATGTTTCCGAGGTTCAGCTAACTTTTCGTTTGATTGTGGCAGACCGGTATTAAGACCTGTTAAAACGATACATTGACGCATTATACATTAGCCCTGAAGATGAGCCCCGAGTCGGAGCGTGAAACGTTGGCCATTATGGAAAAAGGTAACCCGGTGGGAATCCCGAGAAGATTTTACCCACTCAAAATACACATTCGAGGTGTAGAAAAAATACCTAAAATCTACGTAGAGTACATGCGTGAATTATTAGTTGTAAAAATTTACAAATGCACCCATATTGAATTTTTGCGATAACCGCTTAGAACCATTCGCCTACACTTATTTTTTTTAGAAAGATCAACTGATTTAGATACTTTCTTGATGATCGAGGACGTTCTTTTCAATTTTAATGACCTTGGAGCAAAGTCACATGGGATGGATGACGTAATCAATAGGCCGGTAGGTAGTGACGTTACTGATCGTGAGATCAAACGAAATGGTCCAAATCGAAATAAAATAATCGAGTTTTGATCGAAACTCGAAGATCAAGGCTTTATCTCGATTTCCTCGATCCTTGGCATTTTTGAATTTGATTTTCGATTCCAATCGAAATCGATTTTTCCATCATTAATGACTTAGTCTTCAGACTTAGATTCAGTCTTTTGATTTTGGCTCTTTTACTCGCGCAGGAAAATGCTTTCGTTAAGGCACGTAATCGCTCAATAGAGTGTTAAAAAAAACAAGGAACCACGCGACGTCCATGCTTAAGGCCGTGGATTGGCAGAGGTATGATGACCCGCCTAAATCAGCGAACCTAAATCCTTTGGGAACACTGATTTGCTCGTGATAAAGTAGATTTTTCCATCAATTGACACCAGTGGCGGCTCGTGAATCAAATGCTCGGGGGGGAACATTTCACCGGGGGGGGGTCAACATTTTTGAATATTTTGTGTATTTTAGTGAGTTTAAAATTTGTGATCTAGGTATTAAATTTGTTTAATTTAAAATAATATAATTTAAATATTTATAATAATAAAATTTAAAACAAAGCAAGTTTTCTGCGACTCTGCAGCACCAAGTAGACGTCAGATTATAATGCCGCCAGCCGTAGCGGCGATGTCATCTCACTAGATACTTCGCTCTGCGCATGCTCGGACGGCGCGGCGTCCCAAGATTTCCATAAGGCACAAGCTTAGACGCGTCATAGCACCAGCAGCCCCCACCACTACCACTCTCCATATAACTGCATGGGGATGGATTGGGACGTTCTGGCCAGCGCCCCACGGCTATTTTTCCTACATTTTCGATGTATGCGATTGAAAAAAATACTTTGGTTAATTTGATGTATTATTATAATTAAATGGGCACTAATTTTTTTCTTTTTCAAATATTTTGAGGGGCGGCGTCCGAGAGGGCAAGCCGCCACTGCTTGACACACGACTTGAATGCAAGGTAGAAACCTCAAGGAACCTATTTTTAGATTAGGTGAAAGCAGATGAGGATTTAGCCGGTATAAGAGAAATTGGGGAAGGTGGAATGAACGAAATAAAGGAGGAAGAAGTGATAGAAGTGATGGGTCAAGCAGTGGCCCTTCCTCCTCATCCCCCACACTCCTCTGCTCTCCTATCGTCTCATACACTTCCTCGCGCGGGGATATATATTTCTCATACCTGACAAGATGGCCCTTTGTTAGTCGGTGGCCACCCGCTGGCCAGAGAGCATAAGGAATGACCACCCGAGGCGTAGCCGAGCTGCGCAGGGTGAGGGAGCCGTGCTTTCGCAGGGAGCAGGAGGATGGGGGGAGAAAGAAGAAGGTGGTGGCTTTTCATATGGAGCGGGTGGGTGGCCAAGGCACGTGAACTGTGCGGCGAGAGTCTAGATGGGAGGTCAAAGCCATAGAGGAGGTGGCGGTGTCGGGTAGGAGGGGAAAGGTTTAGATAAGGACGGATCGTACCTCGGTCCGGCCAAGCATTCGTGAGTCTTGAAAAACAAGAGAGTTGGGAGTGGGGGGGGGATAAGGACCCCTTCCTTTCCCCCCTCTTTTTGTCCACAGATGGGCGTGAGATGACCGGTCCCGTAGGAGGAGGGGTTTTTCGCCTCTCTCCCTTGCGGCTGGCTGCGGCGGCGTGATTTGCAATTCACTTACTCTCTCGCCGTTAAAGCCTTTCGCGATATGTGCGGTCGAACTCCTTCATCTGATCTCTCTCTCTGTCTTTTTCCGCATCGTTTTCCGCCATCCTTTCCGTCTTCGCACTTCGATTCTCTTTCCAAATTTTCGGAAAGATAATTAGGCTGCACTTTTACAACAACTATCTTGTTTTGATGAACTGAATTGTTAAAATTCAGCATATTCAGTTGAAAGTGACGCAATGTATCGAAAAAAGTCGACGATTAAGGATTAAGTTGTAGAGCAGTTGTTATTTTTCCTAAATTAAATATTCAGTAAATTTAGGTATTTTTAAAGTATTCGGAGTAGAGAGATGACGTGATTAATTTTAGGAAAAAGTTTATTTGAGATACTATTGATATTCAGCTAATTAATCAGCTTATTCAGTTGGTTTAAATTATTGGGAGAAAAAAGATAATGTGATTAATTCATGGAGAGAGTTTATTTTAGATATAATTGTTGTTAGTATAGTTAACTTTTAGCTGAAGATGTTATGGTGGTTTCCAATTTCGAATATCGAAAAGGTACTTTTATAATATTTAGTAAGATTTCTTACGTGTATAAACATATTTAAGTTTTAATATACCTAATGAAGAAGTGTTAGCTAAGCTAACATCTGTCATAAGCGGAGACTTTTTTTATCGTATTAAGGTATTAAGTGTTACCGTGATATGGGTTTTTATGCTACATATTCTGTTACTTCTTGAATTTTAAAACTTCTTTTTGTTTCTTCTTCTTCAGTTTGTTTCGCAATGTTTAATTTTATGCAAATGGAAGTTTCTCTTTACAGTGCGCACACTCTGCACTCAACTGCTTTTCTGTTTTTCGTACTATATTATTCATTCGGTTCTTTCATTCTTTTTATTCATTCCTTCATCCGTCTTCTTTCCATCGTTCGGTCTGAGAGTTAAAGAGAGAAAGGGCGAAAGTACGGGAATCCTACGATCGAACTGGATAAAATTTGTTCTCCAGGATTTTACCGTGGCCTGTGTATTCTGCTCGTCAGCCAATTAAAATTTGATTCCTAATTGACGACTTGGTTGAGATTGTATTATCGCGTTTAGCGACGGATAGTCCCGATGGAAGAAGGGATGGCGTCGTAGCAGCGAGATAGTTTTCGAAGAGAATTTCATGAGGATGCAGATTTGTTTCGCAAATCTAGTTTCTTTGATCTTTCAACGTTTTTGGTTCGTTCTCCAGTTTAGGAGGCAACTGGGGGGAAATTTCGTTGCAGTAAAATACTTTCCCTTCAGCCGAATCTCATCCAGGAGCGCCTAGTGGTTGAAAGAGTGTTACTGAAGTGCATACATTGAGTGTGAGATTTCAGGCTTCATCTTGTGAAAGTCTGACATCTTCATTCAAATGACGAGTAGTTCTCCACAGAAATAATTTTCCTATTTTTAAAATAATCTTATTTGGGTATCAAATAGATTTTCATTCCCTCATAAAACATTCTGTGCATGAATCCTGCCAATTCCTGTGCATGAATTGGTGAAAGCAGTCGATGCGCATTCGAGGGATCTTAGTTACAATCCAAGTCGGCGCGAATAATTTATGGAATTTTGACCTGTTGTTACCCTTGCTGGGGCTTCCGCTAAGGATCTCCGCTGGGCTTGGTTGTCTTTGACCTGGCATATATTTAACACTTTCATTGCGGTTTT
Organism: Ischnura elegans; assembly: GCF_921293095.1. Classification (NCBI taxonomy): domain Eukaryota; kingdom Metazoa; phylum Arthropoda; class Insecta; order Odonata; family Coenagrionidae; genus Ischnura; species Ischnura elegans. Next base: position 54,072,331 of record NC_060251.1, on the reverse strand, counting down.
GTAAGCATTTACTTTAGCATGATAAATCCTTACGGTGGCGCCGGGGTAAAGTCTCCGACTGCTAACCTAGAGGTCGCGTGTTCGAATCCCGCCTGGTTGTGGGAAGACATGGATGTTTGTGAATGTCAGTCAAGTTAACTGTAAGAGAGGACAATATTGTCCTAAATTTGCTTGGATAATAAAGACGAAATTATTATTAATATTAAAACCTACTTAAAAAGAGGTAAAAGCTACTGTAAGGTATTGATTCGGATCGTCGAATCTACTGCTGTAATGTAAATTAATTGGCGGTTGACGATCGGAGTTACATGGCCCTCCGTTGACGATTGATGCTTATGACGATGATTGTCTCCCTTGTTCAGGTCAATACGAATGATATTTCGCGGTAGAAACTTTCGCTTTGGTATGTGAAAAGAAAGTGCATTTGAAAGAAAAGACTGGCTTTCAGCGAGCTATGTAATCAATTCTGCACCCACCCGTTGCATCGTCGATCAGGATTCTGGACTATCGATACGGAAACTCAGTTGTGACTTCGTCATCAGGATTGAATGTTCGGAGTGGAGAAAATTAAATACACCAAAGGATGAAGTTCGTCATGAAAAAATATTAGACTTAGCCGGGGTACGCCGTCAAGTATTTTTTCATGGCGAACTTCATCCTTTGGTGTATTTAACTTTGCACCAGTACGCGTGACTGCGTACAAAGTCACTTGTTCCTGCAGTGCTTTGAGAGTGAAGAAAAATTGTGCCATAGAATTTCATCCCTGGAGAGCTGATGCAGAAAAGAAGGATAATGGAATGTTATCAGATGTAAAGTCTGAACTCCAGTCTCCTTAACTGCTCCTCTCCACTCGAGGGTGGGCAGAGTATATTCTTTAATGATGATAGTACATGTTTGGGGGTTAATATTATTTAAGTTTGTCCCCCTTTATTTCAAAACTAAACAATTCTTATTTTAATTAATGGATTTAGCAAAATCGGATAATCAGAAAAACAAATTAATACAGTAAATTTTTCCGCAAGGCATGCCACATCGCGGCCTGCGGACTCTTCTTTACTTTTCTTCTGGAGTTTCCAATCGGCTTGTCCACCGGGAAGCTGCCAGTATTTTTTCCCTCTTTTCTCCTCTCTCTTATTGATGCCAGTAGGTATGTACCCTAATTTCCAATGATGTTTTGGTCGAAAACGCACCATATCTAAACTGCAGAAACTTTAAGCCGAGCCCTGTGATTGACCGCGAGTTTGCCGTTCAGCCGAATGTTCTGGACAAGTCATGACTTCGAATGCTTTGCCTGCCGGAGATCGCGGTATATCCATGGTATCGGATAACAGGGAAAACTCGCGGCCAATCGGAACACTTGGCTCAAAGTTTCTGTAGTTTAAAAATTGTGCGTTTTCGACCTAAACATCTCAAGTAATTTTGGATCCTATTGAGATCAGCTATCCAGGGATAAAATTTCGTGTCAAAATTTTCTCCCCCCCCCCCGTATATCTACGAATCAGAGATTTGCAATAATGCGTCGCCGCGGCGCGGGCGACGGACTATCGGAAATCCGCATACCATTGGTGCTTATCGCGCGAGAATCTTTCGCATAGCATGGGGATGGCGAAGAGACCGCATTTCTTCACCCAGCTCTTGGGGAAGGGAAAGGTGAGATATCTGGGGGGTTGGGGGACGCCGACTGATGGTCCTCAGTCTCGAGATAGTGGCGACGGAAGAGTATCAAGGGGAAAAGCGCGGCTTGCGATGCGAAAGAGAATTCTCGTGGCGGGCATGCATTCAATAGGGAGTGTGATATCACTTTCGATATATATGGCCCTATTGTCCTCTGTGACGCACGCCTCGTCACAATGGTCCGATAGGTGACCACCACAACAGTCCACTCATATACACAGCACAAGGGTCCATGCTCTCTTTTTCCTCTCCCTATCTATCCTCCGCCGTCTCCAATCCAACACAATATGACCGTTTACAGTCGATACACCCTTTGTCATCCACTCAACCCCTCATACCATTTCACCACCCCTCTTATACTCACCCCCTGAACTTCGTCATTGCCCTCCCTGTTGCTGCTCTAGTCTATCCCTCCTAAATCATCGTTTATCTTTGTGGGGCAACTCGGTGAACCTCTGTGCGAGTATATTCTCAATCGTGCTCACTGACACAGCGGGTATGACCCTCTCGAGTGATTTATATTTTATTGCCCACACCTAATCGCAAGTGAATTAGGATTAAGAAGTGATGAAGTGGGACTGGCGTTGCAATAAGGATCCAAAGCGACAATGGTCGAGTTACGAAGCTGCAACAGGGTTGTAGTCAGAGAGTATCGTGTACATTTTGAGAAAAGAAGGTGACGAGTATGTATATTTCTGACAGATGTGATGTTATTATTTGTTAAGATTACGAGTTTTAGTTGTACGATTATAGGTAGTTTGATTTTATATAAATCTAGCGAATGAAGACTAAAGTATGACTTAACAATTATTAAATCACTAGTTTATAGTTTACAGGTTTCTTGGACAAATATCTATTACTTATTCCTTTTTTTAATAAAGCGACGTGGGTTTTGATGAATAATCATGACCATCATGGCGTAAATTCTTAGCTACCTATTTATTTTATTATTGTAACCTTAGTTACATAATAGAAGAAGAGATGAGTTATAAAACGGACGCCAGAATAGGGGAAAAAGATGGGTAAATGTATTTTTTCATAACAGTGTTGCCCTAGCAAAATATTCATCTTAAAATCACTCCTATGACAGTTACATAGTAAGTGTTTAGCAAAATTAATTTTATCATCATTGTTATTTCGGCACTAAACTTATAGTATTAATTCTTACACATGAGTAACATTAATTTATATAAAGTTCAATCATTAAGATGGCCAACCATACAGAAAAAATGTATTAACAGCAAAATTTATTTTAGGCTACTTAGGCCATAATTGAGGCCTGTGTGTGTCGAATAACCTCAAAGTAAAAATGATAACTTTTAAAGGAGCATAATTAGGTAAGTGGCCAAATGTTAGCCTGGGTCTTTCCTTGGTTTTCTTATGCTAAGCCTGCAATGCCTAGCCTATCACCTAAGCTATCCCCGGCAGCCTTAGGAATTTTAGAAATTCATCTTGAAAATCAAATGAAATTTCAAGAAGTTTTACGCGTTATTTTCAAAATTGAATAGCCTAGGTTAAGAGGAATACGTGTATCTTACGGAGCCTTTGCAGGTTAAATTTTATGAAAATTCTGTGAAATAGCTAGTAGTGGACCAGTAAGAAGTCTCAAGAAAAGTCACAAAAGAGTGTATATTTGGATGAGGAGCATCTTAGGCAACCATTTATCGTTCGCGGATACACTGGAATAATCCGTTCCCCGGCCATGCTCTCTTGCATATCCCAATAGGAATCACCGAGGAAAGTCTCTTCTGAGAATATAACGCTTTACGCTATCCAACGACAAAAATGAATGACTTATTATCAGAGTGATTCACGATTGATACCTTTCTACCTGATTTTTGGCGCTGAAATGTTTTTGGCCTAGTATTAATGGCATAATTCCCAGTTTCTTTTTATCAAATATCCTATATTAAAATTTTTGCTGATATACTGTTAAATGATGGCTGAAAATAATTTTACCATCTGTGATCTTTGAAAATAATCAACTGTCTTGTATATCGTTTCAGGAAGCCGCGTACTCCTAGACCTTTCTTATAACTGTGATGCTTATCGTCATTGCCGCCATCATTTCTTCACTTGTGATCTTGAGGGTGTATTCAAGGTTCATATATGGCAGTTTCTGTTATGGTAAGTCGCATGACTTTCTGTTTTATGTTGAAATATAAACATGATGTAAAAGTCTATATCAGTACGCGACTTATAGATGTTGAACGTAAAGAATACTTCGACTAGATTATGAGGGTTATTCAGGGATATATTTACAAATATTCGTTGAAATTTGACTCTAATTTGGACGAGTGTTCTCGGACCCGTATTATCCTCTCTCTCTTTTTGATAATTTAATTGGATAAGAAAAAAAGCAGATTCACTGTCAGTAATCGTCTCCTCCTAAGATCATCTTCACTTATTTTTGAAGAGATTCTTGTGTTGACACTTAAACGGCGTTTGTTTCCTTCGGTGCGTAATCAAATGCAGTTTCAGTTTCTTCGAACGCATTCATTAAACACAACCAATATATTATATGCTTGCCCGAAAACAAAGATCCTCTCGTTTACCTTGGTAAATAGGATCATGTTTGCTAAATTGTATTAAGTATGTAGTACAGTTTCTGTTTCTTTCGGTGAGTTGGGGTTTGTAGGCTGATTGATTTATTATTTCAGTAAGCAGAAATTTGAGGGAAAGGCTTCAGTATGAAACTTTATCATCACCGTTTCAGCAAATTCTAAAACATTATGTCTCTATAATCTGCGTATCTTGTTTTTCACGTAATAATGTTTTCATTTTATAATGTTTATTTGTAATTCGTATAAGATATTTGTATCTCGCAGAAACATGTCACCAGAGGGGGTGAAACAAGTTGCACAGCAGTTAATAAAACAGAGAAGCAATTGAACCAACGTGATGAATTACAGAATTATATACACCTACAGTAATTTTAAGGTACACTCTAGTAAGGCGACGGTAACCGACCGAAACTTATCATTTTTTTCGCTCAGTGGAGGTTATCATTAGCGCAAAGAAAGAGGAAAACCGATTTCCACTCAATTGGTCGTTGCGTGTACATTTTATGTCCAAATAACTTGATTAGAGGATCTATTCCGAAGCATTTACGCAACTTTTTTTCTCTCTCTTGCCCAATAAACCATACGGCAACGTTAAGAGGGGGTTGAGTAGGAAAACCGGGTTACGACTGTCCTCGTGCTGTATCATTCGGTCCCGGAATGGAGAGCGAGGGAGAGGCAGTTGTGTATTGTAGAGAACAGACGAACATAAATCAAGTAAACAACCCCACTTACGATACCCTCATCCCCTGCTCCTCCATTCCCCCGAAGCTTTCATTAAGTGTCGCTTTTGCTCCAATGAAGCAGACAAACCGATTTCATCGGGAAAACGGAAAAAGCGTGGCGTGTGCAAAAAAAATCAGTCGAAGCGAAGACAGCACGCGCCTAGAACCTTTCTGTTCCCTTGGAAACCTTCTCTTTTCCTCCCTCTCCGTCCCTCCTAGTTTGGTATTTATAAGGGATGATTCGATTCTCGATTCCACCGATTCTCGGATACGGAGTTGGTATCGAGAATCGATGGCATAAAGCCGATGCCGATTTCAGAAAGATGAATATTTTGAAAATAGACTGTAAAGAACGCAAAGGCTGCCACATACCTTAGCCATCGTGTACTGATAATTATTAAGTTAATAATTATGTCTGAAACAGTTAAAATGTTTGTTACTTTATTTAAGCTGAGTATATTAACTCTATAATATTAATTTGCTACTGATTAATAATATTAATTTAAATAAAGAACCTTCTTGAGAAATGTGGTGCTGCTGAATTATGATGAACAAGAAATGAATCGACTGTGTAAGTATTGAGGATGTGCTAAGACCGGTGGGAGAAAAGAGAAGTCTTCTAAAAAACTTTACCAGAAGACACGACAACTTAGTTGGCCATTTGATGAGGCATGATGACCTGATGAAAGAAATCGTAGAAGGACAGGTGGACGGGCAAGGGACAATGCCCCCTAATGAGTTACATAAGAAAGGTTACAAAGGATGTAAAAGAGAAGAAATACGTTGCTATGAAAAGGCTAGCCGATAGGAGAGAGGAATGTAAAGCAGCGTCAAACAGATCCTAGGATCGTTGACCAATTATGATGATGATGAATATATTTTTTCGGCTTCATAATTATCTTAGTTATTTTATTCCATTCAGTCCTTAAATTTTGATGAAATCAATGCTACTGACGACTCAATATCCCACATGTCAGTATGAATAAGGATCGATGCAATTGGAATCGAGAATCTGGAATCGATGTGAAAGAATCGGAATCGATAAAAAGTGGAATCGACCCATCCCTGGTATTTATTTCCGAAACTTCTCTAACCCTTGTATTCCAACATAGCCCTCATTCCATTCTCCAATCCCCTCCTTCTCCACCCTATCCCCTGGAGGGCTGGATAGAAAAACCAATGAAGGTTTCGCACCTCTAAAACTGCCTTTATTAAAGGGAGCGAGTTGCGGGAGATCCATAAACGGAAATCTCATATCGGATCCACCTCCTTCGCTCAGACGTCGTTATCCTCACTGTCTCTCCCGTTCCACAGCATTAACTCCTTAACCCCTTTGTACATTCCTTTTGTGTTATTTTTTCTTCCGACCGTACAGTCCTCCTCCCTCTATCCCCTCCGCCAAATTAGCGTAGTTCGTAGGGGTGAGGGGAGAGGGCTTACTGCTTCCGCGAAAGTTCGTAACGACGCCGTTAAAAATATCGGTGCCTCTAAGCGCGAAAAATGATTTCCGCGTCCTTAATTTCGTGAAGCACGACGCAATGTGTTGGTGGGGTCCTTTAGGGATATGCTTTATAAACTTATGTGAGTATCCTCTAATCGCTTTCTAATCAATCGATAATGATTGATCTCCTCCTTTATGTTAGTTTTCGTGGAAGTCGTAATATTCTTTATGTACCACTACGGCTACAATCCGCCAGAGTGGCACTTGAAGTCATTTTTCAGGTCAGCATATACCCTACCTCTTACGCTATTTGTTTAGCCTGTTCCTATGTTTATCTTCCCTACCTGCCAAAAATCCCTCTATCACTGACATCAAAATTCCCTCGTCCCTCAACACTTCCATCATACACCTACTCTGCCTCCTCCTTACCTTTTTGTAAAGGTTCCCTTAGTCCATCATGAGGAACGAATTTTTGTAGTTTTGCTTCTTAGTAAAATTACCACCATTTAATTATTTTTGTTTACCTTACGGTGTAAAATATATTTTTAATGCTCATTAATACATTTTAAAATATCATAGACACAAAATCAGGTTGTAGCTTTAGGCTTTTGTCTGTTGGTGGGATCACCTACAGAAAACAATTGTAATGCTTCGTAATTTTAATAAAATAAAATCTTTAACATGAATACTTTTGATACATTAATAATATTAAGTAGTGACATGTAAGTAATGATTTTCGTCTGAAGATTTTCACAGCTTCTTTTACCTATGTTGGTGGTGGTTCTCGGGTATTGCTAACATTTTCACTCAACGTTTCACTCCTCCTACTGGGAGCGTTATCAAGAGAATGGAAGGAATTTATTCTCGTCCCGAGCTTATATATGTTTTTCGTTACCCATTTTTACTTTGAATGACTTTACTTTACTTGAGATTTTGAATTTCAGGCGATATAATATACATATATATATATATTTAAAAAAAAATAATATTATATATTTTATATAATGACCAACGGCTATAACGCCAAACGTTGAATGCAAATGTTATCTACACTCGAGAATATACCCGATACCCGAGATACCCGAAAACCACCACCAACATATGTAAGTAATGACTCGGTAAATAAAAAAGTGGAATTGAAATTAAATCAAGCAAAAAAGAAAAGGAATATGATTTGTTAATACTTGGTTTGTACGCCAATATCTATCGTATCCCACTTTGCAAAGCTGTAAATAATCTCCTTTTTAGGTACACCCCTGTAAATCCTCTTCTCTTGGTCGTCTTCGTGGGAATTTCCCTCGGTTTTCCCTCCATAAGTAATGTTTTAGACGTGTTTTATGCTGTAGCTTAAAGTTCACTCCTCGGTTTATACTCGTAATTGTCCTTGTGCTTTATGATGCCCTACCTACCCTCAGGGGCGGATTCAGCATTTGTGGGGTCGTGAGAAGTGTCCATAGATTATGGAATACCCCCGGAGGGAGCTTAGAGACACAGCTTATTATATTTTTCACCTTGTTTTTTATGATAGGGAGTGCTACGCTCTTCGAAAAATACAGCTTAAACTTCACTATACTCTCACATTAGGGACTTATAGCCATGTATTTTCATGTACCCTTCCTTTACTACTTACAAGTATAGAAAAACTATCATACAGCTCTGAAGCTAATAGAAATCAAACATTTTAGATAAAATATGCGTGGAGGGGGTCATGATCCCTGTGACTCCACACCCTAAATCCGTCGCTGCCTACCCTCCTCTAAAGCGAAATATTGTTTTTGCAATCAGAAAAAAGTATTTTTTAAAAGCTGTATCCGTTTTTCTTCGAATAAAAAAACTGAAGAAGGTGTTAAAAAGGTCTTAAAATGTGTCACTCCTTACTTCTTAAAATTCTACCGCCAAGTTTCCTTGCCTGAAAGCTCAAGTCACGAATATTTCAAAAGAGAATCCTCAAGTAGGCCTCTAAATGTGTTGTCACCTACCGCGTTTTTAAATAGGTTTACAAAAGTCGCCACTCGTGTCGCTGACGGACAAATTAATCTGATTTTCACGGCAAAATAAGGTATAATTAGGGGTATCAGTGGCGGATCCAGGATAGGGACAAGGAGGGGCTAAATGGGGGTAACCTCAGAGCAGTAGTGTGGGTCCGAACAAAATTACCATTCTATCTAGTTGCCCATAGATCCGCCACTGAGGGGTATTAATCGAAATTTTTACTCATGATGATGTGTTATATCAAATTCATTACTTTTCCATTCTATTCCTCGCAATGAAAAACATTATAATGCTAAGTATTGGAAAAAAAGTGTTTCGCATTGCACTCATCACCGCGCCGTGGACATTTTTGAAAACCGATTAAAATGCGATCGAAGTGACAACATAAATCAGCCTTCTATGGGATGGAATTGGGCCTCCTCTATGCAGTCCCCTTGGCTCAAGCCATGGATCCTTAGAGCAACCCCATTTTTAAAACACGGACCTCTACAATAGGGAAATTGCATACTTTTTATAAACAGTATGCTGATATACTACAGTAAATACTTAGTACCGCAATATACTTTTTTCCGCTTAAAATTCAGTTTATACCCTAGAAAATGACTCCCAAAAGTCGCCCGAGTTTCGCGGGCTAAAAAATACCGCCCCCACTAATCTTTGGCTGTGACGTCATAGTTCAGTAGGAGTCCAAGATCCAAGCCCAGCAACTGCAGGTTTGGAAGAGCCACGTTGCGTTTAAAGGAGAACACGGGTGAAATAAGGAAAAATTACAAGTGGTGCATTGTTCCTCTGTGCAATAACACCCCAGAAAAAATTTTCGTCTGCATTCCCACGGAGGAAATTAGAAGAAAAGCCTCGATGCATGCCGTCTGTCGGGATGAGCGTTGCGGAAAAATAAGAGTATAATAAACGGAATGATAAACCCGTGTGCTATGTGAGCGAAGATAACTTTAATATAAATAATATTTCCATATTTAATTGACTGAATAACTTGAAACTGAGATTTTTCGATAATTCGGCCGCCGTAGAATAAAAACTCAACTTCCGAACAAAAATCGAGATAGGTGTTTCTCGATGGTTACGATCGTTACGATGGACTCAAATTAAAGTGCCTTAATGATTATTAAGGCACTTGTTCAATTTCAGTTACGGAAGGACATAGAAAATTCCATGATGTTTAAAATCAAGGGAGGAAATATGAAAATATAGAGCAACGTTGATCCTCATGCATTCGAGTGCCAGCCAAGAAGTCAGCGTTTTCTTTTACTGTCGGCGTCAAAATGATGTGCCGCTGTACTTTGCAAATTTATATCCTGGCTTCACTGCATGCTATAATAATGAACTATTCGTCATTTTAAAGGAAATTTTATCCTAAATTCTGATTTATTTTATCACAAAAATTTCAAAAATGTAGACACGGCCAGTGCAATAAATGACTCCGCGCACCGAAAAATTAGCCGTTTTGTCAACTTCATGAACTTTGCAACTCAACCTAGGGAAAACTACTACGTCTACAGCATTCATCTTCCACATTAATTTACACTCATTAGTGCGGATTAATAAAATGACTTTTGGGTATTTTTAGAACTTATATTTTGTTATAAATTAATGAAAATATTTAAACATTATCTTGTCCCATAGTTTATCCCGAAAGATAAAGGAAGTTGTAGATGGAAAAATAATGGAATCCAGAGGTGGTCACAAAAAAAGAATCGCAGCATTCTTTGATTTTATTCTACGCCGTTGCTTGCTATTCAGAAAAAGTTGAGTCACAAGAGGAATGCTCCGCGGCCCTTGATTTGGAAACTGTGGAGATAGAGGAAGACGTGTGGATCAGCAATTTCCATTTAGTTGGTTTTGTCAGGATAAACCAAGGATCCATTTAAAGGTTGTCAGGCCATCGTATAAAGATAGGATCCTGATGTGCACCACAGGGGAAATGGGGTGTTTGAGGGAAAGTCAAACCTAAAGTTGCCCAAAGAATGTGCAGTTCTATGTTGCTCTTTCCCCAGTTAAAACCAAATAGAAATTGGATTGGGATGATATTTTCACCACGGGTTCCAGTGATAGTGAGAGTGCAGGTGATCATGGTTATCGTCGAAGGTCATCCCTCTAGGATTTCCGATACGGAATTTTTAAGTGACAACCGATCGCAATGACGATGAGCTCGCCTTTAGAGAAGGTTTCAGATATATCGTGAGAAAAGCTCCCAAAATGCATTAAAGACTCTGTTTGGAAAACATGCACATTTTAATGCTAATTTAGGAAGTATTTCATTTCAAAAGTAACTTATTAACACCTGAAGACGTTGTGTTTATTATAATGATCGAAGTGCGATTGACCGATTCTTTCTGCAGAATAGGAAGTGGTTTCGGGGTTTTGAGTCACAAGATGGTAGATTGTGTTGAAAGTTCGTCTATATTATCGCTACTAAATTGAAACATTAATATTCTGGCTTCCTCAGAGCTTCCTGTCGCCCTCCAGGCAAGGTATTTTTAAGTTGAAAGTATCATCGACAGCTTCGAGGTGGAAATAAGTTCACCATAAGACTCTACCGGACTGCCAAAAGAATACACATTTCACATGAGTATACGCTTTCGCCAATATTATACGCAAGTCTCACTTTGTTATGAACTATAAAACATTACAGATGCTCATCAGCTACCTTTCCATTTCCCGGCATCGACTTTCCGAGTCTACAGTTTCACTAAAATACCCTGTTATCATGATGGAATCAGTAACAGGAAGCTTGCTAGGATCAGCCTAAGAATAACCATATGCCTTCATCTTTACGCAATCTATCGCTTTCAATGGAGGAGAAATAGATCAAATAATAGCCCTGAAGTCACAATGAACAACTCCGATACGTCTGCACTTCAATAAATGAATCATAACCACGCCGTCGCATGTATTCAAGTATGCAACCTATACTATGGCCGTGCCGCCGTGCCTCGTACTGAACTATGACGTCACTTTTCTACCAGCCAATCATCGGGCGTTTTCGCTTCTCACTTGAATTTGAAAATTCTCGTGAACTTTGATGCATTAAATATCGCAAACCACGTCATAAAATAATAAAAAAACTTTCACCGAGGTATGCAAACATATATTTTTATATAATTTTGGGGCTATTGATTATATCTGAAATATATGCAAGTTCCCTATTCAGGGGTCTCCAATTTACTAGGCCACGAGGGCCACATTCCAAGTTCCGAATCGCCCCGCGGGCCGTATAGCAAATATAGATTACTGAAGTATTCGATACCAACGTCTACTGAAGTATCCTGTGGCGTATTTCTTATTTACGAACAGTTGAAGGCGACTTTGACGTGCAGTACCATAGATCTTTCATATAGGATAAGATATAAAAGATCTATGTGCAGTACAGCGCTGCAATGCTCCTAGCGGCGTCTCATAGAGTTAAACGAGCGAGAATCGCGCGCTACTTGAAACGAGTGCGCGGGCCGGATGAAAGCCCTTCGCGGGCCGGATCCGGCCCGCGGGCCGTATTTTGGAGACCCCTGCTCTACATCGTCGAAATCTGTTGCTCTGTTCACTTCCTTCCACTCCGCTTGAGTTACGCTTTGCCTTCCGGAAAACAGCCTTCACGTGTTATGCGCTGGGACTCATGTTCGTTCCATCGCTTGCCTTTTGGCTTTTCGCTCCCTACTCTGTGTACAGATGTATCTCTGACATCTTATCCACTGAATTTCTACCGGCCTTTTTCTTTCCCAAATTTCTTAATCCGGAACCATTTAATCCTTACCTTGAATATCCAACATTTTCTTTCTATTTTTTGTGTTTTCATAGGTCGTGTTCAGATGCTTTTTGGTTATTATAATAGAGGAGATTAGAAAAATCGATCTATTTCCTTGTTATTGAAAAAAATGTCGTTTTTACTAACTCGCCCGCTTGAGGCCCAAAGCATTTAAGATCTCCGCGTCTACCTTATACCCTGTTTCCGCGCCGTGACGTTTTATGGCGAAGGTTGAAAATAGAATAAAGATTTAAAAAGTTTGTCTTTCTTCTTCTTTTCTTTCTTTTCTTTCTTCTTGAAAAATCTTTTTCCAGTTTATTTTGTTGAGTAGCGATGTTTCAGGTCTGATATATCGTCTATTATGTCGTATCTGTGACCGCTTAGCTTCAAATAGTCTCTTTAGAAAGGCCAACTAGATGCAGAGTGGCGCGCGAGGGCGGCCAGTAGGCTGCCCGCGTCTTATATGTAGGCCCGCTTGCTGCCAACGGAGTATAATTCGAAGCAGTTTTTTGGCAACATTGGCATTTTTGGTATAATGTTTCGATAGCAATAATAGTAATAATATGGTAATAATTTTTCTGAAATATAAATGGTGGAATTAATTTTTATGGTGGAATTAATGGAAATTCTGTTTGGACAATAATTGTACGTACAATTACAATCATTTGCGCGCAAACAAATCGTATGAAAAACCGTCAAACTAGAAATATGTATAGCTGACGTCTACATCTACATGATACCCTTTTAAGCCACTTCTAAGGTTTATGGCAGGGGGTATTTCTCACCAATATGGACTGAACTACTTGTAGGTGCTACCATTAATCTCCTCCTATCGGGAGTTAGCCCTTATCATACCACATGATATTTATTCCACTGCATACGGTTGTACTTAATGGTTTAAATCGCTTAGTGCGAAAGACCATTTTGTCGTCGCAGTATATTCTGTGGTCTATTATCTTACTCAGGAAGAATGAATTTTTGAACCTCTCCATTCTCGAATCTGCCGTCCTGACTGAGTCAACCGTCCAATTTAGTCAATGCCCTTCTAGCCTTTTAGGCCTATTCCTAAACCAAAATCGGAAGCAGTGATGTGGTTCGGGTTATATCCACAGTGAGTATAAATTACCGTTTTCATGGGCGTTAGATCCACGGATCAGGAACTAGGAAAAACGGATCAGGGGAGAATATTTCGGGACATGGAGCTGGAGTAAGATACGTAATCATTATCATCATCATCACTGGTCAACAATCCAAAGATTGGTTTGACGCAACTCTCCACTAAATACTCCTATCAGCTAATCTTTTCACACCTAAGTATGTCTTCTCTTTCAAATCCTTCTTTACCTGTTCCATATAATTTGTTCCAGGTCTTCCTTTTCAGTTCTTGCCATCCACTTGTCCCTCGACGACTGTCTTCATCAGGCCATTTAGTCTCAAGATGTGGCCTATTCAGTGGCGCCGACTCCATGGGGCCTGAGAGGGCCTGAGCCCCCTCAAAAATTCGTTATAGGTGTGAGGAAAAAATGTGTCAGGCTTGTTGATTTTCCCCGGAGTGTCCAGATATCGAGATACGAGTTATCAGGGTTCTTATGTTGATCATATGACTCTTCTAAAATGCTTAAAAAACTTAAAACTCACTACTTATAAAATTTCCCGGGGCAAGATCCCGGTTTGGGCCCCCCCAATATTTTTTGTAAGTCGGCGTCCCTGGGCCTATAAGTTTGTTCCGTCTTCTTGTGAATGATTTCATGAGATTTCTAATCTCTCCTACTTCTCTTAGAACTTCCTCATTACTAACTTCGATAAATTTGATCCTCATTCTTCTGTAGCAATACATTTCGAAGGCCTCTATCCTTGCTTTCTCCGTTGACTTCGTTCCCCTCTTATAATTATGTAAGATTATATTATGGTCGGAAGGAAATTACTTAGCTTTTCTACAAAAACTTTTTTTTAGAAAAGGCTTTTGTAGAAAAGCTAAGTAATTTCCTTCCAACCATAAAATGGAATTCTACAAAGTAAAGGCCTCAACAATTCAGTGCATAAGATTATATTTCTAGAGTTTGAAGGAGTTTCAAACTATGGGGCGCATCCTAATTGTTGCAGTGTAAACATCGACCGTCGCCATCGCTCGGTCAAGAATATCGACAATAGTTTTGATTGATCGCACCATCAAACGCCGTCATCGTACTAAAATTTGTAGTCTGTACACTAGCAGGGGCGCCGACTTATAAAAAATATTGTGGGGGCCCATATCGGAGGTCTTGCTCCTGGAAGAGGTTAAATTCAAAGTGTGTCGCAGCACCGAAACACTATCATGATTCACACCACTTATTTTCAGCTAACCTGCCTTCTACCGTATTAATTATTCGTTTAAACTCATTACTGAATGTTTTTTATAAGGTAACTATCGTCAAACATGGGAAAAAAATTACTGATATATTTTTGTGATTTCACAAAGCATAATATAACTCAATTATTTTCTTGAATTATTGAGGGGGCTCCGCCCCCCCAAACGAATCTTGGAGGGGGCTCGGGCCCCCTCAGGCCCCATGGAGTCGGCGCCACTGTACACTAGTCCCATTTTCAAGGCAGCGCTTGCTAGTTCATATTTCCCGGTGTGTGCCTTGTTGCGGTTTCACGCCAAGTTCTGATACCCAGAAAATAGCAGCGTTCGAAGTTTCGGTTGAGGGGGGGGGGTTCCCCCTGGCAGAGCTCCTTGCTCTCCGTTCCGTAGAAAAGCTCCGAATAACACGTTACGCGGCCGATTTTCAGCGTTGGATTAATATTGCTGCGAGTTAAACTTGAGGAATTTCTTCGGAGGTGTCCCTCCGAGTGCTGACGTTTCTCGGGCAATTAAGAGTAGTGTTTCTAAAGGAGGGAGGTGCGGCTTACGTACTACTTAAAGGGGAAACAGTACTTTTGAACAGAAATGAATGTAGAATAGCCTGATGGGTATTTAAGGATTGGCACGAAGTATTAATATCTAATCATTACTAACACCCGCGATTTTACTCCCAGTGATGGAATACTTATTTTTTACTTTTTAGTGTATTTTACGCGCCAAAGGGTGTTTTTAAATATTATTTTATTATATTTTTATTTCATATTTCAAAAACCTATGCCATAATCCATAGAAAGTAACTGGTGCATCAGTTATATAGTAATACTGAGAGGAGCTGGGCGGCTCAATGATAGTGTGTTGGGCTGCTGATGGGATGGTACCGGGCTCGAATTCCAGGTGAAGCCTTTGGACAGCCCTAAATCAAACCTCAAAATTCGTTGTATTACAGAACTGCAAGCTGTTCCATTAAAAAATGGGAACATATTACTGATAACGTTACTTTTATACATCTGGAGTCAGCTCAACCCTGAAGAAAATACCCGACTTGAATCAGCGAAGAGGGTGAATTCTATCTTCTCGATATCGATGGCGTGACCCTCCTCTATCAAAGTTTGCGTGGCCACGGCAGAGTTACACCAGCCATTCTTCAGAACTGCAAGTTCATGCTCTTTCAGTCGACAACTAATTGATCCCATTGCTTGATGCACATATTGTACACAGCTACTGCATACATATTTGTCTAATTAAAAGTACAGACGAGTTAAAATGATCTTAATTAAGATCTTGACATATGTTCTCGTATCTCATCGCTCTCTTTTGAGTCGGCAGGGTAGGATATCATAGGAGGAGGAGGAGGAGGCTATTGCCCCCCTTTCACTCCGGCCTATCTTAGCCTCTCTCTCTTCCTCTCGCCGCCACAATCAATCCACGTCCCCTTGAGATCTCTCCTACGCCTCCAAACACCGCCAAGGTTCCCGATCCATATCCTCCTTCCCACTGGTCACTACCCTCTTACCCCCCTTCTATCCTCCCACCCCCCCCTCTCTCTCTCTTCCTCAAATCAAATTAAATTCAGAGGGGGGAAAATAACGGTGCCAAATGTTTCCTGAGGATTCGTATTTCCATGCGCGAATTTCCAAGCCGGTACTTGGAAGGTCTTGGAGATCCCCTGCCCTTATGTCTTGGGGATATTCATTGTGGTTTTGATGCACGGTTTTATATGATACTACTATTCTCCTTTCACCTTATTTTTCAACAATAACATAATTCTTCTATTCAACGTAATCACCACTCATCTATTCCGACTTCATTTGTCGTTCTTGCGTTCCAATTGTGCCTCATCGCACTCATCATAAGGTGGAACGGTAGTTTTCAAAACGGAACGGATAATTTGATCTGTTTTACCTTTCTCATTGAATAAAAATTGCGTTCAATCAGTACAGATTTGAAGGAGCATAGCATAAGAAGTGAAAACAAAATTTTATAAAAGGGCTAAAGTGGAGAGGAAAGGTTGAAGGGTGAGTGATTGAAAATAGCTACGGAACGGAGATACACGTTGAACGTATTTGAATAATTAGGCTCACAACATGAGCGAAGACGTTTATGCTTCAGGGTAGACAGTTTCATCGCCTCTCAATTTCTCCGTGGCAACGATGTTCCACCCGGGGCGAAATTAGTACATCCTAGATTTATTCGTTTATCATTGCAATTATTTATGGCTAAACGTGTTTTTTTCCAGTATTCTCATGTCTTTGATGCATTATAAAAAAATTTTTGTAAAAATTTGCTTGCTAATTGCTTGCTTGGAATGATCCAAATAACGGTTGTTGCTGCGAGAAATAGAAAAAGTGGAAATAGAAGGCAAAAAACATTATCCAAGATTGATTTCTTGTACAAAAATACAATCTTTCCTAACAGCTTCGGTTATGAATCACTTATTAGGATTGTAGTTTATTACAAAACAATGCTACTGAAGATGCGATCATTGTTTAAAAGGAAGACGGAATGACGATTCTTGGAATATATGATTGGTTTGGATGCCAAGGGGTACAAGTGATTTCTTTTTTCTATACACAGTTTGGTACAGAAATTTGGTGTTGAAAAAAAACGAGATGAATTTCATATTTGATATAGTGTATTTGATTTTCAACTCGATGTCACCACAGAACAGAGACTCAAACGTATCCCTTGGCAACCAATTTTTGCGTATTTCTTTTAACAATTAACTATACCTAACTCTTTTGAGGAAAAAATCACTTGTACCCCTTGGCTTCTCATCCCCTCATATATGATTAGATTAGGGTAAAAAAATTTTAGCTGAGAGTGACGATGAAAGCTGATAACCTTTATGGACGTGATGAAAACATTAATATGATCGTTTAAAGTATTATCAGTGTGTTTTTACATCATTATTTATTTCTCTTTATAATTATTTTATGCCTATTGGTCTAAGCTCAGTAGCTGACTTATTTAAAAAAATGAGAGATGACTTTGCCAAAACGGGTACAAAGTATCGTCTTAAATTGCTACCAATCCGAATATATGGTTTAAACCAAAAATTAAACAAAGAAACCGAAAACTTGTGGTGTTGAAGGAGTTTTTCTTCGTGGGTAGCCAATTGGTCGAAGCTAAGATGATATAATCACCACAATAGCGAAAAAGAAGAGGGCTTTCTTAGAAAAGAATAAAAAATGATCAGTTTATTTAAAAGAAACAGAATTCTTAAAGTGAATTGAATCTTAAATAAAAATGGAGAAATAATCTTGATTGGCATTCGCTAATGTCACAGAGAGTTTGAAAATCTAATGTCGTACGAGAGAAAAAGCTCCCTCGCAACCCTTCTTGTATTGAACAAATCCGCTCAACCAGCCCGACCTGGTGTCCTTTGAGATTTTTACGCTGTAATCGATCGATTTTTCGCCGATGAACCGAGACCTGAAAGCGTGTTACTCGATTGTCGAAGCACGATTTTTAGGAGGTAATAATGACGTAACATCAAGTATTTCCTGTCATTTTTGTAAGGCTTGAGGAGTAATTGCGCTGTACGTGTGCTCCAAATATCGGTCAGATAGAACGAGCACAAATTGACTCAGAAAGATGTAAGAGAAAAATCGATCACGTCGGATACCGAGCGAAGGATATGAGACTGAGAATGGACGGTGACTTCAGCATCCTAGAATGATAGGAAACATTTAACAAAAATATAAGGGACAAACTGCAGATATATCCTAGACATCTGCTGTTCATTACTGTAGTTCATCGATGAATGTAATGCTTGAAAAATGAAATACAAATGGTGGCCAAATATTACATAAAATTATAAGAATTTGAAAAGTTTAAAATTCACAGAATAATTTTTTACAGGCACGGATGATTATCCTCGGCTACCTAACGAATGGAACCAATCGCACCAATAAAAATTTTTAAGTAAGTTTTTGACTTGTTTTGATGCTATCGTCAAGGCAGTCTTCCAATTAGGTGCTTATGAGAAATTTCAATAATTGGAAAGATAGAATACGTTTATAATCGCCATAATCATTGTCAATCGGTTCTAGACATTTTTCTAGTGAAAGCGAACAACATTCCACTCCCCCCCTCAAAAATAACATGAGAAATGGAATAGGAAATCTTTTTGGATACATTTTAAAACAAATACTAGTAATTTTAGAATAAGGGTCGAGGTTTAGATCAGCGTGAACATGTAACACGTCCCTGCTCTTTTATAATGAATGTGATATTTTTAGAGCTTCAAAACTAGTTATTTACATATTGGCTAATTATATACATACTGAGCGCTTAGGCGCCCCCTTATGCTTGGCGCCTTAGGCGGCCGCGTACTTTGCTTACCGCTTAAATCGGCCCTGATCATTGTTCAAGAGTTGTCAGGTTATTTGGGCACAGTCCTTCACTTAATTATCGCATCATCAGGACTCATTTTTTTCTCCCCTTTTTTATACCTGTATCTCATCAGAGGCCTTTTTTTTGTGATCTGCTTCATTAAGTCCCCTTAATTATTGCTATGTAAATATGAATCTGAAACGAGTTTAGAGTTTTGGACCTTTTAGATTTCAGATCCATTGCGCGGACCACTGTGAGCGAATTTTTTGTAATTTCAAAAAAAAAAAAGGCTCATAAGCACAGTGAGGTATTGTGAAGAGAAATAGAGAACGAGAGAGATGGGTCCAGTGTCCTAGAATTGGAGACATGCGATAACAAATTGTAGGAAAAAACCACAGAGACTTCCAATGCGTATGCCGCTGCAGTTCATTAGTGAATATAATGCATGACGAAAGAAAAGTAAATAGTGGCCGGATATACGATAAAATTTAAAGAAGGGATTCAGGAATCCAGTCAGATCATTGGATTCCTGAATCCCTGAAGACGATGGGCGAGTTGCTTGTAAGGTAGGAAGGTGATTCATGGTGAAACAAAAACACAGTACTATTCCACAAACTTTTATTTTAGCTGTCAACTAGTTTTGACGCTTACACCGTCATTATCAACACTAACTGGGCAATAGCGTACAACGTCCAGCCTTATTTATCCAACAATAGTGTGAAGGAAGGAGGAGGGGGGGGAACTAAATGAGGAGGAGCATTGTCGGTTGGGCATTGTTGGTTGGATTGGAGGGTCAAAACACAAAGTATAAAAGCTTGTTGGGGGGGGGGGGGTGGGGGGTCAGGCAGATAGAAAGTCATGTGGTAACGAGATTAATGGGAAGGGGAGGAGGAAGGATTGTCAAGGAAGAAGTCAGATTTTAAAACAGTAGATAAAAAATTAGAACATTTGAATACAGTCATATCATTAAAATTTCGATGTTACGTGCAAGAGTGCATTTGGTGATTTCTAAAATATCCAGTTTTACACTTTTGTCCTGTACATGTAAAATTTTTAATATTAAAATCACTGTTGTGGCCGGATTCGGACAGGTGTTTAGAAAAATGGGAAATTGAGTCTTTCAAACGAGCACTTCTTTTATGTTCATCAACACGAGTTTTAAACTTGCGGCCCGTTTGACCGACGTACACACCGTTTCACTCATCACATGTCAGGGCATAGACACCACTTTTGAAGGACCCTACCCGGTGCAAAACCTGGGAAATCTTCACTGCATTTGTTCGCCGGGAAAGACCCAGACAGTACAGTATAAAAATTGTTCTACAGATATGAATAGGTTTTCAACTTCTTTAAATTTTATCGTATACCTGGCCACAATTAATTTTTCTCCCATCAAGCATTATCTTTACCAATGAACTGCAGTGATTGGCGGCATACGTCTTGGAAGTATCTGTTCTTTTTTTTCTTCCATTTTTTATCACACGTCTCCGAACAGTCTAGGACCCATCTCTCTCATTCTCTCTTCCTCTCCATTATTCCTCACTGTACTCACGAACTTCTTGGGAATCACGACGAATTCGCACAAAGTGGTCCTCGCAGAGGCTCTGAAATCTGAAAGGTCCGGAACTCGATTCTCATTTCAGAGTCATATTTCACGTATCAATAATAAAGAGGATTACATGGAGAAGGCAGAAAGGCCTCTGATGACTTTTTTATCGGTACGAATTATTTTAACTTTTTTTTTTCGGTACCAAATTTTTTTATTGGTACAAAAGATTTCATGATAATCTCTGCAAGCCGGCCTTGCGGTAATCCGGCGTATCGGGTTCACTACTTCATGAGCAAAATAATTTCGTATTTTTTTATTGGCACGAATTTTTTAAATTGATTTTTTTTTCGGTACCCAATTTTTTTATTGGTACGAATGGTTTCGCTCGTGAGGGGAAGGGATAACGGGGAAGGTGAGGAAGAGGAGGGAAAAGATTCGTAAAGGGGAAGAAGAAAAGTCGGAAGAGTTGCAGATGGTCATTTCGCGGGACGACCCTTCGAGTTCGCCCGGGGCGACGATGGGAAAGAGTTGATCTTATTCTCTCGGCGCACCGAAAGCAGGAGAATGGGGCGACGCGGGGTGTAATGGCTCAAGGGTAGAACAAAGAAAAAAGGCACCGCTGAAGGATGGATGGATGGATGGTTTTTATTCCAAAAGGAGGGAGGGTGTGGCAGTTTGGAGGATAGGGGGTTGGGGGAACTGTCTTTTTGGGGGGGAGGGGGTTAGAGAAGGGGGGGGGGGAGGATTTGTATTGTGGCGATTGGCTTTTATGTTGGTAGAGGGACAAATACGGAGAAGAGCGTGGTCGTTACGAGGATCCCGTACAGTCAAGTGGAAAAAGAGGTCTTGAGAGATAATTGAAATGATTCGATCGAAACGGTGGTGATTTGGCGAGGGAAAATTGTAACGGAGCGCTCTACAGAGGATCGTGGCTTAGCATGGCATTCCAATATGATCTTCGGTTTTTTATTTTATTTCTTGCGCTGTATTGTACGTTTGAAGAAAGTTATTCTATCCTAAGGGGATGCATTGTCTTTTTTCCTCGCGCAGCGCTTATTTAGCAGCGCGGCGAAAATCTTTGTAGGTAACATCCCTGGCAAAACGACATGGGACTCATTAAGGAATGCAGTACAATCTCTGCAAGACGGCCTTGCGGTAATCCGGGACACCCAGTAATCCGGCGTTTCAAGTGTACAACTTCATGGGCTGTAATAATTTCATAATTCTTACATTTTCCATTTATTCCCGTACTACCGAATACAGCACAAATTTGCCATTTTACTTCGGGGTGTTCAATAAATTAAACAATTACACGTGCAGGAAAACCATTCCCTGAATAGGGAAAACTTACCCTGGCGGGATGTGAACTCTCGACCTCTTGTTTTGGTAGGCGAGAACTTTATCCCGCTGCCACCGAGGCCGGCAGATGGAAGATTTTCAACGAATGGTAAGCATTTTGTCGTCATTTGGTATGTTCATTTGTAAATGTTCTATTGTCTTCATATCTGTACGAAGTTTTTGGCGACGCAACCCACTGTTTCGGGTAAGGAAAACTTAGTAATGCAAGGAAATAAAATGGACGTGGGCGCGGCAATGTTAGAGTTACGGTCTTTTGTAAAGTCGAAATTTAATCCTAAATTAATATTACACAAGTTTCTTAATCGAATTTTATTTGTTTCCTGTACAATTTATAGAAATTTGGCGTTCCGGTAACGTCAATGTGGCATGTAAGTCGGAATATTGAGAGCGAACTCTACTTAATTCCCTCTGCCGTCATCATCATTGGCATCCTGTCGGTTAGGGTTGGCTTATATGTATCTTTTTACCAATCATCCCGACCTTCATCCCTTCCCTCATAGAAACTCCCTATTTACATCGGTATAAGACAGACTACCCTTCTCTCAAGGTTTGGAGATTTTCGCACCGTGTATCAGATGATTTCTGCATTTTTTCCGGGTTCTCGCTGCATCCGTTGGCATTTGTTGAAAACAGATTCGCTGACATTGCAGTCAATGTCTATAGGTCAAAGGCTGGATCCATCATTCGCGAAATCATCTTGAAATTACAACAAATACGCAAACAGTGGTCCTCGAAATACCTCTGACATATATAAATGGAGCTTTTTACCAATCATACTGACTTTTCTCCCTTCCCACATTGAAATTCTCTATCTACTTCGGTAAAAGAAAGACTACTTTCATTTTATATAGATACCGTATTTTCTTCCTCCCCCTTCCCTGCTTACCCAAAATTCTTCATTCTATCACCATTTTCAACCGTGAACTTCATCATGCCTAATTATTTGTAATTTGTTCCCATATTTTTGGTATTCTCATTAATGAATTTCCGCCTAACTGGCAATACTCATGGATGATGTGAGCTTAGTCATTTAATTAAATCACTCATCAAATTTTCCCACTTAGGTTTTATTCCTTCATTTGAGCATCCATAGGGCTCAGTGATGCAGCATCACAATGAAGCAACATAAATAAAATTACTTTACCAATTGTGTGCTACATTAATGCTTTATAAAAGAACACTCATATATGAAGGAGCTAAACGTTCGGGTAAAGAGTTCATGAACGATTATCGTACTGACCAGCCCTCCATGACGTAGTCCCCATCATTTATAAAAAAAGAGTGGTCAAGATGAACATCTTATTTATAGACATTTAAAAAATGAAAAGCTTGTCTTTGTTTGCAATTATCGATGCGCGTGCAAACTGTATTATTACTATCATTAGTTTATTTTGCATTGATTTTTCCTGGACAATAAATATTTTTCTATCTATTTACCTATCTTGGTTAAATGAAATATATATTAATATGCGAAGATAAAGCGCAGTATAGAAGAAGCAGCACACGGTGTAATAATAAGGGACTCCTTTTTAAAGAATGGCACCCGCGAGGGAATTAGGTTCAGAGGAGAAAGGCGTCAGGTCGTTGGCCTTAATATATAAGCTCAAAAAATAAAAGAAGTTTGGCCAACGAAGAGGAAAATATGAGGAGGCATTTTTACCGCGAAGCAGGTCGGAGCACTCCTTGAGCAGAGCACGCTCCTGCCTTCCGTCGAGTTTTTAAAATTGCTGCTTACAATTATATCGTCAAGGGTAATATAAAATCGCCGAACCGTGCGCTATTGTTTTATTAAACTGTAAACTCCCTTAACGCTCTCCATAATGAGCACACTTTCCCCTAACGTACGGTCATGAAAATGAAGTATAGTACCGAGTTTTTTCAAGGGTGATAATGTGCAGAGGTGCCTGAAAAAAACCGGTATGTATCAAGAGGTGGATATGTTAAGGTAAGGTGTACTAGTATTGCTTTTCTTTGTAGTAGGTGGGAACATTTTCTAAACAAATTTTATTGGGGGTGCATTTGTCACCAAGTAGAGTTGTGTGAGTAAGTGGATCAAGTGATCAAGGGGGTAATTAGTTTGATTATTTCATTAGATTGCACTTCGATCAGGTTTGTTTGTAATGCGTTAGAAAATTTCCGAAACAAATTTTATTTGGACTGTAATTGTCACCTGTTAGAGTTGTGTCTCCAAATGTATTTTCAAGTCTGTTACAAGTGAGGGAAACTGTCGTGGAATTTGAAATACTTTCAAATGTCGAGTTGTGAGGGAAAATTGCTTAAAGGAAAAGGTCGGTGAACCGGTCTGTGGTCGGCGCACCTCAACTTTACAACGGAAAGATATATTTTTGGTAATTTAATCTTTGTTTCATACATAAATTAATCAATTTGATGAAGAAAATAAAATGAAATGTTTTTAGTCTTATTTTATTTGCGATTAAAATTTTCACTGCTCCCCGAACTTTGTAAGGAAATATCATCATAACGAAGGACCTGCTAGAGTACATCAAAATATCAATTGAGTTTGTTTGTTTGTGACGTTTATGTGGAAAAAATTTGTAGCTGATTTCGGTAACTTTTATACGAGTAAAATTGTGTATGATAATAGCTTTATTTATCTTAAATTTGAATTAAATAATTGTGAATAAGTTTTGAAATATTCATCTTAACTTTGCTGTCAAATTTTCCGTGAATAATGTTGCTATTCTATTAAATAAATGGAAAATAATTTGTAGGTGTTCAGGATTTCGCGTCATTATGTTTTTTAGTCTCTCAGCTCAAGTTCTGGCCTAATGTTATGAAAATATTCACATTGGCATTGGCCGCAAGAAAATTTATGAACAAAATCTTCAGCGGTTGTTAAAATCACCCCAACCAAAGTTGTTTCCTGATAAGAGGTCCTATAGGGTTGTGGTTCAATGCGGACGCCAACGAGTTTCTTTTTTAATGATGTTATGAAAATTGGAGGTATATATCAATGTGATATTTATCTTATGTATTGTAGTTTTAATGAGAGGGCTTCCTTTGGATTTCGGTGATTATCATTGAAATTCTCCCCCAGAGTTGATTTTGGCCGCATTGCCATGTGTACAAATGCAGACTTGAAATAAAGTTGATGATAGTTCATGTATTCTTCATAAAAATCATTGAACTGTTTCCAAATGTTTTAAACTTACCTTAATCGGTAGAATACTAGAATTATGAGCTAGTTCTACTTTTCCCTTTTTTCTTCTTTTTACCTTGTTCGGTATCTTCCACGGTAGTCCATTATCACCTCCGATGGCCAGGTCCTTTCAGTTATATTTGCCAGTGCGTTCAATTCCCAGCCGCAAGACATTCAGTGTAAATTCACACGATAGGGTATACCAAAGCTACTTCAAAAAATAAGCGTGGTTGGTAGAATATTGAGTAAACGAGGGATAGGAAGGAAGAGAATAGGATTTTTTTAAGATAGGATGATAGGGAGTAGGCCTTCTGATGAATTGAAAAGCGAGGAAGACTGCAGGAATTCTTCTTAAATACTCCATGCATACCTATCTTAATCATTAGAGTACTTGCTATAAATAATTATAAAAAATGTATCTGTTTTAAAACTTCCATTTTTTTCCGAAATTTTAAAAAGGAAATAACAAACCAAACGGGCGTCCTTGCGGTGACGTGAGTACTCTTATATGCTCCAGTGAAGTCGCAAATGGAATTGAAGGTATTTCACCGTTCTCAGCCACACGATCATCGTTCCGCTCACTGCGATTAGTCCTATAAAAAGATTTGATGGAAATAGCTTCGATATTTCCGTGTATTTCATACCTCTCGCCTCGCTTAGGGGGAGAATAGCTTCATCAATACATTAATTCGCGCGAAAATATCCCAACGGGAATATAATACGGCCGTAAAATCATTTTGTGCAGGAAATGGGAAAAATTCGACGAGAGATGTGCTTTTTAACAACGAGACCGATGGAAAAAGAATGGGGTGGAAGCAATATTTTAGTACCCTTTTTGCCTCTGGTTCTATATCCTTGAAAAAAAAATGATTGAAAACAGACGAATTCCTGTTGGAAAACTTAGGGAAATGTCTGGCTTGTGGTAATATGTGGTTGTGGCGTGAGTGTGACTCCGTACACGAATGAATATTTTCAAACCATTCTCCACAGTTTATACGATTCGAAGAAAAATGCGATTTCATGAACAATTAATCGTGTTCTAGTTTTAACAAGTGTTGCGTCGCATTCAAGGCAAACAGGATCCTGTTAACATATCAAAGTATAGTTTCACAATTTATTGATTGTTATACGCTAGTTTCGACGACTGTTGCGTCGTTTTCAAGTTAAGCGGGAACCTGTCATTTTCATCCAGCGATTCAACCTTAAGGCTGGTGTGGATAGGTGAGAGTAGAGTTCACTTCATATTTAAGGGTCGACGTGTAAAGTCCGCACGTTTAGGGTAGAGTGACCAGTCACTCTCCCCGGGGCGCCTCGCATATCGAGGATTTTATTTGGAGGTTTCAGAAGGCTTCATCTAGGAACACCTCGATCAGCATCAAAGTGCTCTACCCACTCTGCTACCACGGTATCATTTTTTTCACCTGCCAACAATCCTAAGATTAGTTCGACGCAGTTCTTCAGTCAGTTATCCTATCAGCTAATCTTTTCACACCTACGTATTTCTTCACTTACATATCCTTCTTTGCCTGTTCCATACATTTTATTCGAGGTATTCCCTTTCCGTTCTTGCCATCCACTTGCCCCCCGAAGACAATCTTTATCTGACCATCATGTCTCAAGATGTGACCCATAAGGTTTTTCCGTCTTCTTAACCAAGGCTGTCATGAGGCTTCTCTTCTCTCCTATTTTTCTTCGGACTTCCTCATTACTATCTCAAACTTTTCATTTGTTCCTAATCATTCTTCTGTTGCCGACATTTCGAAGGCCTCTGCCATTGATTTCTCAGCGGCTGTCATTGTCCATGCCTCACTTCCGCAGAGAAGCATACTCCAATTGTAAGTTCGGATAGATGGTTTTCTTAATTATATATTTAAATTTCCCGCTTTAAGTAAATCTTTCTTTTGGTGCAATGCTGGTCTATTCTGCTGATAGTTTCATTATTGTTTCTCCCGTCACCAGTTATCCTACTTTCCGAATAACAGAGTTCATCCCCCTCTTTCAGCCTAAGGCAAACAGGGTCCTGCGGACACCAAAACTAATGAAGTCTCCATGCTTCTGGGTTTCACCGCGTGGATTTTCTTTGCGACGACAGTTTCTCTGGTATTCCAACCGGCGTCTTGAGGTGGATGTCGGGATTCAATTTTTGGTGACTTATATAGTGCATTCTTGGCGCCAATTTTTCATACTGGAGGCTGATTGGTGCACCTCCTTTTCCTCCTTCACCACCAAAAAATTATTTTACTTCACTGTGTTTACTCCGGTAATTACTTCATTCCACCAAGTAAAAAGTACAGCTGTGTTTGGCGAGATATGTTGGAACAAAAGAATGATAATACTTATCTAATGATAAGTGAATAGAATGATAAAGCTTATTGTACTGTCCACTGGTTTATCAATAATAACAACGAGTTTCAATGCCTAACATCATCAGCTCATATAAAAATAGCAAGTCCTTGCCTCCGTGACGATGACGCTAAGTATCGAAACGGGTGGTTATTATCATAAACCAGTGGACAGGACAGGACAGGACAGTTTTATCATTTTAACCACCAAATGACGCCAAAATGTTTTGATTTGAAAAAGGGTGCTTGAGCAGATGAGATTTTTCCCACTTCTTCACCTCCGTGTCCTAACCCCTTGTTGAGAAGGAGGAGAGAGAGGGTGGTGAGACTTACGGGGAAAGGGGTTAGGTGGGGGGGAAAGATTGAAGATGCGAGGTGGTGGGGTGGGATGGGGTGAGGAGGATGGGGAGGAAGACGCGTGCCCTAGAAAACTCCCACGCGGCACGCCCGACATGCTTCGAAACAAATGGTTGATAGAGCGGCAAGACAGTTCCTTCTTCCTGAATGTGTTCTCTCCCTCTCTCTCTCCTACCTGCCTGCCTCCTCCTCACCTCCTTCCAGAGGAGGAGGGCCTCTTCCTTCCGCCAACCCCCTCCCCCTCTTATGCTGGCTCTTCCCACTCCACCATTTTTCCTTTCGCCGCCATCTCCTCACACTCCTCCTCCTCCTCCTCCCACTCTTTCCAATGCCATCTCTCTCCCGGGATCTTTTCACCGCGCGTGCACTGCCAAAAAAGGAATACGCCCAAACCACTCTCATATTCTTTTCTTCTTTGTCCCCTCTCTCTCGGTTGAAAAAAATAAGAAATTCACGAAATAACTGCTAATTTACTTCCACCTTCCTCTCCCACCGTACCCCCCCTCCCTCTCCTCTCTCCAACGCGTCCCACTTGACTCAAAAGCGAGAGAGAACGGGAGAAAAATGGCCGACCCACCGCGTTGCCTTGGTGATTCAAAATGGCGGCGTTGTTGTGGCCTCTAGAGAAAATATCAAGGGGAATATATAAAGGAGGCCACAGCCTGTCTCGCAGAAGTATCTTGATTAATGCTGCCAATTCGGTCGCGGTTTATAATCAGTTTTTAAAAATTTCCGCAGCGCGGCGTTGAGTGCAGAGCGATTCATTTGAATCGTTTATAACGGATACTCCATAACCTACAATTTGTAAATCAAGAGAACTTTTACATACTCCTGCAATTCTGGGATTTCTGCTAGACTAAGGGCACTAAAATAATAATTTGTTGTTCTTTTTTAGCCCTTAGTATTATTCGCAGTCATGTAGTATCTGCACCAAACGGCGTGTTTGAAATTGTGGATTCATGATGTACTAAACAGTCAAAAATCGAAAAAAATATCGGTGATGGGGTTTCTGTAATAAAAGATTCACATATTCTCAATTTTTGCAATAACGCATTTGGGCTCGTGAAGATTAACATTAGAAAGCCATGAATTCTGCAGATTATTCGTCTGCAATATAAATTTCGGTTAACAGCCGTAAACAAAATGTACTTCCTCTTGACATTCAGTCGCTTCACAGTGTCTATAAATCTATTTTGATTGACGATATATGACAGCACATCTGGTGGTCAATTTAAGAAACCTTTACCTTAATATTCGTGAGAAATATGTACAAGATCGCTCAATGTGGATGCGTGGCAAGGTGGTAACAAAATGTTTACGACAGCATTAACTCCTCAACTTCAATATTTATCTGGAATGCGTAGGAAATTAGTGCGTGATATAATTATGAATGTATTTCATTAAAATACTTGTAGGTTGTTTTCCTTCTGTATGGGAATTAACGTAAACGAAAATAAAATTTCCAAATACAATAAACAGTAATAAAACAAAAACTGTAGTCGTAGTTTGCCAATAAGACACAACACATGATCTCGGATTTTGCCTCTTTAATCTAGCATAGATAAATAGACTCAAGTATAAATATACGACATGTAGTTACAAGTATCACCCAGAATAACTTACCAGAATTAAAGATTGTAGTAAGTAAACTATAGGCTTGTGTTCACTGCAGGGAGAAATATGGCTTGAGCACGACTGCCCTAGGAAACACCCGTTGGAATTCTAGCCCTATGTACCTCGACACTCTTACGTGTGACAAAACTTCTAGTTAGATGCGTAAAGTGCACGGAATAACTGTGTTTGGACTGATGAAATACCGTGAGCATTCGTAATTCACAGAAAATTTTGTTTTTCATTAATTGTAAATGCCAATGCTAAAGGGTCATTATTAATATCGCAGATATCCATATGACGCTAGTGGAATTCTAAATGTTAATCTTCATCTTTCCTGCTACTCAGTACTACTTTTGATAGTAAAAAAGGCAGCTTCGTAGTGTTTGGCGTTGGTTTCATTTCCATTTCTTTCCTCAGTTCGTCGCTCCGGCGCACGCGTTCGACCACGTGATTCGGAATGCGCCCAGTGCGCGACGAAAATCTGTTTGGTACGGAAGGTTGACTGCGCGGAAACAGCAATTTCTGTCGGTTGGTCGGTGATGGAGGTATCAGCGTGGTGCGAATGTGCGATCCTTTTTTTCTGGTCGTTTTGACTTAATTATCCGCTCGATGCGCCCTGGCGAGTGGTTGGTGTACTATCCTTTTGGGAGGAGGAGGTTAAGGTCCGATTGTAAACTCGTAGCCATGAAAACCGCTCATGGTTAAGTGTCAACAAAGTTCATCGAATCATCTCGATAAATGTGGTGAGAAATCACTCACCTCCATTCGCTTTCAACTCGAGGGCGGAGTGAGTACTTATTGAAATGAATTGATTCATGCTTTTATGAACTGGAGTTACGAGATAATTCGTGTAAATACTATTTTAGTTTTCTAGATAATAAGCGAACAAGATTTCCCTTTGGTTTGCCCAATAACACGGGATTTTGTTGATGTTTTTCCATGGAATTGATGAAAGTATTCGTATGCCAATAAGAATTGTCAACATTTAAAGCGAGCGTGATTGATTGATCATTCATTATGTAAACATGAAATTAGGCTTTATTATTATTTAATTAATTGTTTGCTCCAATGAAAACATTGGAGTACTGTTGCCGTTATTATTTGCTACGAATGTTACCCACAAATATCCGTATTCTGAACTTGCAAGAGTCGATCATTCGCGCTGCACTAATTCTCGCTAACGAGTTATTATGAAAATCTCAGATATCCATATGTCGTTAGTGAAATTCTCAATAGAGAAGCTGCTAAGGTGTTACGTTTCTGCTAACTTACCGTTGATATATTTAAATTCGTGCTTCATCTTAACTAATTAATTTTTTTATCTAGTATTACGCAGTACAAGATTTTCTCGAGTGGATATTTTCTCAAATGAATCTTCAGCACAACCGTCTTGGCATTTTAGCTGAGAAAGATGTATTATTATTTGCTCCAATTTTAAGAAATATATGAACACATTTTTATATCTAGTGCTAAAAGGAGTCCAAGTTCCCGAATAGCTGTACCCGTGGAGATAAAGTAGATTAATGAAATTATTTTGCATCCCATATCATCAAACTGAGCAAAACCATTGGGTTTTGTCTAAAATTTCTGACGGTAAATATTCTGGTAACGGTGATTCTGGTGAATATTCTGCCATAGAATGTTGTGTGTATTCTTGTTATAATCCGCCATGACCACTAAGGTAAATACTCATCGTATAGTTCCTTTGAAAAACTTTTCTATGAAAAAAATACAGATGTTAAGTGTTCACAAGCTTTGTTTGCTATAAAATAAGGTGCTAATTTCCGCACACGATCTTAATTCCCCTATTAGTTCTGTTTATTCATTCATTTTTTTGTTGGAGTCTGTTGAATTGAATACTCGGTTAGAGAATCAGTAGAAATATTATGAATGTAGCCTTTAACGTTTATGTCTCGTCATCATTTTTATCAGTGATCAACAATCCAAATATTGGTTTGACGCAGATATCCACACGTTCTCTTATGAGCTTACCTTTAGACATTTATGCGGCTCATATCTTTCATTAACAGTTCCATACAGTTTATCTTACTTTTCAGTTCTTGCCATACACTTTTCCCATCATCTTTTATATTCTTCATACCATCATGTCTCAAGAAATAGCAAATTAGTTGGTGCCGTTTCCTTTTTAAGGTCTTCATGAGGCCTCTATCCTCTCAATAACTTCTTGGCCATGCTCAATGCTCAATAGATCACAGTTATATCTAAGTACGAGATTTCTAGAATAAGGATCATCATACTATCATGCCTCAAGATATAGCCGATTCGTTGCCGCCATTTATTTTTAAGGTCTTCATAGTGCTTCTCTTCTCTCCAACTTTTCTTGGGGCTTCCTCAATGATCAATGGGTCGCAGTTATACGGGATCTATAAACGAGATTTAGATATATCTATGCACGAGATTTCTAGATTAGGCATCATCAAACCATCTGATACATCACAATATAATCGTCATGCTATAATTCCTCAAGATATGATCGGTTAGGTTTAGGTCCCCTTTCCTTTTTTAGGTCTTAATGAGGATTTTATATTATCATACTCTTCTCGGGGTATCCTCAATATTCAATGGGAACAATTACACCTGTGTACGAGATTTTGGACAGAAACTTTGAGCCAAGCGCTCCGATTGGCCGCGAGTTTGCCCTGCTCCCGGATGCCTTGGACACATCGCGATCTTTGAGAGGCAAAGCATTCAAAGTCAAGTTTCTGTATATAATGAACTGCTTGTTTTCGACCTAAAAATCATTGGTAATTTTGGTTTCTTCTGGCATCAGCTATCCAGGGTTACAATTATGTGGCATAAATTTTCTCCGCCGCGTATTTTCTACGGTGGTATGATTTTCCTAGGTATCGTCATCCCGCTTTTCGAATTGTGTACTGTAAGAGATGCCTGAAAGAAGAATGCCTTAACCTCCCTGCTGGGGACATACAAATGAATCCGAGGCTCTCGAGGAACTACTCGGAGGGAGGAGCAAATGCGTCGGACGTCGAATGGCACAGGAAGTGGCTGGGAGGAGCAGGAGGGTTGGGCGAATGGTGTATCAGGAGAGATTCTATGGGAGAGCGGAGGGAATTATGGGTAGAGTGGTGCGGGAGTTTTAGAGGGAAGGGAGGAGGATCATGAGGATTGATGGATTGTCTCTAACTTTAATAGGGCGCGGTCTAGACAATGCCCCCTTGTCTTCCTTCCTCCATTTCACGGAAACGTTAATCATGCAGATTTATTAGACAAAGAAATCGTCGGTATTATCTGAAGGGACGTGGTACGCAAAGAAAACGTGATGGCTCAGTAAAAATAGTACACTGGTCTCTTGGTAATCTGGCAGATATCGGACCACAGCCCTGCCGGATTACCGGAAACTCCGGATCACTGGAAGTCACTAATAATGACGCAATTAATCGGCAGAAGCTATGCTTTGTTGTGTACTTACTTGTATTTTATATATTGTATTATGTACTACAGTAGTGCATACCCGTGATTAAAATTTTAAAGTAAAGTTAAACTGCAATAAAGAAAAATGAAACTTATATTACAATACTGCACTGTTTCGTATCAATAGTCCACGTTATTCAATTGAAGCGGAAAGCTCCCCTCTCACAATCAGGAAAACTACTTCCCCTTTTCTGATTTGGACTAGGCTCACCTGCGAAGCAGACCACTCGAAATGACGAAGCTACCCAATGGATAGCTGCCTACACGGCAACGCCAGACTGGTAACAGGGCAGGAGAATTGAAGTACCTGATCATAGAAGTGGGGTACAGTATGCGTTAATCGAGAGGAAATTTTTCCTGAGAAAAATGAGCATTCATTTACGCAAATGACCGCGTGATTAAAGTTATTGAAATTGCATGCGGAAAATATTTGTCGTCAATTATTGGTTATTTTTATAGTATTTCATCCTATTTTTTGTTCATAATTTTTATCTTGCTTTGAAAACGTTTTTACATTCCTATGCTAAATTGTTTCATCTGGGATATAGGTCGAGATGCGGGTGAACTACGACTTGATAGTCGATGCTTACATGTTCGGCAATGATCTCTGGGTAGAATTCATTAGACGCGAATAATTAGTGTTTCAAAGGTAGATGAATTATTATTCACAATAATTTGGCAGTTTATCTACCCCTGCTTTTTAACCATTCTGAGATCTTCTATTAATTTTATTTCACTCTATAAATCACCTATTCATCTGTCTATTTGCTACTTTTTAGGGCGTCCTGTCACAGTAAGGCTGTTATTATCATTAATTGGCTCCTATAATAACGTCATTACACACAAAAGACATAGCAGCTCGTACAGGAAAGTTTATTTCTATCTTCAAACAGCAGATATAGTGTCTCGTGTTAATTTTTGAAGAAGGGTAACTCAAAGTCTTGCAGTATAACTGTGGTGACAAGAGTTTTGCTCTTACCAATCTGCGGCAAAAGTTTTCAAATTCTTGTTGGAGCATTACCCCCGGACAAATGTCCATACGGACAAAACGCGCAGGGCTTTTTAGATTGAGAGGAAGACTCAGGTTGTTTGTTTACGTGAATTGGAGCGTTCAGATCTCTCAAACAATCTCTCCAACTCCTACTGTTAAATGCATTTAAGTGGGCACGCAATGTGAGTGGATGTGAGAGATTGGAAAGCTCCCATCGACACTGAGATATCGCACAATTCTTTTTTTTCTTAATTTAAGAGAGAGAGAAGAACGGAGGGGGACTCGGGGGAAGGGGGATAGAACTGAGCTGAAAAAATTGTCTTAAAAAAATTGAAGCCGGGGAGGGGAGGAGTAGAAAGTATGATGGTGAAGAATGGGTGAATATTAGGTAGGGAGGGCAGGTGGAGTGAGAGACTTTTCTTTTTTTGATGGGGTGCAAAAAGCCGGGGAATGGGATGTGTTTTGTTGTTCTCGCGCGGTCTCTCTTGGAGACGAGTGTCGCTTGTTCTGCCTCGAGACCTCAGCGTAAATATATACGAGTGCCGAAGGTGGTTGCGCAGTAACCAAAAGCAAAGGCGAAGATTGAAATCCTTACTTTAGTATTATAATGGGAATTGGAAAAAGTTAGGGAATGAAATAATGAGGCTTGTTTATTTTCTTTCTCTTGACCTCAATTTTTAGCATTGATTAGTGTCTTCAAGAATTATATGCAAATTTTTTTGCCAACGTTTCGGTTTATTTTTTATAAACTCGATTGTTTCTGGCTTTACCATGTGAAAATTCATTCTGAGCAATAAAAAGCAACCAACAACAAAAACCGAAAGCAACCGGATAAAAAACAACGAAATAACTGTTAATATAACGATTTCTGTACCTGATGATGTCGCCTCTGCGACGAAACCGGTCGTATTGAATAAATCGTGTGAAAAGGTACCATAACTTTTTATTGTTATTTTTTATACCTTATTTACGGCTTTTTTAAAATATAAATATGATTTGTTGATAAACATTGGCGATAAACAAATCCTATTCATTGCAAAAAAGCGCTGGTGAAGGTATTAAAAAATACCCAAGCAGTGGAAAAAAATTTTCATTTAATTCTTAAAGACATTCCAAGACACTAAATGAAATATTTATGCATGGATATTTTAACGATTTTTGTTCTAGACATCTTATTAATGGTGTACAGAGTGTATCAGGAGAAATCTGCAATACTTCAGGAGGTGGCAGGGGAGACAAATTGAAGCATTTTGCTGACATAAACATGGGGTCGCAACTCCTTAGTTGCTGAAGTATGGCAACGCAAATATTGTTTTGGATGCACTTTACGGCTAACATGAAAATGATTTTACTTGGGTACCTGCCTGTTCGTCATTTTATTTAACACTCCGAATTTTTTAGGATATTAAAAAATTAAAGTCGGATAAATGCGCGATTATAATTTTGTGAAACAACTAATCTTTAAGATTAATTAAACGTGAGCTTTGAGCGAGTATCAAATATGCGATTGCGTAATCTCAACTATTTTGGAAATCCCATATGATATTCTTAGTGATATGGCATATGATAAAGATTACTCACGCCATTTCTCATCTTTTTACAAGCATAAGTACAACTGTTCTTTGAATTTTCCGTTAGGCGCAAGTCTAATTTTCCATTGGTATTGTATTGGGCAATGCTATTATATACGCGGGTTGCTTGTACCAGGAATGAATTGCTGTAAGAAAGAAAGGTGTTGAGGTAGGATCAGGTCGTCAAGCGGGGCGCGTGTAACTCTTCGTTTGATTTCTCTCGAGAACGTAAATAGTGTGTATAGATATGAGGTGATCCAAGGAAAGGAACTGGCCCCCTACCCTGTATGTGTACTATGCTCACCCCTGTGATTTAGCTTGTGGTTTGCTCGCTCTACCCTACTCTATCTAAACCAACCGTCGATTTGAGTTACTGAGTGAATTGTATACTTTACTAACTAATATAACTATGCCCCATAACTCTGTCACACAGTGATTTCGTTTGTATCTACTTTTGCTTGAAAATCATTACGGCACTCGTTTATGCTTATTTAAAATGGGTCCCCGTAAAAATTGAAGGAGAGATATATTCGGACGTGCGTAATGTGTGAGTCAACCTGACCGTTAGTTTGGACTGGTGAGGATACAGCTCATCCCGAAATAAGCCACAGCTGGGAATTTCGTGTATTCTGAGCGGGGGGCAAGTCCATCTTCTTGAGCCACCTCGCACTTCGAGGATTTTGTCTGAGGGGTTTTATTATTATTCTGTCTGAGGGGTTATTCTGTCTTCACTCGTAATTTAAACTTCGGACCCTACGCCCCACAAAATTAATTTTTATATCCTACGGCTAATAAATTAAATTGCCTATTTAAAAACGCATTTTTCACTCAAATTTCGTATTTTTTAAACCCCTTGGTATGGTGGCCAAATCTGGTGTGAGCTCGACCCCCGCCTTTCAAGTGAACCCCCAGGTTGAATCGCTGAGTGAGTGAGTGAACCGCAGGATAATGTGCGAAATTCCACTGAGGAAAAATCATTCGTATCCACCGGGATTTCTGGAGTGAAAGCTATAGGATTACCTATAAGCTCAGGATCTCTTAACGGTAATACTGGGGTTGGGATAGTACTCACAAAGAGCGGTAGATGCCGTAGTGGTACAGGTTTATTTACCTGGGACAGACTAACAGGATGAAGAATTTGAAGACTTCTACAAAGAGATCCGGAAGTAATCAAACAGGTTAGGGGTGAAGAATTCTGCCCAGAGCACGATTTCGTACTTGCCAACGCACTGTTTAAGGATCACTTGCGAAAAAGATGTACGCATAAAATGCCACGAGAAAAGATTTCAATTGGACTATATTTTAGTGAAGCAGAGGTTTAGGGATCAGATAAAGGACTACAATAACTACACGGGGGCAGATATCGAATGTGATCATAAACTACGAACATTTCGCGAAAGTTATCAAAGGGGTAAGAGTCAATCCCGGTCAAGACGAATGATTCTTTCCCCGTGGAATTTCGTGCATTTGTGCACTGCGGGTGACTCCGTAAAGTTATCCCTGTGGCTAGTCCCAGGACACTAGAATACAGGGTAATGGTTTTTGGATGATGTTGGGCTGCATTGGAAATAGGGAGAGAGGTTTTGGAAAGTTGATGGGAGGGAGATTGTGGTAGGTGGAGCTTATGGTTCTTTTTGAGTGGGAGGAGAGATGGAGAAAGAGGGAGAGAGGGGTGGAGGGAGTAGTTTGAGGAGAAAATGGTCGGGGGAGAAGGTATAGTCAGTCACCCGCAGTTCCCTTTTCGTGGGCCTCGGCTTTCTTTATTTCAGCGGAGCAACATGGGAATGGGGTACCTCCTGGGGATGGGGGATTTCTTCTCTCTCTCTCTCCAACATCATCCTACCTGGCCCCTCGCTTTTGCTCGCGTTTGTCCACGAAATCACCGTCGACGGCATGTTCTACCTCTTCTTGAGCACGTTCCTGTACGGTCTGCTGGAGACACATGTATCGTTTGCCCTGTTTAGTGCCGTGGAATAGTTACTGCTCATTGTTGGTAAAAGCACTGAGAAATAGTAACTGGAATCATTTACAGTTATCTATTCCGTAGAAGGAGTAATTAAATATGAGTAAAAACTACTGAATTCAAAAAATAATCTGTAAAATTACATTTAAATTACAATTACTTAATGAAAGATTGTCCACGCTAGAAAACAACCGGGCAACGGTTGAATATGTGGAGTATGCGGTAAAATTGTGGAATAATTGAGTCATGGAAATTGACAAAGTTTCCACTTCACTTGCGATATGTAACTACTTAAACAACGCAACGGTTGTCATATTTTGTGTCAATCATAAGTAGGCTACAGAATATGGGTGGCTGAGACTAAAAAAGTAAATTATGGTGCTCAGGGATTCGAAATTATCTGCAGACCTAGGTAAATCGGTGAAATCAGTAAAGTAATCGCCGAATATAAGCAAGTAACGATTACAACGAAAATAACGATTCCTCAAACGCCGTTAGGAGTAAATTACGGGTAAAAATTAAATTTCGTGAAAACTAAGCGTTAAAAGTTATTCGATTACTTTTACTCGATTACTTACCAACGCTGTAACTGCTCTTTATTTAGAATTTTCTCTAAAACCGATGTGAATGTATGAAATTGCTTGAGGCTTGACGTGGTGGAAATGCGATGTATCACGACGAATGGTAATTTTCATACTTTGATATAAAGCTCAACTACCGACCATGACTTCGACATTTCATTTCATTTTCAAGGATCACAATGACATAGAATTACAACAATAGACAGCCTTGAATATGACATGAATATGGAAACCATGGTCGGTAGTGGAGTTTTATATTACAGTGTGGAAATTACCAATTGTAGTTTATGGGTTATCATGGATTAACGGAGTCAGAAGAAGATTTACAAAGTAATGAAGAAGCTTTAAAATATTGCTTTGGACACAATCTCTTCAGGGGGAGCTTACAGCTTGTCATTTCGGTCTACATGGCCACCTATTTTTACTGCTGTTAAACTAATGTTAGCGAAGCATAAACGCACATAGTGAAGCATAAAGCACATAAAGGCTTTCGCGGTGTTTTGTAGCGAATTCTTACATGATTCAATTTCATTGCGCCTCACGTTAGTATACACCCCCAAATTACGCTTCTAAAAATGCCCTTTTTAAGTGAGTTAGTATATTAGTGGTTCAAAGTGTACCATAATACCCGTTAAGTATCTTCGGAGCTAAGTATTATCGGTACAAATCCTAAAATTCTATTTCTGAAATACTTTTTTTTTGATTGAGTTACTTAATAAATCAGAGCTGAATCGTTAAGAATATCCCAGCGGCCTGTATATGTTTCAGCATCATGCAACAGATTTGAAGACGTAGCAGGTTTTAATTAAAACATTCCGCTAGGATAAACAATGACCAAAATGGGTGCCACTATAAACCAAGATTATATTTATGATGATTAGAACTTGAGCCATGAGCTAAGAGCTCTTGGTAAAATAAGTACTCATAGATGTGTAATGGCTTATGGATTTCAACAAACAATGTGTTTGGAATTAGTTGAGCATGAATTTTGGGAAAAGAAACTGTATTTTTTTTCAGAAAATGATTACTTTTTGCGTTGCACTCTTACAATTTAACATACTGGTTGAGTATGAAATTCAAGTAAAGTCGTCTCAAATGGATTGGGAAAAGCCCTCCAGGCTGTACTGTAAGGAATTCGCTGGTGATGGCCTCAGATAAATGAAATGCAGTCGAACCGTTAGTCCATCCTACCGTATAGCCGTTCAAAGACCTCTTAAAGTTTTTTTCCAATGCTGACAAGACAAAGATCATTTGAATGAAACATTTGAAAAACCTTCCATAATTCGATAATCGGAGGAAAAATGAAATTTCATGCCATAATTTGATTGCTTTCCATCCTCATAAGAAGATACAAAAGTCAGAATAACGTGAGGCATTTGTTTTGCGGCGCCTAAAAAAATCTGAATATAATGGATTTCAATGGATTCCGGGAATCGGAATTCTAGAATGTTTTTCGTCCTCAAAATGAGGCTGAAGAAGCGAGTTGCCTCCCACGTTGATATTAAACCGATTTGTATCCGGCAGAGAAGCGATTTTCCTGCTTCATGGTGGGCATAGTTTCTTGATTGGGTAAAGAAGAAGCCTCGTCTGTGGTGGTCTTTATTGAATAAAAAAGTTGACGTCTGTGTCAAGACTTACCTAAAATTAGATCGTAGAGGTAGCCAATATGTCTACGCATCGCTGTGAGTCTCATGATGGCAATTCTAATTTTAGTTCCATATTCTTTGGTCACCAGAAATATATAAATACGTATATATTTATTTTAACTGTGGAATATGATACTTAGTTACAGTTTTATGGAATATACTAAGCATTAAGAATAAATAATTAACTACACTAGCGCAAATTATGAGAAATAGTGAGTAAATAATTTTATAGAATAGAGAATATTTATATAACTATTAAAAATTTATACTAGCAATTTTTAAGTATAGCAATCGCTATTTTTGAAAGTATTTGGCAAAGTGTTCCATGTCTAACCTTCAACAAATTGGAATACCTTATCGAAAACAGTATTGTGTAATGTCTCGAAGTATAATAGTATTATGTAATGTCTCGAAGGTGGTTAGGATACAGAGATGAGGATCTTGTACCCATTTTTAAGGGTAGATGGTTTTACTGGAAAGATTTTTAGAATATATTCATGTTTCTCATGCCCGAAAAGGGAACCTATTGGCTCTAGGTTTTGAAGGAATTTGTTGAAAGATACCCCGGAGATAGGGAGAAATAAGTTCATACCGCTACAGGTTGGATGTAAGCCATATACTTGAATTCCATGATCTCAGTTCCATTATTCCATAATTTAACTCTCTGCTCAACAATGAGATCATTATACAGATTATCAAGGTACATTGCGGGTGAATCCGTAAAGATAAAATAAGATCATGAAATACTTAGGAGTGATAATGAGTTGGAAACACTTGAGCAGTGGTAGGGTGCTTTAAATTTCAATTCAATCTTAAACGATACTTAGTTTTGCTAATCTTATTTGCTAGTATGTAAGAAATATGATCATTCCAAGTTAGGTGTTTGATCATGATTAGTCTCCCTTCTTATGCAAGGAAGAAATGAGTTTACCATTTTAATTTCTGAATAAAGACGTCATGGTGTTACTTTTGTTTAAGCAAAGAATAGGTCATGAAAAATATTTCTTACTTCATCAACATTGTGCCTTACAAATTGAAACGTTGACATGGGGAAGGTGGTAAGTCCGAAAAAAATGGAAATTCCTTTCTTTCAAGGAGAAGGTAGGACATGCATATGCCAATAGCATGGGCAAGGTAGAAAGTCAAATTGGTGCAATATATCAGCTGCTACGAAGGAGGTTGTAAATACAGTACTGGAGGGGGCACCACTGGTTCCGAGCGTTGAGCGCAGTGTGGCAGGAATGGGGGTGCTTGGGTAGGATAGCCACGCCTACTTTTACCAAAACATCGATAATCCCATAAGAGTCAATGATAAATAAGTATTTGGTGAAATATTCGGTTATTATCGTTGTTACGTAAAAATGAACTATCGCAAACGAACAGAGTAAAACCTTTTTCTGTCATTATGGGTAGGCTTCGTGAAAATATGCCTCGAATATCTTTTCCCAAAAAAAAATTATTGTCAATCACCACGGTTCCGCTGTGCAACTAGCTTAGCCCAAATTAACATTTTACAAATGTAAAATATCCATTTCCCTGCACTTCTACTGGTAATTAATAAGATTGCAGCCAATTAAAATCTTACGATAGCGAACCGGTCGCAATAATTGTACGAAAGTATGTTCACGACGATATATTATCACCACGATATGCCTATATGGACAGTTTAATATACACAGTAGTATGGCGAGCGATTGGAAAACTCCGACAACAATCAAGAAGTAATTGTGACATATTCATTTTATAAATCAGAGACGATATAAGGGATGGAATACTTGACTATATAGGTACGTACACTGTTTGAGACTAAGTCCGAAAGTTGTCAAACCAAGTTGGCGGAATTTTGACCACGCTTAAAACTCGAATACAGCGCCTCCAGATATCTACAACCTCCTTGGTTGCTACCATTGACGAAGTTTGTACGATACTATAAGCATCATAATTTTGG
The DNA here is from genome assembly GCF_921293095.1 of Ischnura elegans. Classification (NCBI taxonomy): domain Eukaryota; kingdom Metazoa; phylum Arthropoda; class Insecta; order Odonata; family Coenagrionidae; genus Ischnura; species Ischnura elegans. Next base: position 54,030,971 of record NC_060251.1, on the reverse strand, counting down.
CGAACCTTCGTCTCCTGTAAAATTCGCATTTAGCGACCTAATAACTTTCCCATTTCAACGCTTCAGTTCATGTGGTTATTATGATGTTATTCGGAGCTCTTATGCTGCATCTTGTTGGGTTCTCTCCCGTTCCAATACCAGTTTTCAAAGGCTTAAACATTTACAACGGTATATTGATATTTTCCTCATTGGATACAAGATTTTTTGCCTGTAGATGAAGTTAATATTGAGAAAAAACGGCACCCCCAGAAAATTTTATTTATTGCCCTAATTGTGTACCATTACCGTTTTAATATTTGTAACTCTAATTTCGATGAGTGAATAAGGTTTTCTTTCCATTGACTGATTTGATCAGAAATATATGAAATTAATAGTTGGTACGTCTTTATCTGCCGATAAAACCTAGGTGAACGTTGCTCGACGCTCGTGATGGAGAGAGAGAGGTGAAAATTGACCTTTATCTTTACATAGAGGAATAGAACGTTATTCCATACTCCGGGGCATTACTCTTTGGAAGCTTTCTATTTTCTCTCGCTAATTGCCACTGAAATTACTTTCACATTTTTACGATTCCGAGACGGCGCATTTCGTAGCCTTCATATTTCCTTTTGAGAGAAAGCTAATGTAATTGTGTTAAAGATTTCAATTGTAGCCTTTTGAATATTGAATATTTCACTATAGTTTTATGGCAATAACATGTATCTTTTTGTTGAATTCAATAGTTGCCTCGAGTGTATCGTGTTATTTCCTCAAAAAGTTATCGTGATCATAGATTGACAAGTTAAGAAATAGTTGACGGAATAGAGAATTATGGTTACTTTACAGTCACTTATCCGCTGGCCCTTATTTGCTCATTTTTTCTCGTTGACATACTGTGTAACTTTTCCTGTGTAACTCATTCGGGGCCGTCCTTTACTACAACATCCCGTATACTTGTCCACTGCCGGTAATATTACTCCGTGGTCTTCTTTGAGTTTATTAAATACACCCTTTTTCCCAGTTTTCTATGCGCTTTCTCATTATTTACCCTGTCGATCCATTTAATTTCCTCATTATTCGGTAGCACCACATTTCGAATGCTTCCAATCTCAACTTCACTGCTGCAGTCCATGCTTCGCTCCCAGAATGAAATATGCTCCGTATGTGACGACATGCTATGTATATCTTACCTTCATTTTGTGGTGGTCATAGGCTGTACTCATGTCCATTTTACACGGAGCATTTAATTTTGTAGGTTAGATTTGCATTAATTTCTCCTAATAGGGTAGAATTGAGCAAGCGAAATTAGGAGAGGGGCTATTTCGCCGTCTCACGTCCATGTATTATCGCATGCGTTTTACCAATTCACCGCTTACTCGACGCAATTTTGATTTCGCCTTCGCACACTCGTCAGACTGTGCGAGAACGTGCCCTGTGAAAAACGGCCTTTAAAATGGCCAACGTTCTTTTTCCTTTGTCGGAGACCTCGTCAGGGCTAATTACCACGCCCATAGTGCTAGTCAACATGCATCAGATCATCGAGGAAGATTTGGTATATTCCGGATCAGTGGCGTAACTAGGAATTTGATTAGGGGGTTGAGGGGGGGGCTTTGAGGGACTCCCCCCCCCCAGGCAACAGGGAGTCCAAGAAAATTTTTGAAAAATAACATGCCTGGAAATGCATTTTACATTAATTTGGCACTTAAAATTTAACTTTAAGCAAATGCAGTTATTATGTATCAAATCTAAACAATAGTTTAAAATATTTTTTATATTTCTCTGAGGCTTTTGGGGGGGATCTATCCCCTCATCCCACATAATCACGCCACTTTTCCGGATAATGTTCATTCTTCTATTATTTACTGGAAGCAACATTTCACCGACCTTCGTGTCATGGATTTAAAGAAATTATCCCCATTTAGTGGCCAATAGTTGCCTGCTATGCAGTGAGGCTGCCGCCGTCGCGTCGCGACTCGTCGTCTCTTTTCGGTGGGTCGTCCGTCACTGACCCCGTCCTCTCCACGGACAATGATTTTCGTGGTCGCGGAGAAAGTGAGCGGGAGGGACATTTTAGGCGTCCTGCCGGAACGAAAAATTGCATTTTTGTCCGCTTGGAGGGGTAGGGTGGGTAAAGGTTCTTCAATCTGTCCACCTGCAGAGGTTCCCTGCAAAGTTTACGAGCGTGCTTTGCACGAGGAATGAACCTCAGGATCTCAGCAGTTGGTGCATCAACCGACCTTATGCACAAACATCGCCGTGCTCTCTCTTGTCGTTTTTCTCCCGTTCAAGGGTCTTGAAATTTCCCACGAATCGACCGCAGTGCGTGGCAACTAATCACGGAGATGATGCGACTTTTATCTACGGACTGTATGACCATGCTCCATATGTAATACCTTACGTTTCCGCATCATGCAAAAGGGCTCCACATATATTAATACCTTTGCCAATTTTATTTTAGCAAACCTTGGTAGCCTAGTGGTTCAGGGCTCAATAAACACCCACGATATATATACGTGTTTATTCGGATACTCAAAATTCATTAACTCGGGTATTCATGACTTTGCGAAAATTACGATTCGCATCAGTCCTATCGCATGATTGTGCCGACGAGAGGTTTGCATCGGTGGATTCGGAGACGAAATAAGTGAAGAAGCACTTCATTTATCGTTTATAATGAGCATCTGAATATATTTAGACTGCCCTGATTATTATTTTATTTTGTGAAATTATGCATTATGTACCCTTGTTCACTCAGTGATTTAAATAAAGGTTGGTTTGGGAAGGTGAATGTAATCTCGGAAATTTCGGAGGGTCACCCGTCTCGTCGCACCAAGTCGTGCGAATTTCTCATATTCAGGGTAGGAGTGGAAATTCCTTTCCTTGGGCCACCTAGGTCTTCGAGGATTTTGTTTGCGGTGTTAAAAGACTTCCTGCGAGATTGAAATCCAGAAAAGCAGGTAAGGGTTCTATCTACAGAATTACCACGCTCCCCAGATGAACTGTACATAAGCAAGGGTGGATCCAGGATTTTTCTCTGGGGGGGGGGGTAGGGTCAGGGTCTGATTGTTCTTCCAATATTTTGTATTAAAAACTACACGCAAAAATTACTATACGAAATATAATCTTAATTTTAATGTAAAAGTTATTAATAGGTAAATATGTATAACTTTTGTATCAAAATACAAATTTTATTGATATTAAAAATCTCGTCTATTTTTAAGCGTCTGGAGCTTTAGCTGGAGCTTTTGGAATCACCATTAGGTCAGAAACTGCAATTTTGTGGACGTTTTGATGTCTGACTCAGCCATTATTCTCAGGGCTTTTATTAGTAGTAGTATTAATAGTAGCTCAATTAATAATAATTATTAATAACAATAAATAAGTCAAAATCGTTGTCTTAAATTAGTAGTATTAATAGTAGTTCAGTAGGGGTTGGTGAACGTGCCCCCGTTCTCCCACTAAATCCGCCTTTGTACATAAGCATCCAAGAAAAGGATTGACTCGTCTATTCTCTGTTCCTTTATTTTTTTGTGAGGAATTTGCTGAGAGCAAGTATCGTTTTACTCTATCTCCACTGCAACGCCGCTGTAGTTGCTCCACCTACATTAACTGGTCTCCTTGGCTCTTAGGATACAATATACGCCATTTTGGTTGCTTCATCTAATTCATTTTCTTCCATGTGTGCATTTAAAAATTTGAAGTTTACATACGCATTTCAAATGTTTACCTGACTCCGCCGACTGTGGAAATCGTTCCGTGAATTATATTCGAATGCAAGACACATAAAGCCGCCCGAAATTCTTCGTCCTAATCGAGGATTTACGGAGGAAATGCTTTGAGTGATGGAATGGTGAGAAGTTGGATGAGAAAGTTAAATGACTGATTAACGAATGTCCTCGTATAGGGTCGAGCGGTCGGTCTCTTGTTGTCGATGATGATCTCGGAAGAGAGAATCGATAAAAAAAATCGTCAGAACAATCGAGTACAGACATGTAACCATCTGACCACCATGTGTTCCTATATTTGAGGCATCAATTGTACAAAAAAATATTCTCCGAGTTTACTAACGTCAGTAAATTTAGCTTAAACTTTATTCTACCGTCCTTTGAAGATTCTCATCCTAACTCGCCTAAAATATAGGGAACGCGACACTTTTTACCATAACAACTCAACACGAATCTCAAATCTTCAAGAATTGGGCGACGGATAGAGAAACAGAAAACGAATGGTAAACGCTTGTATTTTCCAAAATATAACACTATCGGTAATAAAAAATTGGAAGAGCCTATTTGTATAGTGAGCTAAAATGTCCTTGCGTCGTTTCGCTTTTTTTTTTGGCGGGAAGTTAGGCGGTGGGCGGCCCAGTCTCCTACCCCCACCCCTCCTTTGTCTCCTCACGTCCGTTCCCCTCTCCCCCCGTTCACTCGACTCTTCATTTATTCTGGACACGCTGGTCACCCTCTCTCTTCTCAATCTCCCTCCTCATGTCCTTCGTTGTACTTTCTCGTACGTTCTTGTTCTTTCCCATGCAAACTTGAGTTCGTGACGTCTAATCCTCACGGTGGGAAAAATTCTTGAAGCAGCTGGTCAACGGATGCATTTAAGTTTTTGAATATTAGTTGTCATTTAATTGCGGGTATGTTCTGGGTCACTAGAAAACAGTGACGTCGTGGCAAAATTAGCAGAGCCGGAACGGACTTTCCTTAAGTTTTCTTTAGTAGTGAAATATTATTGTGTGTCTTTTTGTAACGAGTCATTATTTACATTTTTTTACAAAATTTTTTCTCTTGGTTACGAAAGTATATATTAGAAGTTATGGGTCAGCAAAAATGGTAAAAGTGCTCATTTGTTATTTGTGTATTAAGTCTTTTGTCAACCAGTGCCGGAACGGCGTCCCGGCGCGTTCTGACACCATTACATCACTTCTAGAGAAGTAATAGATGGCTTTAAATGCACCGCGAGTTGGAATCCCAAATTGCACCTTGGCTAACAATCGATTATGAAAGTTACCTGACAAAGCTAGGGGAGATACTTAATATTATTCTAACTTTGAGTCAACATTGTGGTAAATGCCTTTCTGGAGGAATGTGAATGCAATTTTTCATGTCTTTGTTAGGTAATAGTATCTTCCACTATATTCAGCTGTGTTTTCCTCCAATTAGTACCGCCAATACATTTTTTTTAAATTCATCAATGAAATATTTGTCGTATGTCTATCCTTAAACGACTGATTAGATACAAATCATGCAACTCGTAAATGTATACTATTGGTCACAAAACGTTTTTTCACCTTTATAAACAGAAAAGTAAAAATAAATGAATGTCCTTATCACTTGAATGTACTATGTACGTCCATTCAAAAAGTCAAAGCCAGGACCGGAAGAACGTATCAATAGCACTGCGTAGAGTAGGCCGCCCTAAAGCATACTGGTGAATTACTTTGTCAGTTATTACTTCAGTTTCATGTCGCGATTCCTACTTGAATTTGAAATCATTCACTAATACTCTCATAAAGTCATCTTATTCATCGTTAGTCAACAATCCTAAATTTGGTTTCACGCTGCTCTCCATTCCTCTCTCCTATCTGATAGCCTTGCCATATCGATGTATGTAATTATTTTTTACATCATTTATAGCCTGTCCTATTTCACTCATTGATCGTCGTCCTTTGCCCTTCTTCCCTTCCTTCTACGATTGTTTTCATCAGGCCATCATGCCTCATTATTTAGCCTACCAAGTTGTCCCATCTTCTCCTTAAGGTTTTTTGAAGAACCATCTTACTGTACCGTTCAAATGGTAACTTTAATTTGTGATTCATTCCGGCCCTACTCTCGTGAAATATTCATCTTTTGGCCCCCTAACTTCTCTGCGTGCCTAACACGTATTTAAGTTTAACCGCTTTCGCTTGTGATCTATTTTTCATACCCATTTTTCTATAGTACAATACCGCTGTGTCATTTTATGCCCTAATAATTCAGTCGGCGTGTGTGTTTTTGTGGGACCTAGTCGTCGGACTGTCATTCTAGCCAACATCAAATGGTACCTGGTTCCATTGAGGCAAATGTTGGGGCTCTTCGTATCGTATCGTATGAAAAAATAATTTTATAATTATTCATGCATTGTGAGTTACGTTGCCTTAAATTTCAGTCGTTGCTAAGAATGATTATTTTCCTTGTATATAATGACTTTTTTGCATTGCACAGTACATTGCATCTTCAGCCAAGTGTGATTATTACTTGCTCTGCATTAGCAATCTAATTTTTTCACAGGAGTTCCGAAGTTAAGAATGAAAAAATCCTTATTAATTACAACTCGTAATATTTCACCAGGTATTATCTGGTTCGATATTATTTCTCTATGCATCGGAATATAGCCATTATAAGTAGAGCAAGATAATGTTTAGATGGTAACGAAGGCCGCTAATTTGGAATAGCATTGAAAATCATGATGACTTTGGAATATAGTGATCGTGGTCTCCGGTCGTTTTCGCTGTGGAATTCTTCATCATTCACGGTGAAGTGTACTCCCACCTTCGTAATTTGCACTCCTTTCCATTATCTTTTGCTATCTCATTTCTCCCTCGGCTAATGACTATGACTGTTATTGACACGCCACTTAGCAGCGCAACACAAATTTCCTTTAAACCCCACGTATTTTCTTCCCTCCTCCTACTCCCCATGTAGTGCTGGATGACCTTTTTAAAATAGGTTTTCTGATCACACATGTCGTGAAATCCAATCGGATGATCACTTTAGTTTCAGTATGAGGCTCAGTGAATGCTGCATTAGAGGATAAGGTTATAAAGTATGAAATTCCTTTTTTTCCTGAGGCACGTTGTGAAATGATAATAAATTGATCTTGGGAAAGATTTTTGCTGCCCTTTGTCATTTAAATGACCAATATCTGGGAGTAAAAGATTTTCCTAATCTTTTGGCTGACTTGCATTCATTGCAGAACATCAATAACTCTACATTGCCCGTAAGATGAATATAATTAGTGTGTAATGATAGCTTAAAGATATTATTGACAATTTTAACTATGAACTTTATATCTTTAGTGGTATAGTTATTTGTTTTTGCGCCGATAGTTTTTGCACTCGCTTTGTACTTCATCTTCTTAACCGGCAGAATTCTTCCCCTACCGGCAGAAATATTCAACCCTCGATCTCAGCTGAATATTTACTCTTGAGAGTGAGAGAGAATGGGTAATAGTTAATTAAGCCTTCTTTCCACGTGCATCTGTAACCCTTCGTGCTGACCTTTGCTCTTCTCCCATCCACTCCAGTCCATTGCCTAAAATGCACCTTTTCAAGTCACGGACTAACATCACGTGCATCCGGTGCATACACAGCCGCTGTCCACAAAAGTGCATTCGAAAATTCAGAAAGGACCCAAGAGCTGACCCCAGTCGGAAGTATTTCGGACACGATGTGGCGTAGAGTTCGTGTTTCATACGCGGGGACATAGTCTGACAAGAAAAAGGAAACAAATTGGGCGGAGCAAGACTGTGATGACACCATGATGCATTCTTTAGGAGATTTTGTAGAATGAGGGATCTTCATTCTTTTCTTAAATTTATACTTAGTTTAGGGGAGCCACGAAAGTACTTATTTACTCAGTTACCCAATTTTACCATTGTAAGATATTGTTTTATTTGAGAATTTGTATTTTTTTTATTCGCACAAGATCCAACGTTTTTACAAGATACTATTACATAAATTCTGTAGCAATACTTGTAAATGGTCGAAAAAGAATTTTGGTCGTGTCTAGAATTTAAAGTTAAATTTTCACGATATAGCACATTAAAAATGCGAGAGCGATACTAGGTAATTGTTTGAAAGAAAAAATTGTTGTTTTTGTCTCAAACGAGAAAATTTTACCTCGAATTGTTCGAGGAAACATTTTCACAGTAGAGCATAATGAAAATCCGAAGGCAGTACTTAGAAATTTTTCGAAAAAAAAACGTCGTTTTCGTCTAAAACGAGAAAATTTTACCTTAAATTAAACGAGGTAAAATTTTTCTCTATTAAAAAATTTGTTAACTGTGCCTTGTATATACATATACCACTCTGTAATCTATGCAAAACAACACCTTAGCGATTTCATTCAAAATAATAGTATACACTCCTACAATACCAGAAAGTGTAATGATCTACATGTCACACAAAACAATTTTTTTCCATACCACCAAAGGACCCCGTGCAATGTGCACGAAACTATATAATAAGTTGCCTGCCTATATAAAATGTGAAAATAGAATACTTGTATTAAAAAAATTGTTTTTACTTATCTTCTTGAAAAATGCTTCTATAGCATTAATAAATATTTGAGTACATAGCATGTAAGGTTTCACAGTGTAAAATTTTATATTCGATGTGTATATTGTACTTTAAACTAATATTTGATATTTTGACGTGCCCTATATACCTGCCTAGTGTGTAACTAGTGTATTGTATCACTGTGGACAAATAAAAAATTCTAATTCTAATTCTAAAACACCTACAGATTGATAGGTTTGGTTTGATAAGGGTGTATACTGGAAGTAACTTGAAAAAATTTAAGCCTAAGTTTTTAAGTATCAAAACAAAATACGCTTATTTGAGTGACTGTGAAGTGGTCCTCTAAAACGGGTAAAAACATGATCGTTCGTTAACCCTGTTTATAAAAGTACGGGACATTTATTAACCATCGTGACTGTCATCACATCACATTTGCCGCCTGTTGATATCCCTCAATGCTCCCTTCGTGTAAAGTGCAGGTATTTGATTTGTTTTTTTTTTTTAATGCTTTATTTGCCTTGCGGTACTCTATAAAGTAGCCATTGAGGATATCAGGTGCGTCATTCCATTCCGTCATCCTCCTCTTGGAGTGGCACATTGCTTCGATTCACTGATTTCCCGTATGGCAGGCCTCCTCCCCACCCTTAACAACTGCCTCAATCGTACTTTTAGAGCCTGCTAATTCACTTCGGCTTTTCACGCGTCGCGGCCACGCGCACAATCCTGTAATTTTTATTGCCTCTTAGATTTTTTTCTTCATCGGATAGGGGTGTGAGAGGAGAAACGAATGGTAAAGAAAAGACTCATGGCTTTGGACAGGTGATTGGAGTTTTTTTAACTTTAAATCACACTTTCGATCCTTTTGTGAGTTGCCTTTTTTTGGTAGAAAATATTGTTTCCATTTTCAACATACTACATATAGGTATCTGTGCATATTTGACTCTCTATTTCTTCTAACACCCTCTTATCGACAATCAGGATTTTAATGTCATGCCCGTGCGAAAAACTCTGTAAGTATATTTATTTATTTTTTCTATAGACATCACAAGTAATATATCGAATACGTGATATTTTACAAGATAAAATGAGAACAATGAAAAAAATACTTAAACTGAAATACTCGCATAAATAATTCCTCCACTTATAGAGACATTGATCAAAGAGAAAGTTATGTAATAATATTTTGAAGGCATTCCAAGTTGTCTCTTTAATAATACGGTATGAAATTAGATTATGTAGTTTTATCCCCATGACATTGGTACCCCGGGAACACGATTTAAAATTCTGTTACATAATGTGTAAATCCTCGGACTGATGCAGTGGTTGTGGTGGTTCTCATTTGCATAAATAGAGAATAGTATGTTGGATCTAACGTATAGCAAAACATTGTAAACATAAATTGACGGTATAGAGATCAGACCCAGTTTATTGAATAATGGCTGACAATGAGCCTTGACAAGTACATATATGTTATCTCTATGCTCTCTCGAGCTGTTATCATACGGCCTTTGCATAAGCTATGTCTCATTAGGCTCTTCTAATGACCATACGTCAGGAATTACTTTATTTCATCATAATGTTAGTTATTAATTTACCGATATCTTTATTAAACTCTCGATATTTGATGTAATACTTTCCTTGCTCTTTCCTAACCTACATAACTTTTCCTTATAACCCTTTCCTTGCTCTTCTCTTTCCTGTGCTTTCTAAAAGATGATGAAGCGGGCTCTTCACGTCTTACGCCAATACTCAACCCTCCCCGCATGAACTGCGCGCCGTCATAACCTAAAACTAGTCCAAGCTGGGACGCGGACGTCGATGCCTAGTCTGCTGAAAGTAATTGCCAGGATACATTCAGTGATAGAATGCGTACTTCATATGTATTATTAGATTTGCACGTCTTGAATTTTTTAGTTCAACTTTAAATCGCTATTCGGTAGGTGGCTTTCCTTCATTACGGAGCATGAATAACCCTATATTTCATTAAAATGAATATAAGTAAGTATTATGAAAGCTAAAAGATAATAATGCCAATTTTAATTATAAAATTGGAGTCAACTTTTTGCTGAGAGATATCGTGGAACAACGTATTTAATGATCAAAAAAGATATCGTATTGCCCACAGATTTTATTATAACACCTTACGGCACGTGTTTCGATTGTTACACAATCATGTGTAACCATCGTTTCTATTGTTACACAATCATCATCAGTATCTGGTGATGATTATGTAAAAATCTAAACACGTGTAGTAAGATGTTAAAATTAAGTTTGTGGACAATGGGATATCTTCGTTGATCATTTCATTTGAAATCAAAACTTATTCGCGCCTTTGGCGTGGATGCCGCCGCAAAAATACGCACCGATCGGGTATTTCTTTTCTGTCGGCGCACATATCTAATCAATCCCAAGTGATACGCCCTGAGCTCACTCACATTCTGCAGGATAGCCTCGGACGCGCATTGGTCAGCATCGGTGTCGTTCAGCGAGGCGTCTGCATCGCCACGGGGTTGCATCGCTCATTAGGCAGCTGTCGGCGGCATGCGCGACTCCCGGGTCCCGCAACTCACAGGAGCCGACCACGCGGCGCCCTCCGATCGTTCCGCCTTGTCTTCTCATACTCCAAAGCCGCCTAAAAAGCCTACCCACCCCCGCGGCGCTAACATCCTCCACACATTAGCCAGCCCTCGCACGGAAGCTATCTTAAACACCCGACGGCAAAAAGAATCTCTCTCTCTCCCGAATAATAGCTCGCCCGTATCTAAGTGGGCTGCTGCTACCCATTTGATGTGCAGTGATGTGTGTAAGGTGAGTGATTCGGGATGAGTGTGGGTAGTCGCCCTCTACCGTGCTTATGTTAGAGCGCCAATAGTGTGGGCGGGTGGATGAAGAAAGGATTTATTTATAAATTTTTTCTCCTTTTTTTCGATAGGGTTGAGTGGTGGGGGCGGGGTGTTTCTCAAATGTTTGGAGGTGGTCGCCTCCCTTTAGCGGGGGAAGATTGAAATGAGCGGTTTTAGGATCGGTGAAGATGGCTCGGCGCTGTAGTGGGTCCGGCATTGTCTGTGTTTGTGAGGGGCATAACGTTCCTTCTCTTTTGAAGCTGGATTGAATGAGGCGGACACAAACCTTACTCCACCAAGGTAGCTGATCTTAAAATGCAGTTTCGGTACATTTTATAAAGAAAATAATAAATTGAGTTCTTTTCCTTTCTCTTTACCTCAATTCTTAGAAATGCTAAATGTCTTGGGGTGTAGGTTTTTAAGATTAAAATGCAAAGTTTTTGGCCAAGGTTTCGGTATTTTTTTAATACCTTCTTCGGGGCTTCTTTTTTTAAACGGATAGGATCTGTTTATTGAATTGCTATTGCAGAATCCACGCCATTGGCCTTTGCGCTTGTTCATTAAAAATTTAGAGTTGAATTCGAAGAATTAACACGTGCAAATCTAATAAATGTTTCCCTCTATAATCCGGCTCCTCACTTATCAGGGCCTGCCAGTAATCCGGCGTTCTTATAGAGGCAGCTACCAAGCGGGTATCTATCTAATTTCGAGCATTCCAATTCGTAGGCGAGCCAATTTAAAATAAAATTCATTGCTTATTTTATATAAAAAATAATATTCATCGCTGAAGGCCCTGAAGGAGGCATAAAAATATGCCGAAACGTTGGTTTAAAATTTTGGATTAAGTAAATTAAGGATTGGAGTTAAGAATTCACATTCTTATGAGGGCGTATAATAGGATAACAGCTGATTATTATCATTGGCCTTTAGTAGTTCTATGGCATCCTCCCTGGTTAAACCACAGTTTTCTCAAAAAATGGTACACCGAATATTAAATAGTCCGTTGTATCCTATAAAATTTATTGGAATGGGAATCCAATGAGGAAAATGTAGATCCCATGGAAAATTTTCAAATATGAAGACTTTTTCTCTCTGAACTTGGGCAAAGAGAGAGCTAATTGGGCAAATTTAGGACACGTTAGTTGTGGGGGTGCACTTAGTGTTTTATTCATGGCCATAGCAGGCAATACGAAGATTGATGTGGCTTAGCTCATACATAAATCATCTTACATTTAACAAATATATATTACTTCTGTTTCACATTATTCATTCAGGGCTATCCAATGCTGTTCTTACATCTCACTTGTCTGTCACCGATCCTCTTCATTAGACAACCGTTTCTCATTATGTGTTTAATAAATCGACCCGTATTCTTCTCAATGCTTCATAAGACTTGTGTTTTCTCCTGATCAGTTTAGATATTTCACATTATTCTTACGATTTGGTCCGTTTGATCTTCATCATTCTTCTATAAAACCACGTTTCAAAAGCATCCAATTATTAATACTTGTAAGAAATTTCTCTAAGGCGTATGAAAAAAATTTACATCCGATAAATTCAGGTTTAACTGCGGGTAACCTTCCCTTTATAGAAAATGAGAAAGACAAACTTTGTTAGGTTCACTATTATATTTGAAATAGGCCACCCGGGTTTTTTCATAATATAGTTGCATCAACTTTAACGTAACTATGTAATGGAACCCGAGTCGCGCTATTTTAATTATATTAGTGAACCTAACGAAGTTTATTTTTTTCATTTTCCAAAACATTTGCGATAGAAATTGAAAGCATGCAGTCGGTGTTTTTTTTCTACCTTATAGTTTTATCCTTAAGACGGAAAGGTGTGGAGTGAGTAAGATTGGTGCACGGTTGACGGTGGTGCTGGTGGTGCACGGGGGTGGGTGGAGAGGGTTTGGGGGTGGGGGGGGGGGTGGAGGGGTGTGCGCCGCTCCACCGTTCATCTCCCGGATGGCTGATCGCCACGGTTTCGTGGCTACGGTAAGCAGACGCGGGCACGGGCTAGCGGTGCACCTGTTGTTGCGAGAGCCAAGCGGAGCGTGCTCCTCCCCTTAACTGTGCCCCACTGTATCAGCTCTCTAACAGGAGACCCCTCCTCACCATCCCTTTGTACCTTCCCTTATAATCCCCTCTCTTACTATCCGTTTCAAGCCACTCGAGTTTTTTTTTTCACCTTAAACATCGGTAAAAAAAATAATCACACCAGCACAAAACGTACAACGATGGAAAACTTGTTAAGTTTTATATTCAAGAGATTGAATTAAAATTATTTTTATCGATCTCAATCAATGTTTTAGCTGTAAGGTTGAAATGTAAAAAGATGGAGCGTGAGCCGGTTTGGCCTCCTTTTGTCACTGATGTGATGCTTCAGCAGGTCCGGTCGCAGTAGAGCTAATGGCTACAGCTACTTCGCAGCAGAGCTAATAGGTGCATATTACCTTAGCACCTTTCATCTTCCCTTATACTCCCCTCTCTTATAATCCGTTTTAAGTGAGTCGAGTTTTATTTAGCTTAAACATCAGTGAAAAATCGTCGCACGAAGACGGAACTTACATCGATGGAAAACATTTTTGTTTGACGCTCAGAAGATTGAATGAAAATTATTTTTGTCGATAAAAATTAATGTTCTTATGCTAAGATTAAAAAAAAAGAGCGGAAGCAGTCTATACTCCAATTTTAGCCTCCTTCTATCGTTGATGTCCTGCCTCAGCTGGTGTTAGTCGTGCCAATGGCTACAGTAACTGATCGACTTCCAATATGATTACAGCACATTCTATGCTTTTCGTAAAAATTCACCTAGGTGTTCTGAAGTATAATTTCGATTGGAAGGATGCTTTGAAATATAGTCGCAATTTATTTTATTCATATTTAATTCAATCCACGTTCTTCACTCCTTTTTTTGATAAATTATTTTCCCCTTTTCTTATTTTTTTTTAAAATTTTACTTAAAACGTCTCTGTTGATTAGCGTCACATGCTCGAATTATTGCTCATATATATGCATTTAATTTATTGAGTCTTTTTAGCTATCTCCAGAAATGCTCAGTCAGTAGTCCTTCATCAGGGCAAATTTAAAATTAGCAAAAATAATAAAAACTGCGATCGTGTCAATGGGAAATTGCGATCCGTGGCTCAGCGTGTCCTACTTGCCCTTCGTTTGGCTCTGAGCTGTTTCAAAACCATGCCTGTACTGCGCTTTGCAACTGAACGTGAGTTAAAAATACGGGTATATAAAAGAAATAATGCAATCTTCCCCAGTGTCGATGTCTGACCAATCTGTTCCAGTGTTTCATGGTTGATTTCACGGATGGCGAATGCATGTTGGTTAATTGGACAAGACGAAGTAGTTGAAGCTAGTATTTCAGGCCGCATAAATATAAGGTTAGTTGCGCCATTGGATATAGCAAACGGGGCAGAGTTAAGATAAATGGGGATATCTTTTTGGGACATGAAGAAACCTCGCGATGGTGCTAGCCTGAGTTCCAGGTACAGCGTCCAGAACCAAATATTATGCATCCCTTCAGAGTCGCTAATTTTTATGTATCAAGTGGTTCATTTGCAGTGCCAAGCGAACGAACTCTTTAAGAAAAACTATGAAACTATCCTAGTTCAAGGTATTCCGCCAGATTTAAAATGGAATATGTTCCGTAGTCCTCGATACGAATTGGAGCAGGGAAAAGAACTCCAACATACCTCCTCCTAGAATGTATGCAATCCATCTCTTTGGTCGACTGTGCAAACTTAACAATGCTAAATAACCATCAGATTAATAAATATTTGAGTGGGCGAATAAATGTTGTATTCATGTTAAAAAGTCTTAAATTCCAGGATGGAAGTGTCGCAGTGTTTTCATCAAAGTAGGGGTTTGTTTCATAGTAAATTGATCGATTCAACTGCATTGTGTGGTCTTAACTTTTAGTCACGGATTTACTTTCAGAGATTTATCAGTGCTTGGATTAGCGAACAGAAGAGTTTTATCTAATGACATTCAAAGTTTTTGTTGCCTTCGACATAATTTTAATCCTCATACTATACATAATAATTTTTCTCTTATGTTTTCCCTTCCACGGTGCGTTACCTTGAGTGGCAAAGGCGACACGTTGCTTTTAAAATTCATTTACACTTAGAGCAGTAGATAAGCGAGACACTGGCGTGAAATGCAATGATTGTCAACGCCTCCCTGCCCTCAAATTTTTAAAATAATCCATGTATTACTCAATATTATTTTTCTTTTCAACGTCTCCACGGTGCTTTTAAGTTAATTATATCAATGGCTAAGTTCTAACAACACGTATCTCAAAAATAGAAACTTTTCAGGAGAGCAAAATAAAGATTAATTTTTTAAAATTGAAATTAGCAACCAAAAATACATAAAACTGAAAAAGAAGCATACATTTGCAAACAAAGAGTTGTTTTTTGCTTGAATTTTATTTTTTATTAACGCAGTGTGAGCAGTATTAACTCATTGTCAGACCAGCCAAATTTTGAGATACGTGTCGTTAGAACTTCGCCATCGATATGCATCTTCAAAAATTCGTGTACGCTGATAGTAATGGATATGCAAGACACTGATGCAATTTAAAATTATCTCTTCAATTGCCGCATCCAAAGTATTTAAACTATACATTTTTTTCAACGTCTCCGCTTCGCGTTTAACTAAGTTGGAAATGGTGGTATAAGCTCCTTTTGAAAATTCATATAGGTGCGCGTGCAGTGAGTATAATTCCGCGCGGGTGTTGTCTGTGTGCTGCCGTGACCGTGGCTGGGGTGGGCTATCAATCTAAAAAGAAGGAGTTCCCTGACCGCGTGCGCCTTAATTGAAGGAGGAAGTGTGCGCGAGGGGGGAAGGGACCTCCTCTCTTCACAATTGGAGGGCAGCAATCTGCCCAGGGGATCTCTGTGCTGCGCAGCGTCCCGTGGAGAAGACAGCCACGGCGGCGGCGCGCTGGGTGGAGGAATCGAGACTCCTCGCTTATTCCATTGCCTCCTCCAAATAATCGCCCATTCTGAGTATTTCTATTAGTTATTTGCCCTCATGCACCCATCCCTGTACCACAACGGGCTATTTTGTGCAAAGAACATCTGAGTGTTAGAACGTAGGTTTCCGCGGCGATGGTTTGATCTCTGCATTTCTTCAGGGCCTTCTTCCGCGTCAGCTTGATTGAATACAACAGTTTCGCTGGCTATCCTGCCACCGTCTACGGGTCGAAGGATCCTTAGACCTGAAGACGCTGGCAGGATAGCCAGCGAAACTGTTGTCTACAAACAAGCTGACGCGAAAGAAAACCCCGAAGAAATGTAGAGATCAAACCTCTGAGCATTTCTTTTCACAAAGTTCCTTTTTTCCCTCACCTAAGTGACATCATCCATATTTATTTATTTATAACGTATCCGCTGTGTGTTTGACAGAAGTGGAAATGGCGGTGTAAGCCTCTTTTAAAAATTCATATAGGTACGCGTGCAGTTAGTATAGTACCTCTTAAATCTCATTGCATGTAAAACACCGGGATGTATTTTATAATGGACTCGTTCGCCAGTTTTGTTTTATTGTTGACTGTGATAGAGTTTGAAAATAAGGAGACCCCCAACATTCCCTCGTTTCTATCTGACGCCTGCTTCTCGAGCTAATTATTGCGATTAAACTACGGCTTGAACCCTTTGGAAGATAAGTTGATGACTTCACCGACCCATGCTTAGCGTTTCAGCACGTCTCAGCTACTCCTCGGCCCTATGAATGAGATTCGTTTGAGTCGTTGTTGTTTAGTCTTGCTTGTGATTCCTTTTTTCAGTGAAATGCTCTTTCTAATCGAGTAAACAAACTATCATTTTAATGACGTCAGCGACTCATGAAAAGTTGGGGGCAACTTTCGCGATTTTTTTTTCAATTTTAAACTTACTAGAATGGCTTAATGAAGAATTTTGGCCGAATTTCAGAGGTTGCACTGTACTTTCCGTCAGTCTTGAATGGAAAAGAGTGAAAAATATGCGTCTCCATGGATTCACGTGGACTTGCTATCGGTCATATATTTAGGCTGCTCTTTCCATGTCATTGTACTTTGCGTGCGTGGAGTCTTGGTGTGCATGTGGGCGGGATTTTTTCGATGACGATGCCCAGCTGTTCAGGAACCGAAAAAAAATAAGGCCACTCAAGAACGCCTTTCCGCATCGATACCCGAAATCTGTTCGGAGCTAAATGCGAAATCACTTTCCTCACCGTATCGACCGATGAAAGGCCCGACACATCGTGTGTACACTCTCCTCGATGGTCAAGAGGCGCGTGCAACAGCAACCATCTTTCCCAAACCCCCATTCCATTGGACTGGCGTTCCGTCATTTCTGCTCTGCGGCGTGACGGTGAACAGCTCTTCGCGAGCGGCGGCCCACCCCCCTCGGCAGTGTTTACGTCGACACGCATAATGAGGAGAGGCAGGGAGCCGTGGAGATGGGCACGGGGCATATATAGGGGGAGGGTGGGTGGGGGGGATTTTGGGGGTTGGGGAGAAGCACGAGTCGTTTCTGCGCTGATGGACACGCACGGCACCTGCCGCCGACTCCATTCCCCCACCACCTCCCTCTTCTTCTTCCGCCCTAACCTCCTCTCATACAACCTCCCAACTGCTTTACTTCCTCTACTTCCCCGCCTGTTTCCCTCTCCGTTTATCCCGACTTATGAATGTCCTGGCTCTGAATGACTGTGGTCTCCTCTGTCTTTCTACCTCGATGAATGGTCTCAGCCCTTCCTGGTTAAATTATTTAATTCCTTTTTCTTGGGGATTGTATTTGAATACTCGCTCAGTGATTTAATGAAAACTTTAGCTCATTTTCAAGTACATACTATATCAAGGACATACTCAGTACTTGAGAATGACCTGAAGGCGGAAACTCGTCGTACTTCGTTGAATAAATTTGTGGAAAATTGCCATCTCTATTTTTCATAATCATGTTATCATTCCACTACATATTGCCTGTCTCATTTACTTTTACTCGCTCAGTGACTTAACCTGCAAGTTGAATTTAGATATGTGAAGACAGAGCTCACCCCAAGCTTGGTTGGTGCAATCGTGCGAAATCAAAACCGATTCGTAACTATGTACTCAACCAGCAATGTATTAATCAACGTTTCTTATTTTCCGTACCTTATTAATTCATGCGCACACATGAGATGAATTTCAAGGATTTAGGTATACTGGATTTCATCTCGGGTTAGCGGCTCAAATCCTGCCAACGTTTCGAGCTCCCTTCCGCCCGCCACTTCCCTCCATCCGGCCTAACCTCCTCCTCTCCTCTCATACAACCTCCAAACAACTACTTTACTTCCTCTAGTTCCCCCCCCCCCCGTTTCTCTCTCCGCCATAAACTTATGAATGTAAATCTCTGGGGTCTTCTTCTCTCTCTTCTCCGATGAATGGTCTCAGGCTTTCTACGTCATTTTGCAAACTCGTATCAGGGGGTCTTGTATTTGAATTCTCGCACTCAACACTCGTCCGTAACCCGAAAGTCTGTTTTAGATGGATGAGGATATAGCTCACCCCGTATTTCTTTCGTGTAGCCGTTCGAAATCGAACCCGAATGGTAACTTCGAATTCATAAAAATCGCAACTCGCGATTTTTATTATTCCATTTAAATGCGCGTTGTGCGACAACGATTTTAGAGGCTTACCGGACAATCCTCTATTGCGATATTCGTGGTTGGGATCATTTTTGGCATCTATAATTCGACCGGTCTCTTGTAACTCTATGACTCTACCTAATAATCCCTCCACAGACCTTTCTAAATCCATTAAAACAGCGACTTATCTAAATCCAACTTTATTCGCGTTGTGCTACTGCATTTCTCGAGGCCGACAGGAGAATGCTTTATTGTGTTTCTTGGTTGCGTTCTTTTTGGCAGCTGGAAATCCACCGACCCTCTAGTAACTGAATGCGATGGTGGTTGGCGTAACATGGTGGAACTCCTTCATGATGCACAAGGTTAAGAAAAAGACTTCGCTGTTCTCTTTCGCGAAGTCTTTTTCTTAACCTTTGTGCATCTCTAGTAACTGTATGGATATTCTGGATATCCCTTCCCATAATAACAGCGCATTGCGTGACACAATTTCATGTGGTTGACTGGAGAATCGTCTATTATAATATTCATGGTTGCGTAGTTTTTGGCAATTGGAAATCCATCGACCCTCTTGTAACTCCATTGGTATTCCTAAAAATCCCTTCCCATAATAATTTAAACAGCAACTTATCTAAACCCATTAATAGCGCATTGTGTGACAAAATGTCTTCAGACCGACTGAAGAATTGTTAATTGTACCACTCGTTTTTTAGTCGTTTTTGGCAGCTGGAAATCTGCCGACTCTCTTAAAACACTCTGGGTCTTGCTAGTAATTCCTCCACCGACTATTCTGCACCGATTTAAACAGCGAATTTTCTCAACCAATTTAATAGCGCGTTGTGTGACAACATTTCTTGATGCCGATTGGAGAATCCCCTACTTTAACATTCATTGTTGCGTCGTTTTGGGGAGCTGGAAATTCACCGACCCTCTAGTAACTCTATGGGTATTCCTAATAATCCCTTTCCATAATAATATAAACAGCGACTTTTCTAAACCCATTTAGTAGCACGTTGTGTGACTCAATTTCATGTGGCCGACCGGAGAATCGTCTACTGTACTATTCGTGGTTGCGTCGTTTTTGGCAGCTGGAAATCCACCGACCCTTTTGTATAACTCTATGGATCTTCCTAATAATCTCCCCACCCAACCCCACAGCCCGGAGGCGGCGGAAGACGCGGGCCGTTCCGATTCCCTGCACCCGCCCCCGCCTCTCCTCTTAAAAATCTCATCTATCTCCGCGGAGAGTGGACTTCACCGCCCTTGAACCTGTAGAGCGCGTGCCATCGCCACCTAACCATCTCCCGAGTAACGTTCGCCGTCTCTTCCTTTCCTTCGCTTCACTCATTCCGTTCGGGGGTTTTTGGAAGTCAAAAGGACCCTCTCCTCTTACGCTCGACGTCAATGTCCCCTTCTCTCTCTTATGACCACCTTCCCATCGCCGGAAACGATCAGAATGGCGAACCAAAATGAGCGGATTTTACGCGTTGCCTCCTGTTGGCTTTACTGGAAATATGGTATCTGTTCTATGAAAGGATTGTCACGGTAGATCGAGATACAAAATTTTGGTTCCATATCCAGTTTTTCCCCTAGTTTCGTTATGTTCGAGTTGATTGAATCACCAGGTTTTCGCCCACTCCCTTCGATTTTATTCCGATTTAGATAAGCGTTAGGATACCTGAGATAGTGAAGAAATTAGCCGCATTCGCTACGATTTTTATTTATATATTATTTTATTATAGATATTTTATCTTCTTAGCAATCCTTAGCGACGAGAGAACTGGAATAAATGAACTGAAGTCTCAAGATATTTATGTTGGCTCGTGGTTTTTCGTGGTGTTTTGGATTGGTGGCATTCTCCATCTTCCGGGCTTACGCCGCGTTGGTTGTGACAACTGACCTCTCAAACGAACTGACCTCAAATGGCAGTCAACTTCTGACGACCAACGCGGCTAAAACCCGGAAAATGGAGAGACCCACCCCTCAAGGTATTTTGATAGATATTATACGTTGTAAATGTACAATAGGGCTTACATTACTACAAGAGTGCTATTAAAATGTTGGAACTACGTAAAATGAGTTAATTTCCATCTGCAAATAAAATTAATGGTCAAAAATTTAATTTATCCTCATAAAAACGGAGAAATATTCAAATATTGTATACTAGTTCTTTAACAGAAACCCATAAGTACTTTCGAACACGGTGCCGTATGGTATTGACAGAGATCATTTATTGCTTCACAATATTTCAATAAGTATCAAAGAAACACCTATTTATTTGTCAGTTTAGTGTTGAGGTACTTCTAGTGCATCTTGATTCCTGAGAGGGTGAATGATGTGAGCAAAAAGATTGCAGAGTTTATACTTAGGAAGTCGTCTCAGAATGAATAGTATTTTAAAGATTTGTATGTATGTCCTGATGACTTAAAGAGTTTGTTTCCATCAAGTTCAACGAAGAATGGTGTCCGGAAATATTGAAATAGTGGGCAGGTCAAGCAAATTCGCAAGCAAGCATTTTATTGGCGCTGTATAGGAATAACGTGTAGAAAGGGAGGTATAACAACGATAGAAAACTCAGGTGTGTACTGTGCTGATTTGGAAAACGGATAATATAAGCGAAATTAAGGGAGAAACATTGGAGCAAATCTTAATCTTCTTAGCTCTAGCTAATGTTGGCCGTAGTTAACCTTTAGCAATGAAAGAACTAGAATAAAGTCACTTAAGTCTAAAGGTCTTTAGGTAGATATTTTATGTAGTAAATGTACGATAGGGTTTACAGTTTTACGGTCGTATTATAACAAACGTTGGAATAACGTAAAATGAGTCCAGTCGCATTAAAAATAAATAAATCATATTTCAAAACTCAGTAATCTTCCTCATTAGGCAATTTTTAGGCAATTGCGTATGAAACCAAGGTCATGTATGCGGAATCGTTTCACTGAGGATTTTGTTTGGAGCTTACAGAAGCGATTATTACCCCATATCACTATAAAAAAAGCAGTTCCCTCAAGAAGAGTTCTACAGGAAAATATTCATGGGAGGAAAGTTTTTTCTAGGATCTTTTCTAGAATATGTACGTAATTCCTTAAACCTCTTAGTGCCGCGGGGCATTATATTGGCTTTTGCTTCTCAGCCGGATTGGATTTGCCAAAATATGGCAAAATAGACATTTTTCTTGGAGATGTTACATTTAATTAAAATACCTATAGATTTTTTTGGCCAGTGCTAATCTAAGCAGATGGCACTAAGAGGGTTCAGGATGATTTTAAATATTTCTCAGGGAGAAGGAGCACGCCCAGTGTGGTATTGTCGCGGGAAGAGGGAGTGAGGGGCAGAGGAATGGGTTGTAGGGGTAGGAGGTGGGGTGAGTTGAATCCTTTGAACAGATTTAATGACACATCCTTCTGTGGCCCGCCGGGGGTGGAGTGGGAGGCGGGGCAGGAAGGAAGGGGAGTGAGGAGAGAGCCCCGCACCTGCCCTGCGCGTAATCTGCCCATTAAGGAAAAAAAATCGTGGAGGCGAGAGAACTGTGGAGGACTAAAAGGAGATTCGCCGAGGTTGAAATTTTGTGGTCTCCGTTGACGTCCCTTACGTAGTCAACGCTAACCTGTCGTATACCGATGCTTGAAACGAAAACTCTTGGAGAAAATTATCTCGAACAAATCCACCAAACTCCGGATAGCGCAACCCGTTTTCGTGTCCTCCAGTCGGTGAGGCTCAAATAGAAAAACATATTTTGAAACTGAAATTTTACGCGAAATACTTTGAAACATGGAATTGAAAAACTCAGTTTCTTGCATCGACTTCCTTGAACTGATTTGTTGTGCATCGGGCGGCTGCCACTGGTAACCTTGGGTTGCGAAGTAGAGCTTCCACGATTTTAAATGAATTGATTTTTAAAATTTTATTTACTGTTGCTGTTGATTTAAAAAAAAGAGAAGCGTTTTGGATGCTTTTAATGGTAGATGAATGATTGATAACGGTCTGAAGAGTATTTAAATTGAGCCCTTTTTAATGACTTTTGATGAAATTGAAACATATGCGTTGCATAAAGTTACGGCTATTTTGTCCTTGAATTTGTGATAAAAATCACCTCAAGTGCCTCCCTGGCTAAGGATTTTATCGGAATGTTGAGATAAAAACCTTGTATGTGCAGAGAGTGAATGAGAAGGTATACGATGTTCACCAAAATTTTCCCATCTTGAATTTTGAGTAGCTTCGAAACTATAAACACCAGTCTTCCTGTGCGACTTTTAAACGGCTAAAACAGCTTTTTTCCCGCTACTTCTTACTGTCAATATAAATTGATTGTACCATTATTTTTGCCTTTATAAAAAGTTATATTGGAGTAACCTCGAAATTTCCATAAGTGAATAAAGACATGTTTACTCTTTTTGCGGACTTGAGCGTATATTTTGAATTTATGTCTTTCTGTGCTCTTACGGCATTTTGGCGGTTATTCATGAAACACGTCATGGCTGATTTCCCCCTTGATAACGCTTTCGGAATCAACACTGCTGCACCGTGATTGGATTTGCAAAATAATAAATCTTTGGTCAGAGAAGTACCTCTGCTGTTTTGCTTATTTACTTCATGAAAACGCTGATCACTCTGCCTTGCTTAGCCTCTAATTTCGGAATTGTAAATATCGAACCAAAAATATTTGCTATTTTCGTGGTCACGTGCTAATGAATTTTCATATGTATGTCTTCTTGTTTCTTTTTTTTTTATACTCAGCGACGGGTACATTGGGTATGGGGAAATTCCTACCCCCATACTGAAGATAAAAAAGTTTATTGCCTATGAATAATGCCTCAGTTTATTAGCTAGCGCATAGTTTATTGGTGCACCAAATTTACAACTTGGAAGAGGTCTTGTAGGAAACAAATACGAAAATTTTCATCCGAAAGACCTTAAAAATCCTTGAAAACCAAATTTTACTTAGTGAATATTGTATGCGTTCTCAGTCGAGTCGCGTACACTATTCGTCTTGATCCACTTGTTTCGGTCGAATTAAAGATTTATTCATTAGTTTGGTTAGCACATGCTTATATTTGGAAATGTATGTTATTCGCATTTTTTACGTGACGTGATTGAAAATCTGAAATTGAGCGTCCCGGTTAGTTCCGCACCTGGCCACACTTTCGGCACCACCGTCGCATTCCTCTTTCATCATTACTTAATTATTGGTAAAAAAAAGTAGATCTCTCTGGTTATTGAGTCTCTTATTTCGAAATTGGATTTATTGAACGAAAGACGCTCGTATATTTCTGAATCACGTTCATATATTGTGATATTTATATCTTCTTTTGTTCATCTTATTGGAAATGACGGCCTCTTACAAATTAAAGAGAATAAATTTCGTGCCAAGGAAAATAATTTCTCACTTTGGTACATAGATAGCACATCCATGGTCAACAGTCTATGGCTGGCGTGCTCAATGCATTGCTTATGTTTCATATTACGGGAAACGAATTAAAAAACCATAATAGCAAAAATACGAAATAAATCACCCAGAGAATATGAAAGAATTCGTTTACATCTAAATTCTATGAATTGAATAATGTAAGCAGTTCTACGGCCGCGTTGTATTAACACAATTCCTTTCACTCCTATTCATCTTGCTTAGCTCGTGTCAATAGGCTGGAAGGCGTCTTATTTAGTTAAGTAGTCAGGTGCGACGTCATGGCAAAATTAGTAGAACCCGAACGCGCTTCCCTTAATTTTTTTAGAAATGGAATATTACTCTGTTTGTTTTTTTTACCACAAGTCATTATTTACATTTTATTTAAAAAAAATTGTTTTGGCTATGAATGTGAACATTAGAAATTTTGAGATGACAAAATTGATAAAAGTGTTATTTGACTATTGTCTTTTGTTAACCAGGGCCGGAACGGCGTTCCGGCACCATGACACCCCTGAGGTGCTCATATTCTGAAAGTTATGCTTTCATTATATTTTTTGTGTGGTTGACCATCTGAAATGATGCGTCCGGGTTAGTTCCGCACTTTCATACCAAAAATACGAAATAAAAATACCCAAAGGGTATAAAAGACTTCAAAGATCAAAATAAAAATATGCCACATCAATTACAGGAATTAAATAAATCCTCTGACTAACGAACACTTCCATTCTGCTCCTCAGGTTTATTTTGGACCAATTTTATAAATTGAATGTTGAAAGCAGTTCTACGAAAATATTGGATATAGTAATACTTCACTCTGATTAATCTAGATTTTCTCTTCTCTATATACTGGAAGACATCTCATTTTGTTTAGCAGTCAAGTACATACATTCTGAAATTAATTATTCCATTATATTATAGGAAAAACCACTCATTTCCTCTTTTCAAAAAATTAGATATCCTCCCACTAAGGCATCTATTCATTTATAAAGTCTTTAGAGTTTTCTATAACCGTAGCGGTGAAAAGGCCAGACCACAAACTTATGACATCAGATCTTGGAGAAACTTTGATATACCTAGGCCGACGACTGAAATATATAGACAGTCATATCAATACTTGGGGCCAAAATTAAGTAGTATGTTGCCAAAAAATGTGGCAAAGAAGGAGAAGAGATGGGGTTTTATATCCGCAGTTAAAAAATGGCTTATGCAATATGAGGAAGTAGAGTTTCTGCTAAGAAAGGTGTTATAAACGTTTTCAAATAAAGGTATATTGTATGTAATTCTTATGCGTTATGAGAGAAAATGTGTTATGATAGTATGTGTTAAGAAAAGTTATCCATGTGTAAATTAGTGTGAATTCACAATCGAATGCAATTGTCAAGAAAACAAATCACTCAATGAAACGAAATAAATGTATTTTTTATGCATGTTAGCACCAGTCATGTTCTCAATAGTGTATGATGGTAGCCCCAAAACCTTTCCACAAAGGGTTACCTATATATTTCACAATTATTACAGGGTTTATTTTTCTCGATATAATATATTGAATATGAGTAGAATAAAATTCTATTATTCTATTATTATTATTTTTGTTGTGTGGTTGAAAATCTGAAATGGAGAGTCCTGGTTAGTTCCGTACCTGACCATACTTTCGGCGCCACCGTCATTTCATCACTTTCATTATTACTTAATTATTTGTAAAAGTTGATTGATATCCGTGGTTTTTGAGCCTCTTATTTCGAAATTGGAGTTAATGCACGAAAGACATTAATGATTTTCTGGATCACATCCACGTTTTGTGATACTTATGCCTTCTTTTATTCTTCTCATTGGCGGATCCAATTACGGCTTGTAAGTGGAAACTCCTTTCTACAAATTTCAGGGAATAACTTTTATGCCAAGTAAAATTATGTCTCACTTTGGTGCTCAAATTATTGCTAGGGAGTCATCTTATTGGGAAAAAATTAAAAATTAATTTTAGAAATTTAATTAGCGAAAACAACAAATATATCACCTAAAAAGTATAAAAAACTTCTCATTAGACTGGAAGGCGTCTTATTTAGTTAAGTAGTCAGGTGATTATATTCCGAAATTAATGATTTCTTTATATTTTTTGCGTGGTTGAAATTCTGAAATGGAGCGTCCTGGTTAGTTCCGCACCTGACCACACTTTCGGCGCCACCGTCTCGCCACTTCCGTCCTTCCCGTCTTTCGACTCCTCGATGCCGTGCCTCGGCGCGTGTCTTTCTCTCCCTCCCTCCCCTTCTTTACGCTTTGATTCCTCTCAGGCCCTTTAAAACAGAGTACGCAACCACCTGTCCCGGCCAACCTGCATCTCGCTTCATCACCTGTTGGACACTCGAGCAAACCAAATGAAAATATAAAAAAAAGACAAATAAAATCATCCTCATCGCTCAAGTGACACGAGACGTCCGCACCAGAGTGTGCATCCATTCGCACGCGTCAATCCTTTATAGGTATTTTGGTATGAGGCGAGCGCGTATGTGTAGGTTTTTTTTTACCATCCTTTCCTCACTTAAGAATTATTTTTACGCCGGCTTTAAAAGCGGACCAGTTTTTCTTGCTGAGTTGAATGATATGCTTTCCTCATACATTTTTATTCTCGCTTCGAATGTCTGAATTTTAAGAAGAAAATTTGCCATGCTCGTCAAATTCTCACCTGCTAAGTGACGTCCTTCAGGGATGTGTGTGCATTTTTCAATTGGCTTTGAAAATGTTTTACATTATTTCGACTGGAGGGTGATTATAAGTTTTCCTGGATATCACACAATTACTTATACCACTTCTTTTTTACAGAGCGCGATCCGGGTTTCAATGAATTATCATCATCTTTAGGCGCAAATTATGATTTGAGCAAAAATTACAAATCAAAATTTGCGCCTGAAGATGATGATATTTCATTGAAACCAGGGTCGCGCTCTGTAAAAAAGAAGTGGTATAAGTAATTGTGTGATATCTAGGAAAACTTATAATGGAAAACCACAAAGTTAATCAAGAGATAATGAATTTTCCTTCTATTAATAGCATCGTCCACCAGTTTTCTTGAATCACATCCTTCAACTACATTTATCCTTCCATTTGATTCGATAAAAATAAACTAGTTTCAGGCAAATAAACTTACCAAAGGCAATCTCATCGATGTTTCTACAGAGAAAATGCGCAAACAAGCACAATAATTTGTTGCTGAGACTGAAAAATTCAATTTAATTATGATTTGAACAAATTATAGAAATCACAATTTGCGCCTGAAGATGATGATAATTCATTGAAACCAGGGTCGCGCTCTGTAAATAAAGAAGTGGTATAAGTAATTGTGTGATATCCAGGAAAACTTACAATGGAAAACCACAAAGTGTTAGTGTATTTTGTTGGGGGAGATTTTTGTCTCACAATAATCTTTCATTCTGCTGCCCAAGTTTGGCCAAGACAACACGGTCGAAAAGCCGCTTTATTTAGAGAGGTATTTACTATTTTGGGGTTATTTGGTGGACCTTAACTGGTTGGTTTTTTGCCAACTTGCCGTATTTACACTAAACGTTCGCATATTATGCTGGTCATCAAAAACGTTTCTACGCTTGTTCATTGTAAATATTCTTATTCCCTAGAACGTTATGGCCTTTTATCGTTTTCTTGAAATTTAAGATTAATACAACTATTAGGTAATTGTGAAAAGATATTTTGTATTCTCGGGTCTTTGTGTTTTAATACTTCGTGCGTGGTGTTTTTTCATAATTGCACTATTTTGACATGTATCGTATCGATTAGTTAACGAAATCAACAATTTAGCAAAGATATCAGTATGACTAGGAGAAACTCGAAATGCGAATCATAATAGTATTACATTTATTCTACATTTCTTGGACAGGATTTGTTTCAGTGTAAATAATTCTGTTTGAAACATTTAGAAAATAATCTACCGAAATCTTACGAAGTTAAAGTGCCTATTGCATATTGCCCTGATTAATTGCTTTTAAGATAAACCAACTTTCATTTTTATTTAATTAATGAATCGCCCTTCATCACAATGTCACAAATACAATTATAGAAGTTATTTTTACCAAGGTTTAAAGAAATTAATCATCAACAGATTTAAAATAAAAAATGGTGACGAAAATGCAACACCATACTGGCAAGTGACTTGCTAAAACCCACAGTACAAAGATTGTGGCCACAGTGAGCCTGTTCCACATAAAAACACCAAATACCGAATCCGTTAATTATGATGTATTTCCGTAGAAGTTTCCAAAACAGGGTGGAAAATATTTTTGGTGGACAGTGTTTGAGAGGGACTAGCGAGTCGCTCTACGATTTCACCGCCCTGTGAGATAAGGCTCGCCACCACTCGAAAGGGGCGGGTGTCTACATTCCACAAGCCGCATCAATAGGCGTGTGGCGGGGAATGTTAGGACTCCAGCCGTTTGCGCATAAAAAGGAAATGCTCTAACTAAATCACGCCGAGTATTTATCGAAGTCCTTCATGGTTCGGGGGAAAAACGAATTCCCATAGTAATCCGTTCGGCGAAATATCTCTCTTGATATTTCGTTCCTGTCGGACCTGGAAATGAAGTGGGGTTCTGATATGATGAAGAAAGATCTGAGGTTTTCCCGGCGTATGATGTTGTTGAAGTTATTTCGGGTTTCCCACCGGATAAGGTTCTCCATCTCTGCCGACGTTTCGATGGTCGTGTCGTCCATCGTCATCAGGGCTTGAAAAATTAATTTTAGAAATTTAATTAGCGAAAACAACAAATAAATCACCTAAAGAATATAAAAAACTTCTCAATAGACTGGGAGGCGTCTTATTTAGTTAAGTAGTCATGTGATTATATTCAGAAATGCTTTTTTATATTTTTTGCGTGGTTGAAAATCTGAAATGGAGCGTCCTGGTTAGTTCCGCACCTGACCACACTTCCGGCGACAGCGTCTCGCCCTGATGACGATGGACGACACGACCATCGAAACGTCGGCAGAGATGGAGAACCTTATCCGGTGGGAAACCCGAAATAACTTCTTTCTGATATGATGTTCGCCGTGTCGCTCTTAACCATTTATAACCCGATGTTGCTTCTAAGCAACATCAAACATGTTTAAACTTCAGCTCTATTCAGGAAATATCTGAAATACCCATCATTTTGTAGTGCAAATTTTAATGATGAAATATTTAGCTG
This sequence comes from Ischnura elegans, assembly GCF_921293095.1. NCBI lineage: Eukaryota > Metazoa > Arthropoda > Insecta > Odonata > Coenagrionidae > Ischnura > Ischnura elegans. The sequence goes on along the minus strand of NC_060251.1, from coordinate 54,001,653 downwards.
CCACGATAATTATCATTGAGTGTAAAATTTTCAAGTTTTCAAAATGATAAGTCTTGAAATTTGATTTCTCCCAGAATCAGTTGTGGGTTATAAAGGGTTAAAAGAGTTCCATTCTCATTTGCTCAAGCAGTCTGAGCGTGGCGCGCAGCCTCCGAGTCTCTAGTGGCTTCCAATCTAATTCGGTTAGCATCTGTGTAACGCTGTATGTACACCCGTGGCTGTTTTTGACGTGTCGTCCCCACTGAGAACGCGCCCCTGAACGAGGCATGCTCGGGAGTCGAAATCGGATGCACCCTGCAAAGACACATGAGGATTATAATAGTTGGTTTCCTAAAAACTGCTCTCAGCACTCTATCTTCCTTGCTCCGACATCTATTGAAGAGGTGCAGAATATAATCAAAAGTTTAAATTCCAATAAGTCTAAGGGGTTAGATAACATTTCCACCAATACTGTTAAGGCTATTAACGAAAACGTGGCACCCATCTTAACTTATATTGTTAATTTAAGCCTGCAGCAGGGCGTGTTTCCTGATAAACTAAAATGCGCACTTATTGTACCAATTTTTAAAAATGGTGATCGAAAGGATATTAAGCAGTATCGTCCTATTTCTCTTCTTCCGGTTTTTTCTAAAATTCTGGAAAAAATAGTTAAATCTAGGTTATTAAGTTTTTTACAAAAAATAATTATTTCAGTAAAGCACAATTCGGTTTTCTGAAAAGCAAATCTACTGAGGACGCCCTATTGGAATTCTGCTCAGATCTATATGAGAGCTTAAACAGAAATAATAAGACTGGTGGTTTATTCATTGATATAACAAAAGCCTTTGACTCTGTTAATCACGAGATATTGCTATCAAGACTGTCGGAGGCTGGAATTAGAGGTGTTGCAAACGATTGGTTCAAGAGTTACCTGATGGGAAAGTCGCAAAGGGTAATAATTAACAATTGTACTAGTGAGGAGGTGTCCTTCACATGTGGTGTCCCTCAAGGTTCCGTCTTGGGACCAATTTTGTTTTTAATTTATGTCAATAATTTTTGCAACGGGGCATTTCATGGAAAACTTACTTCTTTTGCCGATGACACGGCATTATGTTATTCGTCATTTAATGTCTCCGATGTTGTATCACAAATGCAAAATGATTTGAATAGAATTAATTATTGGTTCTTGTGTAATAATTTTGTTCTGAGTGTAAAATCAAAGTTTATGTTGTTTGGCTTGAAAAGTATACTGGTGCCATCAGATGACGTTTTCTATAGATGTTCTCATTGCTTGACTTCAAAAGGTAGAGCTTGTGACAATTGCATAAAAAATGATCATGTAAATCATATAAAGTACCTCGGTTTAATATTAGATAACCATTGTAACTGGAAAATGCACATTAACAAATTGAAATCTGAGCTGATTATTTCCTTGAGAAAATTTTATCTTCTCACGTATAAATGCCCAGTATCCATTTTGAGGACGGTGTATTTTGCTCTGGTAAATTCAAGAATTCAATATGGAATATCTTGTTGGGGAGGCACATATCACTCTAATGTTAAACCAATTAAAATTATTCAAAATAAAATCCTAAGGGTGATCTTAAGAACCTCCAGGAATGAATCATCCTTCCCACTGTATGTAAGGTTAAAAATCCTCCCAGTTAGACATTTGTTTGTATATAAAACATTAAGAATTTTTTACAATCGTGGTGGACATAAAAATAAACCTTGTCCCTGCACAAAAACTTTAAGATTCCACGAAATTACTTGTATTCCAAAACCAAAAAATGAAGCTTATAAAAATTTCTTTAATTATTTAGCACCAAAATTGTATGTAAATCTTTGGCAAAAATTACAAGGTTGTAATAGCGAATCTGAATTTGCAAAAAAACTGAGAGACTGGTTGTTTAGTCATAAAAATATTGAATTTTTATTTGAGACAATTAAATAATCTGTTCGTTTAATTGCTTAAACTTATTTTGTTACAAAATTTATTATAATTTCATTTCATGTTAATTTTCCTATTACTGTATTCTAATCGTATTTTGTATGTTTTCAAGATTGAATACATGCACATGGACTAATGTTTCTACGAAGGACTCATAGAAGAGCCACTTTTGTTTAAAAGTTATTATAAAATGTACTGCCGAGCATTGCCTTATTTGTATGTAATGGCAACCCCTAATCAAGACTCATCTTAAGGGGTGTCTAATTTCACTGTTAATGTATGCATATGTTGTAATATTTTGGGGCAGTGAAATAAATATCTTTATCTTTATTATTTTGTGCTGATGTGCAGAGGTATCCATTTGCTATAACGGCAGTCAAGTCCTCTTCACTGTATGAGCTCCATCTTTTAAATATTTGTATTGATATGGTGACCCTATGAATGCATCCGTGCAGGATAATAGGGATAGACGCTCCGGCATCATCTCAAGTTGTTCAAGGGCAGTTGGCTGTACACCTATGAGTCATAAGACTGCAATACTGACTCGCTCCTATTACAGATGCGACGCCACTCCATTTGAGCAAAATTTACCCTTTTTTAAGGTGTTCAATTTCATTTCCATATTCATTGTTGAATTTTTCGAGAGTGGCGCATTTAAATTTGTCAATATGGAATTTTTTTTACGTCTATGGCAATCAATAAATTTTTCAATCTTAAAACAATAGTAGAGGGCCAAACGAATCCAAGGAAATGTGCGAAAAATTGTGCGAAAAATCCAAGGAGAAAAAAATCATTCGCCTTGACCGGGTGTCTAACGGGTGACTCCGTTAAGTTATCACCGTTGCTAGTTCCGATATACTTTAATTAGAATGTGATTTTATAACTAATATAATGGATATCCAACTAGAAAGAGATAAATAGTTTGGGGGATCGGGTTGGTGTGGCGGCTGGAGTGTTGGCTTCCTACCAAGTGGACTCCGGTTCAAATCTTAGCAGGGTAGAGAATATTCAAGACTGCCCAATCCCTGCTTGAATGCTGTGTGGAGGAGATTTCAAGCTCAACACTCCGTCCGTCGGATGGAACGTTAAGCCGTGGTCCCATTGGCGCCTTTTGTTAAGAGCAGGCTAATGCCGACGCCGGGTTTCTCTCCACCCTTCCCTCATGGCGCAAATGACCTCGGCCGTCGGTCGCCTCCTCCAAATACCATACGATATATACCATAACATACGATAAAAAGTTGGAAGGACGACAGTTTGTGACCATAGGTGGGGCTCCGGAGATGGTGTTAAAGTTACGGGGTTAGGGTGATGTGAAATTTGTTTGAAGTTTACACATTGAGGGGAGGGTTAACCGATTCTTTCCCAACGACACCCCTCCCAGCGAGGATTTTTCAAACATGTGTTTCAAATGACTTCTCCCGCGATTATGAACCCAGGATCCTGCGGCTCATACCCCAACATTGTATCCACGCGGCTACAATGCTCTCCTTGATTATTAATGATACCAATAAACACCATTACTGGTCAGTAATGCTGAGATTGGATTGACAGAGCTCCCCTGCAAATTCTCCCATCAGCTAATTTTTGCACACCTATATTTTCTTCTCTTTCTCATTCTACTGTACCCGCTCCATGTATTCTATTCGAGGTTTTCCTTTTCCGTTATTATAACTCACTCGTCCCTCGACGATTGTCTTCATCAGACAGTCATGCCTAGAGATATGGCCTATAATGTTGCTCCGTCTTCTTATCAAGGTTTTCATAAGATATTTCTTCTCCCATATTCTTATATCTTCTCCCCTATTCAATCGGTCGATCATTGATCCTCATCATGCTTCTATAGCTACTTATTCCGAATGCCTCCACTATTGATTTCTGCGCTGCTGTCATTGTCCATGGCTCACTTCCATAGAGAAGCCTATTCCTAATGTAAGTTTTGTGAAATTATTTCCCTACTTCTACGCTTAAACTTCCCATTGCAAGTCGATCTTTCTTTTTGTGGAATGCTCTCTTAACTTGTTCTATTCCGCTGATAATTTCTTTCTTGTTTCCTCTGTAGTTATCATTAGTCGGTTGGGTATAATTGAAAATAATTTCATGTTATTGGTTTGGAATGATTTATTATAATTTGGAAGCACTTTACCACCTGCTTATCGTTCGAGAGTTGTAACTATGATAATCTGTTTGAGAAGTCCCTCCGATGCCGCAGCAACAAAGATTTTCTCAAGCTCTAATTTTTTTCAGCGAGGTTAAATCTCATCTGATGTGGGTTGAGAGAATCTCGAGAAAATGGAGCGTGGAACCGATCCTATTACGGAAAATCGGTGATTCGAACGGTTCAGCCTGTCGTCGTAAAAGACACCTGCGTCGGAAAATGTGGCGATCTTTTTTATGCACAATACGTATAATCCGTGATTAGGAGGGCCGAAGCGGCGTAAAAAAACCTTTGTTGCCAAGTGAAGTTAACGATTTTAATGTGGTGTGTAATTTAAACTTGGTCCAGCTTTATGAATATCGCTAAGGCCTCAGTGAGTCTCAATACTTGTAAAAGTTTAACGAATTACCATAGAAGAGATAGGTGAATTACGTACCTCATGTTTGGCATAGGAAATAAGAATTTTAACGAAAGTGTCCTAGCGTTGGTCCAAGTTTGTGGTCTGCTTGTTAAATACCTATTAATTTACTTAAAAACATTTTTAAAAGTAATACATTGATTATTTTATGTTCATAAAATTTTATAAACTATTTATCCAAAGGTCAACGAATTTTAACTCGGCAGTTATTTAAGAGCTAAAATAAATTAACGTGTGAATTCCATAACGTACACGAACCGTTTCATTATTGCGATGCAAACATATCTTTTCACAATAGTCTATTCTGTATGGCTCAGAGAGCCAGAACATTGTACGGTACTTTTTTGTCAACCCTGTTAAGTAACAGTGAACAGCCATTAACGTTAAGATAATGACCTTCCATTAGGTTTAACAGTGCTTTTTGGGTTATTAACTAATGAATAGGTTTATTGGTACTTGTTACATAGAGTTGACAATATTAGCACGATATTTGACGCAATTTTTCTGAGCTTGCATGCCTAAAAATGATTACTGAATGTTGTAATTGATTTTTTCATTATATTTTACAACGGATTGAAATACCTGGTTTTTATGGTTTAGTCACATGAATAGAATCTTAACTAAAGATTATGTTTTTTTACGCATAAAATCATTCTTCTAAGCAATTCTTGTCGTTTATAACGTTTATTATGTTATATATTAATGAAATATACTTTGTCTAATGGCTGAATTTTTAAATTATTGGCTTTAATTTCGGTTTTATGATACGTAGTTATGAATTAGAAGCGGAGAATGTATACTTCTGTTATGCCTATTTAGTTAGCTGTTAAAAACTCACGTTTCCTGGAAGTACGCTTATGCTTCCTGATAAGTAGTTTTCTTTGTAGAAATACCCGAAGTTGTTAGTAAAATATTTCCGTAAAGCGCGCTGAGTTTTTGTTTAAGTTATATTGTTGAAGTTCGTGGATTCCTTGGAGGTGCAGTCTGAGAATGTGAATCAGAATAAATCTCAATTTTCGCATCCTTCATAGAGAAAATAGACTCGGCCATGCGCTTGTGGAATGCACTTCCCAGGGTGGAACCTGCTATCGCGGAGTCAAAAAACGGTTACGCAGAGAGTGCGTTTGATTTTCCACCCGAGGTAACCTAGCACAATAGCAGGCGTGGGAACGTGTTGACGTGTCTATTTTCGTGCGAATTTCTTCAATTTTAAAGCCGTTGAAGAAAATGCGCTAGCCATCTTTTAAAATTTTCAAATACATCGTACTCATTGGAACGGAAAATAGTTGTGATATCAGTACGGTTGAGAGAGAGAGGAATTCCTTCTAGCCAGCAGTTACAGCTACTCTGGTCTCTTCCATTTCATAACTCACTGAATGGTAAGGTCAATTACACTGGTTGATAGACGTATGTCATTTCCAATATTGCACTGAAGCTACCCATCACATAGGCCTGCTATTAACGATTCTATATTCCTTTGAAGAGTATCAGCTATGTTAGTTCACTTCTGTTCCGGGAATCTTGAGGATTCCGCAATAATTTATTTTGCATATCTATTCTCACGTTGGTTCAAGCATATATTTTTATTGTGACTTATGGCTACGGCACCGTAACCTATTGTGTGGTATTGTATTGAACGAAAAGGGACACAGTAAAAAGGAAGTATGAAAGGTAATTTCCGGCATTTGACATGTGCCTGTTGAAGAAGAGCTGGTAAAGGGACCATATTACCTGCGATAGGTTAGCTCTAGGATAGGTTGAATCGGACCAAGTAAAATAGGCTCTAATTGCATCGTTAATGACTTATTATAGAGGGTGTTTCCAAAAGAAAATACGTATTTCGAATGCATAAATTTGTTAAAATTCAAGACGCACGAATATGAAATTTTACATAAATATTTACGAGACCCTCAAGTTTACATTACCGATGTTCAATATGTCCTCCATCAGCTACACGAACAATATCTCTTCCATTCTGATATTATTATGTTTATGCTGGACGGATCCGGTTCTTTACCTCTTCCAGGTTCTGTAGCAGTGTTGGTACATAAACGTTGTCGTTAACGAAACCCCACTAGAAGAAGTCACAGAGGGTGTCTAATCCAGTGACCGTGGAGCCCAGCTGAGACATGCTTACTGTCGGCGCGAAAAAGGTAGAACGCCGAACTTTAAGCATTTGTATAAAATCCTGCGGCAGCTCCATAAGGTCAAGTAAAAAATCCTTTTACTCCTTTATTATTTGACTACAACAATAAATCATGAAGCATTGTTTAAACGTAAGCCCTTAGCTTTCACGGCCGAAAGAGTGAAGAAGAACACACGAAAACGAATCCGCGAAACGATTGTTTTCTTCATCTCGCAACGGAAAAAAAATATTTGAGTGGTGCATTTAATTTCATTTTTTATAGAGAGAATGACATCTTCGCATTAAAAAGAGCCTTTTAAAATTAAATTTTACCCATTGATTTTTATAATGGGCGAATGATAGATTTAAATTTCCGAGGTTTAGAAGGGTATATGAATAATGAAGTTACATATGCTACATGGAAAAAATATTTCCAATTTTTTCATGCAGGGAAATGTTTATATTGTTCCTCTTACTTAAAATGAACCAAAAAGACTATGAACGCACCCGCGGCAATGCACTCAACCAAAACGACGCCGTTCTCGTAGTTTTTCGCTTGTTATTATTTACTCTTTCGACCGTATAAGCTAAGCGTTTACGTTTAAACAATGTTTAATGATTCATTGTTGTTGTCGAATAAACGACGAGTAAAATAATATTCGACACGACCCGATGGAGCGTCGGCAGAATTTTGTATAAGTGCTTAAACTACAGCGTTCTACCTTTTTTGCGGCTATTGTAGTCGCTAGCTCCTTGACGACCAATCCAGCGCAGCGGTTTGGTCGTCAAGGAGCACTTGCCGACTCCATTGAGGGGGTGCCCCGTCTTGTTGAAAAATAAAGTTGTCTTCTTGCAGCCTCTGAAACAACTGAGGCGCAATGATCGATAAATTGGACAAAATAATACTTTGTAACACCTTAGAGAAGTATATACCTACTTACTCTATGGTAACACGCACCCATATTCTTTTTGAAACACGCTGTATTTGAACGAACTAACTATCCGCAAGAATTTTCGCATGTTATAACTCATGCATGAATCACTACCTACGCAAAATTTTCATTTTTATATTACTAACTAGTAGTTTTATTTGCGTGGTATCATATTCGTATCCTTAGTTATCTCCTAATTTCTGGGATGATAGAGCTTGTTCGTCTGTGTCCAGCGAACACTGTAATGGGTCGTGAAAAATATTAAAGAGAGTCAAAATAAGCCAAAGAAATAGCCTTCATGACTATGGTTCGTCCTGTTTTAGAATATTCAACTTCAGGGTAGGATGCTCATTGCTGAACGGATACACTAAATCACATTTTGATGTATCCTACAGGGGTATTTTTTTACCTTTACCTTGCCTTTACCAGGCTTTTCAATAATTTATTTTAAATCTCATGCTACCACCAGGCAATTGTCTACTTGTAGCAATGTGTAATAATAAATAAATAAATCTGTAAGATTATCCAATAAAATTAATAAATACTGTTCATTAGAAAGATTTATTTATATTTTTACTGGGCTTTATCTTGCCAAAGACGAATTCACGTGGCATCTCTTTCAGTGATTGCCAACCAGTTTTCAATGTTGTTGCTAAGTTTCAGGTTACTACCTCGAAAAAATTCATTTTATATATTTTTCCACTTCTTCACGATTTCAGCCGTCTTTGTGATGGATCGAAACAAAGAAAATTTAAGTATTAATAAAATTATTTAATGCATAGTAAAACTTTCATGAACGCCAAACCTTAACCGATTAGTGTTTTAAATGAAAAAATGTGATCCTCTGGTTATTATTAGCCCTCGGACCTTATTTTTTTTTTCAGACGAACGGGATTCTGAGTCCAAGTAGGGAGTCAAGCTCAAACCCATTTGGGGATCAGTCCGGCCATCTTCCGATGGACCATCGCTGATGTTGCCTAAGGGGATGATTTCACGAAGGATAAAACAGGTGTGTTATTCTTTTAATCAGCCGATAATATTTAATAATCTGTTAATATTTAAATGTTCTCTTCAAGATGTAATACTATGATAATGGCCAATTCCTGAGGCTCCGAAGAATAGTGCATTCCGCAATTAGGATTTCATTTTTCTCTGCAAAGGTGTAACTTCTGGCGATATAAAATTGTGTGAATAGGAAACTCAGAGAAATATTTTCTCTGGTTGCAATAAATTCAATGTGCTTTGGGGAAATGTCGATGTAACCTGTTGACCACTTTTTTATGAATAAGAAATTGATTAGAGGAAACTGTAAATTTCGTGTTTTTGTTCCTTGCTATTTTCTTGGTTGTATTGGAGAGAGTATTATGGTGCTATTCTCAATTTAATCTGTTTTTATATACTTATGTATAAAAGGCCAATTTGCTGGCAAAAAACTTTGTCGTTGCTATGTCAATGAAGTGTGCGTTATTGATGACCAGCTAAGGCTAAATACTCAAAATGGTAATCATTGAACCTTACTTGACAATTTCGGTCAACCATTTCAAGGTTTATGGACTCGATTTTATCTCTCTTGAACATATATTGATCGCATAAGTGGGTACTCATGTAGTCCAAACATACCGTAACGACACGCGTCATTTAAGATTCCAGCGATTGGAATATGGTTTTGAATATGAACCTGGCTAACAGTATTTTACTTGTAGTATTCTGAGAAGTGATCCACTTTATAATTTTTGAGGCCTCATTGCCTTCATTTAAAGGCTCTTGAATTCAAGTCCTTGATTTGTATTCTATTCATATAACCAAACTCGCTGTTATAGTTATCAAAAACTTAAAATCACCGTTTCATTCAAGGCAGGTGGCTCGCAGCGCGCAGATTAATTAATTCTTCGTTATAAGTCATTAACTCTGTATCGAAATTTTGTTAATAAGGTTAGCTTATTCCGAAGGGAAATACTGGTTCAAGCTGGATCCATCCGACTAACATGTGGTAAAATCCCGAATCACGAGGTCATTATTCACGCACACGTTCAGCGGTAACGTTAATGGCAGGGACTATTGTCTGATATTCTATTGGTTGTACCAACGCGTATTTCATCCCCGAATTCGCGTGTGGCATCACTAATAGTAGTATTTGAAGGGCCAATAATGTGCAGTTTTTCCTATTTGAAGTTTGCGAGCTACTATTCCCAGGTCAGAAAATCATGAACACAAAAGATATAATAAATTTATACAGTAATGACATGCCTAATGATAGATATTGTGAAGCGTAACACTTACGTTCCCTGGATTTGCTTGTGATTAATGACCATGTGGGCAGGGTCGGATTTAGATTAAAAGAGGTCCTATGCTATTCCACTTATTAGACACTTTCACCGCCTAATTGGAGTTTTTAAATCAAATGAGAGATGATAAAATACATAATTATTGCGATATGTATCAATGTGTTAAATGAAACAGGCTGTGATTGGTACTAAACTTTGTAAAAATATGGCACGGATTGTTTAAGTATTTTACCGATTAAGTGTAGGTTTCCATGGAGTGCTTAAGAAGCATCGTGTACTTCCTTCTTCAATTCACATAAGGCCTACTCCCTTTCATTCTACCTAAAAATCCTGTTCTCTTCCTTCCTCTCCCTAGTTTACCCAATATTCTACCCTCTAACACTATTTCAGACATCCCAACCCCGCTGAGTACTTCATGGATAATGAATAAAAAAGTGGAGAATGTTGAGTGAATGTAGATCCTTCTTGATCTTGAGACCTTAGGCTGAAGCCTAGTTAGTCTATAGGAAAATCTGGCCCTGCGTGTGGGTCAAGCATTATGAAACTGCAGATTTTTCCGACTGTCTCAGGCACTTTTGATGACCGTGCCCACGTTTGTTTAACTTTCAACTTCGGAACTGACAGCAATTATAGATATTTGAACAAGAAACGAGTGTGATCATTTCCAAAATATTCTGTTTATCATGTGGTCATTTTTTATTTCTTTTGCTTAAATTGAAAATACTGTTTGTTTTAATATCTAAATACATTATGTTTTGTAAGCCACCTGAATCGGCGTGCGTGTGTGATTCAGGATCCCCACCGCCATTAACAGCCTTTAATTTGAAATAATAGGTGGTATTAAAGTTTTACGGTTGTTGCTTAAATTTTGGTAAAGTTCTTTATTTTCTGCGGAAAATCTCCTATCCTACGACAATATCTCTGAATTATTTTGTCGTGGCTTTTGGACCTTGAGATGAATGATATAATACTTCTGTGCCACATTAAAGTTAATACATCTGAACTAACTGGCTCTTAGATCAGCTTAAGAGGACAGAAAAAGCGCTTATGAATTAATTAATTTGACGAAAATTGATGTACCCGACCTAATTTTAGCTTATAACACCCGATGGTAAGGTAAGAAAGCAGACTTTAAAAATTTGACAAAAGTTGGGTGTAGTAGCTGTAAATTTTTTAGTCTTGAATCGCGTAGATGCTACTAAACCCATTTTAAACTGAGAAATTTACTGCCAGGTGGAAAGAATAACATCTATTTACGCATCAGTAATTTTATCTGATTTTCAAGAAAGTCGGCAGTCGCGGTGTCTCTACTTAGAGTGTTGACTAATCTGTGAAACCGGGGCAGGTGAGAGACTTAGGCATAGAAAAAGGTGATTGCCTGGGGCGAGGGAGTATCGTAAAAAGAAGAGCACAAAGGGATCTGATCGCAGCCGATACCTACCGAAATCTTCACGGTTATTTGAAGGGGAGAGGGGAATCCCGCTGCTGTGCAGGAAATACCTTTTTTCACCCAACCACCCATCATTTTCCTTTTTCTATCTTTTCCTCTGTGAATGTGAGTGAGTTCTGCGGAAGGACAAAGGCTGCTTCAACGATCGTGCGTACCTAGGCGGGTGAGAAATCATATCGTACTTGGCTTTTTATATCGAATTCGGATTAACTTGCAACGAGAAATTGAATCAGAAGAAAGGAATCATTTTATGAAATCTTATATTTGGAGTATGCTTCTCTACGGAAGTGAGGCATGGACAGTGATAGCCGCGAATAAATCAAGGGTAAGGCCTTCGGAATGCGGTAGTACGGGAGAATAACGAGGATCAATTGGATCGACGAAGTAAGTAATGATGAAGTCCTAAGACTAGTAGGATAGAAGAGAAGCGATGTGAAAACCTTAACAAGAAGACGGAACAACCTTATAGGAAATCTCCCGAGACATGATGGCCTGAAGAAGACAATCGTCGAGGGAAAAGTACATGGCAAGTACGGAAAAGAAAGACCTAGAATGAAATGTATGTGACGTGTAACGAAGGATGTGAAAGGGAAAATATACGTAGGTGCGAAAAGATTAGCTGATGGGAGAAATGAGTGGAGAGCTGCGTCAAACCAATCTCAGGATTGTTGACCGGTGATGATGAGCTCAGTGAGCTAATTAGCTTATAGGCAATTATTTTGGCGGAAATATCATTCAGTTTGATCCGTACTCGAACGATCATCGAGATTACCCAGGTGTCTTTAGCTTATTTATTTGTCAAAACGCCGTGCGTGTATTCCGGTACGGAATGCGGAATTTTTTCTCTTGATGTAAACTTTGGGTTGACTCCGTTAAGGTACATCGCTTGCTTTCAGCGGTCATTTCCTAAAATTTAACTTAAGAATCACTGAAAGGCCATTTTAAAATATTACATACTTAGTTTTGAAATCATATTTTAATTATTTGACGCATTTATAGAGCGCTCCGTAGGAGTTGGCAGTTACGGATATTTGTGCAAAATTTTTTATCGCCTTATCGGATTATCCTTGAATTAATCATAAATAGTACCATTATTCTGGAATTCAACGTCATTTCTCCACAAGAGAGAGTTGAAGAAGGGGAAAGCATAGCGAGAGCAACTGATATGCTGATACTTACGAGCTTCACCGATACCTTGGTTAAACCTTTTCGCACAATAAAACTTGCGACTTAACATCTGTGATCGTGGGAAATAACGAGTGTAAACTCAGCTTCAGGTACATATATATCGAATAATGTGGTACATGTTTATTTATACTAATCACTGAAATTTTTATTGAAATCGTTTTGAGGAGGGCACGCTAAAAAACTGAAAATAAATGAAAAAGCTGTTTTATAGGGGTTTGGAGGAGTAATTTCACGGAATATACAATTGTATACTACACCACAAACCGTCTCAATAGCGTTTGGCGCGTGGTGTAAGGACTTCAGTCGTCAGCCTGCCTTATTTTTGAAAGTAGGTAATTTACCAGTTGAAGTAGGGGTACATGGAGCATTTTGCTGATCACACTCGCCTGTCTCCCCTCTTAACTTGTAGTTTCCTCCTCAATTCATAATGAGGCCCACCCCCTTTCATTCTTTCAAAAATCCTATTCTCTTCCTTCCTCTCCCTCGTTTACCCAACATTCTTCCCTCATAGCTTGTTTTCAACATGCCCTCCCCGCTCAGTACTCTACTACCGCTACTTTGCCGACACAATTTTCTTCCTGATGTCCATACTGCTGTATACGTTATCCTAAAGTATACTGCTCAAATAAGAATACTTAAAAAAATTAGGTGTGTATTCTGAGAAATTTAAATGTTTATGTTGGTTCCAGAATGTATTTCAGTATTTTTCATTGTTCGTGGAGGAAATGAATTCCTATGCCTGTCGATTCGGGAAAGGGCGTCTCATATGTTATCCTTTCTGTCGTAACTGGAAATAGAATGTTCGGTTATGATACTCAATTTGTCTTCCAGAAAAATGCATCAAATAATTAATTTCTCAAACACCTAAGCCTAGGTCGCAGCCTGGCGAGTCTCTAGAGGCTCTGAGCCTAATTAGTGTGGCAGCTATGTAGTGCTCTTTGTTCTCTCTCAGCAGTATTGACGAATACCGCTGCTTTCCTTTGTATTTAATGTTTATGATGATTTCGTACGTTAGACTCAAGATTGAGTCAGGCTCTGGAATACGGCCCTCAAACTTGAGACCCTGGGTATGATACAGCACAACACTCTCGCGGCCAGTGCCGACACGATTCCCTCCGCACGACCCTGCATCCGAGAACAAAAACAAAAGGGAGAAAACCCAAGCCGTGGCACTTCCATTCCGCTCGTGTCAATCACGGCGCGAGTCAAAGTCCCTCTCTCCCTCTGTGTACGGTTCGACCGCCGCCGCTACAACCGTTCCACCACCTCCACTATCGCCTCTTTGATACCGTCGAGTGCACGCCGGCACCCGTCACTGCATATGGACAGATAATAGTGAACAGCACGGTAGCAGAACGCATCGTGAGGGAGTGGGTGGATTGTGTACGGGGCGGACAGGCGTCCTTGCCAAGGAGAGTCTATGCGTGCGTCCTTGGGGGAGAGTGAGAAGAAGGTAAGAAAAAAAAACTGGAGAGAGGGAGTTAGTAGCATTGGGGGGGAGATGGGACTTTTTAAAGCCAAGCAATCGACTGTATATATTCACCGCCGTCTTCGGGTTGTCTCTCAAGGGCGCGAAGAGCTTTGAAAATCGATTTTCGCTCGCTCCGTCCACCAAAAGGTGCGAGCGTTTGTTCTTCTTTGCCTAACACCGCTATTGCTAGCGAAGGGATTACCTAGAAGAGGCCCCTAGTCCGTACCGTGGGAGTTTCATTATGTTTCCACCTCGGGCACATTTTACTCGGTTTTCAAATGTACACGCAGTGCTGCGACGAGTTGAGAGCGGTCCATTAATTCTCAATATTTGTTTTCAATCATACTTAAAATCGTGAGGAATAGCATTGAAAAGTTATGAATTTGATAGATTGCATCACCATTGGAGTACAAATAATTTACAAACAGAAAAAAATGCTATTGATAGAATTAGCTCTCCTCCATATCAAGGAAATTTTGGAATGGAGTAGTTCGCCATTTTGCAGTATTCGTATTGACCTAGAAATTTTGCAGCCACTTCCGTTGATGGCCACTCTTCCTCATCCTTACTCTTTGACTTTTACCCTTTCATATACGTTAACAGATATCCGTCTTTATATCCTGCGCAACTGAGAGAGATCGTCTGGATATCCACCCCGACCACTGACGCCACAATTCATGTTTTCGTCTGCGGAGCTCATTCATGACATAATTATTTCAAATTGTGTATGCGAAGTGCGACCAATCAGGCGTGCGATACTTGTGTTTCTGAGCAAACTCCTCATGATTCGCCATGAAAAATTTTTAATATAGGGACCTGTATTTTTCCCCAGCAGCGATTCTACTGTTTAAATGATCTCATATTTTGCTGTCATGCATTTTACTTTTACGCCAAATGAAATACAGTGGTCTCTCGGTAATCCGGCAGATTAGCACTACCGGATTACAGGAAATCATTAAAAATTATGAAAGTAAACGGCAGAAGCTATGTTTTATTGTATACGTGCATTTATATTATATTTTGTATTATGCACTGCATTAGTATATATTCGGAATTGAAGTGTTAACGCAAAGTAAAATTACAATAAAGAAAATGAAACGTACGTCACAGGACTGTATTGTGTCGTATAATTAGTCCAGGACTAGAACTACCCTCACCTGCGAAGTAGACTGCTCGAAGTTATTGAGCTACCTACTTTGTAGTTGCCTGTATAGAAACATCTGATTATTAGCAGGGCCAGAGAAGTGAAGTATCGGATTATAGAAGTAGTACTGAACGTCTAGAAAAAGTATAGGGATATTTTCCAGGTATTTTTCCTATCAAGAAGCATCGGAAAAACTGTGCTTACTTACGCCTTTCATTGGCTCATCAATGCTCTCGAAAAAACCTCCATCCTAGAAATTGGAGAAACAAAAACTTGACTTTTTCCACATGGTGACGATTTTCACATACGAAAAAGGATTTCCTCCAAGTTACGCCCGCTAATATAAATTAAATCTCCATCCATTCGCTACAACATCGCCTTCTCCAAATACGAGCATGCGTTATTCCCTTTCCCGTCCATCTCTCAAACGGATGTCCACCTCCCTCTCCCCCATGAAACACCTTCCTCCTCTCCCCCACGTTCTCCTGGCGCGACCACTTGAAAAGCCTCCAGGGGAGAGGGGATGGTGCGATTTGCCGGCGGATGCTTTTTTAATGCTGCCATTCGATCTTGGTTTTGCAATTCCGCCGGAGGCGAAAAAGTGGAAAAGCGATGAGTGAAATTGAAAGGAAGAGGGGAAAGGAACGGGCGAAGGAGAATGTGGACGACTAGAGAGGAAGTGAAGACATTATTTATACTAACACAAGTACTTGGCGATGAATAGCACGATTAAGATGCACACTTGGGGATCAGGTTGGTGTGGTGGCTAGTGTGTTGGCTTCCCACTCCGTGGGCTCGGGTTTAAATCCCGGTGTTGGCAGAGAATTTTCAGAGATTGCCCGATTCCTGCTTGAATATTGTGTGAAGGCAGTAGCGGATACAGAAAAAACTCAATGGGGGTGCAAAAAATATCTTGAGCAAACTTTACTTTCATCGTAATAGAAAAAGTAATAAGTCACGTGCAAAGTTTAAGAAATTTTTATTTAAACAGATTATACACATATGTACAAGATAATGCCATCGTACGGTGTAAAATAGTTATAACTGTGTATCTGCAATGGTCAGTAATGCGGGCGGCCCCGCAAGGGAGGCGAGGGGGGGGGCGCACGCCCCCCCGCGCCTCTGTATCCGCCAGTGTGTTGAGGATATTTTAAGTGCAACACTCCGTCCGCCAAATGGGACGCTTGCTGTGATCGCCTTGGCGCCTTTCTTTAAGAGCATGTTAATGCAGACGTCGGGTTTCTCTCCCCCATTCATTCCATTTCCCTCTATTCCATTCTTACAATTAGTGAGTTACATGGTTATTCACATTTCTTCGATTCCATCTTGATCAGCTTTTTATTGTTCCATTTTTCTAATCCGTGGAGTTCCTCCGCCCTCAAGAATGGCACATATGCTGTTTCCTTTTCTCCATTACGTTGGTAAAGTTTTTTACAGTGACATAAAAAGCATAAGTTTTTAATCGAAATGGGGACAAATAAATGCTGTGATTAGCTTTACAATTGCGAAAACTTTCTACCCTTTTTTTTCCATTGCTTAAATTTCGTTCCGATGGACGGATCATTGGAGCTTTCTCTTCTCCCCTCGGAAATTAGGGAAAGAGGGAAAACTCGATCCCAAATGAGGATTTTTATCGTGTCGAGTAAATAATCTCGATTGGGTTTCGGTGGAGGAGGGAAATTGAATTTGACGAACCTTCATGTTTGATGCCGAGGTACATTGTGTTGTATTAAATAGGCACAACTATTATGCGGGTCCCGAGATTTTTGGGAGGTAAACTGAGTGTCTTTAAAATGGAATTTGAAAAATTATTTCAAGTGTCTTCGGGAATGGCAGAAAGGAACACGGAATGCGTAAGAGAATGTATTTGTCAAGAGTAATGGCGATTGCACCATCGCGATGGGTCAATCGCCCTTAATCTTTACAATAATGCATCTCATCTAAAACTTCATGGTTGAATCATTCTGTTACCTTTTAACAACTTTTATCTGCGCAGACCACTACACTGTCCAGGTTCCTGAATCCTCATGGAAATTGTCATGAATATTACAAAAGAGGATCCTCAAGACAGCCTCTAAATATCATGTCAACCACCGCGCATTTAAATTGGTCTACAAAAGTCGCCACCCGTGTCGCTGATGGACAAAGTGATCCGAGTTTCACTGGGAAATAATTGTATAATTAGCGGTTTTAACCGAAATTTACATTCGTGGTGATGTTATCTATCAAATTCATAACTTTTCAAGGCTATTCCTCGTAATTACAACCATAAAAATACAAAATGTTATAAAAAAGCGAATCGCATTGCTCTCGGTACTTTTGAAAACCGATTAAAATGCGTCCGAAGTGGTAGCGATAATCAGCCTTCTATGGGATGGAATTGGGCCTCCTCTATGCAGTCCCCTTGGAAATTGTGCTGAGGCTCATTGTACTAGATGTTAGGCCCTCGCAGTTATCAACAATGGCAACGCAAGATACATCCATGAAGCCACAACCGGCGGAGAGCCTCAAAGCTGCGCTAAAGCAGCACATGGCGGTAATGTGTAATATGTCGATCTTCCCGCTTAAACGGCGGTCAAATTCACATAAATATATCTTGTACCACGAGACTCGGAACAATTTCCACGAGAATTTAGGAACCTTAACGACGTAGTGGTCTTATCAGTAGCTCGGAAAGTCGAAGGTCCGTGGTTCGATGACCGGTTCAGGGGTATTCGTATTTGTTGTTTCAAACATGAAAAATCTACATTGATGAATATGAAAAATCTGCAGTTAGACAAAGACTGTATGAATAAATACGAAGGAACATCATTATTTCTAACAAATAGGTGAAAATAGCAATAGGTTATGATATTTTTGCAGCCATCATCTTCCTTTCGTGTCAATATATTTACACGCGTGCGCGAGACTGCGTTCAGAGCTACTTGTTTATGTAGAGCTTCTTACTTTGAAGTCTTCCATCCTTCGCTCTAACAATTTTTTTTCCTGCGGTGTAATAATATGCAATGGCATCATTAAATCATCACGTCACATTCAGGAGGACGAGGAAAGAAAAAACTGCACTCTTGAGATGCGTCTTCCTACCACATGATGGCATTTCCCCTCTCATCACTTGTATAGTGGACCGACTTCAATTCAGGAAAAAGTGTCGTGCAGGAATATAAATTAGGTGGAAAGGAATCATGAAAAAGTGTAAGCATAACGATATCTAACAAGGAGACATCGCGAGAGTGATGTGTCGGGATCTGAATGCCAATTTTATTTTCTAATACTCTACAGGACCTGTGGAAAAACTGTTCCGGATTTCTTTCCCATAGACCTGGGTTCGAGAGAAAAATGCAAGTAAAGATTAGGCGCGGAATTCCTTCCGTCGAGTAAGCATTAATCTTAGCTGGCGTAGCCGTGTGCATTGATGAGCGGGGCCTGTAGTCTATGGCACAGACGCTCTGGGATCGAGTTCCGATTTTTGTAAATTATTTTATTTCTAATAATGTAAGGAATCACTGTTATTACGCTCAACGTACTCGGCTACGCCAGCTATTTGAAAAGTAAGCTCACTCGAGTGGAATCATGCCGCACCAAATCTTAACTTGCATTTTTATCTCGAGCCAGGACCTATGAGGAAGAAAACCGTGACATTTTTTTGTACATTTTTACATAGTTAAAGAAAATAACATTGGCTTTCAGATACCGAACATCACTGTCACAAATTCTCTATGGAAGTATGAAAGATTACGGGCCCGCCATCCATTTTCACTGGGGCGTATGGCAGTGCTGAGCATGGGAATAATTGATACGTTGAACTTAGAAAGTTGAATGAAACCTGTTTTCATTGGTAAAGAGTCTTGCTTGTATTTTTTAAAGACAGTTTAATTACTCCCAGCGGGAGTCCCCAAACTTAAAGGTTAATTGCACGCGTCGTAAGAGATTTACTCAATCTATAAACAGGGTGAGTTATCTTCACGAAAAACGAATTTGTCATACTTTCGATGAAAGATTGATATTTGTGTTTTCTACGCACTTGGAATCGGGTATTAATCAGTCGGCAATTAATGCTAAGGTTCAATCCTAAGAATTTATTCTAGTTAATAGCTTGGTATCTAAAACTGCCAATTGAAAGAATACAATTTATTTCCAAAACTTTGTGAATCCTAAAGCCACAGACGATAACTTAACTTGACGTAACTATTAAGTTGAAAACTTCAGAAGAGTGTCCGCCAGTTCACAATAACTTTTAATGGCGTATCTCTACTTTCGATCGCCACGATGTTGATGAAATAGTACACAGTAAACTACGATTATTTGCAGACGACACTGTAGTCCACAGGGAAATCCGTCGCAGGAAAGATAAGAATGAACTAACGAATGACCTTGCTGCTATTCATGCATGGCGCGATGCGTGACAGTTTGAGTTAAATTTGAAAAAAATCATAGTAATGAATTTTTGGAATAAAATAACTTCCTACAGAAGAATTCTTTCATTCAAGGTACCCAATTAGAAATTGTAGAATTCGTAAAATATCTGGGAGTTGGACTGAATAATGATCTAACGTGGAATAAACGTATTCGGGAAATAATAGGTCAAGCTAATCGTAAATTGGGGTTTGTTAAAAGATTACTGGGAAAGTGCGAATACAAAGCGAGTGAAATTAGATATATCTCCCTAGTTAGACCCCATTTATAATACTATGCTAGTGTTTGGGATCCACATGGAATAGTTTTAATAACAGAATTCGAATGCGTGCAGAGAAGAGTTGCCAGGTACGTGAAAGTCGTCAAGATAGTCTTGATAGTGTTACTGACGTCTTATATCAGATAAACTCGGACGGGAATCTCTGTCAGACCGTAGACTGACAAATACACTAAACCTATTATGTAAATTCAAGAGCAGGGAATTTTTCAACGAAGTTAGCCATATCTTACGAATGCCAACATACTATGGTAGATCAGATAATATAAATAAAATAAGAGTGATAGACTGTAGAAGAGCTGGATTCGGAATGTCTTTTTTCCACGATCTATTAGAGACTAACGGCAGCGTTAGGACTTACAAATAGATTAGTTGACTGGTGTTAGTTGTTGTGGTTTACATATGGAAATCCTCTTGCATGCTGCATGCTGGTGATTGATCACCCCCTGCCAAACACCCTAGAGGTGACTCGCAGGGAATTATGGAGATGTAGTAGAACAATAATGAAGTCTCCATTGAAATAAGGTAGAAGCAAGAAAGATAGTTACATGTATCGGAAGTCACGTAAGTTATATATATTCTTCTAAAATCCGATTCAAGATTAATGCCTTGTGTGATTTGTGAAATATTTCATGGCATACTAAAACAAGTTATACAAAGTTGAATTTTTGCGAGTGGGCTTTAATGCATAATTGAGACGGAGTGGTTGCAGGACTTTTCTGTGGAAATTATAAATTATTGTTATGTCTTGCTTGAAAAGTATATTGGGAATTCGTTAGCACTACATATTATACATATATACTATACTGTGATTCCTTCAAGGCTGGATTCGAAGCTTTCAGAGTTCGTCTCGCAGTTTGACCTTCGCCGATAGGTATAGTTTAAATGTGTTTTAAAGTACCTTGATGCGAAGTGGTTTATGCTATCACCTCTCGTGTTGTCCTATTCGCCGTTTTTATTTATGTTTCAGCTACTTAAATATCTCTATTTTATGACGAACCCGTGAAGTGAAACGAAATATTTTCGCGGGATCAATGTGGTCGCTTAATCAAACCATTCATTTTATTAATCGTTATTTATTGAAAGGATCTATCGTAATTTATTAAAATGATTTATCGTAATTTATTAAAAGGATTTGGTGGTTGGGGAAGGAGAGTGACGAAGAAAAAAATTCTTTCTCATTCGGCCATGTTGTCATGAATATTTTGTCAAGATGAAAAAATGCGAAAATTTTCTCCCACTTTTCTTGAGTTTGTGACGTCATCGGAGTTTTGGCTCATTTCCTCTTTCACGGAGACCCGATACTTGACGCAAAGAATCGCTCACTAGATAATAACAACGAGCTACATGAGACTTTAGCCCCAGTTAAGTAGTAATGAAGCGGTGAGCAATATTCAGTGACGTCATCAACTTATCTGCGCAAGGATTATCTGGACGTTGATTTCTCGCCGAGAGTAGCTTGAGAAGTGAGATGCGGCTGGAGAGACGGATACAGTACGGGTTTGTTTATTTTTCAAACTCGACATTGGTAAAAAAATGATTGTGCGTGCTCATCGTATGCATGTTCATACATTGATGACGGAACTGTCGTGTAAACTGCAATTCATCCTGGACACCGGTAATTTATGCCCTAAGAAGTGTCCAATTATAACCAATTAAAGAGTGTCTTGCCTCATTCTGCCCTGCCACACCACCTGTTACGTCAGCTCAGCGAACAAATTGACTGCATCCATTATCCCCGTGGTTGGCTTTACCCATTTAAGCCCTGAGCAGAACGCCAAATTAAACTCGCGACTGTAGAATTAGCTGAAATATTGTCTCGAACGAGAGAAGTCACTTTTTGTTTTTCACCAATCGTTCCGTTCCTGAACCGTGACTCGAGACGTTATGCGCTCGGCAAAAAGCACTGTTTTGGAGTCTCACGCCCGCAATTAGCGAATGGGCCTGTCGTTCTCGAAGCACGTTATTAATTTACACGGGGAGTAATGGAAGGCTAAATGTATTGGAGTGAGGACGGTATGGGGATTGTGTCGTAAGTAAAAGAAACAGTTGAAGCGATTTGCGCGCAGTTTCGAAAACCGTTCTCCGTCGTATCCCGCGTCTGTCTTGTATGCCTCAATACATTGGCCGTTACGCATTGCTCACTCTTTTTTGAGCTCATACATTGCTTGTGTAGGTACTACGCCATTAGGTGTAGACAATTGAATGGAACCCTATTTGCTCCGAGCCTGTCCCCGGGAGAATCACCACAACTACGAGAACCAACATAGGTAGTTATACTGCTCGAATTATAGAAAATCTTGTGTTCGATGCAGGAAATTTGGTTTTGTGCCGCACTGACGTTCTTTTTTTGTTCAATTACTGATATTTTGATATAAAAAAAAAACTAAAAACTGTAACGGGAATCCTTAAGCACAATCTTATCTATATTTGTTGTGGTTCCTTGATGACTCGATTTGAAGCTTTCGGAGTTCGTCTTGTTTCTCTGACCATAGATATAACTTAAGTATGTTTTAAAGTAACTTGATATTGACTGTTTTTTTTTATCAACTCTCGCATGTCTCCTGTGGTTGACTCAAAAATCACTCATTTTCGCGAACTCACAATCTGATTTGAATGTATGTAAAAGATATTATTTCGTTTTCTATTTCCGCGTCTTTGAATCAGTCAGTGGTTTTAATTTTCAGGTTGTCTTAAATTTTATTTATTTCTTTGTACATTTGGTCAATGCCGTTAACAAAGTTTTTTTATTGTTTACTAAACAAGCATTATTGATTTTGAATTGACTGGCAATGAGTTCCATTATGATATCGAAGAAGTTTGAAAGAAAAATGAGATAAATTAATTGAAAGATTATCCAGAGGGTGTAGGGGTTGGCATCTCTCATCTTTGGATTGTTAGGGGCAAACGAGCTCACCCAACCTTGCTGAAAGAATGCGTTCCCTCGGAAATGTTAAGGGGAAACATCACTCCCGGTCTATTTACGTGCCCTGATACCAGCAGATTGCTTCCGCTATCACTTTGAAGAGTATATACGTGTACAGTAGACGCCTGGAGACATTTGATTTTATCGAATTCATATTATCATTGAATAGTTTAATCCAAAATTTTTTCAAATACTAAATTCTGCATTTATACTACACGCAAATTATTGACAAAGGTTTAATTTATAATCCTTTAAAGTTTCAATGTATTACCTCACGTATTGATACAGCGTACACTGTACGCTGAAGTTATGTTTCGTCATGTGGGTATGCGTGGGATTTATTTTCTTTTTCCGCGGCATTAAATTTTCCACGTGTTTAATCTTGAAGGTATCTTCATGCTCCTTTATTCGTTTTTTTTAGCTTTTATTTACTCAATGCTCATCCTCAACTCAGTGCTGTTTGCGGAAATCATTTCGATTTCATAAACTATTGACTATTTAAAAAAAATTATATTATTGTATAAAAACCCCGATTGTACCTTTTTTGTTTATAAATATTGTATATCGTTTTAATCTTTGTATTTTATATTGTTCATACTTTTTTCTGGCATAGCCCTGATGATGATTTAAAAACAAATCGAAACGTTGGCTGAAACTTGTTTTAAAATTGACCTAAACTCCAGAAAATATTATATCGTATATTAAACAAGGTCAAGAAAAGGAAAAAAAATAAAATAAACTATAGATATAGATTGTGTCTTCCGTCTTTCGATTAAGGTGTTTTTTTCTGAATCCATTGTGTATTCAAGTGAGAATAATTTTCATGATGTGAATTAACTTGTAGATTGCCCTATAGGATGGAGTATGGGTGCTTATATTGTTGAGATTTAAAGGGATCGAAATGGTATTGGGATTAAGAAGTAGGTTGTGTCTTCCGACATTCTATTTTGGGTTCTTCTGCATTGATATTGTATAAGTAAGAGTAATTTTCATGTAGTGTATTAAGTTGTAGTTCGCCCAATAGGTCCTCGTAGGGTCGGAGTATTTTTCCAATGTGTGCTTGTGTTGTTGAGGTTTAAAAGGGATCGAGGTGGTATTGGGATTGAGGCGGTGATGTTTGAAGAGAAAAAAAACGGAACCTCGTTCCACCCTTTGATTAGGCGAGCCGATGATGACGATCTCTCGGCAAAGAGACCGAAATAGACTCCGGTCACTCTCGGCTGCCCAATTTTCTCCTTCTTTCTCCGTCTCTCTATCTATCTCTTGCTGAGCGCTCCTTCGGTGGTCGTGGAGGGAAGGGAAGGGGTTGTCTATGGGGTCGGGGTGTGGGTGGGTGGTTAGAGAGTGGAGCCTGCAGAGCAGGTGCCTGTCTCCTACGGGAGCCCACCCCCGCTCTTCTTTCCCTCTCATCCCCCTTTAGCTCACTCTTATTCTCATTCTCCCACACCACAAGGCTGCTTTTTTATCCTCAGCGCTTTGTTTTCTCTGTGGTTCGAGTGAGGCTGGGAGACGTACTCCCAGGAGAATCTTTTTTTCCATTTGCTTCCTTTGAAAATGCAAATTGTAGATGCTGGTTAGTAAATAATAAATGTTTTTATTGACTTAGAAATTTGAAATAAAAACGCATCTCAATAGATTGCTTTCTGGTTGATATCAGTTGTCGTTCAGATATGGCTGAAGTAGAAGGAGTTACAATTAGAAGAAAGTGCTATATTTATAATAGGTGTAGATAGGATAATTTTAATACCAATCATCTCTATGTCAAAGGATATTACTTAGGTTGTTGAGTAGAATGACTTCATTATAGGTTTCTTTACGAGTTCAGTTGATTGTATAATTGATTTTAATTGACTGCATTTATTTTTTCGTTTTTAGCTTATTACGAAGACAAAACATTGGTCCCAGCATGTAAAACTTTTCATCAAGAGAGTGTTTTCTGGACCATTAGCTTAGTCGCTCGGCAAAAGCGCATTTCGGAGCACCTAGATGAAATCCTCTTCATGAATGGGCTCCACTGGCGAAAATGTCAACATTGTGACGTTCATTGTTGATTAGGGCACCAGATGAGGTTATTATCGATCTCAATAGCAGTCGTTACCTTGAGTATGCGAATAAAATAGCAATTATTGCCACGATTTTTGTATCATATTATTTCGAGGCATAAGCTACTTGTTTCTCGTGTATCACCCCGTTATACCTGGACAGAGAGGAATAGGAACGAGTAGTTGCTAGTCATGGCTGGTTTAGAGGGGAAACGTTTTTTGCAGGGTCGGAATTGATATAAGGTTTGGATAGAGCGAGTGCTGAGCTGGGAGATGGAGATAAAAACAATTTTTGAGGGAAGAATTTTATGTAAGCGGGGAAGGGGTGGAGAGAATAGGGCTCATGGACATATTATAGGAAATAGGCCTTATTGAGACCAAATAGGGATGTTGAATGTGTGGGGTATGGAAAATGAAGGATGCGTAGAATACTACTTGTTAACATGCCTTTGAAGCGTAGAAAAGCTAAGTAAAACTAATACACTTACCGGTTGAAATGAATTCTCCTTCATTGCAGGAGAAGCAGCATGATGGAATCGTAGAAATTCGCCTTTTTATTTTTGATATTTAAAAAGTTGTGAGCACGATCATTTTGAAAACTTCTTTAAAATGTCGAACAAAATTGGATGTTTGTTTGACTTAGAAATTTTAGAAAAATTTATCGCTAAGTATCTTTTTGGTTGAAATTAGCTATTTACATTTTGCTCAGATGCGGCTGAAGTAACGGGAGTTAGAAGAAGAAGAAATTGGTATTATTTTAATAGGTGTGGCTAAGATAACTGTGAATAGCAATCATATTACCGTCGAAGAAAAATACTAAGTTTGTTGCATGGGATGTCTTCAAGTCAGGTATTGCCTACTTTATGAATTCATTAGATTGCATAATTGATTTATTGACTGCATACTTTTTAGGTTATTGAATTAATTCCAATGGGACATGAATTTGTACATTTTAGGTTTGAGAATTCCTTAGTACCGTGCTGTCAGCGGGAAATATGCGAGGTATTAGGACAAATTCACATCTCGCAATTTTTTTAAATATACCTACTGCTTACCTATTCATGGGAGTTTCCGATTAATAAGAAGTATATTATGTGATAAAAATGCGGCGACAGTTTATATTGTGCAACAAAAATATTTTTGGCATAAAAAATGTTTTTCATTACGAAATTAAAGTTCTCGAATGGTAGCGTGTGTGCCCTTCTTTTCCTAAGTCTTGTATTTGAATAATATTTCAAAGTCGAACGGAGAAGGATCTTACGTTTTGAACTTGGATGTGAAAATTAGTTGCATTATAACATACATAATTTATTGTAAATAAGTATATCCGTG
The DNA here is from genome assembly GCF_921293095.1 of Ischnura elegans. Classification (NCBI taxonomy): domain Eukaryota; kingdom Metazoa; phylum Arthropoda; class Insecta; order Odonata; family Coenagrionidae; genus Ischnura; species Ischnura elegans. The sequence continues at coordinate 53,975,565 of NC_060251.1, read as the reverse complement.
TTTTATCAATACCATAATATAATCCGAAATCCTTACGAAATAATTGTTTGAATCGTATTGAAATCCTGGGCTTAGTGAGGGTATTTGTATTCCTATCCATCATCATTGTCATCACCCTGTTTAAAATTCTCATTGGCATCTTCGGATGTGAATCGAGTAGCAGAAGGTATGTTGATTATAGAATTAAAACTTTTTTATTCTCATCTATACCGTATGATCTTTGAAGGGAATGGAGAATCAGCAATTTCCGCCATCGCTATGAGTGGGACTCATGGAGTAATTTTAAAAGCTCGCGTTTGAGTATAAAAACCTTATTCATCTAATCGCTCTAGAGTTCACCGCGGTGTTGTACGTGATTCCGCGGCTATTCCGTGTGTCTTTCGCGTGCGGGACCGCGCGGGCATGCGTGCGTGTGTGACCGTGATAACTTATGCGATCACGGGATCATTGCCACGAGTCGATCGCGTGCCCTTCTTCTGGCCTCTCCCCTTTCGCTCCGCGATCTCCTCGGGTCCGTCTTCTCCCGTTCCCGCGCTAATTGCCCGTTCCTCAGACGAGAAGGAAATACGGGAAGAGGCGAACTCATTCGTGTGCTGTGCACGCATCGCTTCCCCACCCTCTAGGATCTCTTCTCCAATACGATGTAAGCATGTCACCAAATAGGGTGGTTTCCTATTATTTTTTTATTGCCTAAATCGAAAGATTTAGGCAATAAAAAAATAATTAGTACTAGTTACTCCTGGAGTACGTATTTCACGCTTTAAGATTGATTTTAATGCCTATATCTATTTTTCGCGATTAAACGAAAAGTGAAAATTTCAAGGGCCCGAAAACGCTACGACTAAGTAGGAATGATGGGAAAAGGTCCGTGTGACGCATTTCTGGTTTCCCCTCACGCCTTGTGAGGTGACCTTGGCGCGAGGCTTGAGCGCTGATACGGCGCAGGCTGCTATCAGGTAGCTGAGTACCATGCTGGCTGGTAGCGCTTGGCTTAAATAAGGATTATTAATACCTTATCAAACGAGGAAAACTTTCCGACCTTAGCCAGTGTTAGTAAGTGATTATTAAGACATGTTTCCCTGAGCTCTGTGCTTCATGCATGCATTGATAATCTCAGACGATGTAAAACTCCTATCTAATCGTATAGAAACTAGGTCCCTGTAAAGTCACGTGGAGTGGAATCGCATTGGCGCCAATCTGGCCTTTTTCAAATGGGGATAAAATTGACCGTTGCCATTCGTCTAAACTGGGATTTCTAAAACCAAATAATTTGTATATTATGAATACACTAATGGCGGGTAAGGAATCGCAATCAATGCCTTTCGTTTTCTTTGATGAAGGAAACTACCCTATGATGATATACCTATATTATTTTTTAATTAATTTTTTTCAACATAAGGAGATATGTACAAAAATTTTTAGTGTGATCAAAATAATGAATTTGGTGATGTTTTTTTCGGGTGTACCTCGCTTATTTTCTCGGTTTTTGCCCGACGTTTCCTGGTCGTTACTGGTCACTTTTTCGTAAGAAATGGGGACACACTTTCTGTGGAGGGTATTTATATGGAAAGAGGTTGAAATGGGAGGGGGTGAAGGAGTTGTCATTTCATTCGCATAGTTTCAGAGCAGTGTCCCACGAGTGGCTGATTTTTTAAACCACTGTCCCTGTTGAAATTATGTTCGCATTTCTTTATCTCCAATCCAGTAGGAATCTCGAGGAAAGTTGTTAAAAGCATTATAATGTAGATATGCTATATGCATAAAGGCGGTCTATTTATACTTGGTATAGCAGTGTAAAGCGCATTAGTACACCTGTAACAGAAATCATTAAGTATTTGTTCGCCTAGCTACTTCGAATCCGTTTGAAAAACTTGAACATTGGGCTAGGAGTTTATATTATTTTAGCGAAAAAAATCAGTGACTTAATTTTTTATTTAGTCTTTTATCGTTATAGCGAAGTCGAAGGTGGTTTATTACTTCATCTTTATTCGTTCTTTGAATCCCAGTACGAAGTGACGCAACGTTTAATTACGTGCGTTTCCAGCGATCAGTGTGAAGGATTTATCCGTACTGATGGGCAATGCAATTTACCCATCGCACATACGTTAAATGTTGCTTGCGTTTTTGTCGGGAGTGAATAGAGGTTAATTGGATAAATATTTATCCACCCAGGCATTATGAAATAGAAAACATTTCGTCCCTTCGAGAAAACGATCGTACATTTTGCAGCCATCCTAACATTGTGAAGCTTTTGATTATACCTTGTCAGCTGCCTCCAGGTTTATCTTTGGATTCTCGGCGTGGCAGTGTTAACTCATGCAGGTTTCAACGAGGTCATCTCTGCGGGGACCCTGGTAGGCCTTTTCCTCGCCTTTCTTAGTTTTTATTTGTTTTTCGCTCTTTTAGATCTTAGTCACTTCGTTAAGTAACCAGACATGCCTTATTTCGGTGTAAAACGTAGCATATACTAAATTTCAAACTATAAATTTTACTCTACTAACGGTAAAAATGCTAATGGAACTTTCAGTTAAATTTAGGTACGGGTATTTAATCATAAAATTAAAGAGTGTCAGCAAAGAAAAGCGCTGCAAACTATTTCTTGAATAGACAAAATAAGGTAACATCAATACCCTCTGAGATCCTGGGAAAATACCAGTTCCATCCCGCCATAACAAATTTATATTTTTCTTTTTTCGTTTTTATCCTGAGGTAGAAATTACTGCCAAGCTACCCAAAATTCAAATCACCCGTCAGTGGAATCTATGCAATCACATATATTTATAAGTTAAATACTTGCATCCATTAATTCTAATGTTTTGGAAAAGTGCCACTTTCTGCTTCTACTGCCTTCCACTATATTTTGATGGAAATCAGCAAGTGTTAGTAATATTATGAGTTAAAGATGCAATTACCCCAATGGCGTGTTTATTGAATGTATTTGAAGTGCTACCAAGGCTCGAAGTTCGGTTTTATCTTTATTATGTCGATTTTACAATATTTGGTACACTTTTCATGGCATAATGGCATGGTAATAAAGACTACACTGGCAATAATACTACGTAATTTATGTTCATTTATAGCATACTGGATACATCGTGATATCCGTTGGTAAAGCGTTCAAATTCGTGAGTTATCCAGAGCATCCGGCAACAGGGCAAACTTACAGTTACTTTGGGCCAATCGAAGCGATTGGCCCAAAGTAACTGTAATTAAAAAATGGTGCGTTTTCAACCTAAAAATCAGTGGTAATTGTGTTACCTATTGACATTGTCTCTACAATGTTAAAATTTTTTCTGATACAAATTTTCTCCACCTTGTATGGAACAGCACGAAAAAACCAATGGTAAACTGAGGATTTCGATAAGCCTTTAGTCCGGTGTAATGAAAGCCGTTAATATCCTAGGCTAATCCTAGAATCTATAGAGATAACTAAGCATCCAGAGAACTGCAACAGAGAAGACGGCTACACATTAGCGAATACATGGAAAAGAGCCTTCAAAATCAATGAAAAATAAGAGCCCACCTGAGAACCAACCAATCCGATCCGACCTCCGATCCCCAAATACCTATACATAAGACGGCCAAAAGAAAGACCATTAAAAAAATTATAAAAGAGATTAAACAAGATACTGTCAAAAAAAATAAATAATAATAAGTTATAATCAAATGTACCTTATAAATAAATAGCTATAAAAAATGTATAAATCAAAACAGCAGTAAAAGGAAAAAAAATATTTAATGCCAATTTTCAATACCATGTATTTAATTTTAAGTTTCTTCTTCACACAAACAACATTTCACACAACAACAGAACAAATGCGCACGTCACGGTTTTATTGTAAATTCTGTCTGACTGGATGTGGTGAGGTTGGCTCACCGGTACAGTTTACTCCTACGCGCCTTCGGCGCGAACATTCCATGTGTCTGTATGCATCGCCACTTCTGACCTGAAGAAGCCATCAGGATGGCTGGAGAAACTGTCGTCACCTATGGACAACATAACGCGGAGGAACGCCCGAAAACCATGACTCATATTTACTTATGTTAGACTCAGAAATAACGCTAGTCCCCAGATAATGGGAGAACGTATAAAAAGCTCTCTACGCGCCATGCGCTGCTGTCGGATAAATGAGGCGCCAGCCCAAAATACTGTTTTGCTCAATTTTTCGGATGAAATGTATGCACGGACGCTTAAAAATTCAAGGTTGAAAACTCAGGGTGAATGGGCTCTATCCTCTGCTTTAAATCAGTGCTGCCAAACTTCGCGGAATAGTCTTTGAAATGGGGGAAGAAGCATCGACCAGGATACATCGAAAATGAAAATAATAGTTAGGGGCACTGCAGTGGGGCTGGACGACGATGAAAGGGTGGTCAAAATTCCCTCTACTGTCAAATTCCCAAATGATAATGCAAAGTAAGAGTTAAATTTCAGCAAATGATTAAACTCATAAGAATTCCATAGTCATGCGACATCCTTTGCACCTCAAACTACGTTCTGAGAAGTTTTTCAAATTGTAAAAACGTCTATATTTTTTATCCAAAACCCTATTATCCGTCAACAAGATTTGATCCGTGGAACCTATTGTCCATGGCATGACACTGTACCCACCACACCAGCGGAAGGAGTTGGTCTCCAGCAGTTTCAATGTCCAAAATGTCGGCAGTGTTCACAGTCCAGTTGTATGAGAACATTACGAGGACAGAATCTTGGAGGACGGATGTCTTCAAATAGTTCCTGAGCCGGCCGCTAACAGACGCCAATGTGCGTTGAGTTAATATTTTCACGCCATTTTTTCATATTTACTTTGAGTGTTACTGATCGATTAGTTTTAATAATAATGCACTTCTCCCTCTATAATCCGGAACTTAATTTCTCCGGCCCTGCCGGCAATTCGGCGTTTTTATACAGTTAGATAACAAGCTGGTAGCTGGGTATTTTGAGTAGTCTACTTCACAAATGAGCCTCATATCGACGTAAAAGAGGCAGAAAGCTGACCGTTAAGCATTTGTATGGAATTCTGACGGAGCTCCATAGGGTCGTGCTACAAGTCGTTTCAGTCATTGTTTATTCGCCTCTTACTTCAAATAAGCCAAAGAGACGAAAATCGCCTTTTTGGTTTATTTTAAGTAAGACGAACAATATCAACGTTTCCTTCCATGAAAAGTTTGGAAATATTTTTCCCACGTGGCATACGTAACTTCGATATTCATGTCATTTTCTGCACCTCTGAAATTGAAATCTACCTTTCGGCTATTCATGAAATCAAATAATTGGTAAAATTTAATAAAAAAATGGTACTTGTAATGCGACGATGTCGCTCTCTCTATAAAGAAATACAATGAAGGACCCCAATCAAATGTTTTCCCCGTGACGAGTTGAAGAAGACTACCGTTTCGCAGGTCTCATAGTTTTTCGCGTGTTCTTCTTCACTCTATCGACCGTATAAGCTAAATGCTTACGTTTAAACAATGTTTAATGATTCATTGTTGTAGTCGAATAAACAACGAGTGAAACGATACATTAAACGACCCTATGGAGCTTCGGCAGAATTTCATACAAATGTTTAAAGTTCATCGTTCTACCTTTTTTGTCGCCGATAGTAGTCTCAACTAAGAAAATAGGGGAAGCACCTAATGCATTGCTGAGAGGGGAGACATGTAGGAACAGTTTTCCCTCGGTGGAAAGGGAGGGAGAAATTAGGTTTTTTTAAGTTTTACTTTACGTTAACTCTTCAATTTCGTGTATATTATTTTGTATATTATATTGTAGTGCATAATAAAATAGGTTATATACAATAAAATAAAGCTTCTGTCGTTTCTTATGTTATTTTTCTCGCCGTTCAGGCTCGCTGTAGGGTAGATTTCCGAGTTCCGTCTACGTAGTCATTTTGATGGCGACATTTGAGGACGTCTGCAGCTCAATAGGTGAAACGTCGTCATCAAAATGACAACGCGGACGGAGCCCGGAAATTTACCCTACTGCGTAAGCTTCTGCCGTTTATTTGCGTCATTGTTAGTGATTTCCAGTCTGGTACCATATCTGCCGGATTACCGAGAGACCACTGTTGTGGCCTTCTAACTGGAAGAGAAAGGTAAGATAGGGAAGGAGTGAAAGGGTAGAGGTAAGGGGTGGAGATGCCACGCTTACTGGAAAACGACCTTAATCCTTCGCTCTTTTGCCCCTGGCACTGTGGAGACGGAGAAACACCTTCACCATTATCATCTCGCACGTTCCTTCGAGATTTCCCGTTTTTACACCAGATGGTCATTTCTCTGCGTTGTGTGTGAGTAAAAATTTCTTTGGCAAGTTGCCGCTCTCTGCTAGGCACTTTTACCCTTCGCGCCCCCGCGGGGGAAACGGCGAACATCGTCCGTCAAAGCTTCAAACAACGACGGCACCAACAATGGACGTTCCACAACAATGGCCCCTCTCGCAACAATTCCCGCTTCCCCGTTTGTTGGGAGGAGGCCCTCCTCCCCTCGGGCTTAGAGCTAGGTGGGCGTGGAATTGCGCGGACGTAACTATAATGGGCCGTAAAGGTTTTTTGACGTCACTAGGTCAAGATAGGTCAAGATCACTTACCCACTCAAGCTTTTCCCCCAGCCCTACCGAAACACCTCCTCTTCGTTTCCTCGTTCATAGTAATTGTTTGCGAGACTGATCTAAATTTTCATCTCATGGTAAAAAAATCCAAAGCGGAATCTATTTTGTGTTCTGTAGTTTAATGTTTACGGCTGTTATTCAATGTGAAGTTGTTAAAACTTTCGCGGTGCATATTTTGTAAATTTATGAAACTTTTTGGTCAACCCGCGTCTTGTGGCTTTAAAGTCAACGTTTCTTCCCTTCTGCTGGGGTCCTCTTCTGGCCTAATGTGAGGTGTGCACATGAGCCCTGAAGAGGTCCCCGGAAGAAGGGAAGAAACGTTGATTTTTATAGCCACAAGACGCGGATTACCCCAAAATTTTTATTAATTCATTATCATTATGTTTATCGAGATAATATCGTTAAATATTGTCGTGAGAAAAGCGTTAGTGGAGCGTGTAATAAGTGGAGATTTTTGCTTGGCGGATGCACTCCATGATTGACATTTTTGTCGCATATTTGTATGGAATTTATTGAATGGTCTGTTATTAAACTGTTTGCTTTGTATCTTCATAAATTTGAAGAGATAACTGCTGAATTCTGAAGTTAATAAAAATATGACAGTTTTTTTTCTTCTCGACCACGGTCATTCCAAACACACCTCTTCCTCAAATTTCTGAGAATTCCATCATCTTTCAATGCATCTTCTAGTCATTCGCGATGTTTTTTTTCGTAATTTCCGTAGAGCTGTTTTTATCCAAAGCAATTTAAATAAAAAAAAATCTATTGGTGAATGTACTAAACAGGGAATTTTGTCCATGGGTGACTCCATTTCTTATCTCATTCCACATACTAATTCCGCCAAGTTCAGTAGTCTGATGCGCGCTATAATATAAGATATCTTTTGTGCATTCTTCGGATGGTAATATGTAATTTTTATATTTAAAATTTTCAAATTAATTGGAAAAATGTCATGGGACGAAACGTTGACTTTTAACTTTTAAGGCACAAGACGCGGGTTAGCCAAAAGATTTATTGATTGTTACGCAAGATATATCGCAGTATAGAAAAGGTAAACCATGGTAACTTGAGGAACAAATGAGTCATGGTTTCCATTCTCCCGTGTCGAATCACTTTTCGTCCACTCCTTGCCTGACTAACGATGATTTGCAGGAGCTCAAATTTTAGTTCTAGGTAGGCCAGTGGTATGTTGCAAGATGATCCCCTACGTGGAACTCTTTGAACTTTTCCATCTCAGGGTGAGTTACAAGAACATACTATCGGCAAGAGGGTGTCGATGCAGTAGAGAACTTTCGTAAACAACCCTTAAACAATGGCTTCTTTTAACGGACAAAATTTCGCGTTACTATGTGGGATGGTTCTACGTTAACAGAAAATTTTGATGCGTGTTAAAAGTAAATTGTCTATTCACGGGTTATTCGTTTGAATAAGTTTTGAGTTTTTCTGCGCACTTATGTGAAATAATTTGGTTAATTTTGCATCATGGAATTCTACCGTGAGCAAAAATTTCTCTTCATTACGAGGGATGGTTCTACGTTAACCAGTGCCATTCAAACTGAGAGAAAACCCCTGCAGGGAGGCTGAGAACATGCTAATTAGCAGTCAGCTCCCGTGTTGAGCGATAGCTCGTAACACTCACTCCCCTTGAATACGCCCATTAGTAAGTGTTTCGGAAATGTATTTTTGATTTTTCTGTAACTTCAAAGTCCATCAGGAGGCCGGAGGTGGAGATTATGATACTTGTGGCAAGCATCACCCCTTGTATGACATTAACTCTTAGACAAGAAATATTGCTTCTCGTTGTTCCGCTTGAAACTTGTGACAGAATGTTGTCCAAAGACAGCATATTACTTAGAGACGCCTTATGCTAATTTTTTCCATCGGTAAATCAAAACAATTTTTTACTTCACTTGAGGAAAGATCGTTACGTTGATCGTATTGGAAAAATGAATTTGGTATCGTTCGGAATTCATTATTGAGAAAGCTTTAAATATTGGAAGTTAGAATTGTTTACCGTTTGAAGACATTTTTTCCGGTTTCTTAAAATTAACAATATTTTTTAAGTCTTACATAATCGCTGCAAGGTATGTAAATGGTGTTCACTGCTCTAAAATAAATTATTAATGCCTTTAAATTACGCTATTGATATTAAATAATCAGGAAGAAATAGATTTGAAGAAAATTATTCTAAATTCCGTGAGTGTTTGGCGTTTTATTTTGTTATTCACGCTATTTTCTTTTATTATTCACGTATTGGCGGCTTCGAGCTCGCTAAGTCTAGACATGACGTATAAAAATAAGAGCTGTAACCAAAATACCGATTACATCTCTTGCGTTGAAAAAAGAAGTAGATAATTGACTTAAGTAAATAATTGATACCATCACAACACGTAGATATCAAGTTCCGCTTCCGGATTGCTCGAATTCATTCAAAACCAGAATTTGTACCAATCGAAAATTGTCCTTCTCTCCATATTTCCTGTCTGCGGTTCTGCCTGGTTAAATTTACTAACCTCGTCGTTTTTTTATTTAACTTGTTTTGCTGCTGAATGTCGTGGTTTCTTCCAACCCCCTTCCCGCAGCCATTACTCCACGACAATGAAACAATGAGGACTGCACCCCAAAATGTCGTCTCGTTCGTGCGTTCCACCACGCCCAAACAAACGCGTGCGTGCCTCATTCAATAACTTGCACGAGGGGGAGATGTAGCATGCACGGCTGCTCCGTGCACTGAATTCTGCAATGCCCATCCGTGAACTCGGCACAAACCACTCCCTCCCCCCCCCACCGTCGTGAGTGCAGCGTAAAAAAACACCCTTGCCAGTTTGCCCAACCCCCAACGCTCCACCAACAGAAACGAAAAAAAACCCTCGCATGCCCTCCACCACCACTCCTTTGGCAGGAGTCTCACGTTGCACATCTTTTTCACGTAATTCATGGGATTCGCCGGTCGGGACACATCACAGGGGATGCGGTAAGTGTGGTGGATAGCGTACTCGCTCCTTTTGCTAAAGGGGTTCGGTTTCGTCTCCCGCCAGTGGCGGAGATCTTTGAATGAAATCCAGATATGTAGTACAACTTCTCTTCTCTTTCTGAAGAGATACATCGTGCAACTTTGTGCGATGGAGAGTTGAGAAGACCCCGACAGAAATAAGATGTCCGATTTATTTTTCAGAAAATATTTTTGACAAGATACCTCATGAAAAGCTTGTTAAGAACACGCAACAACCTTATAGGCCATATCTGATACATGATGACTTGATGAATATAATAGTCAAGGGACAAGTAGAGATATAAAAGAAAAATTTCAGTCCATGAATATGATTTCTTAGAAGTTGCTGTATACCAATTAGCTCCCTACTTCCCATTTACCGGGGTAGTGTCAGTCTCCCTACTGCAGCATTTGGATGATGTAAATTGAATTTTGTGAGTGATGCACGTATTGATTTTTCGGTAAGAATGGAAAAGGAAGACCTCGAACAAAATATATGGAGCAGGTAATGAAGGATGTGAAAGAGAAGAAATACGTAGGTGTGAATGGGTTAGCTGGTAGGAGAATTGAGTGGAGAGCTGCGTCAAACCAATGTTAGGGTTGTTGGCGAGCGATGATGATGATGAAAAAATATTAAACATGCCCATGTAATTATATACACATAATCAAACGAACGGCGTTAAAAATGGACTTTTGGAGTGTCTTGGTCTGGTATTTACATTTCATGATCATCAACGGCTAGCAGTCCTTAGATAGGTTCGACGGAGGAGTCTAAATTATCCTATCAGAGAATATTTTATGTCTTACATGAGGTTTCTGTTTTACTCAGTATTTAGAAAATGCATTTAAAAGGTCGAATAATTCATTGGTCTCTTGTGGGTATCAATTAGGTTTGATACAAGTGTAGGTATCTTGTGTCTGTGATAAGTCCGTATGTATCTATTAAATTAATTGGGACAATTTAAGTCCGCTGTAGGTATTTAAGCTCAGCTATAACTAGTTTTGTGAGCTAGGAGCTGTAAATTAATGTTATGAATTCAATTTTGGCGTTTACCGTGAAACGCGAAGACGGTCATAGGCAGCTAAAATCTTCTGCAAATTCATGTACTTGTACTTGTAAATGTATGTATTGGTATTTCATTTCAGGCTTACAACTTCTCTTGAGCAATTATTGATGTTTCTTATAGTTTTGTAACTGCCTAAATGAGACAATGTTTTATAGCCAGAGGGCATTTTATCCAAATAATCTTCTGCAAATGAAAATTTTATTGGTGATTAAATTAATTCATTTTAAGTTGTGAGTCGTCCCTCACTATTAGGGTGTCTGTAGAGTAGCTTTGCGGGTGGTGTAGTCCTCAGTACCGGGAAGACTCCGGTCAGTAGGGGCCCATGATACCTGGGGGCAAATGGGGCTCATGGTATAAAAAGGGGCGATTCCCGTAGTGGCGAGGCTCTCGTCGAGTGTTTGACGTTGAAAGAATTGCTCCCGATAGACGGACCCATGGCACCCTCTTGATGACCACCTTTACCTCCGCAGCCAAGTCACAACGTACCCAAACTCTCTGCCTTCCCTTGTCTCTCAAGTCTGGTTGCTTTCCTGGAGCAGGTCACAATTCGGGGGAGATTCATTAATGATCGTTATTCTTTTTTAATTACAGTGCGATCTGAGTGTTCCGACTCATATACAGCCGTGGTATAACCGAATTATCGAAAACGCCGGATTATTGGAAACGTACAGGAAACAAACACAACGCATAGAGGGCTTTTTAAGGCATGATCTTGAAATTCAATATATATAGTGACTGATTTAAGTATACCGGGACTAGCCACGGTGATAACTTTTACGGGAGTCACCCGCAATGCATTAATTGTGCGAAAAATCCACAGAGAAAGAATCATTCACAAAAATCAACACCTTGTCCGGTATAGTCCTCAAATTCCCGCAGCGGAGAATGACGCCTCGGTAGCTTAACTGATTAAAGCACTCGACCGCAAATCGGGGGATCCGGTTTCGAGTCCTGGCCAAGGCGAATGATTTTATTCTCTGTGGATTTTTGCGCATATAGTGACGCTAACTCTCCTTACTGCTGAGAGTGTGAGTCATGGTCGATAACCAAATTAAATAATGACGATTATGGTGGATAAAGGCAGAATAAACCCTGGACACTACTTTGACTCTGCAAATGAAATTTCTTTTCTCGATTCAGTGAGTCGCGTATCCAAAATTTCATGCAAATTATGAGTAGACAAATACCAACATGCGTAATAATGAAACTAATACTATCTATGTATTGAAAAATCTTATATTTAAAATTGACGAAATTATATTAGCTGAATGGAGGTCGTCAGCCCTGCACACCGGATTACTGGACTTGCCGGATTACCACAACGCCGGATTACTAAGATCTTACAGTAATTATATGTTTTTTCAATCGTTTCTTTTCCTACCTTTTAAACGCCCCCGGACTCAGGGCTTGTACGCAAGTTTCAATTGTTTGAGTAAAATTCGAGGAATTCGAGGTTTGTTACATAAATTTTGAAATACACTTCAAATGAACACATTTTTCACTTGAAGATTAATGCATCGTCAGAATTATTAGTTCTTCCAGACTTTCACAGACTCTATTTTTTACCCGGATCTCCCCTCAATTCTCCTATCACATAATCTTTTTACCCTTAAGCAAGTCTTCTATTTTACTCCTCGCATGGAAAACGCATTAAATTGACCGAATAATTTATTTTCCTCTTGTGAATAACAACTAAGCCTGACAATAATATGCTTATAGTGTGTCAGTGGTAATTCTGGAAAGGACCGAATAGTTCATTGGTCTCTTGTGGATAACAATTAGGACTGACAATAACCAACCTATGCTGTGTAAGTGATAAATTCCGGAAAACTTATTAGGGCTAAGGCAATGGCGAAGGAAAAGAGCATAAAGGGTCCGTTCAAAAATATTGCGACCGTCTCCTCACATTGGACGTCATAAATCTCTTCAAAAACAAGTTGGACATTAATTTCCATCCTTTTCCATCCATTTTCCACCCGCTATGCCAATTACCAACCTCAGTTTCTTGGATTCGCAATTCAAACCCTCGGGAGCTTTAGGCGCAACAAGACATGCACTCACTGCCCACCCTTTTAAGTGCCTTCTTTCCCTTGTTTCTCCTTCACGCATTTATTTCCCTCCCGCTGAATCTCCTGGGATTCGTTCGCAAACTCCGCGCCCTCGCCCGGTAGAAGGTGTGAAAGGAGAAATACATGCAGAATGCATCCAAGGAGATAGTAGTAGGCTCCAGCCCATCCCGTTGAATCTTGGTCTATGCAATCAGGTCGCGCGCTTTTTAATAGGGTGGTATCCTTCATCAAAGAAAACGAAAGGCATTGATTGCGATTCGTTACCCACCATTAGTGTATTCATAATATACAAATTATTTCGTTTTAGAAATACCGGTTTAGACGAATGGCAATGGTCCATTTTTATCCTCATTTGAAAACGGCCAGATCGGCGCCCACGCGATGCCACTCCACGTGACGTCACAGGGACCTAGTTTCTATAGGAGAAGATAGGAGTTATACATTGTCTGAGGTTACCAATGCATGCATGAGGCGCAGAGCTCAGGGAAACATGTCTCAATAATCACTTATTAAAACTGCCTAAGGTCGGAAAGTTTTCTTCGTTTGATAAGGTATTAATAATCCTTATTTAAGCCAAGCGCTACCAGCCAGCAGGGTACTCAGCTACCCGCTAGCAGCCTGCGTCGTGTCAGCGCTAAGCCTCGCCTCAAGGTCACCTCACAGGGCGGCAGCGGGAACCAGAAATACGTCGTACGGAGAGATTTCCCGGCATTCATACTTAAGCGTCGCGTTTTCGCGCGCTTGAAAATTTTCACTTTTAATTTAATCGCGAAAAATAGATATCGTCATTTAAAAATCTAAAAGCGCGAAATACGTACTCCAGGAGTAATAATCTTTGTATTTAGGCAATAAAAAAATAATAGGAAACTACCCTATTGGTTTAAATTTATGTCCGCTGCGAAGAGCGATCCAAATATTCCCGGTGTTTGCAAGAGACAATTTACATTCGCGAAGAATATTATTGAAAAGTTACGAATTCTATAGATGATATGATCTCGAATACATAATAATCATCATCATCAAGAGTCATCAATAATAACATTGATCTAACGCAGTTCTCCATTCAATTTTTTTATTATTCTCCTCTTGACAAAAAAATTCCCGTACTTATTATTTTTTTGAAAATTTATTATAATCAAAAACATTGCGAAACAATGCAGACTATATGGTGCATGCAGAATTTCTGCTCCCGTGTACCCTTTTGTAGGATGATATAAATTTATCTTGGGCATATCAACAAATGGGCATAATTTGAATTCTATGCTAAGTTCAATTTCTTTTATATGTACTTTTACCTGCGGAATCATTTTTTACTCCCGTTCTCGACTAATATCCGCAACAAAGGCGCGATTCAGAGGCTGTATGGGTGAGTCAAAGCTCACCCTAACTTGCCAGTTAATCGAAAGCATATTAAATGGCGCATCAGTATTTTTTCAATGTAATGTGATGTTTGTATGAAAAAGGAAACTTAAAACTAATTCATTTTTGCCTAAGTATTTTAAACAATTCAACAGCTTGATTATCAATCCAAAGAAAGTAATTTTTATAAAACATTTTTTTTCATTTTTAATAATTTTTTGAACATGGTTACTCTGGTTCTTCTTCTTCTACTTTACTTCTGGTTACTCTCTTCAAATATGTTAATGCATTTACATTAACTGCTGCGAATTTCTATCAAATTTTGTACTTGAATCGTATTTAAATTTTTTTTCATACTTTTAAAAATGTGAAACGATACATTTATAAATAATAAACTATGATTAAAAGAAGATGAAGACGTACGAAAGACACGTAGAAGAGCATTGTTTGGGCACTGTAAAATTGTTTTCCTGTGTCTGTAGGAAATGTTTTAATTAATGCCCTTCAGCCTCGACAATTATTCAGTTTGAAGTAGAAAAAGATGGTGTGATAGAAATGATTTTTTCTCGGTGACATGGCGTTAGGAGGAAAGATGGGATGATATGTCCGAGAACCACAAAAGTAGCTCTCGGTTTTCATTGGTGAAGGATGAAGGATCTGATCGAAGGTTGAGGTGGAAACGTTAGGAATCGTTCGTATTCGACGCGCCCTCGCCCGGGAGAAAGAATCCATATAGCTACTCTAACCTAGAAAAGTATCATGGGTGCAACTAGTTGAGAGTGAGAGAGAATGGTATGGGCGTGTTGCGATGCACGCTTGCCCTTCCCGATGGAGGAAGAAGGCCTATACAGTTGGAAGACCACCGCCCTTCCCTTTCCTTCCTTCGCCGCAAACAAGAGAAGCACGACGCCGCGCGCACGCTGGACGGAGGGAAGTGCAGCGGCGGCGAACTCGGCGTTTGACCCCCGGTGCATACGCTCGCGGTCACTCCCATAGCGTCCGGCCCTTCACGGCGAGCGTTCTGTGATGGATCGCGTATTATATGCATCCGGGTGTGCGTCGAGGGATCTCCTACGTATGTGCGCCTCCCATCCGTCCCGACCCTCCCCGTGCACCGGGCGTGTTTCGCGAGGAATGAATGTGGCCGCGGGAAGGGACCGAAACTTTTGTCCACGCTCCGTACGTGAGGTCACATCGTCATCATCTGGGAAGCAAGGTCCTTGCGCCAGGTATATAAAGACTTTGCTGGGAAGGTATGGAGAGAGTGGTGACGGTCTGGGAGTCGTGAAGTCTTCGCTTGCAATGGTTAAGTGGACTGGTCCGAGAAAAAATGGATTTACCGGCACCAAGCTGCTTAACATAATCATGGCGTTGCAGGGGAGGAGTAATGCAGATAGAATAACCACTGCCTTTTTCCTGACCGGACCACCCCTCATTCTTAGGATGAATTGAACCCAATTCACAGCTCTAAAGTTTTCCAGTATTAAATTGTTGGAATCACGAATATTACAATAGAGAATGTGTTTTGTCACCCACTGGATGTGTCGTCACCCACCGCGCATTTTAATGGGTTTACAAAAGTCGCCACTCGCGTCGCTGATGGACAAAATGATTTGAGTTTCACGGGAAAATAAGTTATAATTAGGCGTCTCGACCGAAATTTATAAACATCATGATGTGATCTATCGAATTCATAACTTTAAAATGCCATTCCTCGCAATTAAGAATATGTACTTCACCGTAAAATATCGAAAAAAAATTGCACACATTGCGCACATCACGGCGCCGCGGATATTTTTGAAAACTGATTGAAATGCGACCGAAGTGGCAACAGAAATCAGCCTTCCATGGGATGAAATTGGACTTCCTCCATGAAGTCCCTCTGACCAGGCTGCTCAGCAAAATCACGGCGGTGCAAGAGAGGAATGATGTAGACATTATCACCGAGTTTGTCTTCTGGACCACCCTTCATTCTTAATTCATATTGAACCCAATTCACGGCAATAACATATTTATCCCTGACGACTAGGAATTTCATGAGCTGTTTTCATCAATATTCTGGGTATTTATTTGGTTCGATTTACGTATACAACTAAAATTTCACTGTTGTACTTATTGGCGATGATAGTTTTGCTTAGGTACTTATGAATGGACCTAATAGCTGGATAAGGATTCATTCATTCATAACACTGCAATCCTAAGATTGACATACAGAAGCCCTCCATCTATACCTTTTCCAAGCTGATTCTTTTAATTTATTAATGTTGTTATTTATATACCCCAAGTACCCATACATTGGCCTGCCTTTGGGGACTTTTTCTTCTATTTTACCCTCGATTATATTTCTCTCGAAATCGCTGTGCCATGGCCTTGCCGCCGGTGCCTTCCATGTGGTAAATATATATGCCACTTTCATCTGCTATCCTTCATTACACTACCTTGCTAATCACAATATGCTCCCTTTTGTTCTTCAGCATCAACCGTCAGATTCTGGCCACATATAAAGATTTAACGCTCTAAACTCAGTACTCTCTTGCAAAAATGTTCTTCATCACTGATGCCGATGTTCTGACGTAAAGACCTTGCGGGATGGAGATGTAAATATTATGTATGCATTAGCTTTGCTATAATATATAAATTGTTCCCCAATCTTAATGTGAACACATTTTACAGCTGTAAGAGTGAGTTAAAATATGGACTAGAATTCCTATTTTTTTTGCGAATGCGAATATCACGGATAGTGTTCATGTCAGTAATCTGAAATTTGACATTCATTCTTACGTTGGATATCCCATGCGAGGGGGGATTCCGAAGAACGAAAGGTTACTTTCAGCGGGAAATTTAAACAAAGAAGTAAGGAAACGGAAGATTTATGAAGACCAAAGAAGGAAGGATTTATAAGAACTTACGTTTGGAGTATGCTTCTTTACGGAATTGAGGCATAGCCATTGGCAGTAGCGTAGTTATCTAGATCGGAGGCATTCGAAATGTGGTGCTACAGAGTAATGATGCGAATCAAATGGATCGATCGAGTGAGCAATGACGAAGTTATATCAAAGGAGGTGTGATGAGAAGGTCTATGAAAACCTCGAAATAAGAAGACGAAACAACTTAATCGGCCATATCTTACCTAATACTGTTCTTAGCAAGAAATGGACATCAGTATGTAATTATCAGGAGAAATAACTCAATTGATTGTTGATGTGGAGGTTCTATGAGTTCCATCAAACTCTCTTTTCTTAAATAGAAAGGCACTATGTAATAGGAGGCATGATGAAGCCAATCGTTGAGGGACAGGTGAATAGCAATAATGGAAAAGGAAGACCTCGAATAAAATATATGGATCAAGTAAAGAAGGAGGTGAAAGAGAAGAAATACTTGGGTGTGAAAGAGAAGTTGATTGGAGAATCTAGTGGTTAGCTGTGGAAAACCAATCTTGGGATTTTTGACCAATGATGATGATTGTTGATTGTGTTCATCATTTCAATTTTCTTGTGAATCGGAGAATATGAAACATCGGTGATCGATCCGGCATGGAATTACTCTTTGGGAAGAAGAGAATGGGGAGCACTCCTTGGTGGATGAAGAGATGCGTTGGCGGAAGGGGAGGGGAAGGCGGCCGCAGGAGATCACCTGGGCATGCGTCTCCTTCCGGCGGCAGACCCGCTGTCGTATTCCCAACTACTCGTTTCCATTCTGTACAAAGCTCGTCTCCAAGTGGACGGCATAGAGGAGGCCCAATTCCATCCATTGAAGAATGATTTCTGTTGCCTATTAGGCGGTATTTTAATCGGTTTAAAAAAATATCCGCGGCGCACTAATGTGTGCTATACGATCCACTTTTTTCCAATATTTTCCTGTAGTGTCTTTGCAAATGTGAGGAATAGCATTGAAGAGTTATGAATGTGATAAATGACATCATTGTGAGTGTAAATTTCGGTTGAGGACCCTAATAATTATACCCTATTTCCGTGCGAAACTCGGATCAATTTGTCGGTCAGCGACGCGAGTGGCGACTTCTGTAAACCTATTTACATGCGCGATGAGTGACAACACATTTAGAGGAGGACTTGAGAATCCTCTTTTGTAATATTCGTGCTCGTCCCACTCACTGAATTATATTTAACACCAATATTACTACAGAGGATACTCCAACAGTGCGTTTTTAGTATATATATGTGTTTACTAACTACATAATATATATATATATATATATATATATATATAATGTAGTTAGTAAACAGGAAAAAGTTAAAGAATGAAAATAGAAAAAGGAAGGATAAATCCTGTGTGAAAGCCAAACCATTTAGGCTACAAGATTAGGGACTTATACGATCAACTATAAGTAAACTTTAAATTATTTATCGAGTGTACTTGAATGAGTGGATGGCAACGATAAACGCTCCAGGATAAACTCTCTCATAACCTCGCATGGAAAGAATTAACTGTCGGTGGGAATCCACTTTATGCATCAAGTTTCTATTGCTTGCTAAATTGCAAAGTTTTGCTTCATCCATTCTAGATTTAAGTGTTGATTTCATATTGATAGTGAGTATTTGTTACTTTCTCTATCTGTATATCGTATTGTGGTATGACGCTCTTATATGTTGTCATCTGTATATTGCGAAGTATGAAACGGACGAAAATGGGATAAAATTGTTTAAAGCCGGAATTGTAAATAAAATGCGTTTTTTGGAACTAATAGTTTTGAAATTATAGTTCTAAGGGAAGACTGCCATAGATCCATTCAGATTCATAAATTTCAGCAATGTAATAAAAGTTTTTTTTTTGTAACTTACATGTCACTGTTAAAAAAGAATAAAAAAATACATCCGTAACTAGATCAAAATTCATAAGGGTTCCTAGACTCGGTTACTTTTTGCACCGTACTATCATTTGGGTGTAACGCTATAACTCTGAGTTCAAAAACATGTCTGAAGAATAAAGGGGTATATTCTGGATAGAATATTTGGATAATAATCATAATTTGTCGTAAATATTCAGGTTATTTTCTCATTTTATATCAGAATTAATATGATGTAATAATTAAAAGTGGCAATTTTCATATTCCAAAGCAGAGAATCTAACCACACTTACATAGAAAAATTTTGCCTATGATATTCCCCTATTTTCATCTACGCAAGACTTTATATTTCATAGCGAAGTAGCAGATGAAGACCGCGGGGGAAATACCAAGGCCTCAAGGCGCTGCGGAATGTAATAGGCGACACTCAACATCAGATGTCTGGCTCTCCATTAGTCATATAATATGTTTTGGGGGGAAGTGTAGGGGGAATGAATAACCACCGCAAGGTCGTCTCTTGCGGAGTGAAGGGAAGAAAGTGCGACCGATTCGATTCAACCGCAGAAGGAGCGCCAAATTTCTTCCGTTTGAAGGGCGATCAGTGTCATTTGCCTCGGGGCGATCCTCACTCTCGGCTTCGCTTTGCCTTCAAGGTTGGAAACAAAAGATTCGCACGTCATTTCCGAACGCAAAATGGAGCAGCTGGCTGTCTTAAGTTCGCGTTCGGTTTGTGCTCTCTTTAACCCACTTCCGATTGCCGGAATGGCTTGAAAATGTGTACATTTGCGCGATCCTGATGATAACACAACATTCAATCATCAGAGGTTTGAAACTTTATACCATTGTCCTCTAATTAATTAACTTATTTCCTTCATGGAAAAATAGTTTAAAAGTGTTCTCAATATATTGCGTTAGTAAAAGTTTTTGTTAGAATTGTTAATAGAAATATATTGTTGAATCGATTACATGACTAAATACTTAAAAGGAAAAAAATAAAAACAAAATAAAAAAAGATAAAACAATAAACTTTTCAAAAAAATGGATCAAATGCATTAAAAGTAAAAAATAAGCTTCTTATCGCTGAGAGAACAAAGCGTGGGTGTTGGTTAGGTTTAGATATTAATATTGCCTGCCAATCCTCACTCAACCATCACGCTCTTCTAATGAACATAATCAGTACTCACGCTTACTCTCCGAGTGATTAACAGCTTGGTTTTTTTACTAATAGGTGCATTTTATAATGATTTTGGAAGTTGCGTGTATTTTTTAAAATATCATTTATTTTATTTTCCACTTCAATTTCATAATGACGTACAAGCAGGAAGCTCTATTCATTTTCACGCATTCAATAAACTTCAAGCGTATTAAATGCTCGGAGTAGCCAGAGGTTCAACATTTTGATGAATACGGATTAATTCCACATAGATAAAACATCACTTTGAACTCCGTTTAAGAGTGAAGGAGAAGTGAAAAAAAATTTTATGGGCTACAACTTTCCGTTTAGAAAAATTTGGAGGATGAACACTTATGTCCCTAAACCAAATGCAAGCGTAATATCTTTCTCTAAGGGCCAGTTTCACCAACGAGGATATTTGAATTAACTCGGATAATATTCTCCAAAAACCGAGATATTAAAACAATCGCGTTTCACCAGATGCATTTACTCGGTTTTGGGCTGTTATCTCGGTTTATACTTTTACTGACGATATTCCGCCGTTCAAAGCTTATTATCCGAGTTAATCTGAGGGCAGATGTAGCGTGGCATGGCGTGCATGCAGCTTCATCAGCTCTCGGAAAATACGAATGACAGCGATGAAGAATATCGATATTCTATTCGAAGACAACGTTCATTATGAATAAATGAGCGTGCAGATTATTTTAACATAAATGGTAAAGTACATTTATTTATTCATCCCAAAATGGCAAATGAAACTGCAAAGGCAGTTCTCGCTCTCATTGAAGAAGACGAATTTTACTCATTAGGGGAGGTAGAGGTTTCCAATGCCGTATATTTCATATCATCCGGAATGGCGAACACATCTCTAAACTGGCAGTGGTTCTAATGATAGAGCCTTAGTTTGGCTGTAATTAATTAGTTTTCATGCGGTACTTTTAACAAGCCTTATACAATTATAATGTATAATGCTAAAATAGTGCGAATTCTTTAGAGTTGGGCAGTTGGTATAGTGGTACCGTCGACGACCCTCAACCAGAAGGCCAGAGTTCGAGCCTTCGACTAAGCAACTTTTGCATAGCTTTTTTTGTTGTCTTCATTTTGATCATCATACGGCGACAAGTATATGAATAATTTTAATTGAAGCAAGCATAGGCACGAGGAAAATGTTTTTATCATTATAATGGGGTACATGATCTCCCCTTGTCAAAACAATTTCACGTTTCTTTCTCTTAAACCTGAGCTTTTCCATGCCTATGCTCCTCTTGATCCAATGATTCCGACAACTCTTGCCAAAATATGTTCGTATTCATAAATGTTACAAGCCTTTCTTTGAATTTTCTTACATATATATACAAAAACCTTTAATCTCTGTCCTCTTCCTGAATTAATACCTATGTAACAGCATCGTTATCTTCGAAATCGCAATTTTACCAATGTGAGACGTAATTAATTATTGTAGCACAAAATAACCAAGAACTGTGTTTATTAAGGCAAAGTAATAAATCCTTCCATGAAAACGTAATATTTGAGCTTTTCTAACTCTAATTGTCAACATTAACACTGTTGCTGTTCATTTTATCACTCTGTACTTGATTGTACACTTACCGGCTTATTAAAGCTGATTCCATGTCATACGGTTGCTCACCGTCATTTATTTTTTCCCATGTCAGAGTTATGAAAAACGTACGAGCCAAATCATTTATTCTCAATATCTCGGTTTTTGAGAACTATGATAAAACGTCGTTTGTGAAACATGATCCTCACATTTCTGAGATAATAATTTTAACCGAGTTTTTGAAAACTGAGATAATAGAGAATATTATCCGTGTTGGTGAAACTGGGCCTAAGTTCAGCCCATTGGTAGAGGGATGGTGCAAATGTGGGAGCTTGTTGGTAATGTGGAAGTATAACCTTTAGGTCTTTGGAGGTACTGTAACTAGCGGTGACCGTATGAACTTCTTGGCCTGCTTCTTTAGTAAGCCTGTAGGAGCGGTGACAGTCAACTCATGGTTTATTGTCTGTGAAATACTTGTTCCGAGTTTCTCCTCACTCGCAAAACTTTTGAGGTAAGTTTTTAAGTTTAATGTAATCACCTAGTCCACCAAGCTATTTCTTAGTGCTATATAAGTTATTGTTAAGAATAAATATGGTACAATCTGTTGTAATTAAGTAATCTACTAGCGGGAAAATTTAGCATAGTTTTAGCTTCATAGTTCAATATGCCGATGGTGGTAATGTGGAAGCACAACACCGGGGTAAATGTGGAAACGTTTCCACATTTCCCTCACCTAAATGTGTTCTATCTAGTACATCACCTTTTCGCCAGTTTCAGGAACCGATGAAGATTATTGGCCCCAAGCCCAAGTGTAAATGGAAAAATTGTGATATCCAATGTATGATAAAAGCGATTTTTTCGTTAGAGAAAAGTAGAACATACTTTTTGCGCCATTTGTGAAAATGAGGACTACATTTTTGATTTTTGTAAGTGAACATTTTATTGAAAATTTCTATTTTTTAAGCCTTTGCGTTGATTTTTCAATGAATAATAAGTAGATGATCTGATATTTTACTTTGCTGCAGTATCATAGCCAGAATACAAACGTTTCCACATTACCAGCACATTTTGAAAATCTAATCAAAGTGTAAATTTATAATTTACTATTATTTTTACGAAGTAAACGATAAATTTAGCATACAACCTAAAGCGGTTATAAAGGGTATTATCTTTGTGAGTTTTTTTTATGAATTTAGAAAAATTCCATTAGAAAACAAGTTAGTTATAACATAATTTAAAACAGGGTTTCCACTTTTTTACCACTCCCTCTAGTATTTTTAGCAAAACCGTATGTTCGTTGGGCGTAGGTTTATTTGGGATCTTGCATGCTTCATCTGTTTGGCTTCAGTCTACAGCAGCTCTCATCAAGAAACTTCAAACCACAGAAAATGTAATATTTTGCACGATGGTTGTTGCTCAGAGGTGCGTCAGCAACAAAAACCAGAGAGATGATCTCAAACTCCCTTACTGCACTGTTTAAAAAGCTCACTTCATAAATTCGCTGAGTCACTGCCTCTCACAATCAGTGCTAATAAACTCTTTTTTCATCTCAGAGATTATTACAATGTGCCTGTGAAAATCAAACATGAAGTCCCCAAAAACGCATTCCTACCATCCCACATCCCTTCCCCTTTATCCAAATGCCAGATATGTGTTGTTATTTGTAATTTCCAGTTGTGTTCGTCGGTTGGCGACCAAATATATTTATTTATGCACTCTCGGAAACTGAACCCTTCTCATCCGATGTTCATTAAATGCAATATCAATCGATTTGAGGCCATATTGTTCATTTAGGATTAACCAGTGCCTTCTATAAGTTCACGTAAAGGTACTTACAATATGCCATGACTGTACATTAGATTGAAGCCATAAAGAATGATATAATTAGTAGACAGCCAATGGCTTGGAACTACTGAAAATAATGAAAGAGAAATAACGTTGTGTGCGTGCATGCGAGCGGTTCACTTGGGATCAAAGAGATCAAGTTCACTCATTTGAATCGGCACAGACAGCAATCGTCGTGTCGATCCACGCGTAGTGAGGCGGATGCCAATTCAGTCCCTCCAAATATCTTACCTTTCCTCTCTCATACCATCCACTCCTACCCCTCTCTACCTTTCCCATACCATCGCCGTCCAATTCCCACCACTAAACCCTCACACCACCGTGGTCCGACATGGTTTTTTTCCTGACCACTTCCTGCCAGCCGTGGAAAGAAAATCACGTCCCCTATTTGGAGACTTTGCGTCCACAACCCTCTCCCACCAGTGCCCCCTCACCAAATCTTCCTGTACCTCCCTTTATGTGAAAAAATACTGGTGCCTAGTGGCTGATATTCATAGCAGGCCACAGAAGACTAGTACTGCCAATCAATAGTCGGAATGCAGGCACCGGCTTGGCTAGTGCGTGTTTCGTGGAGACTTGAAAATAATCTTAAAATATGAAAGGATATAAAAGATTAGAAATACGTCGCTATGAAAAGGCACGCGGATAGGAGAGATGAATGTAGAACTGCGTCAAACCTATCTTAGGATCGTTGACTTAAGATGGTGATAAAATATGAACAGCAAAAATATTGCCAACTCTCTTTGCAGGGGCTTTTTTATGTTCACTGCTGCTTTTATATCCTATCTAATATTGACAACATTTTAAGATGAGTTTTTGAGATATTGTCTCTCCGGTATTTGTAAAAATGTCATTTTTTAATCCTTGAACATCATATTCCTCAGCGGTATGGGAGATATTAAAAAATAAGTGTCCACTAAGTTTTTTTCTAACACTTACGACGGCTCCCATTCAATTGTAACATATTAATTACTGTGAGGAGTAAAAAATCAGGAAATGCTAAAATATAATGTGAAGAAAATTTCAATATTCTAACTTTATAAGCGCCCAAATTATAGAAACTTGAAAAATGACCGCTTTAATCCCCTTTCGCCAAAAAAGCCATGATCGTTGCTTTTTCAAGTGACTGTAACTTCATGAAATAGTAAATTCGAAAGTTAAAAACCGGAATTTTGTAGAACATTCATATAAATGTACAGCATATACTTTTTTTTCAGTTTCCATAATGGTGACCTCGCAGTTACCGTAGGTACCTGCATAATAATGAATTAAAAATTAACATTTTCTTTATGATAGTCTCGATTCAACTGTTTCCGGCGAATGCTGGGAAATTAATCTGAATGCAATTTTCTCAGTTGCGCTAACAATTTAGAAAAGAGTAGAAATATATTTGGTTGATTTTATTTTCAGATTAATCTCCTTTTTTATTAGTTCTGGTCATGTGGTTGCTGATGAGTTCGTAGTTATCCTTATTGTCTTTTTTCCGAGTACTTATGTAAAATGATATCCCAGGAACCGTCAACCCATAATTGCCCCATGATCTTTCGGTTTATATTCAGCAATGTTCTTGTTTGTGGTCGGAATATGCGACCAAGATGATTGCTATGACGCACAACTGCAATATAGGGTATTCCCGGTCTGTCCGGCAGTATTTTTTTAATGAATATCTCCTTCATATTGGAAATTTTTTATTCAATTTTTGACGGTAAGACTGGGATAAGGACAGAAGGTACTGTTGGTAGCTTTGATTTTCAGATTAATCTTGATTCGTTCAGTTTAGCTTATAAGTTGAGTTTATAGTTCTGCTCAGTATCTTTTCTCCCCGATATAAATGAAAAATGATGAAGATCACGAAAAAAGAAAAATCGCCTTAAATCTAAATAATAGGCTAAAAAACCTCAAGTAGTTTTTTCAAAATTTGGAGATGTTATTCTGTAATCAAATTATGAATTATAAGTTTTTGCAAAATGTCAAATTCTGAAAAGTCAGCGTAATTAATGTTTATAACGTGTACTCATGCTCATCTGATAAAAGGTATGACTTAAAAACTGCTGACACGATCAAAGTTAAAATACATATTACCTCCTCTATATCAATATTGGTCATTGAAACGTATAGATATCACTTATTACCTACAGAGCTACTTTTGGCGGATTGGAGAATGACCTAAATGCATCGTGAGGAAGGAAACTTAATTTAGTGGGATATATTAACTTGTGCATTTTACAAGATAGGAGAATCTCAGGAACCAAAATGTCTACTCATTCGATATGCTTGACTCGTATGTATAATATTTAGTTGTCGATGATGACTAATGAAATAAAAAAACCGGTATTGGGAGTATTTATTTTTTCCACCTAAATTGCTATGCGGATTTTTCTTTCTTCGGACACTTTCAGCTAGGCCAATTAAGCAGATCAATTTCATTCTTTTTTTGTGGCCAAAACATTCGAGTTAGACGAAATCGATCTATTTGGCTATCTCTTGCTGAAAATTAATGCTGATTATAGGTACATAACCTTCGTAAATTCGGTTCGATTTTGCTGTATAGGGCGGCGCGTTTCGTGGCTAAGGCGTCATTTATGGTTTTAAACATAGCCCATATACATTGGGTATTGTTCGGTAAAAAAACTTCTTACTCGTAAACGACTCTTTATTGTTGAAACGCATCGTGCCAAAAAATCTGTGACGATTTAGAAAAGTTGTATATACTTTCAGTAAGACATTTTCAAAGGTGCTTAACAGCAATATTGGGTATCTCCGGTCGCTTCTGATAATATATTTTTTTCATAGTTTCTCCTTGATCTTGAAAACTTTCCCTCCAGCATCTTCTCCTCCCCACGGAGGTTTTCCGGTCATATTTAAGGTCGATACGCCGGCTTATTACCCATCGTGGTTACTCAAGAAGAGATCCCAATTTTCTCGAAGGACGCCGATTTCAACGAGCGAAGCGAAGTTATTTATAGACGCCATCGTGTAGACACAAACCCCTTTGGCGGCGTCCGCTTCAATGAGGAGGATTCGTATCTACTCCTCATACATATTGCACGGTAGGTTTAACCCTACCGGATGATGTCGTCTGCGCGGGGATGGACCTCCCTCAACCATAAATGGAGTCACCTACATCCCCGGCGGAGAACCTTGTGGCGTGCACAGAGGCTGTCCGGTCGGGAAACGCCAATAAAAACCGCAACCGACTAATAGCACACTCTGTGGATATCCAATCTAATCACTCGCTCGCTCCTCGCTACCCTTTTCCTCCCATTATGTGGAGAAGGGACTGCCGTTGGGAGCAATCTTGGAAGGGAAATGGAGCGGTATCGTGGTGGGGTATTGGCTGTAAGAGATTTCATTGTTGCGGGGGTGTAAGTAGGGAGGGACAACAATCGTTTCTTCCCCACATCAAACTATTTCCATCCATACCCGTTCTGTCGTGCACCCCCATCACACCAATTCCACAAACCAACCGCCACTACCACCACCACCTTCTTTTCAGACCATCACACCGGAGCCAATTAACTGGAAACTTTAACTGCGGCCCTCTTCAAAGGGATCCACGCATTCGCGGCAGGTGGGCAGTGGTGGTTTCCTCTGATTCTTTGATTTGGACCCTCCCGGCGGCGATGACGTCATGCTGGGAAGGAATTTACCCACAATGCAGCTCGGAGGCGAGTCATGTAAGTGCTCCACAATTGACGTTTTATTTTTTTAAGCGTTTAAGTTTATGTTATTTGTTGGTTGATGGTGAGCGAGAGCGTTCTCTTGTCGGAAACTCGTATTGAAATGGGTGCTGCTTGGGAGTTGGTCCATCTAAAGAGATGTTTTGATTGGTTAAGTCCGACTGGAAATGTTTCGTTTCGTCTCAATGGCCTTGAGACACCGTAAAATTCGAGAGAGTCATGTTGGTTCATTCTGTGTCCGAGAGGTTGTAACCTTAAAGTCTTACGGCAGGAAATTTTTTACGCCATTTGGCCTCACCTTGTGTGTTTCATTTACTCTGTGAGAAAACTAGTCCTTGGACTCAAGTTGTTATTAGTCTCGAAATTTTATTCACGAAGCATCTTTTTCGCGATCCGTCGGATCTTAATGGCCTAATAATTTTTGAGTACCAATTGATCAGATGAAATTTTCGACGTGATTATTTATATTCCAATGGATATTATAAGAGTGGTACGGTAGTTAGACCGTGTTAAAAAAGTCTACTGTGATCGCAGCAATCGTATTTACTTTTTCTCTTAAATTTTTATAAATTATTTCCTCATTCCTCGATTTCTTTCATTTTAGTCTTAAATTATGCTCTTCTAAATTTAGCGGATGTAGAATGATAAACTTATCAATTCAACATTCTCAATCTAACACTGCGCTAGATCGCAGATCTTTTAAAAAGTATGCCTTGAAAGAGGAGAAGGTAAGAAAAACTTTAAAACTGATCATCATATGTATCTTTAAGAGTGCAAAGATTCTCAGATTTTTACAGGAAAAATACTAATGGATATTTGAGAGGATTTTTACATATTGAAATATGTATGTTTTCTTCCGCTAGCATTGCATTTTCCTGTATTTTTCCAGTGGCAAAATTTCGATACTGTTAGAAAAATAACGAACTCTGTTCTTGAAACTTTATATTGTCTTATTCCAACCTGTTGCTCTTTTAGCAGAGTATTGGCTTTTTGTCATGAAGATCATGTTAATAGATCGGGATACTTGGGCATAGCTTGGGTTGATAATAGAGTCGTGCAAAGACGGCGAGTTGACGTCTTTCTGTTCTCTTGGGATGGCTTTATCCTTGAGAGGCTATTTACACAAGATGGGTATGGCACGCATTAACTTGTCGTCTTCCTCTTCTTTACCGATTAGTTTTCGTGGCGTTACTCGCTTTTGTTATAGAGTGTCACCACTATCTATTGTGTCTTATATGTATCTTTTGCTCTTTCAGCGCAGTAGCGGTCTTTTTGTTATGAACAATAATAGATAATTAGATGTCAGATTAGAATTAGAATTAGAAGGTAAAATATAAACTTTTAAATTATCTTCTGGAGGAATTTAATTTTTAATTTTAAGTCATTTTAAGTTTTTTTATTGTTTCTTTTATTGTTTTTAGATATTTTTAACTTCTTGCAAATGAATTATGGAGAACCGGCTGATGAGCCTGTTTTGGCTCAGAAGGTCTCCTAATTGTAAAAATATTTTTTATTCTAAAATATTGTAATATCAGGGTTTTTCTCTTTTATCTTTTCTCGCAAAAAATATTATTATTATAAAAAAATAAAAAATAAAATAGTGCCGTCAAAATGACGAAGGTTTAGTGACCACGTGACTTTGAGCTAGGTTTAGTTATCTTGGGTTAATAGATTGAGAGACTTGGGCTTCGCTTGAGTTGATT
The DNA here is from genome assembly GCF_921293095.1 of Ischnura elegans. NCBI lineage: Eukaryota > Metazoa > Arthropoda > Insecta > Odonata > Coenagrionidae > Ischnura > Ischnura elegans. Next base: position 53,946,710 of record NC_060251.1, on the reverse strand, counting down.
TTAAAGTCATTCAAAAACTGCGAGTTGATATCGTTTTGCTCCCTTAGGATGAATCCTCCCTTGATCCTTGAGAGGCTATTGACACGAGACGGGTAAGGCACGCGGTGGCTTGTCCTTTTCGCGGTGTCCTTGCGAATTGTGAGGATGGTTTTTTTTTTGAGGGGAAGAAGGAAGACGCTTGGACGTGTGGGATTTAAGTGGGACCGGAGGCGGATGGCAGGGACGAGAGAAAAATGCCCGTGATTGGTTCAAAAAGGCGTCGCTCGGATGGAATGGAAAATGGGGGGAAGTGACGTGTTCCAGTTCTTTCCTTTTCTCTCTTTCTTTTCCGTTTGATTTGTATCGTCTGTCGACACCAGGGATTGCAAGTGAAACAAAACGAAAATGTTTCGTTTCGACCCGGAGGGAAACGAAAATACGAGGCCTAGGTTTAGTTTCGTTCCCGCACGAAATTAAAATCACCGAGGAATTTAACGTCGTGTAAAGCGGTGAATTGCTAGAACGCATGCGAGAATACGTGGATGTGAGATGGGAAAATAATCCCTGTTCGAATTTCGTTCATGCATTCGCGCAATGAAACGCCATAGTGAGAAATTTATGCAGTTCTGACCTACGAAATTTCGTTCCCCGTGTAAAACGGCTTTATCGGTCCTCGAAATGTAGTTAGATTCTAATATGATGTTCTCCGCGTTGCTTTAAAAGATGTCAATTCTCAATTGCTCAAGCAACCTAAGCCTAGCGTGCAGCTTCCGAGTCTCTCGCGGGTCCCAACCTAATTCCTTTCGCACGTAGGCGTAGTTGGGGAGAAAAAAATTGTGAGGACAAACTTGTAGCTATGGAAAGGGTGATGGGAAGATGGACTCGTTCACGAATTTGTTTTACTGCCGATTGTGATAGAGTTTGAACAATGAAAAGACCCGTATCTTTCCGCTTTTCGTTCCCTCACCTACTTCTTGAACTCTTTTTGAAGAAAAATCGGGTACTTCAATCCAATTCAAAGATAAGTTTATGATGTCGACTAATTATGCATATTAATATTAATGATGATTACTCAGGACGCCAAAGGGACTTCGGCTTTACATACTATCCGACTGACACGGTGCTGTAATTGTTGTGCTGTTAAATAACCTCTCAGGCCGGGATCGGGAAAATTCTGAAAACTTTCTACCATTCAGGAATCGGACCCAAGCCTACGGAGTGGTAATTTGACACTTAAGCCTGGGCGCAAACCAGGTCTCTGGACCCCTATCCAACTATTTATTTTCAATTTCCCCCCAAAAGAGCTAATGAAGGCCTTTACAACGGAGGGCTAAATATTAACCATGTCCAACACAAACATCCCTGCCTTGGGTAGAGGTAACAACCCAGGCGGGACTCGAACCCATGACCTTCGGTTTGGCAGGTGAGGACTTTACCCCACCGCCACCATTAACAATCGGATGCTCACCTCCCTGGTAACTGCAGGACGTTTTCTTCTTGGTCCAAAATATTTTCTTCTTCTTGGTCCAACATATTTTCTCGTATATTGACGCCTTAAATTAAATGGAACTTTTAAACATTGACTTTTTCGACTGCTTCAACATGAAAAGAGTTTTATCTCATGACGCGATGATTTTCTCGGAAGTTTTCACAGATGGGTGACATTCGAAAGGGATTCATGGAAGAGATTTTTAATTCTCGGTGATCTTTGATGGTCGCAGAATGTATCACAGTTGGCTCGTTCACAATTTTCTATCTTGTTAATTATGGCTTAGTTGGAAAGTATTAGCATTGAAAAACTTTTCATTACTTTTTTCAGTGCTATTATGGAGCCCTCTTTTCGGAATGGTCACCACATCTCTGCTACTCTACCCTGTGTTTGGATTTAGCGTGATTCTTTATTTTTTTCACTCTTGTTATCGATTCTTCCCGTCATTGAAAAACCGTACCCTGAACGAGGAAATGAACCAGAACTTAAGTGATGTCACCAAATAATGAAAAATGGACGGTAAATTCGCGGATTTTTATTCACGTGGTATGAGCTTTCTCACCAATTGACCTGCACGAATTTCAGTGGGGATTAGGTTGGTTTGGTGGCGGCACTGAAGTACAGTACCTCGTCCGTCGGATGGGACGTTCACCTTGGTCCTCTATGCGGCTTTTGTTTAAGAGCAGGCTAAAAATGCTGACGTTGTCACTTCTCTCGTCGTTCCTTCCCAACCCTTCCCGATTAATCAAATGACCAGACGCCTCCTAACTTCCAACAAAACCTAATATGGCTCACACTCTTCGTCAAGATGCAGTTTTCATTCGTGTACGTTGCTATTAATCACATGAAAAATAAATGGCAAACCTTGGTGCTTTGAATACGTCACCTGGAAGTAACGCACTCTTTCCGAGAGGGTCACCGCTTCTCAGCTACTCCACGGTTCCAAGTTGTTGCTATCGCGTTGTGCGCGATTCCATCCCTCAACGAGCCTGAATGAAATGAATAATTGGAACTTAGAAAAGTTGCATTCTCATGAAAAGTTGGTGGCAGCTTTTGTGTTGCTTTGTTTTCAACTTCTGAGGGAGGGGCGAAAATTTTTTTTCATCGTTATATATTTTTCCTTTACTGAGACATAGTTGGGTATAGGTGGCCAGAGGGAATTATTTCGCCATTGTCAATACTTTAACACTAGGACCGCTGAACTTTCCAACCCCACCAAAACCGCGGCATGGAACTTTTTTGTCCCATTGACAAAATACGTTGATCCTGTCATGTTTAAATATAATTGACGGTTTTTTTGTGGTTTGTGTGAACAAAACACGTGTTTAGATAATGTTTAAAACGTTTTATTAAGTATAAATTGGAATAGAGTAAACTTATTTTGACGTGTTGGTTGCAAGCTCAGACCTGCAGACGCGCCGGACAAAGGTGACGCGGCCGGCGCTGCGTGAGTAGGCAGCCGGCGCAGTGCACAGATTATTCCCTTCTGCGCTTGTAACTGGCAGAATAACGGCATATGTGCATCGATCCCCTTCGTAATAAACTGTTATTATGCTAAATACAAAATAAGTGTACAACAAATAACTGAAATTGTATGTTTTCCCCATGTGGGACAAAAAGTCCCATCCCGCGGTTCTAGGTAAATCGTCGTTTTTTACGCGAACCAAATATCGTAAAATATTTTCGATAAGACCATTCGAAAGAACATAAAATATGATCATAAGTCAGTAAATTTCGAAGGGATCAAACCACTAGTACATGAATGGCAAACATTTGCAAAGGGCGATGGGACAAACAAGTCCCGTCCGCGGTTCTAGTGTTAAACTCATTTATTAGTCATTAACGTTGTGTATAAAAATTCATATTAAAAAGCGAGAGCGCTCTTCAACTCTATAAAAAATATTATCTATAGCTACAGGGTCAGTACTGGGATATTTTATGAATTTGAGTATTGAGAAAACAATGTATAAAATTAAAGAAAAGATTTTCCTTTTCAGTCGACATGAGAATAATTTTTGTACATTGGTAACGTGTCACTGAACTAGAAGAATTTTAATCGGAAGAAAATAGTCCAAGCGAAGAAGACTTGCCACCTGAAAAAATAATAACGGCTAAGAAAGCAAAGACCGTGAGAAAGTTACATTAAACGAAAGAATTACGCAAAATATGTGCATCGGGTGATGAGAATAGGAAAATTCTCACGTTATGCTAGTCAAGTACATTTTACACTGGGTGCGAGTTATGGACTTAATATTACGGCACGGAAGGAGAGATTTGGAAAAATGTATGAAAAAAATAAATTTATATAATTAAGAAATTCGCAGTGATATTTCTTCAATCTTGAAACTACGACTATAAAAATTAAAATGAGTAAATTTGTGGAAATCATAAATCGTGCTGCTCTTCAGCGGCGGATCTACGGGGGGAAGCACACACTAGATAAAATCAAAATTTTTGCAGGTTTCCACTTTGTACAAAAGCGTTGAGTTATATTTTCCGACATATATTTACCTAGTTTAACGAATTGAAATACAAAGTAGCTCTAAGCTTAGGGCCTATTTTACACGCTTTTGATATGTTACAGTCCAGTGGCAGATCCAGAGAGTAGGGGGCTATAGCCACCCCCTTGGGTATCCAATTTACACTAGATTGTAGTAAAATTAGGCATTGCACAATTTCCACTGAGTTTTATTATGACACTACGCGTTTCGTCGTTACAAACAACATTATCACAACGAAACTAATAGTGTTATAATAAAACGCAGTGGAAATATTGCAATGCCCAATTTTACTAATATTAAGAACTTCCACCTTATCGTGCCCAACATCATACAATATACAATAGATAAAATGGTAATTTTGTTAGGACCTCCACTACTGCTGGGAGGGTACCCCACTTGTTCCTATCGTGCACCGCCACTGTTGCTGTTCTGAATGGAAAAGAAGCTTAACAAAATGTGTACGAGGGTTGCAGCGATTAAAAAGTCATAAGTATAACATATCGACCTTGAAACCAATAAATATTTTTTTTAATTATTAGTCCCCTAATCGCTGCCACGGCTTACAGATAACGAAGTAAGAAAACTTTGGAAGAAAATTTGGTGGAAACTGGTATTACGAGACTATAATGCAATCCAAATCAACACTGGTAATCGAAAGAAAACACAATCGTGAAAAATTGAAGGTATGAGAGCACATCAGGGTCGTAATTTATCGTTTACCATAGCTTATTACTTTTTTGTAACTTAGCCATTGCCATGAAATTTTAATGCATATCAATTGCGAAAGATTATGTCAAAGGGAACACCGAGGCTAATTTCTCAATTTTAATATAAAGGCGAACGTTGAAAAATTTATGTTGAATATATACCTTGAAAATTTATAAGACGATTGCTGAAGTTTTAGACAAGGGAAGCTTCTTCAAAGGAGACTAATCGAGTTTGAAGAAGTGTCCTTTATTGTAAATAACACATCCTCACAAATTTAAATTAATTCCCTATTCTAGGCGAAAACGCGGCCTCGGAAACCCGCACTGATTTTCGAGACTGGCTAGCCTTCGGAAACATTTGACAATTTTACTTTCTTGCGATTTCTTTCCCACTCTCCAATCGCAAAAAAATACATCCTCATTGTCGGGGGGAGCTTGAGGTGGGTATCTGAGCAAACCCGAAGATGATGACGGCGCGGGGGAGGATGAAAAGGAATGTAAGGACAGGAAGATGAAAAAAATGCTGCACTATGGTGAGAGAGAGGAAGCTTGATACAAAAAAGAAGGGTAAATGGGTGGGAGCAGGGAAATGGCGAGAGGACATTAGAAGAGAGGCGTTCAGGTGGATTGGGTGGGAAAAATGGGAAAATCAAATGGCGACTGCGATTGACAGTTAAAGTGACATCGGGAGAAACAGAAGAGGGGAAACTAAAGATGTTTCGATGGGAAACCAAGCAAGTGTCATTTACGTGTGACTTTTTTTCAACTTTTCCCATCTTCAAACCACTGCATGGAACAAGTGACTTTGTACGCATTCGCGCCCATGGATAAAAAAAGTTATGCACCTACGCCAAGAATGAAATTCGCCATGAAGAAATCATTTGGCTAAGCCGGAATTCGAATCCAGAGCTCCCGATTATCGGTCATGTATGCAACCAATTACATCACCAAACCGAATTTCAGACTGAGTTTATCGAACAAGGTGTTGACGTCTTGAGTGCACTCTATCGATTCCTCCACTGCACAGACGCTCAAAAATCGCCCACAAATCAAATCCGCTCATCTAGTTGCCATAATAGTGCTAGATGAGCGGAATTGTTTCGGTGGGCGAATGTAGAGTGTTTGTCCAATGGAAGTATCCCTATGGCACAGAAGATGTAGGCCGAGCTTATTGTTGTTGACGTCTCAAGGTGTTGTTGTTCTGAACGGACAACTACACCGTGAGACATCAATAATATATGGTGTACAAATTCACTTGTTCTATGCAGTGCTTTGGAAAACTTCAGTCGCGGAATAGCGACTAATAGTGGTTTATTCTGCGACAGTGGCTTAGTAAGCACGACCTACGATTCCTGTGCCACAGTCTCGACTTGAGACGGCATCACTTTTTTCGATTAACTCAGTCTCAGATTCGCTTTAAAAAAGATGGTATGTTAGTGTAACTGGTTGCATACCGGACAGGCACTCGAGAGGTTCGGGTTCGAATCCCGGCTAAGCCAAACGATTTTTTTTTCATGGTGAATTTCATCCTTGACGTACATAATTTTCCTTCTTATAACACAGGTAAATTTAACAGAGAGAAAGAACGGATGCTACCGTTTCTACATGTTTATAATTTCCAGGCCATAATGGTGACTAATTTTACGCGTTATTACGAAATGATCTACGAACGCGTTATTACGAAATTCTCCCCTCTATCATCAACGATGTCAGACTTAAATTGAATGGAAGAAGGAGATACTTTGTGGAGGTCCATTATAAGATATGAAGTCATACTTCTTTGCATTTTCCACGTAAACATCCTTGTTTTATGTGGAAAAGTGCAAATTAGTATCATTTCATATCTTATGATGTCAGACTTGGTTGGAATGAATTTGCTAACTTTTTTCATCCATATAATATCAGCTCCATCTGCAAAAAATTGAGCTTTCCAAGCTTTCTTTTTTTTCTCAATTGTATATATAAAAATGTCGTTCAGCCTCTTGTGGTAACGTTTTACTGTGCATAAGAAACAAAGAAAATGAACGATAATAATTTATATTTTCAAATACATCCACTCTCCATCACAGAATGTTTTACATGTAAGTGTATCATGGTAAGTGGTCATCACGTGTCTTCCTCTGTAAATAGATGGCTCTTTCACAAATATCAGATGGATGAGAAGCATTTGAGAGAAAACGTGCTTTATTCTTATATGATGAGGTTTTTCTCATGATTTATGCGATATCGATTTAAAATTTTTATGGGGGTAAAACACCCGAAAAACAGACAAAATTGGACCAATTTCATCACGAGCTAATTCAATAAGAAATCAAAATTCATAATGCAACTTTCTCTTAGTTCAGAGTTATTGTATAAGAATGGTGCGGTTTTGAACATGGTGCAATTTAAAGCAGAGCAACTTATAGTTTATGTTTTTTTTTATATTTAAAAAATTTCGTCTCAAAGAGTTTTATTACTTTGGTAATAAATTTCAATATGTGCGCCCTTAGTCGCTCGAAAAGAGAGAAACCGGGAGTCGACATGAGCCTACTAACAACGGAAGACGCCAATGGGATCACAGCTGAACGTCCTATCCGACGGACAGTGTGCTGCACTTAAGTGCCCTCCTAAAGGCACTCAAGCAGGGATCGGGCGGATTCTGAAAAATCTCTGCTGTACCATCTCTACTTTTTTCCTTTGAATTACTGAAACTGCTATATTCTTTTATGATAACGCTGTATTTTAAAGGATGGCTAAAAACTCTGAAGTTTCAGATTTAGCGGAGCATTAAGATACTACATATGATTGGATATAAAAATAGCAACAGGAAGAAAAAGAGAGAATCGGTGCAACTTCACTATAGTGAGACTTAGGATAAGGAGACGATTTTCGAAACGATAATGACGAAAACGCGTATTTATGATTAGAAAATTATAAGTAATAGTGCCATTTAGATAAAACCAAGTATTTGTCAGAAATTGAAAGTGTAGAGGGATTTCTTTCAAATTGTTTCACTGTGAATAATATTAAATAGCCTTCATGCTCATCGTGGGAGGATGATCTTATTAAATGTATTTGCTCTCTTTTTTGCATCATTTCTTCAATTTTTGCACTTCCAATTTAACTTCGGGTCATCTCCAGGCGTTTTTTATATGCGCCTTGACATCGTTTAATGGTATTGATCTGTATTTCACGACATACTCTCCGAAGAAATCCTCACTTAATAGTAATTATGATTTTCCGCGCATGCAAAGAAAAAGAGGTTCAGAAAATTCTGTTTTGTATCTCACATGATTCTCTATTGCTTGAGCTGGTTATGGAACCAAGGTATTTAAATTCATTTACTCTTTCAAAATTGAGATCCTCAATTGTAATGTTTCTGGTGTTATCAGGGTTTCGACAGAAGGGCATAAATTTGGTCTTATCTTCATTGATTTTCAGTCCAACTTCTTGGGTTTCTTTCATCAGAATTTCTTTCATACTTCTTAAGTGTTCCTTATTTTCCGCTAGCAAAACTAAGTCATTACTCTAATAATACTTAATAATAATGTAATCTCACTTTTCCAGAATTATTTGAGAAATAACTAAAATTATTTTGGAAAGGTGAGAGTATAATCTGAGAACAGATATAAAAAAATCACACTCGTGTGGTGGAACGGAAAAGGGTAGAAGAGTCCAGCGAGTCCATGAAGTTCTTCCACTCTTAGTTCAAGAGTAGATAGTTTTTGGCCACGTCTTGTTTCCTGCCGAGGACCACTATAAAGACCACTGTCCCAAAGAGAGACGTTTTATTTCGCAATCTATTCTCTCTTTCCCTTTCACCACCGACTACCATTCCCCCACCAGCGATTTCCTACCAAAACCTTTGGCTACTAAATTTTTTCATCGCCTCCCACGCCAACGTGAGAAACGAAAAATACACTAGGAAAAACTGCTGCCCTCTGGAAAAAAGGGTTGGATAGAGGTATGGAGTGATGAAAGGGGGAGAGGGAGATATTTCGTACGAACAAAAACAAAAGTTTATTCTTGTCTCATCAGAAATATAATACGCCATAAATGGTACTAAAAAGCTTACTTATGGTCATTGGAAGGTGTTCTGAAGAGTAAACTTTCTCGCTGATTGACCCCTACGAATTTCAGTGGGGATTGGGTTGTTTTGGTGGCGGCACCTAAGTGTCGGATGGGGCATTAAGCCATGGTCCTCTTGGCACCTTTATTTAAGAGCGAGTTAATACCGACCCCGTTTCATCTCTCAACGTTCCTTCCCAACCCTTCCCGATTGCACTAATGACTTGGCGCCTACTCCATGTAACTACTAACGAAACGTATTAAACCACACACTTTTCGTAAAGATGCAGTTTTCATTCGTATTTGTTGCTATTGATTACTTTCAAAATTAAATGGTAAATCTTGGTATTTATTTAATTTTTCTGGATGCATGCCGAAAACACGAATCCTATATGCCTAACAGTTGAAGTTGACACGGCTAATTTATGGATTCAGTGTAAATGAATTGCCGATTGGGTCTCTCCTTATCGATTTTTTCACTGCTCTTGTCTACAGGATTTGATGAATTCATTCAATAAATGTAGGCGTTTGAAATATAGACGGCGAAAAACGTGAATCATTTAATTAATCCCTATGCGAAAAAATAAGGGATGGATATTTTTTGGAAGAACAGCGTAACGCCTAGTTAAAGATACTGATAGTAAATGTGACATTTACATTTATAAATGATATGACACAACCAACCTATGATATTGATCTATTTTTACTCTTCAAATAAGGAGAGATATGTGGAGGCTAAAAAACACATTACATAGAATTTCGCTGCACGGTAACTGCTTCAATACGAAGGTTGGCAACTATAGCTTAGGGTAGAGCTGACTTATGAGCCAGTCATTTAAGTTCCTAAAATTCACGGTAGGGAGATTAATTACTTTTCCCTGGTTTCCTAATAGGGAGAGAATTTTTGCTTGAGGATTCTCAAACGCTTCACCCAGATTTGAAACCAGGACACTTCGGTCAGTAGCCGAATATTTTAACTCATTTTAGTATGATTGAGTGGTGTATGTAATAGATTAAGGATGTTTAACTTCGCAGACTATCACATATTCCCTCTCAGTAACTTGTACAATAAGACCACACAGACCCGAAATTGCCTTTCATTCAAAGAATGCGGTGGATAAAAAGGAATATAATTAACGATGAAAAAAAAACTTAAGCCATTCCCTCAAAACTTGAAAACAAAGCCACACGAAAGTTGCACTCACGTCTCATTTATTGGGAAGGTCTTTAGAGTTCCAATTGAATATCTAATTCAGGCTCATTGAAGAAAGTAATCGCTAACAATGCGAAAGCAGCAACAAACATCGCAAAATGTTGAAGTTGCTGAGAAGCCGTAACTCTCTCGGAAATAGCGCGTGCCATCATAAACTTAACTACGAAAGTGTTCTTCCCCTTTCAGTCACTGTGTCATAAGTGTAAGTAGAAGAAACGTGAAAATGTCCGCCCACTTTTCGTGAGTTAGTGACGTCACTATATTTATGGTTGATTTTTTTCGTTCAGGGTGCGCTTTTCATTGAGGGAAAGAATCTTTAAAAAGAGCGAAAACGATGAAGAACTACGCTGTGCCCATACACCAGGCTGTGTCGGATCCATGATAAGGACAAGGGAGGGCTGTGTAGGAGGTCTGTGGGATAACATTCCAGCAGTAGTTTGAGTCCGAACAAAATAACCATTTTATCTAGTATAAAGAAGTAAAAGTAAAGACGAAATGAATGCATACATCATACGAGGTGGGTGAATGAAAGAGAGTAGAGTATGACTCTCGAGTTCTCAAACCAATGAGAATCCCAAATAGGTTTTCAACGATTTTAGATAGAGCAGATAAAGATAAAAGAGCAGACAAACTAAAAAGTTTCAGAAAATGACATATACTTCTGTTTTCAAGTTTTTATTGCTGTTTGTATTCAGATAAGTTTTCCTTTCGTCTGATTTGTCCTTCGGTTCTGCGTAGAGATTACTCATATCTTATGTATTTAGGGTTTCGCGTTGAATCATAATTTCATGTTTTTTTAATTTTACTGTCCTAGCATTACTGCTGTGGATCTTTTCAATACCTTTGTGTTATTTTTTGTCAACCAACTTTTGATGCGAGGAATATATGTTTGTTATCGTTTTAAAGAACGAATTTGGCTTTTTTCATTTGTTTATTGAGAGGTTAGTACCACTTTTTTAAAAAAAATTTGCAAACTACGATTTTTCAAAAGACGGGTAGCGTAATATTACGCCTGTTGAAAAAAATTGAAGGATTTCACGTGGCGTACTATTACGTCCATACCGTGAATGATTCACAGCCCTAAAGACGATGACCGAGTCGGAAATCGAAACGTTGGCAGACATGGAGTTCCTGACCCGGTGGCGATCCCGAGAACTCTTCACCATGTTCATGTGATAATTTTGATTCTCTTGTTTCCAATGCGTTTTAAGTGACGCTTACGATGGTTTCTCGGCAGAACCTTTCTCGTAAATCGGCCGGCAATAATATTTTTGGCGGATGTATATGGCGAGAAAGGATCAGGACCGGCGGGCGGCCATTTTATTTCCCGGAGAAGTACGTGGGAGGGGTATGGTGGGATGGGTTTGGCGGCAGAGATTTTCCAGAGGGGAGGGGTCCCCATTGTTGGGGGAGAGGACGCGGAGAGAGAGAGAGAGATAGAAGAAAGAAAGAGAGCATTGACTTCCTCTTCCCGTGAAATGTATGTTTTTACTTTCACGATTTTTTTCATTCGGTTCGTTAACTTTTTGCGTTTTTTGTGTCGCGCGGCTAAAGGGACGGACGGATGGGGGGAGGCGGGGGAGGAGAGACGGATGTTGTGTGGAGTGGGGTGGGGGAGAAAGTGCGGGGGAGGGAGGCGAATCGGAGGAGGGAGTGGCGGAATAGGAGGCAGAGGAAGGACAATAGAATGTGGGGTACAAATAGGTGGGGGTGAAGAGAGACGAAAGTGGAGAAGATGAAGGACGATGATAGGGCGAACGACATTGGGTCGACAATATATGTTTATTGAGTGGTCCGGAGAAAGATTTATTCATTTGCACATTTTAATTTTTCACCCACCGGTACTACGGGTCAAAAACATTTCCCAACTAATGGAGCGGCTTCACTGATGTTCTTGGGAAAACATTTACACTCTCTGTTTGCTGTAAAAAAGTAAGAGTGATTTTTTAAAGAGACCATTTTCATCAATGAAAAAAATACTTACAATGAGTAATTCGTTAGTATTATGGGGATATAATCTCGCCGTTTCCATTCTTCCCTGGCCCAAAGTTCCATCCTGCGACAAAGATGAGATGCGTACGTGTATAACAGACCCCTCTACCTCGATTACGGGTTTGACGTAATAGGGGCCATAAGAATTGATATTTCCGTCTTAAAAAGATACAGATATAAATATTTCCCTTGTAAAAACTTTATTGGGGTTGGAATTTATTGAAAATTTCCTACCGGTAATAGCATTAGCTGTTCCTTAAAATTACGATGAGTGTAAATAAATTCTTCACCCCAGTATGATCTTATACGCGGAAAAAAGCATAATATGCGATTGCATGTTACAGGGTGATGGAATTTTGTTGGTAATTTAACGATCAAAGAAACGGAGCTCAGTAGTTAATAACTGTATTTGGCTGGCTCATGCCTATACCAACCTTTCAGACTATCCTCTTTGTCTCTCTTCGCAAATAATCATCTCCTTGAGGATGAAAAAAATGCGGGGTTGAACGGGAAATTATATTTTTTTACGTACAGAAATGTTATCTACGCACGAGGTCATGAATGTTGTACACTCTCTTTTATCTTCGCATACAGTAAAAAATGCGATAGATATAAAAAAGTATTTGGTATCCTTGAAAGACGGATATTGTTATTTCCTGCGAGGGTTGAGATTATGCCTTCGAATTCATTTAGTGCGCGAAGAAAGGTGAAAGGAGTCGGAGGTTTGACTACTATCCAGGTAATATAATGGACACAGGGCTTGGTCGTGAGAGTCACCGACAGGCATAAAAATTAGGGATAAATAATCGTTAGTACATCGTGATTCGGAGGGAATTGTTAGCCATCATTTCTAAAGAAGAGGTTTTGGAAGTGCTGAGCAGAGGTGCGTAGTCGGTGAATCCGAAGAGCAGAAAGATATCGTTTTTTTGTGTGATTCGGCTTTTTTGTGTGACTATAGATGGAGTTTTCATTACCAACAATGATAAAGGTACTAGAACGACGAGCAATGAAAAAGCTCCTGAACATGCATGCACATATTAATGCATAACATTGGCTGAAAATTATCTTCAGCTCGACAATGAACTTAAATTTTCTCCATGAATTAAATCTGACGTAGTTTTATCATCATCATTAGGTATTTAACTTTAATTATATCTGAAATATCGAATTTATTCTCTCTGTTTGGGTGCTTTACTTTTCGGGCTACCTGACGTGGTTTTTATAAATTCACGCATAGATTTAATATTAAGAATTAGCAAGTTGTCAGCAAGTGTATGGATTAACTTTTACGGGTAACGATAGTTGGTAGAAATGGTTTTCAAAGTCATTTTGACAAAACAATGCGTTTGCACTATTAAATGAGATGTACTCTGAAAATTAAACTTAGGCTCCTGATGATATTGTGTATTTAGTTATCGGAAAATAAATTCTTTTAGCGCAGTCCATATACATATACACATCTGGTGAATGTAGGAGAAAAGCTCAATTCTGCTATAATTGCTGGAAAAATCTTGTAATTTCTATTAAAGATTCATTGAATTTACATTTTTCAGCAATCTATAAGGATTTCCTTGAATGTAAATTAATGGTATACTGTATGTTGTAACATTATAATCTCTTAACACGACATTTACGAAAAATTACAGTTTTATGGAAGAATATAACTTAAAATTTTGGCCAAGAGACATAAAAATTTTTATTCTGTATTTTTCCTTTTGCATATGTGTTACCGACTTAATTCTGGCATCAGTCGACAGGTAGTAGTTTACTAGCATTACTCCTGAATTAGTTTAGGTTTTTGTTACACAGAATAGAAGGAATTTTTAACATTAACTGGTTAAATGTACATCATAAGTTTTATTGGATATTACAGTCTTACTTATACCACTTTTTTTACAAACGCGACCCGGGACATAATTTACTCCTGAAGATAATTCATCGAAACCCGGGTCGCGTTATGTAAAATAGCAGTGGTATAGGTAATAGTGTAACATCCAAGAAAACTTGTAATGGAATACCACAAAGTTAATAATGAGTTAGTGAATTTTAAATGTACATAATTCATTGCGATATCATGTCTTTCATTCTAGAAGAAATGCCGTTTATTTATTTTAATTTTTAACCGAATAAAATAAATTTAAAGGTTACAATCAAAGCATACCTTAAAGTTTCCTAATTCGAGATTACTTTAGCTTAGAAATTAAAGAAAACCTACTCGATAAAATTGCCGTAGGTTCAAAAACAGCCTTAAATTGAAGGTGCATGATTTGTCAGTAATTTTGACCACTCTTTTTACATTGATTATTAATTTTAAAATTAGATATGCTTGTTTGCTTCCAAGAAGTCATGAAAAGTTGGGCCAAAGTTAACCTAGCTGACGAGGTGGCTACTACCTTTCGACCCGTTGAGTAATAATTATGTTATGTGATAATAAGTGAGTCTATAATTTTAATTTTTAAAAGATGGCCGAAAGTCACCGATGAATGGCCGAAAGATGGTCAAAAGAAAGAGCATAGGTTACGATACTATTTGCGTCGGGCTGCGTAAAAAGTAGACGGTATGTGATAGCGCCGGCAATGAGTCGTGCTTTTCAATCAGCACTCGGGGGAATTCAATCATCCAGTCTCTATTCTTGGCGATTTTCATCCCACAAACCAAAACGCTTTCCTAATACCAGCCACTTTTTTCCTCTCCTCTGTTCGTCCCGTGATCGTTTTTCCTCACCGCCTTTTCTTTATATCCGTCGCCTCTGAATCTCTTCTTCTCTCTTCTTGTGTACTTCTGCTTGATCCATCCTCTACTTCTTTTTCAGCCACTCATGTTTCTGATTCGAATTCGTTTCCTTTCAACCTTACTTCCCGTCCAAGCCTCTCTCCTGCTTCACACACTCAATGTAGCTTTTGCTCCCCAACAACAATTCGATCTTTTCGGTTGTTAGCGTGAACGCTAGTTAACCCGAAGGCCATCAGATACTCAAGATCGTGAGCATAGGTTACGATGCGATTTGCGTCGGGCTGCGTAAAAAAATTTAATTGTGTGTCATCGCTTGAAAAAACTCAATTACGTCGCCGAGATCACGGAATTAGATTCTGAGATCGAGTTGAAGTTAATCGTACATTTACGAATATGATACATTTTATCGTTTTAAAAAAAGACATTGAGTCTGCGCTACAATGCATGCTACGTGCATAGTGAATGATCGAAAGAAATTTAATGCTTGATCTTGGCTTCCTCATTAGAGCAAATAGAATCATATGCAATAGCTGCTCAAAAAAAAAACAAAAATAAACATATATCTGGCACAATTCCATCAGTAATAAAATGAAAAAAATATGCTTCAAAGCAAAAATTACCCTGAATAAACAACGAAAACATACAAAAACGGACAAGAGGAAGAGAAAAAAATCAGGAAAAAATTTCCAAATAACTTGTGGTAGCACATCTTAAAAATAAATATAATTTACCGCCGTAAGTAAAGGGTGCTAACATAGTTCTAACAAAATTGAGTTAGATTGTTAGTCATTATGGGATATGTATGATGTGTATAATCTATATACTACCCCCTATCCCGCTTCAATGGACGTGCGGTGTTAAGACACCAGCCGTTAACTTTCAAAGAAATATAGAGGAATTAGATGCTTGATGTGAAAGACTTGACTGCCTAGGTACGACGTCGCCTTTATTCCTAAAAAAATACCTGGAATGTTAGGATAGCTGCATATTGTTATTCAAGTGTAATACTATTTCACTTGTCAGTCATACTATTTCACGAAAGGCTCGCTGTGCGATAGAATGATAAATAAATGGCATAATAATGATAATTTTTTTATAAATATTCATAGATCAAGAGCAATGAGAATTCAGCGGGTAATATAGGTATTAGTACTGGTGATAATAAGGATTCAATGATTTTGATTTTGTATTTTTTAATTTCGTCATTTTACCCCGTGAGTTATTTTTCTTTATTAGTCCGTGGATAATTCCTATACCTATCCGCTCGGAAAATATCTTTCTTGTGTTATAGTTTCCGTTTGGCCTGGAAGAAGAAATATTATACTCTCCATTGACTTTGTCTATAATGGAGTGATGTTGTCTTCACTTCAATCTTCAGTGCCGATTCTCCTAAATTAACAGTTTCCCAAGGTGATTATTAAGTCTTAAAAGTTCACATACTTCTCCTCATGTACTGTAATAGGGCTTTATGCATCTTTTTTTTTCAAGACTTGTGCCGCTGTAGATGAGAGCACTGATAGAATTTTTTATCGGTACTGAGCAATGACGACTCTGCAATACGCACCCGAAGGTGTATTGGCTAATGTTATTTTTTAGGGCAAAAGACTTCGGAGATGATCGGTTTAGAAATGATTTCTGTGATGCAATTGAAATATATTTGAGCGTTGAGATCACTGAATAAATTGTTACGACCATTTTGTCGCATGCCTTAACCAAATTATCAGAAATTTTATTCTGATAATGCCGATGATTTAAAATGAATCTTTTATGACGTTAGATTCAGCTAAGATTTTAATTTCAAATATCCTATCGATAGATATGCCTTTTAGAAGTCATACAACCGACTGATGAGCAGTCATTGCGAATTTTTCTGTTAGGCATAGGTTTTCCCACAATCGGACCTTTTTTTTGGAGCGAATATTGCTAAAACTCTCCTTATTCAAACTTTTCAATGTAAATGTTTTCAAGCCACCTAGATAGACTTTCATTTTGTGGAGAAGTATGAAACCCACATTATAGTAAATGTAAAATGCAATTAATTTTTCCCATAAATAGCAATGAAAATGTTTTATAAAATCGTTTCAGGCTAAATTTTGTGGAACATTGCTATATCCATGATTAAAACACAAATGGTTATTTCCACTCTATTTAATTTAACACTCAACGAACGACCATGGTTTCGACACTTTGTGTCATTTTCAAGGGTCGAAACCATGGTCGGTCGTGAAGTGTTAAAATAGAATAGTGTGGAAATTACCATTTGTGTTTTAATCATGGATAAATGAAAAATTTATCTGGAATGTTAAGATAACTGCGTGTTCTTATTCAAGTGTAAATATTGTTTCACGAAAGGCTCGCTGTGCGATAAAACAATTTTTACACATCGATAGCAAGAAGAATTCAACGGATAATAGGTCTGACACTGGTGAAAATAAGTATTCAACGTTTTTTATTTTATATTTACTTTTAAATTTCGTCATTTGACCTCGTGAGTTATTTACTTCCCCAGAATAGTACGGCATTGCATGAAAAACTTTGTACTGTTATGAGTTTTAACGTTTGACTCCTTTCTTCTCACATAGCTCTATTTCTACCGTAGAGGTCAGTCTTAAAACTGTTTAGGCTTCCTATGGATGTGTTTCCAACCAAATTTTTTGTGTACATATTTTCATAAATGTGCGATAACATGGTGCCATGCACAATTTTTAATTATATTTTACTAGGTTTCCGCGTGCAGATGTCTTATTATACTCTACATCACTCCTTTCTTCTCGCATAGCTCTATTTCTACCGTAGAGGTCAGTCTTAAAACTGTTTAGGCGTCCTAAGGATGTGTTTCCAACCAAATATTTTGTGTGCGTATTTTCATAAATGTGCGATAACATGGTGCCATGTACAATTTTTTATTATATTTTACTAGGTTTCCGCGTGCAGATGTCTTATTATACTCCTCATCGACTGTTTACTTCCACCTTTCGCATTAATTAAAGGAATGGAGGAAACTGCTCCCTGGTATAAACCGTGCAGTAAAAGCTATTCTGTTTCATTCATAATTTCAGTGTGTTTTTCGTCTCCTCTTTCCATATCTGGTAAATGAAGATCATCAGTGCGGAAAGTCGAGATCTTACAGTTCATCTAAATCATCGATAATAGCTTGCTACGAGTGATAATGATTTGGAAAAAAACCGTCAAGATAGTTTTATGGCGGGGGAAACGTATTGTAGTGCATCTATTTCGTTAATTGGAGCTGTGCGGTACGCCAGCTAAGAGTGCTTCAAGGTCTTTCGATCTTTATAAAGAGTTGCTTGTAGCCCACTCGGTTCGCCAAGCGCTAATTACTTCCTTATGGAGATGGTTAAGCAACAACCGTTTGGCGCATGCTCATGTCACGCTTTGCGACTGTCATTTTTTTAACTTTGATTTTTTCGAACACGCTTCCTACTCCGAAGGAGATTATCAACGGCGAAATTGAAAATGGTAGGACACCAGAAAACGTTGAAAATTAAGCAATGCTTAATAAGCGTACCTAGTCGACAAGCTATCACTTAGAGAACTGTTAGTATCGAAATAATGAATCGATTGCGTTAAGCCTGACTAGTCAAACTGTTATGGTAAATTTACTTCCTTTCTTCGCAATTTAATTTAAGTGCTCTTTTTTTAAAAAAATGCTAATATGTAGAATCTGAGTTTTTCCCGGCGTATGCTCTGCAGGTTTCCCACCGGGTGTCACCCCAATCACCCCAATTCAGAAAGGACCAATCAGGGCCCACTTGAACGGCCCTCATGAGTATAAATACCGGAGAAAAAACTTGGCTCAACATTAACCCCTGATGACGATGACGGACTTAGTCATGGAAACGTTGGGAACTACAACCCGATACGACACCCGGTGGGAAACCCGAGAAATATTCCTGCAAATGCTAATATATTTTAGTAGCTGGAAATTTAATTTTTATTTCTGTAATCAAAATTACTTATGTCTGTGTACCTATTTCTGGAGTACCTGTATTGGGCGAAATCAATCTTTTTTTGGCAAAAGAAAGCGAGTTTTAAGCTTTATGACGAAAGATTGGCTCCCAATCAGTCTTTAGTCTCTTTTGCCAACATTTCTAGGTCATCAAAAACTATCTTATGGCCTTCTTTTGACAAAACATATTTTGCGTAGTCGATTAAAATTTAAATCGAAAATTTTTAAATTCCAAAGATCGAGGAAATTGAGATCGGGCTTTGATCTTCGAGTTCCGATCCAAACTCGATTTTGAACATTTCGTTTGATCTCTCTACCAGTCTATGATAACGTCTCCCGTCCTATGTGAAAGAAATTTCTTTAATTCCGGTGAAATTGGAAAGGCACGTCCTCGATCATCAAGACAGTATCGCAATCAGTTGATCACCCTTAAAAAACTTAGTGTTCCGAATGGCTCCAAGCGGTGATCCCAAAGCTTTAATTTGCATGCCTTTATAAATGTTTACTGCTAGTAATTCAGGCATGTATACTGAGTACATTTTTTGGGATATTTTTTCTGCATCTCAAATATGTATTTCGAGTTTTTTTCGAATGCATCATAAATATGATTTTATACCAAATGCATTTTTTTAAAATAACCGTCGATTTTTTTCGGTTAATCGATCTTTCGGTTACAATTTTGATTTTTTACTGAAAAATTGAGATTTTCATTTCTCGAAAAATCGATTTGACCAACATTTTTTCATTACTAGTTCTGCATTGGGCGATTGTCGGAATCGCTTCTTCTGCGACTTATACCCGGAAGATGAAAGGTCGCGGAAGACTATTGCATAATTTTGTGTACGATCTTATTTCATCCCCAGGGTTGATTTCTAGACATTTTTGTAGTGTAAGAGAACCCCTTCAAAAATAGCCTGATAGATTGTAAGGATTCTCTCTAGATTTATTTTAAAATAAGTACTACAAATGCTTAAGGAATAAGGGTCGAGACTTAAATATCAGCTTGAAATTGTAAGATGCTTGCTCTTATATATTGAATGTGATATTTTTGTTGCTTAACAACCAGTTATAGGTAAAAATAAATCTGAGTAAAAATGTAAATAAATCAATGATTACAACATAAGTCGGTATTCAAAGAATCTGACCACTTATTTGCCACATAAATGAAAACAAATTGAAGAAGTGTATTGTAAGATCACAAGAAAGAGAATTTTCTTGGGTATGGCTATCTCCTTTATGCTATACCCTTACTTCTACAATAATTTTTTGAAGTTAATCAGCCCTCAACGTGTAATCTCCTTGTAGCACTTAACATTGGACTGAGCGCTTAGCCCTTTGCTAGGCGCTCTATGCGGCCGCGAACTTAGCTTACCGCTTAAACTTGCCCTAATAATCCCAATCGCGTTCCGATTAATATTTGGTGAATAATGAACAATTTAAATAGGTTAGAGTGAGGGAATCTTTAGGTTTGGAAAGAGATAATAGTGAAGATGGGGATGGGAGATTTCGGTTTGAGAGAGAAAACGGAGGAGTGGGGAAGATAATGGAGGGGACGAACGGACAAGATTCAGGACGCGTGTCCACGCACCTGTTGGCGATGCTAGCTGCTGCCACAAAGACTCTCGAAAGCCACAAAGCCCTCTGCACCTGCATGTTCCTCCATTTCCTGTCGACGCGTCTCAGCTGGCGTGGATCAGGGGCAGAATGTGCTGCAATCACGGTCCATGGGTGGCGGGGTCTCAGAGATTTGGACTGTCAAGGCACACATACTACGGAACAAAGAAGTTTCCCAAAAAATGGAGTGACCCCAAAATCACTTAAATTGAGATTTCAGTTTCATCTCTCGGAGTATTTTATTTCCACGTCTCGTAGTATATTATTGCTATGATGAGAATTTAACACAGTATCCTCTGTGAATGCTTAACGGTTAGCTTCTGTTATCTGGTTAATTAATTTATTTAAAACTCGTATACGATGAAGCAGTTTGTTTGCTACCAAAATGCTGCCATTTGCTCACTGATGATAATTTTACAAAGATTTTTTTTAAAAGTTTGTTTCCGTAGCAGGGTAGTATAGTAAGCATGTATTTTTTACGTTTCATTGAAATTATAGGATGTGGATGTCAGTGACCACTGTTTAGAGCATATGCCATTATGATATTCGATCTTCCTGGGTGTGGCTTTGGAATGACGTACAGCATTAGAGAAAGTCAAAGTTCCACCTAGAGCAACCGCTTCATTTGTTGGCAAACTATTTTGGCTCATTGTATATACCTTCAAGAGGACGCATGAATCCCGGTCGACCGGTAATTTTTTCGCGACGCCTCACACGTTTAAAAATTTTGCTATCATCTTGAAAAATTTCAGGTTGCATTGAAGTAGAAGCATGCCTATCATTTGGCTGTTCCTTAAATTTTGTAATTCACTCTCATATGTGCAGTTTTTATTCTTTAGATGCAGGCAAAGATATGATATGAAACTTCATGGCGATAATATAAATTTTATACGAGTAATTTATAACTAAATATAACTAAATACGTTCGGTCGAGAAGGAGTGATGCATCCTCTTAAACTTACCCTTATGAACAGGCTACTTTTGATCCGCTCTAACTAATCTTTGAATCTTTGACTTTCTCTTAAGAAAATATGTCAAAAAATTTCGATAGTTTTGTAAGAAAATCATATTTTTTTATGAATCAAGGCTATGAATAAATATTAGGTAAAAATATCGGATATTTTAAATAGAAAAAGGATTGGACTGAAATTAAGCCCGCCTCGTAAACATCACTATCCATAGTCAGCAATCCCAATAAATATTCCCGTTCTTTATTGAGCTCCTAAACGGTATGCATTAAAACAGATTCCTAAGTATGTGTCGCAAAGATTGGTTTTGTGATTTCCATATTGGCAAAATCTCTGATGAATTGAATACAAATGAACGAACGAATGTCTAAATCTTATTCGGATAGTTTTTCTTGGAAGCCCTGGAGAGCCCGGGAGCCATTATCCCTGTTAAAGCTAGGAACGATCGTCATCATCATCATCATCACTGGTCAACAATCCTAGGATTGGTTTGACGCAGCTCTCCACTCAGTTCTCCTATCAGCTAATCTTTTCACTCCTACGTATTTCTTCTCTTTCACATCTCTCTTTACTTGTTCCATATATTTTGTTCGGGGTCTTCCTTTTCCATTCTTGCCTTCCACCTGTCCTTCGACGATTGTCTTCATCAGGCCATCATGTCTCAAGATGTGGCCTATAAGGTTGTTCCGTCTTCTTATTAAGGTTTTCATGAGGCTTCTCTTCTCTCCTACTCTTCTTAGGATTTCCTCGTTACTAACTCGGTCGATCCATTTGATTTTCATCATTCTTCTGTAGCACCACATTTCAAAGGCCTCTATCCTTGCTTTCTCCGCTGCGGTCATTGTCCATGCCTCACTTCCGTATAGGAGCATACTCCAGATGTAGGTTCTTATGAATTGTTTCTTTACTTCCATATTTAAGTTTCCCGCTGTAAGCAGGTCTCTCTTTTGGTGGAATGCTCTCTTCGCCTGGGCTATTCTGCTGATAATTTCTTTCTTGCGTTG
This sequence comes from Ischnura elegans, assembly GCF_921293095.1. Lineage (NCBI taxonomy): Eukaryota > Metazoa > Arthropoda > Insecta > Odonata > Coenagrionidae > Ischnura > Ischnura elegans. The sequence goes on along the minus strand of NC_060251.1, from coordinate 53,924,493 downwards.
GAACGATCGTAGTTTTGTAAATGAAACCAACTTAGTGATTTTCTATAAAATTTAATTAGTTCACCAGGTTTCGAATATGATGATTCACGTCACACAATTAACGCAGAGAATAGGTATAAAACGCGGGGAATAATATTGAGAAGTAGGCGAAGAAAAATATTCGGAGTAATTTTGAAGTCTGTTTTTAAACGTATCATTTAGTGATTAGTGTTAAAAATCAATACATTAGGTGTATGATACACAAAGCATCTTTCACAAACAATAACTAACATTATATATGAGTGCCACTGTCGTTCATTTTGCTGTTATTGCGTGAGGATGGAAGAAAGCTTAAGGTTCTTAAGTGAGAGGTGTTTGCGAAATGTCGACTCCATTCTTACAGAATGTTAATTCCTCTCTGAATCAGGACGGTTCGAAGAGGTAGGCAATAAAGAAATTCTTTAATATCTTTAGTGGTGGATGCAAAAACACTCCACCAATGAAAATGTTCTTATGCGTCTTGTAATTGGCCCTGGGATCTATCTTAGATTTAGTTAGGTTTTTATTGTCAAATCTCATCAAGCTGCAGCAAGGCAATCAAAAAAGAAGGGTGAGGTTTCAATAATGTGATGGGATACAGCATAAATTAGGTGAAATGTGAGCCTGGAAACTCTCATGCTTTATATTACCATTTGGGTTCCCTGCAGAAGAAAACGAACATTCAAGTTGACATTTGGCTCAACAATTAAATTATTGTTATTTTATTTCTTTGGCAATGTAAAAGGTACAAATGAAATCAAGGCTGCCCGTACGTCGAGACTTCATCTTAATTGCATATATTAAGAATCGCATACATCGGGCACGAGTCTTGATTTCGCGTTTTCATGATGACGTGGCGGAAATATTGTGTATGATATCGGAAATTAAAACGCAAATTTGCATTCAGTTTCATGCCTTATCGTGTTTGGATTAGAGTTTATGTACACAAACATGTTACGTTAAAGTGCTTGCATGGTTATCATTTTCGTGACAAGATATTTCTGAAGTCCATCGCTTCTAATGATGTGATGATGGCTTTATCATAATGTTTGAAGTAGGTTGGGATCTTTGAATTTTGTTTTTTTTTTCCTTCGACGGATTCTGCGATTGATGCTTCCCAAAAATCAAATAATTGTGTAAAGAATAAAATTGAGATTTTGCATGAAAAAAACATAAATTTGTAAATATATTCTATGCGAACGGTAGCATGTTTACTGCAGCTCTCTATTTTTCCGCTAACTCCTGATAACCGTGTTATTCTATCAATACTTCTGCCTTTTGTATTCTAAAATATTAGAAATGAGTTATAAGGCGATTAGACATCTGAAAAGATAATTATACGTTTCAATCTTAACCATATCCGATGTTTTATTTCGCCCCCTCCTAGCTGTAAAGGTCTCCATTTGCTCCGTATGGCTTCGGAGAGAATTAAATTATCTGAATAGGAAAGGTGAGAGCTTCAATTTTCATGCGTTTTTATCGTGGCAACTCATCGCCATGTTATGTGACTGGGGTTCGACGGTGGCTACACGCTCCTACCTAAAATGGTAGGTGTGTGAATGGTGCTGATGTATGAGAACCCGTAGGGAGAAGAGATGGCGAATATAGCTATACGCACCGAGCTAGTTCAAGTCGAGGCTATCTTCCTCCAATTCTCTTTCCTTGCATCCACCAATGGAGATGTTTTCCAATCTTTTCCACTCTGCCTACCTTTTATCTCTCCCAGGGGAAGGCGTTGGAAATGGGCGTATTGAAATAAAAACTAAACGCGAGCGAACATGTGAGGAATATTAATGGTTCGACTCGGAGCTGCCGAACAGGATAGGATCTTTTAATACCGCGTGGCGGGTGTATAAGTGCGTTTTGTGTTTGAGGATCGATGGCGGATTAAAATCCAGTCCTGCTGTTGTCCGACCGATCTGTTATTACCACTCAATCTCTTTCACACCGCCCTCGCCGTTTCTCAAGCACTTTGATATCAACTAGTTCTCTTTCTATAGACTAATTTAGCTGGCAGCTCACAAGTAAGTAAATCATCGGCCAATTGTTGGTTCTCTTTGAGGCGAGAAGGCTGCAGCTGATATACGATTTTGTGTTAACGATGAAACTGCTAAGCCGTAGTGAGTTCTCTGGAACGTTGGGTGCGAGAGAGTTTCTCCTTGTAATCTGAGATTTATGTCTCATGCGTAATCTCCAGTTTTCCTCTCCCTAGTCTTTCTGCAGCTTAGAAGTTCATCGTGGTCTTTTTACAGGGAGATTTTTCATCGGAAATCAACTTCGACGCAGCCAACCCGGAAATTATGGCGAGAACTGCAAATTTATATTACTATTATTATTATTTCGCTCTCATTTGAATAAATCCGAGTGAGAAAAGGTAGAGAGGGAAGTTGAATGGTGAATGGAATGAGAGTAGCTGTAATAGACGGAAGACGGGGGTGAAAAATCGGGTGTTCAAATCGGGAAAAAGGGTGGCGCGTAGTATGAAGAGGGGCGTGACCCCTTGTGCACGAGAGGACGCTAGAGGGTGGGCGAGCCTTATAAGGGGAAGTGGGCGTGGATTTAAGGAAATGCTCGCGTTTGCATGCGTGTGTGTTATGCTTCCGGCCTCCTGACGCGCCGGGATTTTTCCGACCTGGAAGTGGGCAATCACACGACAGGAATCTCGTGGAGAGAGAGAGGGAGGAAAGGGAAGGTCAACTTGGTGTCTCCCGTAGCATTTGTTTGAATGAATGAGGGTTGAAGGGTGATTTGGTTAAGGTGAATGAGCGTGACGTTATGCAAGAGCCTACCCCTTAGCGAATGGAATGACTAACCCTTTCCACATCGCACTGCTTGTGATTTTCCTGAACGGAATAAACTCATAGCATATAAAATTTTCTCGGATTTGGCTTCGGGTTAGGTTTTTTAAGGCCAACGTTTCCATGAGGGGGTCTCTCGTCGAAATTTTGGCCTTACCCGGTGCTAAATCCGGGAAGATTTTACATACATGGTAATCGTCAGGAAAGCCTACGATATTTTCCGATGAAAATATTAAAACTGCAATCTATTATGAGTTTGTAAGAGTTTCTATTGTAGCTAGGGGGTTTAAATAAACATCCGAGTTTTTCACACCGCGATTATTATTTTAAAATAAGCGACTTCATAAATGGAATAATGCGGTATTTAAAGGAAAAAGTAATTTGGAAAATAAAGATATTGGTATTAAATGATAGGTTATTTAAGGAGACTGATTCGTGATTGCGAGATTTATCACACATCATTTTTGCATAATTTGCTGAAACAAACCTTCATATCATCTACGACCTTGTTGGAGGTTAAAAACTAAATCGAAGTACCGAGAAAATGGACGATTAAATCGTTTTACTTACAAATGTAAGCTATTCCCTACTATTTCAACCGAATATTTTTATGTAACCAACGTGATTTTACTTTCAATACGTTATTCATTTTCTAATATCTTAAAACGAAGCCCGGTAACCAGCCTAATGTTTTATATATCTTTCTATCTTAAGGCAAAGCGAAAATTATATATGTGTTTTTTTCAATGACGTATTTTTCAATCGTCTATAAAATATTTATTTTCCTTAGTACAACGTAATTTTCCAAAATATTAGCTTTCCATCTCATTTCAACAATCCCCTTAACAAAAAATAAAAAAAATAACCTCGGCAATGCAGCATGCTTCATTTGAATTTCTTCAAACGCAAACGCACCAATACATAAAACACATCTGTGTAAGAGAGTAAGTAGTCGGATGTTACCCTTATGTTCTAGCATTCATGGATATTTTCGGATTTATGGCCAGCATTGACTTAAAGCCCTGGGTAAAATGAGGATTTTCGAATGAAATTTCCAGAAAGGTTAGCTCGAAATGTCTTTTATTTGAAGCGAGTTATCGATAATATAGATTTATTAGGGGGGTATGCCTGAAAATTTCATGAAATTGGCGTATACTTTATTTCGTGCACCAAACACCATAAAGTAATTTTTTGGGGGGTTTCGCAGCTTCTATCATCGATTATTTTTTTCCTCTATGATTCTATACTTCTCTGGTGGATCGCATTTATGAAGAGTTCTCGAGCGTGCCTCCAGGTGCCCGGGCATATTAATATGAACGTAGTTTATCTGTTAAATACACCAAAGGATGAAGTTCTCCATGAAAAATATTTGACTTAGCCGGGATCCGAACCCGGATCTCCCGATTGCCGGTCAGGCGTGCTAACCTGTCTCAGGTTTGCTCAGGCGACAATCGGGAGATCCGGGTTCGAATCCTGGCTAAGTCAAATGTTTTTCATGGCGAACTTCATCCATTGGTGTATTTAACTTTGCACCCGTGCGCGTGACTGCGAACAAAGTCACTTGTTCCTGCAGTGCTTTGGTGTATCTGTGTCTGCCACCGTATTCAAGACACAAAACGATTGTTTTTTTTTACTTCATTGCATACTAAGTAAATATCTACTTACAAACTAACTTCACCATCATCATTAGTTTTGTCTAAGATTGGTGCGAGGCTGCTCTTCATTCCTCTCTCTTATACACTTGTCTTTCCATTGTGTGGAATGTCTACTATTTAACATCTTTTAAAACCTGTCCTATGTAACTCCTTCGGGGAATTCACTTACCTTTTCTTCCCTTCCACCTGTCTTTAAACGATTGTTTTGTTCATGCCATCACGCCTCATAATATGGCCAACTAAGTACTCCAAACTTCTCCTTAAGATTTTTAGGAGATTTATATTCTCTCCACTGTCTTTACAAACTGACTTACGAGTTGGAAAATGTCGTTTTGTACTTTGTGGCAGACTTAGTCAGTAGCCACCGAAACGTTGCCATTTATAAGCCCAATTATTTGGTGTAAAGTCCGTAAAAACTCATACTAGAACCACCAACCTGACATCCCGGGCCACTGCGCAGAACACCACGCTTTACAGATTCCCGAATTCCTACGGCAAATTTACCAAGACTAATTATACTAGATATTAGCCCTGTTTTAGCTCCGGGGCGTATTTCAGGACGTTATTCAAGTCTTGAGCACGACTCAAACTTGACTCGGTTGCCTCGTTGATATTACCAGATCTCACTGAAGTCCCTACTCAAATTGAGCTGCCAAGTTTCAAGATGTCTGCCGCCATCACCTCACGTTATTAAAATGAAATATCTCCCGTAAGAATACTTCCACATGTGATATTTTACTACAGTGACGCTGATTTTTGATGAGCAGGAGGTAAATAATGAAGATAGTTAAGATAAAAACAATATTTTGTAAAATTTAACGCTGCTAATCTAGCTCGATTGAGTTGGGTTGAAGTTTGTGCCTAAAATACGAACTCCAACTCAAACTCAAGTGGAGCGTGAGATGTGAACCACCGAGGTAGAGTGAGGACTCATGATTCAGTCAGTTTCTGGAATATGTCCTCTGGTTTAGACGTTTCGCTCGTACCCCTAGGAGTGTTATCACGAAACGGAGAGAATCGTCGGAAAAAAAATTACTCAGGCGTTGAAATTCCCGAAAGGAACAAAAATCTCCCGAAAGTAATTTTTTTCACGAGTATTTGAGCCAACCGCGTCCGGTCTTCTTTAATTCGTTATCCCTCTGTCCAATTCCAGCATTGGAAAACAAACAGATTCGGTTCACACTTATTTACCTCTCATTAGGCAGTTCCCTTTCCACCCATCCCATACCCCTGCTTCATCCCCTCCGAGTTCTACCCTATGCCCCTCCTCTCCCCCACCCTTCCGCTTCCTTTTCCTGTTTAATCTGCTCATCGTTGCGTATCTATCTTGGAGTGCGCATTCGCATTATTCCCAGCACGGAATGAAAACGCCCACAGAGTAAATTTTGGGGGAGACCTGTTGGGATTAAAAAAAAAGGGATTAAAAAAGAACTTCTGGATCAATTTACATAATAAATCCGTATCATGATGCTCGATAATGCCTTCATACCTGTTCGTACCTTTGTGCCAGGGCCCTGTCACAGTTCTCACGGTCACAGGAATATTGTCATCGTTCCCATTCAGAACATGAAGGTGATGGTGACACCTTTGGCCCCTGATTAACATGTTACGCTTCGATGAGTTCTGTGGGAGAATGCTTTATATTTAATTTCCATCGAGTTTTACATGTGTACAGGGTGTTATAGAAGATATCTGCAATACTTCACGAGGTGTTAGGGATGACAATTTTGAGCATTTTTTGTCCGTAAACATGGGGTCGCAACTCCTTAGCTACGGCAGCGTAAGCTATGGCAGCGCAAAAATGTTTTAGGATGCAGTTTCCCATTACCATGAAGACGGTTTTTCTCAGGTATCCAGCCTTTTCGACATTAAATTTAATAATCTGTAATTTAAGCACATTTAATAATTACGGTTGGACGGAAATGTGGTATTATAATTATCTAAAACGATTTATAGCTAAATGAGTGAGATTGCGCAATCGTATCGTTGATACTGGCTCAAAAATCTCGTTTAATAAAGATTCGAGTTAAATTGTTTCAGAAAATTATAATCGCACATTTTTTTCCAAATTTAATTATTTAATATCCATAAAAATTCAGAATATCAAATGAAATGTTGAAAAGGCTGGATACCCAAGAAAATCCGTTTCCATGGGAACTGCTGAGTGCATCCAAACAATTTTTGAGTTGCCATAGCTCAGTAACTAAGGAGTTGCGACCTCATGTTTATGAACAAAAATGCTTGAAATTGTCTCCCCGACCACCTTATGAAGTATTGCAGATTCCTCCTGAAATACCCTGTACACATTTCGGTTCACACTCGTAATTATCAGGAGTGGCCTGCTTCTGAGAAAATCCTTGGTGTCCTCCACATATATTTTTCTACCCTGAGTGTGACTCTTTGGTTGCTCCATGTCTATCTCTCTACGTAACCATTTCAGTGTCAGAAGAGGCCTCCGTCCGTTCCGAGGGAGCATGATTTATGTTGTCTCTTAGTTCGCATATTATTCGCTTTACAAAAATGTCCGATGCGTGGTGTTGAGGGTGGAGAGATAACTTTATTATCAGTATTTGCTAAAGATAACTTGCACCCGCGAGGAATAGCACTGAGAAGTAATGGATGCGATTAATTATTCCAATGCGTGCAAAAATTTGCTGTACTCTGCATGTGAAATGGCCTTCTTAAATACCTGCTCTTTCTTAACTGATGTAAGCAACACCATTTTCGAAATCCTTTACTTATACATGCATGTGTAGTTTGACAGTTTTCCATCATGTAAAATAATTACATTATTTATGCTGAATAGGTTTACACTTACAAACTTATAAAAATAAGTGCTATAATAATTAAGATATAAATATGCTGAGTTTAATGTGGCATTGGTGATAATATTGTTATTTTTGATGGACGTCTGTCCACGCTCAGCGGCTAATCTTCAATTTTATTTAAATGCCATTTGTTTCATTGTTTCACACAAATTATTTATTGCTTCGTAAATACCTAATTATTGAGTTAGTGAGTATGGTATCCTCTCAAAATTTTTTTCACTTTTTCTCTATGTTGTAACGTGCCTATTACTTTGTGATTAATTTAAAATATATTTAATATATTTCTGTATCAGTTCGATATTTTTTAGTTCTCTTAGATGATTATCATTTTAATTTAATTCCAACCTTGAAATACACCGTTATTCTTCAGAAGTCGTAACTTTGACTGCTTATCTTTTTTCCTGGTCTTTTGCGTAAGGCTGATGTCTTACTCAAAGCAAGAGTAGCGAGGAAATGTTATCGTAGTTTCGGTTCACGGCGGAAATTTCATTATTGTTTCAACCATTTTCATACTCCGCCAAATTGAAAGATGAATAGATAATGATTATGAGTTCTTGCTGAAAAGAATAAATCTATAACTACATCAGTAGTGACGTTGAAAACGTGGCATTTACCTCTCACAGTACTTAAATCTTAACGCTTCGGCATTTTCCAAGTATTTTGATGCTTGAAAAGTATATCTCGGGGTAAATTTTTTTTCTAGATTCAGTATGTTGTGAGAAATATTTTTTTCTATTGGAATTAGGGTGATGGTAATTTTTCTATTAAGGTGCGCAAATATTTTCTTATCCTCGAGGTCATTTCAGTGTGGTCCGCGATGATAGGCTTGATAAGTCGTTACAGCCTATAGTCAAGTATTTTAATTTACAGTAATATTAGTTGTGAAGCCAACGATTTTAAACTGCCTCTCGCCTAACCGCTACCACAGAACTGCAAGTTTGAATTAAAATAATCAGTAGGTGTATTCGTGATTTATATTTTGCTTAAAGTTTTTGATGCTCATATCGAGAAAAAGTTTCGACCGATCTCAGAGCAATTGAGAAAATAAGTGAGAACTATTGAAGTCAAAGTTTAATACCGTGGTTAATAAATGTATTATATGATAACCATTGATTATATGAGTCTTAAACCATTCTAAATTTTTTGAGGATTCTGCTTTCAGTTGCAGAATATCTTTCTTGTGGAATTATTTTCATTTAAGGAAAGATTTGTTAGTTTTGGTATGTATAGTGTACTTCTTGTTGGGTAAAAGATTAAAGCAATTGGGACTAAAGCTATCCGAAGGTTGGGTCCTTGTTAAAGGTTCTGAATGAATTTAAATTTATTATTGTTGTAGATTGTTGATACTATACAGCAGACATATTAATTGCTATCAGATTTAACCTTCGCATATCAGTCTGGTCATCCTCTTGCTGTTATATGTCCTTCTTATAAGGCATTAGTTGATATATGATGGTCAAGGCTCATGTTTAATTGGGTCACATTGACCTCTGAAAACTGGCAATGAAAAAAAATAAGCGATGACCTATATAAAGTCAGTCGATGGTTTGAACTTGGATCACCTTCCGGATATGATTAGATGCCAGATATGTATTATTTTACTGTGAGTCCTATGAAAGGCGAGACATCCTGCTGATGGAACTATTCTGATTAGGGTTGAAAGCAACGCGTACGAATTTTCATAGCCTGACAAATGGAATCGGTATGTGATTCATCGTCAAATTTTCGTTAAAGGTCACTGGGAAGGCTGACGCGTGTTGGCATTGAAGATTTGGGCTGATCTTAGAGCTAAATTCCTACCAACTGTAGGAAAGTCTGAATATAAATTTGTGTGGTTTTAGTCATGAAACTCGAAAAGGAATTACGTGCACTTTAAAAACTGACTTTATCATCTGCCTGATGCCTGTGTACAACATTAAAGTTTATTACTGCCTAGAGCAAGGAATCGGAGGTAAATAATGGTAGAATATCTAAAAGATATTGTTTTGAAGCATTTTTTTCCTGAAGGAGAATAGTTCGAGTGATTGACATTCACGTTTGGCAAAAAATTTTAGAGTTTGCGAACAGTTATTAAATTTTAAACTCTCAATTTATGTATGTTTGTATATGTACGCTGATGTTTTTTACTTTGACAGAAATTTAAGAGATTGTGAGAGACCGTCTCTTGCCGGCAGTAGTCATACGTCTGAATATACTTGCGAAGTAGAGTTGATTGCACTAATGGAGTTGTTAGAGTACTATCGCATAGAATACTAGTGTTAGAATTTTTTAGTTATATCTACGGAAAATCGTAGGAGTTTTCTCCATCATGGGAAAAAACTTTACTTTCTGTAGAAATATCAAATCATGGTTTCATGGTTTCGCTAGTAGTGGGCCCTAGTCGCTTCTTTAGCGGCGAGGGTGTTCCCCGTCCCTCACTTCGAACCCTATCCCTACCGTAGAGGCTTAGTCGGGCTCCTATCGCGGAGGCGCCTCTTTCCTTTTCCCTTCCCTCCCACACCCCTCTCCGGGAGCGCGGGCGTATCAGTTGCAGTACTGGGTCCCGGCCCCGGCGATTGTAACCCTGAAAGAACCCCCCTTGGGTTCTCATTGGTGGTAGAATTTACCTCCTATGAAATGATCGATGGATTCTTCTCCTTATGGAAAAATCCTCCAGTTTGGTTGGCACATTTAATGGCCGGTCCAGGTTTCGCTAGTAAACACGCCCTCCTCGGTTCCCATGGCACTGGAGTAAGTATGTCCCTTCCTTCCCGCTCCCACTCCTTTTTTCCCCTTGAGAGATCGGTGGATTAAATCTCGAGAGTAATGGTGCCTCCGCTCAAAGGGTTCTTGAGTATGCATTTAACCTGTTGGAATTTCCCTGCATATGAAGAAAAAGGTGAATAATCCCCAGCTAAAAGCCATAAGTTAATGGGAAATTCCCGCGGGCTATTTAGTTGTGAGTCATCCTCTGAGGCACTAGACGCGCGGGAAACTCAATGGGAAAAATAATTTGCTTTCGTTTGGACACCAATCTGTATCCGGTTGTTATGGGTATTAAGCTTCGAGTTCATTATATTTTCAGTTAAATGAAGAGTACGTTCAGTTTTAACCCATTTTTTGTACCTATCATCAATCATCATCTATACAAACAATAAGCAGTACGGAGATTAGTTTAACTCAGCTCTCCAGTCACCTCTCCTATCGCCTAACCTTTCAATACTCTCACAATAAAAACACCAAAGGATGAAGATCGCCATTTAAAAAAATGTTTGAATTAACCGGGATTCGAACCTGGATCTCCCGATTGCCGGTCAGGTGTGTCAGCCAGCTACACCACCATGCCATTTTCTCAGAGCGAACCTCGGGACTAACACAATACTTTGGTAATACATACTTCAACACCTGCCCAACCTGCTTCAGCGTATTTTTCATCAGATCACCGAACCCATGATGTAGTATTTTGTGCGAAGAATATATTCGTTTCAGAATTCATTTATACAAGTAGTGTTACCGCTTCTCTGGAAAATACCAATTACCTCTACTTACGGAAAATATTACTGGCACTGAACAGTAGATATGGTGACATGCAAGTCGAGTATTATAGGATTATAATCAGAAAAAAATAGATCATTGGAAATGCCTAATTACATTATTGAAAGCATGAATTTTACGAAAAATATCCGTTAATGTTTATCAATGACCTTCTATAAGTAGTTCTCAATCTGTGGAAATGACTCACTCAGTATCTGAGTATATCACCTGAAGGTTGGGTAGGGTTTGTGAGTATGCAACTAAGCGTAACTCACAAGCGTGTGAATGTCAGACGATCAGATTAGGGGGGACTTTGACCTTAGCCTGGGACGCACAAGGATATTTGTTGGAAGTATCTATATGCTTCAACATTTATAGGGTTTTTGGATAGAATGCAAATAATATATATGGACCTTTCTGTGAATTGAACGGCGAAGGTCTATATGCGAGGGAAACTGGCTCGGGTGATTCGTAAAATGCTAAATGTTTGCCTACCTTAAGAAGAGGCATGATTCCCTGTAGATCTTTCGTGTTTTATTAATGTTCTTTAAGAATGTTTCTCGTTTAAAACTTATGTTATGATGTTGAATATTTTCAGGAGATAAAATTCTGTTAGTTTTGGGCTTTGTTAAAATTTTTCTGTGTCTCAAGTATAGAAAAATATACACGTGAGATAATGCAAATAACCTAAAAATTTCAAGACGGTTGAACGGTCACAGAAAACTACCCCTCCAGCGGGGGTGAAGCATCCTCCTAACCTCGTTGAATGTACAATTTCCTGGGAATTAAGTGATAACATTGAAATTCTTAAAAAAAAGTTAGAAAGTTAAATATATATGAATATATATACCACTTTTGAGTTCTAATAAGTGTCTCAAGTATTAATAATTTACGTATGATCAGGTGGCAGATACATATGGACGCGGAGGGCGCCCCTACCCCAGGGCGGGGCCGTCCGAATTTCCGAACATTGCAGAACCGCAATTGCAACTTTGTTATACCATAAGATGGTATTGTCTGTATGTGTGTATAATAAGTTTAAATAGAACTTCCTTAAACTTTGCGTGTAACTTGATTATTTTTATTAGAGTAATACTTAGTAAAGGTAGCTCAAGATATCTCTTGCCCCCCCTTCCGGTGGGTTTTTTCTGTATCGGCCACTGGTTTGAGATGATGCTCAAATTCACGCAAACACAGATGAGAACCTACTTTATATGACCTGTAAATATCATGATGATTGCACATGTTTTCAACGCGTTACTCGTCATGAAAAAAGACACATGAATCGGTAGTGAAACGTCGCCTCAACAATTTAGAATGCTTTCAAAAAATACATTCCCTCTATAGTCCCAACCCTTTTGTCTCCACGATCCCAATAAAGATCCCGATTTGCGTGCCGATAGGGAGCATAATGCTCAATATCTTTCCCCCCATCGGCGTTGTCTCCCGAATGTAAATGCTGTCGAGCCGCCGCGATGCTAGTTGAGATAGCTTCCGTGGGAGCGCTGCTGACGTCAGGGAGTGACGCGGCGTTTTAACTGCTGGCCGCCATAGCCCCGCGGTGCGGCAGCAGCGGGGGAGGCCATCGTCAACTCCCGGCATTGTTCGTACCACGTCCGGTGCCGTCATGTCCGGGCAAAATGAGGCGGTGGCATGGGGTGAGGAAATCGTGGGGTGAGGGCTCTATTTGAGGGGAATCGGTGTTTTGGTGCTGGTGCGGAAGAATCTAACGCCGCCGTGGAGCACCTTGGCAGCCACGGTTTCCATGTCGGTCTCATTGCCGGCTTCCCTAATCAGATGGCCATATAGACACAAAAGGGTTGATGTCATTAATCCGATTCGAAGCGGTCAGCGTGTCGCCCTACGCTTCCTAGGGGGCCACCTATTCTTTGTCATGAGTAAAGGAGAAGTGCTGTGGCGCAGCCAGGAATTTCGTTCGGGACGGGGGTCCGAAACTAGGGGTGTCAGGGGGTCATTTTGAAAAACAGGGTACTAAGTAGAGGGCTTTAACCTTTTTCTAACCCTCTTCTTGCTTCTAAATTGCATCAAAATAGGTACATTTTCAGCTCTATTCAGCAAAGATTTGATTTTCTTGTTCTTTTATGCTATAAAGTTTGATGGCGAAATATGTAGTTGCCACAATAGATATGTTTGAGTGGAAAATTTTCACATTTCTAAAATGTAAAGTCTTGAAATTTAATTCAACCCAGAAGCAGATCTGGCTTAGAAAGAACTAAACGCATTTTAACACTTTTTATAATCGAAAAATCTTCATTTCCCAAAGAAATATTTTGTAAATTCATAATTTTTCAGTATTTTTCTTTCTTTTATGCTGAAGAAAAGTAATTGTGTTTTTATAATTCGGGGGATGGGTGAAGTTCCAAATCGCCCGCCCCCCCATTCGCTACGCCGTTGTAGAATGATGTGAGGTTTGCAGGTTTCCCGGATTTGGTTGCGCGTGAAAATATCACTTCTATCTACACCACTGTTATTGTTGCAGCTTTTAAATTCTAGCGAATTTTTTTTTACCGCTTGAATTCTTCAAGCGGGTCCTAATGGGTAAAGAGACATATTTGTGCCACGTGTGTTATTTTATTTTGTCCGTAAGTGGTTCAAATAACGGTAAAGTCAATGAGAATATCGTTAAATGGGAAGAAATAGGCAAATAGCACGCTCATTCACTGTTAACAAAGGTGGTAGTCGCGCCAGCAACCATGCCGTAAATGAGGATATTAATATGGAGAGATCATTTTGAATTGGAATGTTTCCACGATACCGAGTTACAAAAGAAATGACTAATGACATTAAGGAACAGACCGATTGCACCCGCTGTAGACCTTGTCCGATGATTGTTTGTTGGTTGATTCCATTTGGTACAACTCAACTAGCGAGAGGAGGGTGCATCTCGCTAATGCCTGGCGGTTGACCGTAATGGAAGTCGGAGACTGGTTGCTTTGACGCTGTAATATTTCCATTTTGATGGTTGTAAACTCGTGTTGCTTCACACTTTAAAGTTATTTTCCTTTCAATGGAATATGCTATCACACTAATGTGCTATCGCTGTTCCTTGTCTCCTCTAAATCCACCGTACAGCAATAAACACCATATCCTTTGGGAGACTAAGAATGAATCCACGTTCACGTCAGATGACGGCGTTCGAAATCGTTTAGAAACAAAATTTTTAGACAAATAATTTGGGTGACGCATGTGCATTAATAATTTTGGGCGGTCCTACTCGGGTATTGGATATTTTTGGCATTTCCGAATCAACTTTGTCCTAGCCACGGGCCGCATCTTCAATTTGAATTGACGATGTGGTTTACTGCGTGCGTTTTTGTAATGTGTTTTCTGGATCAAATATTAATATAGAAAATTTAAGGGGTACATCTCTTAAGTAAGCTCTAAAGTATGTTTTAATAAATTTAAATATAATAATTCTGTATTCTTTACGCCAGAACATGTATAAACTTAGTTATAATTGAAGAACAAAGTTAGTGGAAGAGAAATCGGCCGAATGAAGTTGTATTCAATTGATATTATGCCAATATTGGTGTCCTAAATGTCCATGCGAAGTGGATTGCTCCTACCATGTTCTGAATTATGTTTTTTTTTGTTCTTTTTCGGTCCTAATCTACAGAATAATGTGGTGAGGTAAGTACAAAGACCTTACGGAATAAAATAGTTGACAAATTTTCTATTATTTTGCTGTGGATAACAAGTATCAAAAAGACTTCTTCCCTTTGTAGAGAAAGAGAGAGAGCGCTCATTAGTGATCGTTGGTCCGTAAAAAAGAGAGCTCTTCCCCTTTCTCTTCTTCTTCCCTCGCCACTCGTGCCAGCAAACGAGGTGGTTGCGAGGGGGAAGGGTGGGTGGGGCCGAGAAGACAAAAGGATCGCAGATTGAGGGTACCGGGCTCCTAGAGGGGTTCGGGGCTTGTAAATGGGTCGGGATCATCATGGCCTAGTAGGATGGCAGCATCCTGAATAAACGACAACTGTTCCCTCGAGCCGCGGTGATGGTAATCTCCCCGTCTGCCTGCCTAAAGGTCGCGGGTTCGAATACCGCCTGGATGGATTAACCACCATCCAGAGCATGGATGCATGTGATTGTCAAACAAGTAAATTGTGGTGAAGGAATATATAGTACTAAATTCAATTACAATGAAAACGAAATTATTATTATAATTTATTATTGTAATCTCAGTAACAAGGCTGTAAAATGCAACGTATTTCCCCCTAAAACAGGGGTCTTCAACCTTTTTTGATCCAAGGGCCAAAAATCGATTTCACATCGTTCGGAGGGCCACAATGATCCACATCACTTTAGCACCACATAGATAAATTAAAAGACCTTATAACTTCAAAGTGGAAGATTCTTTATTTTTTCTCAAGTTCATTCAATCAATACAATTTTCGACATTGTTTATTTTGACTAGTGTATCGATATATGATTTTATTTTTGTATTTGCGATAATTTATTTCTATAGCCTCGAGGGGCCGCAAGAAATTAGCCAGCGGGCTACGGGTTCAAGACCATTGGCCTTGTAGGTTGCAGCATCCTGAGTAAACGACAACTATTCCCTCGAGTCGGGGTGGTAGAAATCTCCCCGACTGCCTGACTAAAGGTCGCGGGTTCGAATACCGCCTGGGTGGATCAACCACCATCCAGGGCATGGATGTATGTGGTTGTCAAACAAGTAAATTGTGTGGAAGGACTTAAAGTCCTAAATTCGCTTGTAATATGACGAAAGTATTATCATTATTTATTACTGGCAGGCCATCCGGCGTTGCTCGGGAAGCATAGCACCCATAGTGGAACTAACTTGGAATTCACACTGCAGGATATTTACGTTTTCTCATTGATCGTGTCAAGAGGTATGCCTACCCGTCAGGATGTCCAACCACAGAGGTGGTATGACGCAACAAACGGTTATGAAAAAAACGACGCGAAAGACGCGTCCGACGCAACCAAAAGAAGCACTACGGGGCTTGAGATCATGAGATGCTCATATGTACTAACTTTGGTTGCAATCCGTGCAGCCGAATGGAAAAGCATAGCGGACAGACAAACAGACATCCTCTTTTATGTGCATAGATTATATTATCTCCGTAACCAGGCAGTAACTTACAACGTATTTCCCCCTAGAGCAATGGAAACCTTATCAGTATCCTTATACTTTAACGGCCGTCGGCGAATCCTTGAGAGACCAGCCTCTAAACTATACTTCCACCAAACACCTGGGGATGTCGCTTGGGAATTTGGGGTACAGTTTACCCATTGAAAAATTAAATGTCTTAACGAGGGTTTAGGAAAGTGAGAACAGGTCATCAAATCACCAACGACGCCTTCCGTTATACACTAGCGGAAACGCTCAGGTCGCTAAATATCCTGCACTAGAAATTAATCAACATTATTAGTTCTTTCCCGTAACTATTTGCGGAAACAGTGCACTTTATTCCGTAGAGACACGGCATTCTAACATTTCATTTTTAAAGTATTACCGAACTTAGGTATTTGCTGATACTAAAACATCGTTAATTACTTACTAATTATTCACAATTATTTCGTTAACCACCGCTCACTAACCGCCCTAAGCGAATATAGGTGCGCCAAGCTTCTTGATTGCAAACGACGCTTCAACCGAGTGCGGTAAGTAATGTACGATTTCTAGAAAACGGGAAAGAAGGAAGGTCTTAGGGTAAAAAATTGATTGGTATGGCGTTTATGTGTTTATGAGGGGGTAGCGGGATAATGGGTGCCGTGAAAGGTAAAGTGACTAACGGAGTGAGAATTGGTGAAGACGAAATGCGGGGAATGACTAATGGGGAAAAATATATTATATTTGCGCGACCCCGTCATTTTGCGGTGAACCGCTGGATATTCGGTATGATTTGTTTGATACTAGTCAGTGCCTGGTTCAAGGCAAAAAATTGAAAGCATTAAAAATGGAAGGCGATGAGGGATATACTAAGTACACCTGGCCTTACTGAAGCTTCCGTAGCCACCTGCCTTTGATATAAAATCCTGGAAGAGTCGCTTTCTGCACTAGCATGGGAAGCGCCTAACGGTGCCTAATAGCATCCACGAGATTCTATAAATATTCGAGAAAAAATTAAAATCATTATTAATTGATCGGATAATCAATCACACCCTTATTATTACGGCAATATCTTATACTGTTAAAATTGAAATTCATAAAGTGTAAGAACAACATGATTTTGTCGAATGTAACTTTTCAAAAATAGCGCACCTATGGCGATCGTCCATTTCTACCGCTGAACTAAAACTGCGAAATTTTATGTTCCCAGCTGTTCCAGAAAATAAATTTTACTCATCTTAATGGAGAGAGTACGAATTTACAGCCTTTCGTGACGCCATTATCATATTATCATACGAGGTCTAGTGAGGAATAGTTTGTAATATGAAAAAGTAAAGCATTCGGTTGCCGTTTTGTATGGCTGAGCGGTAATGGGATAAGTTACGATGAGAATTATTGATATTACATTTGGATCCTTAAATTGATAAAGTGATAATAAATACCTGCCTATAATTTATTGTGGATTCAGTGATAATTTTTTGATTTATAAATTAAGAGAAACAGTTGGAAAAAGTTCAACTTTTAAGAATTCGCATCACTCCTTCTTGTCTAGTCGTATTTTGCTTTCTTTCGAGACGAATCACTCTTTCAGAGGATATATATAGTCGTCTGGGAATTCTCAGGGTATGTATGGAGGGTAAACCAATGTCAAAATTAAGCTGTCTCAAAGATAACATTTTGCATCGGAGAAAATTGCCTGTGCCTCAAATTTCAAAATTTTACTGGGGTACTGGCACGTAGCCAGGGGGGCCTTTGGCCTTTTGGAGCTTAGCCCCCGAATTTTTTTTCCTTTCTGCGATCCATCCTTATAGGAGACAACTTGTTTAGAGAAAATTATTCTCCTACTTTCTAATAAGGATATAAAGTTTTCACCTTAGGTCAGGATCTCAGATCCGAAATTTTCTCTAAATCAGATAATTTAAACCACAAATATATGCTAATAACCTAATAGATATTACTTAGCCTTAAGGCCGTATGACACTTTCCAATTTATTGGTCAATATTGTCTAAAATATTGAGCGTTACGTACTTTATATCACGTATCAATATTTTCACCAATATTGGCCATAATAGTGTTCTAATGTCCCGCTAGAGAGCGCCATTGTATTTCGATTATTTTAAGTTGTATAAGAATTAGTATGAGTTGTACGCTTCAATTAATAGTGAAAAAACTTCTTTCGCCCACATGTTAGAAATTTCAAGCGAATTCTCGGAATAAAACCAATTTTTTACAGCCATACAGGATGTTTTGCTAAGAGCTTCTTGTTTTGGTCATTCGGAGTCAACGAAACCGACTTCTTCAGAAAAATCTTCCCGGGATACCGCGCGGGATAGGTTATTTAAGAGCGCCGACGTTTCGGGTACCGACTCGCTACCCATTCTCACGGCTACTGATAGAAAATTCGAAAAGACCGTTGAAGCCCAGCGTTAGGAGAAGCCGGATTGGTCGAGATCCGATTGTTGTCGCGGAAGACCGTGGACCAGCGTAGACTTAGCTCTGGCAAGCATAACTCTTTTAAGGGTTCTATTCCAAGAGCTACTGATCGAAAATCCGGTGTCTCTGTTTACTTTCTTATTTTCAAGTTTTACTTCAATCGCCTCTTTGGTTAAACGATCCCAGAAATGATCCAATCGCCATAAAACTCTGGTGTCATCCCACCGTATTTTGTGGTCCTCATCCAAGCTATGCTCGACTATGGCTGATTTTTCCGGTTGACCAAGTCGGAAATGCCTTTGATGTTCTTTGAGACGAGTAGACATTGTTCGCCCAGTCTCAGCCACGTAGACATTACCACACTCACAGGGGATTTTATAAACTCCAGGAGTCATAAGGCCAATTGGATCTTTTACACAGACGAGGCGATCTCTTATACTCGTCATAGGGCGATGGATGGTTTCGATATTATACCTCTTCTTTCGATATTATACCTCTTCTTATTATACCGACTTCTGATTGGAGATTGGCCGCGAAAAAATAGAACCTGTTTTAAATTCAAAATTGGGCGAGAAATTGTGTCCAATATTTTGAAAAGGACATTGGACTATAATATGGTGTGTGTCATTTGGACCACAGTCCAATATCCAGTGAATTGGCCTCTAAATTGGGAAGTGTCATGTGGGATTTAGCGCTTGTGCTCTAAAGCTTAACATTCTCTAGAAAAATCTGAAGGCCGAGCCGTAATAAAAATGGCTGTTACGGTAAATACCCACGGTGACTACAGATTTCAGGACTATGCTAACGAAATTTTAGCCTTAATGAAATCCAGGATTTTTCGATGTGTGGATATTGAAAAAAAAGAAAACCATTTCCTTCCGGAAAACTTGCCTGCGAATGTAAAGATATTTAGGTACGTTGCTCTTATGGACGCCTATATCTAATGAAATGTTTTGGTGATACATCAACTTATTTATTCAGAATGACCCGTTGCCATATATCTGAGTAGTAAAGAGTTCAGAATCGAATGTTTTTCAATATCTATGATTGACGTTGATAGGAAGGATGAATCTTCATGGCAAGTATACATTTGGGCATAGGAAAGTTAAAATTATCCATAAAAGTCCATTAGCCTGCTTACTTTTACGAAATCTGCATGAAATATACGGACAGTAGGCGTCCATATTGAATTTATGGGCTTATTTCGACTGGCTTCGAAAATACAATAATAACAGCTTTAAGTTACTTTAATATTCAGCAACAACTTTGTGGCAATATGAGACAAAAAGCAATGCGGTTTTTTTTTCAAGATCTTCATATGATCAGAATGGTAGGATGTATATTGCCTTATGACTACGGTGGGTGGAAGAAACTGAGTAGGAATCTGGAATCTCAAACTCTGGGATATATGAGTACTCCCTTATCAAATAATTATTTTAATATCTACCTTTGAGAAGTAGCATGCTTCTTAATGCAATATTCGTTTTTTCTCACAGACGTTATATACGTTTACATATTTATACTTATACGTTTTTTCTCACATATTTGTTTTTGAGCAGGTTTCTAAGTATCAAATTCAAAAATTAGACTCGAATTATATTCTGACTCATTGGAAAATTCATGGCACCAAAATAGTGCCACCGTATATTTGTAAAACTAATTGTAAGACCTTAAACACAAGGGTCGGTTTTATGGGTGAACTGTTCACCAAGTATCCAGTTTGTGAATTTCACATAGTTAACATCCTGAATCGTTTTCCATTTCCTATCTTTTTCATCAAGATTATTGGCTTTGAAGCGTTCAAAGGCTTCATCTGTCAATAAAATTGGAACCTTTATTAAACATAAATAAGCGAAAATTTTCATGTTTAATTGACCACCATGATCTCATTTTCGAAATTTAAGGGAGGAGAAAAGTCGCTTTATTTTTGAGTCGTTAGAGTATATTAATTCACATACAATACAAACAGTGTTGATTGCATTGATCATCCATTTAAGTAAGTGATAGATGCCAGAAAAGAAAATTATGACGCTTTGCAAAATTCTCCGCGTAGTCACCTCGCTTTCATAATCGCGACTGTCTGCCATGTCGCCTGCTTTATTGTGAAGGTATTCATAGAAATGGTGACAGTCTCAGCTTGGCACAAGCCCACTACGTACATTCAGACTGACTAGACCAAAAGCAGAGGTCACATCATGCCTAGCTAGAAAACCCGTTTTTAAGCACGCAATATGGCATGGGTTCATAGTATATTCTTCATTAGCAAAAGTTAGTCCTTTTTGCTCTACTTAATGAATTCGATTTAATATTTAGTTATTCACATGTTTAGATGATCTGCTCTTTTGTTTTAACAAGCTTGAACGGCATGAAGTTGCCTCCCTCCCACATCAATATCTTTCAAGGACTCTTGTATTCAGAACCTTCGATACACATTGGCTTATATATCTTTGTCAAGGATAATTGCTTTCATCTGAAAGTAACAGCCACCAATTAATTTAATGCTTGGTTCAATCAATTAAATTGGCTTTAACCTCCTCATTCTGAGCATTCGTTGCACTTCCGTACCGACCATTAACTCATTCACTCCTTTTGAAAACATTGATATAATTGACTATATGACCAATAAAGTATTTTTATGTTATGCCAATGAATTTAATTTCTAAAGTCTCAAAAAGTAGTAGCCTCTTTATCGATGTAAACTTGCCTCAACGAGTCGATTGCCTGTAATTGTAAAATGCATTGATAACGGTTCTTATTGCATTGTGTAATTCTTCATGCGTTGGTTTGTGGTAGTGTGATGGTAGACACTGAGATCGAGTTTGCTCTAGCTTATTTCAAAGCAGGGATCCGAACCTGAATCTCCCGATTGCCGGCCTGACGTCCCAGCCAGTAACACCACCGGAGGACCGGAGTATCGAAGGACTGAATCCATTTTCTCATTGCTAACTTGGGTTTTACCGAACTAGACATTGATGTCAAAAGTCCACACTACGGCACTTGAGACAGAAGTCGTGCTTACTGAGCCACTGCCGGAGAAACAAACCCTACTTTATTGGTCTTTGGCGGCGACGAATTTCCAAGCACTGAATGAAAAATTGACTTTGTACGTAGTTTCGTGCACGGGTTCAAAGTTATGTAAACCAAATATAAAGTTCTCCGTGAAAAAATATTTGGCTTCATGCACACAAGCTTCATACATTCAGACTTCATGCATTCGAATTTATATACACCAAAAATTAAGTACGCCGTGAAAACATATTTGAGAAGTCAAATGTTTTTTCATGGCGACCTTCATCCCTGGTGTATATAATCATTTATTTCATTTTGCCTCCTCTTCTTTTCCTAGTTATTCTTTCTAACTCTTTTCCGCTCTCTTATCCTCTTATGCCTTACCCACTTCCCAGCCTCGGAGAAAATGGAAGAAGAAGGAGGGATGGAGTTAGGTGGCTCTTCTCCCCCATCGCTTCCTTGTATTAGTCTTCATTACGCCTGATGATGCAGCAGGGCCCCACTGGGGACAGGAAGCCTGGATTAGGCACGCTTTTTCTCCTCAACCCCCTCCCATCCCCCTCCGTCCTCCCCTACTCTCTTTGCCTTTTTGGTCTTGTCTCCTTAAGAGGACTTATCACTCCCTCTTGATCTTTTTTCGTGACGTATTTATTGTATAGAAGAGACTATTTCTGGCGTAATTCGATAGAAATCTTTGATACGTAATATAATGAAAGTAATAGTCTATTTACATACACTTCTTTATTTCCGCACATAATGCCGGAATAAGGTGGCATATTGAAAATGGCCTTATGTGCCGAAATCTGGGTCGGTTGAAATAAAGAAGTGTGGGAAACCGACGTATATATAATAACAGGTTATTTTGTGGAACAACAAAGTCTTTTTTCTCTTACCCTTTGTGAATCATGAAGGAATTCCACCATGTTACGCCACCCACCATCGCATCGCATCGCATCGCATTTCACCTTGTTAAATTGTTTAAAACTGATTTTTTTATGTAATGGAACTTTAGTTGAACGACCTTCAGTTATACTGCTCTCTCGGTTGTACGTGGAAAGTGCGTGGCATTAATACGTTCATTAATTAGGGAAGTCACTTTCCACTGTAAAAATATCAGTTTTACGACTTTCTCGGTTGTACGACGCGAAAAGCCTAACCACACTGATATATTTTCTCGTGAATTAGTCTTAGTTTTACGTAGCCGATAATCTTCTGTCCGAAATGTCGCACGCCAAAGATAATAGTCCTCAATCAAGGATTATTTCAAGCACCCTCCCGTACCACCCAATGTTATAATTAAATTCAAAATTATAATTTAATTATTATTAAAATTTACTGATTTTGGATGGAGTGTAATTATTTTACCAAAAAGCGCAAGACAAGAATCATTTTCTGCATTTACCCGAAAGATGCGCACAAAATGCGTTAACTTTATTTCATTTGTGTGATCAAGAAATTTTTGAATCAATACAGCACAGTGTTTTAGAAAATAGCAGTGCCATTGAATACCGAAAATGCGCGTCATGAATTAATTTTTTGATTCAGCATATTTATTTCTAAACCCCATTTATATTTAAATGAAATAATATCGATGGTCATTGGAGTTCATCTTTAACTTTTGGTAAATAGACTTCCTTAGGTTAGATACTTGTAACTTGTCCGACGTTTTTTCTTTGGATCTGATGCGTCGTGCAACTGAAGTTCTACTGTGCGTATAAAGTGGAGCCTTTTATTTTTATTTTTTATTTTATTCTCAAACCACCGGATACAGCTCTTATTGGCCATTTTACACCGGGGTGTTCAACAAATGTAACAAGTAAATGTACACAAACAACCATGCCCTGGACCGGGGAAACCTACGCAGGCGGGACTCGAGCCCACGACCTCTTGTTTGGCAGGCGAGAACGTAACCTCGCTGCCACCGTGAAAATACCTTAAATAGGCTGCCTTTTCAAAATTCGCCTGTATCTAACATTTTGAAATCCTGTCTCAGTGTTTTGTCAGGTCCAACTCTTTCAGATATGGCAAACATCAACAATAAGTTTTTTTTCTTGTATCTCCGTGTACGATTTTTAGGAATGAGCTTGAATCGTTCGAAGTTTATTTGAGTGTGGAATGATGCGGGACGCACTTTTTTAATAATTGAACGTCCTTGGTAGCGTACCCGAATTATCTGCAACGATTCAATCGCATTCATCCCGAGAGGGTGTTCTCCTTCATAAAGCAATCCCGGTTATATCCCCAGAAACACAGCCTTGGTTTCGATTCTTTTTAGCCGCGTTAGATCGTTTACGAAAAGTTAATGTCACAGGAAACTGGCTACTTCCTTTGGGTTCCAAGTACACGTGCCAGAATGAGAAGTGACCTCTAGATTTTATATTGCCACGGAATGATATACTTTCGTTTCGTTTCCCTTTCATCTCCTGAGGCTTATGCGCATCAGAATAATGGGCCCAGCTGACCTAACTTGATTTATCAGTTTGTTAGTATTCATGACCTTCGTAATGTTCTACAGGGGAGTAAGCATTTGGCTCTCGCAATGAGACTTGTCCATCCAAGTCTACAGAGCAAATACATTGGATTTTTATCATAAGAGCGGGTGAAGATCGTATACTTAATGGGATGGTATTGATAGCAAATTAATGTCTTAGCCTTTTGTAATTTTAGTTTTCATAGGCTAGCATGCGTTAAAGGATTGGTTTTGGACTAAAAACTTATTTTCTATTAATTACTCAGTTATATCATATATTGTATGAAAATATTTTTTAGTACTTTTTTATATTTAATTTTTATTTTTATGATGGCTGAAATAAAAAATGTAATTGATGATGCAGTAATATTTTTGTTTCACTTGCTAGAAGTATCACGTGTATTACAAAAATAAAAACATATATTAGCAGAAACTCGTAAACTTTGAAAGTTTATCGTTTTGTATTTCCACTACGTGTACAAAATATTATCAGTGGATAATTTTTTAGAATACATATTTAAACTTATATCACATTATTATGCAACATTTGAATATAAAGGACTCGGAACACTTGCTTGCCTTGTGATAATAAAAGCTGGAAATGGAGTTTCGAGAACCTAAGATAGAATATAGTTATAACTGCAAGAGTAGAATTATTATTATGCAGAATTATCGTGCAGGGCTTGAGTTATCCGTTTTTTCGGGTGAGTTGGTGACTCTTTATCAAGTTATTCGCGTTTCGCTGTATTGTGCAAATATTTTTGAGGGAAATTATTAATAATTTTATTCAGAATATCTGAACTTAAAAAAATAAAATAAGTACAATTTTGACTAATCTTAAATTATTAGACTGCTGTAAAATATTTAGCATTGCCAATGTATCAAAATTACATCCAAGGTGGTGATTTTTTGGTGCATTGTGGGATACATATAATTGAACAGGAATAATGAATGAAGCCATTTCCGACGTCGATGTTGGTGGTTGCTTCCGTCTTGAAAGGCCTTTAAAGTGCACCTAGATTTTGGAAATTTTATTTTTTGTCCCCCATAACTTGAAAATAAGTGGCAGTTCTCTCAAAAGCATCCAACCCCTCTGGAGAAAAATTGAGGACTCCCGTGTTTGATTAAATGGTCATCTGCCAGACGGATAACATTCTGGAAGCCTAATTCTTTTCCGTGTTCGCATTTAGCCCGAACGTCGAGCTATGAGCAGTCGTGTAGGTGGCCAATCGGTTTGATACCCGTTCTTCTCTTCCCCCTGAACTGCTTCCCCATCACTCTCCTCCCTCACCCCCGCTGTCGAAAATTCCTGCTCATCCTCTTCTTTCGTCCTCTCCTTTCGATGGCCTCCGGCACCGCCCAAGACCCTTTCTATTTACCCCAAGGGAAGGCACCGTGGGTGGCGATACATAGACAAGGCACGGTGGAAGGAGAGGCTTGGATAAAAAAGCTCAAACAGATGAGTCAGTTCGTGGAAAAAGAGACTGTGTGCTGAGGCAGTATATATATCCGTGACATTGAAAGCGATATAATTTTAGTTCCGATGCAGTAATGGTTCATTATAGCTTAGCTAAAGGTTTAACTCTTTATTTATGTGTTGATTAAATACCTAATTATAGGCCTCTGATTATGCCTTGAAACGATAAAAGCAATTACCTAAAAGGCTTAAGATGATGCTTGGTGATGGTGGTAGATGATACCGATATCAAACGCCTAAAGGTCGTTTTACACGGTACACGGAATTGCGCAATCTGACGTACGTGCGAAGGCGCAATCAAAATTGCGTCGTGTAAAGCGGTGAATTGCTGGAACACATGCGAGAATGCGTGTATGCGAGACGGCAAAATAGCCCCTGTTCTAGTTTCGTTCATGCATTCGCGCAAATTGATGGTTATGCGCGGGGAGACTTCTATGCAGTCCCTATAGTAGTGGCTATCGCCGGCTGGAATAACTAACCTCGGGGTGAGCAATCACTGCATATGCTCATATTCTGAACAGGGAAGTGTTCATAGAGTGCTTCTTTTGTGTTTGTTAAATGTTTATAAAATTATTAAAAATAAACGATAATTAACAATATATTTCTGATAATTGTCGTAGTGGATCTTTGATAGGATTGATTCTGTGGGAGACCCATGATTTCGAGGTGATGTTTAGTTTGTCAAGGAGGATTTTCTCTGTACGTATATCATACTTGCGATTTGGTTTTTTTTTT
Source organism: Ischnura elegans (assembly GCF_921293095.1). Lineage (NCBI taxonomy): Eukaryota > Metazoa > Arthropoda > Insecta > Odonata > Coenagrionidae > Ischnura > Ischnura elegans. The sequence continues at coordinate 53,898,458 of NC_060251.1, read as the reverse complement.
AATCTTAAGAATCCTAAATTCATTATTTAGTCCTTTATTTTACCTTGATGAGACTTAATATAGCACACCAGCAAAATAGTCTAATAATATGATTGGGAAGTGAATCTTAGTGATATGACCAATAGCCGGCTTCGACAATCCATCTTTAAAAAAATTTCATTTAGTACATTTTCAGCTACTCAAAATACCAACACATTAAAAGTAATGCCTTTCTGATCGACGGTTGGTTTTATAAGTCATCTTTGGACCTTGTCCAGCTGTCGTGCAGATGCTGCAATGCTGCGCCAGGTTGCACTTGATACTCACCGTGCCAAGAAACAGTCTCCATGTTTTTATTTGATGGATTCAATTTATTTTATTAATGTTCGTTGTGTACGGATGGTCTTTGTTATCCTCAGAAGAACGTATTTGTTAGGATACCAGAAAATTCGTTATCTTTAGTTCTAATGAACTATTGCTAGGTTTTTAGCCGATTCTCTCATAATAGACTGAAATATACTCCTCATTATCGTCTACCAACAACGTTCGTTATGTGTTTTCTCAGAACCATCGGGTTTAGCGTTTTTGTTGTTTTTAATAGCTTAGGTGATTCAACTATTGGTAACTAAGTATATTTAGGGCAGTTATGTCACACGCTAAGTGAAACTGGTATATCATAGTAAAGGCGTTTCGAGTATTGATTAATTCTCAATTATTAATTTATTGAATGAGTGTTCATATGAAAAAGGCTTTAAACGTAATTCTTATTTATACTTATCTCTCTGTTAATAACAATGTAATGCCGTCCTATTTAGTCACTCAAACTACATTAATGTACATGTTATTGAACATGTTAGTGGCGTTAATGAACATGTGGTGGTTCCGAAATTAACTATTTCATGCTTATCGATGTTGCTTTTCGGGCTTTTGGTGCATAGGTGGATATTGGTTGAGGATATAATAAAGTGAAAGTTTGAGAAATACCGATAGCACAAAAGAGACAACGGACTACGTACTAAAAACACCAGTAAAATAATGAAAATGCATGGCTAGTATAAACATCGGATCGTATTTGGATTAACATTGGTAAAGTACATGCTAGTACTGGAAATATGAGAAAAGAATGAAGTTGACGATGAAACATGTGTAGGGAGGTGAGAATCTTCGGCAGATGCATACTCGGCTGCAGTTTTTACTAGGTACACCAGAACTAGCCACAGTGATAACTTTACTGAGTCGCCCGTAATACAGAAATTGTGTGCAAATTCTCTTTTAAATTTTTGCAAAGTTACAGAATTTTTAAAATCACATTTTCGTCCCAAACGTGTTTAAGTTGTTACTGACAACCGGTAGTATTTTTCACCATCAGTGTGCGTATTTAGTGAATAGAGTTTCTACCTTGATTTCTCACTGCGCAGTACGCATTTTACCATCTTGGTTGAGTTTATAATACCATTTTAACTAAATTTTTCGAGCGCAGACTCACTTTTATGAATCACGGGTGGACACAAAACGTATTTCTGGTTCATTAAAAAAAAAGTTTGCGGAAGCTTTTCAGGAAGGTGGGAATTTTTCGAGAATGACTGGTCAAAAGAGCAACAAACGGTTCATATCGAAAGTGTAAATTGGATCGACGGCAGCGTAACAGAAAAGGATCGTCTGCAGAGTGAGCTAAAAAATTCGGAAGATTTAAAAGGAGCATGGCTTTATGAAAAAGAGCCACACGAGATTTCTCAAACTCGTGTCCGGTTTGATGCTCATGGTATACGAAAGCGCGGTTTATTGTACATCATCGGTTAATATTCTCTTCTGTTTAATCCTGCTCTGGGGGATTTAACTTTTTGAATAACTGTTGAGACAAATTTCACTCGTGTATTACTCTTATTTGGCCTTTTAGTGATAAATTATAAGGCATTTTACTCTAATTTAAATGATTATCACTTTTTACGTCAATCGTTAATGTTTGTTCTGAGGTCAAATAATTTTTCAAATGGAGTTCATTTTACGTCAACTCAGGGCATTAAAGTGGAATCTATTGCTAACCTTTCCGTGGAATTTCACATATTTAATGAAAGTTATGAGTGATGAAATGACATTTAACTAATGATTTCTCTTACTTGGTTTATTTATTGTGTAAAAATTTATTTTTGTCAATTTGACTCACAAAAGAATGTTTCTGGATACGTGTGATTAAATGGCGTGGCATGCATTTCGTGCTCTAATATTTTCTGTTGAAATGTTAGCGTCCGTTACCGTCGCAACTCGCGTATGACTCTTGGACATAAAAAAGGAAAGGCGAGGTCACTCCATCTACGCGTAATGTCCACCATTTAGCGATTGGAAATCCATACATTAAGCCTTAAAAGCTGCTTAAATACCTAATGTCAACGTGTAATGTGAATTAATAATTTCTGAATCGTGAGTCCTAGTAAAACGGGATCGCAATCTGTTACGAGGATTGAGGTATTTGCACTTAAACGGATTATTTTCTAATTTACAACGTTCTTTACAGTTTTATCGAAGCCTTAGTTCACCAATTTTATAAAAGTTTGTTTTCATATAAATTATCTGAAATGACATATAAAGTACCATCTGCTTTTGTTCGTAAATAAATAATTAACATTATCGAATTTAATCACTATTTCATTTAATAACTCGCACCGTCTCACTTGGGATTTAGCACAGATACAGCCACTCGTGACGTGCTCCATAAGATGGTTTAAAAAATGTCCCAATTTATTACGCTGGGTTCTCAAAACAAAATTGTCAACCATCTTATTGCCTGTATTGGTTCTTCTTATGATGAAGATGATGTCTCAATGTATTTTAGATATTCTTTTGACTTATTCGGGGTGGTTGAACCTTTTGAAAAATTTTATATCCAATATATGAATACTAAATGATTGAATCTAAATAGTAAATTTTCTGAGTTGTAACAGAGCGATCTCAATTTGCGGTTCGTATTTCCGTCATATTGTTTTCGTATTTTTGGTCCTATTTTTATATGAACGAAGGAGTAGGTATTTTCAACTGCAGATGGTATCTTCCCTCGGGTTCCGCCGTGAAGACAGCAGCTTTGATGATACCTGTCTGGTTGCCCATCGCGATTACTGTACGAAAATAACCTGCGTTGCGTTGCCATCCGTCCTCCGTGATATTCATGCGAAATCGTTCATTCAGAATTTCGTTTTAGAATTATAGCTGATAAAAGAGATTTTTTTCTCAGATATCCAGAATTTTGAGGGTTGTTACTAAGAAAGTATATTAATGGAATCATTGATTGTTATTTTTATTAATCGTTTAAGGTTTAATTATCAATTAATTCTGAAAGGAACAATTTAAAATACATTAGTATTGTTTTTCATCAATAGTAAATTCAGTTAGTTTTTATTATGAATACAAAAGTATTGCATTACCGTTTAATAAGAGTTATGTCACCCTGTGCATTAAAGTTTCCTACAAAATAAGACACAGTAGCAACTGAGATTTATTACTCTCCATTTTTATCTCATTAACTTTTTTGCTTCGTAATTAATCATAACCTGTCATAACTGGGAGAATATTTTCATCTCATGCGGATAAAAATAATAATTTTGATTTATAACATGGCCCTAGAAAAATCGTTACCGATGATTGAAGAAAAAGGGAAGCAAAGCTGTATATGAAATGGTGGCAGTGGTATAGGAAGTAAATTTTCCCCACCATGCTTTGCATATCGCTGCATTGTCATCGCAAATACAAAAAAATTATGAAATATTTTCGAAGTTTACTAATATCTAGGATCATCAGTTGAAAGATACTCGTCAGTTTCCTCTATGAAATAGGTTCGAACCAGCCAGTCGGAAATACTAAATCCACAGGCTGAAAAAACTTTACTGTGTATCGATTTCATATCGTATTAAAAATATCACCCTTTGAATTGATCATAATTTTCAGCTACTTGGAACTCTCGAGTGATATTTTCAACGTGATAATTAAGTGTTAATAATTTTATTGATTTTCTCGTCTTATCTCCTCCCTAGTCTTTACAGTAGATTAATTCTCGCATTATTCTTAAAGACTACTCGCGAAACATTATTTTTAGGGATGATATGATAGATAAAACAGTGCTAACCGAATTGCTGTTCATTCGGCTGTAACGGACAGCTTAAAAGAAGTTGTTTTTACGACTTCTTAACATAAAAAAGCATTTTATGCGTCCGGGGAATGTTTTTAGCAAAAATTTGGACGAGATAACTCGCTCAAAACGTTCACAATATCGGTCACAAGGACGACGGGTGAATGATATCCGCCGCGCGACTTGGGCACAAAACGATCCAAAACAACTTTTTCCCCTTTGCCGAGTAGCCTTTCTAAGCGCGTAAGTAATGGAAACGTGCGTCACGACAGTGGCACACAAGAGAGATCAAGATATGATTCAAATCTTTCACTTGCACCAGCGAGCGTTTCTCTCTCTCTCTCTCTCTCCGGAGTCAATTGAAGAACTGCAGCTGTCAACTGAAAAATATATACGTACGTCTCTCTTTCACCCGGCCGGTTGAAAGGGAAGTCTTCCACACACGCAAGAAGAAATCGGGAGAGGAAGAATTGCGAAGAGTTGAGACGGAGTCGTGAAAAGAAAGGGGCGAAGTTTAGATCGAAGGGAAGAGATGCGGGCGTGGAAAACATAGGCTCGCTCCCACTTCCCCCATGTTCTCAGCTCCTCTGTCCTCCATGGGTATTTCAATCTCGACTTCCTCGGTTAACCTATACAATGCTTAAATGGTTTTCTGAGCGTTTCCGACCTGTATCATAATCATACGAGGCTTTATTTCAATGTACATATATTCAACCACGTTGTAGTATTTAATATTTTCATTTGCTCCTTCATGCATTCCCACTACGCTATTAGAGCAAACTTACAAATGAATTCTTAGAATAGGAAAGGGATAGGAAAAACGGTAAAAAAAGGAAAAATGTCAGGCTGTCAGGCCGCATTTTTACCGTCCTATTTCTGGATTTTTCCATCTACCACAGCACTGTATTTTAATTAAAATAAATTTATCCATAATACTTTTTATATCAAGACTTATTACAGGAACCTTAATTACCATTAGATCTAGATCATGATTAATAATATGAATTGGATTAGAAATAAATCTTATGTCATTTATCCCACTAATAAACAATAACAAAACACTGTCCTTTATCTCCTATGTGTTCTTTCCTATCCTATGAATTTATTTGTATATTTTGTATTTAATTATATTTATTTACGCACAGTAGGCCTCGAATAGAATACAGAATCAAACGAGATTCATACAAGGTTTATACAAGATTTATACAGACATTTTGAATTAAGGAAAGAAAAAATCGAATATATGATGAAACACTGCATTAATTAGGGAAATTTTGCAGGTAGCATAATAAGTTATAAATTCATAAATGAAGTCACACTATCTATTGCTCGAGATGCCTTTTTATAAAATTGAATAGAATAGTTAAAAATGTCTACATCAGGGCAATGATTATTGTAATCCCTGGAAATCCTGATCATTAGTAAGAAGTGTGAATAGTTAACAATTAAAATATGGGATATAAAATATCTTTTGACGCCTATTTTGCAAGGAGGGTGCTTTAATGTTATTAATGGATGACGATTTAGAACATTATACCTTATTGTATAGGGGCAAATATAATAAAAGTAGTCGTGCCTGTTTCCTTTTCAGAGACAATAACAATAATAATTTTTGATAATAATAATAATTTATGTTTGACCGCTCGGAAGTTTTTAATACTCATATTAATATTTCTACAATTGCACAACATTTTGTTTTGCGTAAAACCTTTGTCGGTTTCACCGCAATATGGTATCTGATGCCCAAATTAAACGATAACTTCTAATCTGTCTTGCCCTGCTAATCAGAACCCTTCCTCTTTTGTATTATAACTTTTCTTATTCATTTTCGTTATTTTTATGAAAAGCTGTTGTACTAAGTTTTTATTAGGTTTCATGATTCTAAAAGTTTACCTTTACGCAGGAAAATTTCTATCACGTAGCTATTGATAAAATGAAAATTAACACCTTTTGTACCTTAAGATGCCGTCTGGTGGTTAGAGCTGCGGTTATATACGAGTAATATTGCTCGGGAATTGTAGCTTATCAACAGGAATTCTTCATAAATGCGATGGTGGTTGGCGTAGCATGGTGAAACTCCTTCATGATGCACAAAGGTTAAGAAAAGACTTCGCTGTTTCACAAAATAAAATATATTTGCGACCGGTTTCGATACAGCGTATCATCATCTGGCCAGATATATCCGGTCGCAAATATATTTTATTTTGTGAAACAGCGAAGTCTTTTCTTAACCTTTGTGCATTAGGAATTCTTCATTTGATTCTCGATTTGGGAAAATATATAAGCTTTCCCAAATACTTCGCTATCGAAATATCTCTCCATATATTATCGTCTATGTGTTACCAGACTATGGGGAGCGTGTTATTTAATTGCGATAAACTGCTAAATGAATGGCCTAACGTCAAATGCTCGGTAGGTGAGGTGATTTTGATGACTTAATCAGGATCCAGAAATGTAAAACTGTATAAATTTGTTATTTTATCTTCGCCGTGGTAATGCTTGTTTTTATTGCATGTGTTTGGGGGAAAATTTTCGTAGTTGTGTTAATTATGATATTTTTAGGGATTTATTCTAATTTTATCGGCTGTACTGATTTTGTAGGCGTTTTTGGTCGCTAATATTCGAAGGGCTATTTTTCCTACCCTACCCTTCCTATCTTGTATTATAGCTTTTCTAATTCGTGTTCGTTTTACTTTTATGAAAAGTTGTTGTGCTACGTTTTTATTAGGTTTCATGATTCTAAAAGTTTACCTTTTTACAATGAAATGCGAATCAATATTCGAAGAGCTGTTTTTCCTGCCCACTGTGACCAGTAACCACTCATTTCGAAATCAAATCAGTCCCGGTAATATTTTAGTTATGAAGTAGATAGCGACTATCCCTCGAGCAATTGGTAGCATGGTAGAGTGCATCTTTTGAAATGTTGAAGATGGAATATCGAATACTAAGAATTAAATTAATGTGAGATATGTTCATGGATCAGTAAATATCCTGTTCGAGTTTAACCTTCCCCCAATTATTTCATTGCATTTATTCCTCATCTTGGCTTCCGCTTTCGGTCAAGGGCGAGTGCTTTTCTTCATTACAGTTTTAATGGTGAAGCGATGAATGCAATGCGTAAAAATAATTTTGTGCTATTTTCTTTCCGCTTGTTATATAAAATCAGCGCTAAGTTCGCAAATAAGCGATCTGTATACTTTTTTAGTATCGATACTTGTAGATATTTTGACGGTCGTGAAAATTTTCCCCCTTTTCAGGAAATAGCACTTATTTAAGGTCTAAATTGGCCAATAGTGACGCTCAATCTTTATTACTTCACATCTTGAAGGGTTAATATAGCTATCGGATTCTTTAAAAAGTCAACTCTATGAATCTTTTTACATTTAGTATCCCCAAATAACGAACTCTCTAAAAATGAAGAAAACTATAAAAAAAAACTCATTTTTTGACATGGGAACATGGAATCGCAGCTCCTTTGTAACTGAAATATCGAAACGCAAACATTTTCTTGGATGCACTTTTCAGTTATGATGAAAACGCTGAATAACGTAATGTGCAGTAATGGAAGGGATACGAAACTTGTGCTGATTGTGCTTGAAATATGTTTCGTTCATTTTATGCTATCCACTAACAGAATAGCAGTTTAGTTTTATAATGGACTCCGAATAATCGTATACATTTCAAATTCCGATGTGATTAGCTACATCTATGGAAGCTTGACTCTGAGGAAACGAACTGAAGGTTAATGAAGTCAACCCAATGTTCGGATTCATTCCAGGGCTAAAGTAAGGTACAATTATTTTTTTTGGATAACATAAAACGAAAGAAATATATTTCAAGCGCAATCAGCAAAAGTTTCAGTTCCCTTCAATCACTGCAAATTACATAATTCAGCGATTTCATGGTAATTGCATAGTGAAGCCATCAAAATGTTTGCGTTCCCATAGCTCAGTAACTAAGGAGCTGCGAATCCATGATCTCATGACAAAAAATGCCTAAAATTGTCTCCCCATAACACCCTGAAAAACCCTGAATCTGAATGATTTTTGTCATCACCTACACCTCTCTGCTTTATCCATCAACATGGGGTTGAGTATTCAGGGCGCTTCCGGAGGAATCTGCAATACTTCGATAGGTGGTAGGGGAGACAATTTTAAGTATTTTTCACTAAAACATGATATCGCAGCACCTTAGTCACTGAACGCAAATATTTTTTATGGATGCACTCTACAGTTACCTTGAAAATGTTTTTTTTCCGCATTCTCCAGAAGTATGTTCGTTACGCAGTGGATTCTGAAATATTTAGCATCACGCTTTCCACTCCTATCGCACCGTAGCCCTCTCCATCATCGGCCATGCATGTATATTCTTCGGTGTCCGCGATTGCGGTAACAAGGACGACGACGCCCCATCCGCCGCCGCCGCGGCCGCCATCATTCACTTGTTTTTCTCTCCGTTCCCTCCAATTTTTTTCCTCCCGATTGGTTTCCGGCGAGGCGCGGTTTCGCGGAACTCGGTAGCGGTCCTCCTCCTCCTCCCGGCGGCGACTCCTGTCGTTTACTTTCGGAGGCCCCGAAGACGACGGAGACGAAATGAGGGGTGAAGACGAAGGAGGAGAGGAGGAAGAGGAAGAAGAAGAGGGCTCCATCGCTGAATCGGATCCGGCCATGAGGATGGGGCTGTGGGAATCACTAAAATAGTTTGCTTTTTCTGTGTCTCGAGTCACAATGGGAAAGTTGCTGAGTAATTTGATCACATTGAGTGGGAACCTTTTTGAAGGAGGTGGGAAGAGTATCTTCTGTAGGCAGCGAGGAAGGAAGAGAGAGATATATAGTGGATGCCGGGGTTTCAGAGGGCGGGGTTTGAGATGATGCTTGAGATGTCGGTGTATAGGAACGAGAGGTCTAATCCGGGAGCGTGGAAAAATATTTCGGGGAAGATACCCAATTACACACTCGGCTTTTGGCATGAATATGCATCCGCCTGCCGGGAAGTTTGGGACGTGGTGAGGTGGAAATGCTCGCCAAAGGCTGCGTGCAAATAAATGAAGACTACTATAAAGAAGGTCCAATTTGGGAGGGTGGAGATTGGTACATGATCAGGCCATCACGCATATTCATTTATTTTATTTTTTAAATTTATGTCGTACGATTCTTTCTAAAACAGCTTACAATGGCCTTTTGCATCGGGGTTTTCAGCAATATAAAATTCAAACGTATGCGAGCAATTATGTCAACCAATTCGTGGTGCGGCAACCCAGACGAGACTCGAACCCGCGACCTCTTATTTGGACGACGAGGACTTTACCCTGTGACTACCGAGGCCCGCAAATGTTAGTGAACGCACCCCTCTACACACTCGGCTACGCTACTTTTTATTATGAGCTTTTGAGTATGTTCAGCACAGTGATCGCCTCTCTCATTTTAAAATTAGTTGAGTCAAGACAAAGCGCATATAGGGAACTGGCAGCGAAACAAAGGTGTGAGCTCCAAGTATGGAGTGTGACTGGCTGTAATAATTATGTTTTTTGTCATGAGGATAAATTCTCTTGGGCCGGGCATCTAAACACCGAATTATGGATTTCCGAGTCTCCTCCGATTGCACGGACTCAAACTTCTCTATCCGCGGCTCTTGATTATCACGCTAATTTATGTGGCATTCATGATTGAAATGATTAAGTTGAGTTACCTATTAGCAGAAGTGAATATGCTCGAAGACAGGAAGTACAAATTCCAACTATTGTTAGAAAGAATTATATCTCCAAAACCGGTTAATCGATTGTCTAAGGTAATCATAAGTGGGGTGGAGAGCAGGTGTAAATCCTTCAAGGGTTTTGCTAGTGCTTCGTGGTTCTTAACGTTTTGTTCTTGCTCTCTATCTAGGATTCATGGGAAGGAGGGTATCGGGGAGAGCATGACTAGTGCTGACTACTGATCGTCATACTTACGCTCACTTAATTAGACCTGAATAACAAGATCATTTTTTCCGTCCCTCAGAATGATAGCTCCAACGATAGGATTTCAGGGACTAGAAGAGTGATCGCTCGACTCATCATTTTCTGAATCACACTGTCGTTCCAACCGTCCCTTTTTCCATCGCCTATTCCGTCATTTTCCGAATTTACAACTGTCATTCAATTAAATGCCGTGCGGAGCTTTACATTCGCTGTAAGAGGCCTTGGATTCTGATCGGCTGAAGGACGCTTTTAGCTGCGGAAAAAAGACGTGCCTAGCGATGGAAAAAGGGATGGGATTTCCTTCCCTTGAGCCATCGCGAAAAATGATGGCGAGAAACGGTAATTTTTCCGCCATCATTGGAGCGATCGCTGGAGCTGTCCCTCTGAAAAAAGATCTTGTGATTCAGGCTTATGTTTCACTTGACTATGATGTGGGTCGATGTTGGGAGGTTAATGCTCCCTCTTTCTAATCCTCAGAGTCGCATGAAATTTGCACATTCAAGGTAGGGGGCGAATTCCTTTCTCTGGGTAATCACGCATATTTTTTTGTGGGTATTCAAATATTTCGCCCGTAATTGAACTCCAGATCTTCAGCAGTATGTCCCTGTGGATTATATGTAGCTAAACATATTCATTTGGTCTCCCTCTATCCTTTTCATCTAGTTTAGTTTATATTTTATCAGAATATGTGTGGAAAATCCGAAATTAGCTCATTTAATGGGAGTAAAATTTTGTTTGAAAACCCTACATGACGTGTATTTTCATGACCTCCTAATATTTTATGGGAACTAACCACATTTTTCCCATTGATGGGAGAAAGGGACTTCCTTTATCACCCGATAATTTTAGAAATGCGTCATTCAATGCGCTAGCGTAACCAGCATCCTTCCTTTTGTTATTTACACGGAAATCAATTTTCCTATTCACTCATTTTAATTAATACAATAATCAGCCAGCATTGTCCATACCGTTCGGATAACATTGGAATTCACTTATATTTTGAAATGCATATTATTTTTACTAGTTTTGGGATTACTAAATAATCCAATATTGAATTATTACTAATTGTTTGATCCTCGATGATTTGTGGCCTTCCCGTTTCACAATAAATCTCCCTCATGTATCCCTACTGTTGTTTGCCATTCTAATATCTCGAAATATTAGGTAAAAAAATGGCTTAGAGCTTTTGGGAACTTAAATATATCCTAAATGTTGCCGGGAAAATATTCAGAAAGGGCACGTTTAGTGAAGGATTGCAGTTAGGGACACCGCTAATTCATATGATTTTCTTTGGCAGGTTTGACGTGTCCACCTTAACTTTGGCGCACCGCTATGTAGGAAAATATAATCAATTTTCCTCAATCTGAATTTATAGTCAATCATGGTTTGGACATCAATCATGGTCATGGTCATATAACTATCAAGGAGGTACGAATTCATAAAATTTGAATTCTTGAATTTTTACCTTGATAATGTCAAGTATCGAAATCATGTTCGATAATATGATGTCAGTGTGGAACGTAAAGTGAATTTCTATTGAGTGAAGATAAGCGACGTTTGTAAATTTTGAAAGAATTTTTTTATTTGGTGCGACGCGTTTCGACACAAAGGCGTCATTCTTGAATACCTCATTCCTTAGCATCGCAACGATTCGTACCAATTACGAAAAAATCTGTGAAAACTGGCAATTTTTTTAAAATCTTCATTCAGCATGAATTTTTACCCATTGAAAGTCGAATTTATCGATTGAATTTCTTTTCCTAGTCAGTAGACATATTGTTAGAGATACAGTTTCTGGCGTAATTCGGTGGAAATCCTTGATGAAATCAATAGATTCGGCAATAACTTTGTGAAATTTCATGTCGAATGAATTTAAACATACTTTGCAAATTTTCGCTAGATTTATTTGTTGGTACGACGCGTTTCAGTGCTAAGGCGTCATTCTCGAGTACCTCGCCTCGACTCTCGAGTACCTCGCATGTACTCGAGAATGACGCCATATCCTCGAAACTCGTCTCACCAGCAAATAAATTCAGTGAAAATTTATGAGGTGTGTTTATATTCATTCGAAATCTTTGATATTAAATATTATGAAGCACTTGTCTATTTCCATAGTACTTTATATATACCGACCCAGGTTTCGGCGAATACTGCCATTTTCAAGATGGAAAAAATGGTGAATTATTATAAATCGTTTGATTTGAAATTTTTTGCCTTGAAAATGGCATTAAGTATGTGCCGAAACGTGGGTAGGTATCAGTGGCGGATCCAGGATAGGGACAAGGTTGGGGCTAATTGGGGTTAAAAATTCCAGCAGTAGTGTGGGTCGGAAAAATTATCATTCTATCTAGTGTAAATCTGATATCCAAGGGGGCATCATCCACCATAGACCCGCCACTGGTAGGTAGTAATAAAGAAGTGTGGAAACACACAAGTGCTTTCATTGTATTAAAGGCGTACATTATATTCAATTGAATTTGGTTAAGGTGTGGGAGCAGCCTTAAATCCTTTTGTGTCGAGTTTCTTATTTGCTCATCCGCTCTGCTTCGCAATCCCTTTTGCTCTCCATCCTCTCCTCTCCTCGTCGCACTGAAGTGATTCTTCCCTTTTTCTCCCCCCATCCTTTCGCCCCGACTTTCTTTATACCACCCTACCTCATCCCCACCTTCCCCTCCTCCCCACCCTCTCATTCTACACCTCATTACTGTTCTGATGGGTTCCTTTCCTCCGAACCGACCGGGCCCACCACCACCTCACACCGCTCCGTCCCCTTTCCTCGCTTTAATACGTGATCCTTCCCATCCCCTTTCCCGCGGCTTTCGTCCTCCTCCTTTGCCGGAGGTCCCTCCTCCTTCGCTGGTCTCGTGTGCGTGTTGTGCTCACGTGTGGGTGGGTGGGCCACGTCACCCACGCACTCCGATTAGCACCGCGGTGATCATCTGTGAAATGGAAATCTCGGATCGGTCCAACACTCCTCCCATCCCATCGCTGCCTCTCTTGCAGAGAGAGCTTCCATCCCGTGTTCCCCGCCCCGGTCCCCTCGCTTCTACCTGTCGCTGCCCGGGCGATGCGGGCACCGATGTATCTCACTTGCGCCGCCATGAATATAAATGTAATAAAAATTAAAAGAAAATAAAAAAAATCAAAATAAAGTACCAGTTTGGTTTGTTACGTTAAAATTTCATGTTTGTTACTGCGTCACTATAAATTGGCAGAAATTCTGTACGTGAGCAACTCCTTAAATAAATAATTAATTAAATAAAAAAATATTGAAAACTCAAACAAATTAAAAAAAATCTTATTGCATCAATCTGCAATCTTTTATATTAATCAGTTGTCCATTGCTTACGTCAAACAGTTGGTTTTAAGCTTCCTCATCACTCAAACAGCATTTTAAACCGACAACGCAAGCGTGTACGCCAATTAAATTTCAAAGATTTTGTAAACTGGCTGGTTGGGGTGATTCAAGGACTCACCGGAAAGGATTGATTGGACGCTCCTTCGTCAAGGCCATTGAATGTTGGGAGAACCATGAATATGAATGTAATCAGTCGGTCAATTATATTAATTTCATTAGCGTATTAAGTGTTAATTGTCGCTAGGGTTGTTTTTCTAGGTGGTGGAAGGAGAAGACAAGGTACGAAGATTCATTAAAAAAAGACTAAATGCAACCGGTTGACAGGAAGGGATGCGTTCTATCATGTTCCATATTCGCTCTAACTTCTAGTATTCTCTGGTTTTTCAGTAGACTTCTCGTCTCTTGTATGAAATCGTTTTAGGCTTGACGTGGTGGAAATACGATGTACCCATGATGAAATATAAACATCAAATAATAAATTTCCACACTTTCGGTTTCGATATTCTGTCTTTTTAAAGTCACTCTGTGTCACCTTGAAAATGAGTGTGGAAACAATGTTCGGTTGTGGAGTTGTATAATAAAGCGTAGAAATTAATATTTCTTGTTTATATTTTATCATGGATTCTCGTCACTTTTCCACTCTTCTTATTCCTTTAACGGATCTTCTAAATTCTTTTAGACCACTGCGCATCATGGCTTATTTCCCAATTTATATCAGGTCCAATATATATTTTAAAAATCGCGGTCCAAGAGATTAACTTTGTTTTTGAAATAAAGTGTATTCTGGTAGAGGATACAAAGCATTTAGCGATAAAAATATGAATTTGAATTATTGATGTTAATCACCATTTTATAGGGAAGCGTACTTCCTCACGACCGACTTATTTTCCATGCTTGAGCTGCCTAGATATTATCATGAGTTCAGCCATGGCGTTCGGCGTCATTTGGAGCTGGATATTCTTGCATCATCTAGGGGATGGAGAAGAAAAATCAGTTCCTCTGTTCCTTTAGCTATTATGATAATAGCCTGGAACTCTTTATAGATTCTTTACAGGGATGTTACTGCACTGTGAGGAAATTATTTACCTGTTATTCACGGAATATTAGCGACATCCACAGTTGATAGCCATCGTTAGCCTGCAACCGTTTACAGTATTACCTGGTAGTTGTACGGTAGAAGGTTTATTACCTTCTCCTTGTTATCTTCGAATTCCTTCTTTTGGAGCCCTTCGTCGGTATCGGACCTTATCAATCATTACCGATCATATTTTTGTATCTTTATTGTTATTTTGGATTTGATCCACAGATTATAAATCCAAACCTTTTGCATAAGTTTCACACATTTATTTATACACCAAAGCTTGAAATTGTAAGTGTCGGAATGGATTTAGTTAATTGCGTTAATATTTAAAAATTTTCTTGCCCTGAATATACGTAAACGAATGCGCGATAGAGGCATGCAGTGGCGCAACTATGGGGGGATGAGTGCATAGATCCCCCCCAATGCATCAGAGAAATAAAAAATTTATTTGAAAATGTTGTCTAGTTTTGAAATATAATAAAAGCATCTGCTTAATTTTAAATTTTCAGTGGAAAAATGATATAAAATGTATATTCAGGCCTGTCATTTTTCAAACATTTTCCCACCCCAGGCCATCTCATCCACCCCGAGGCATATTCCTAGTTCGCCACTGGAGGAATGGTTGATTCGATAGTGACTAATATACTAAATAACAATAAAATTATATTTCTTATTTAAAATGCTGATGAATCTTCATCATTATACTTTTAGCCATCGAATATCGATGGCTCAAACAGCCCATCTAAAAAGTCGTTAGAGCTCGTCCTCATTTCTCCAAGATGGTTCCTTCGGATTACGGAAACGCCTTTTCCAACTCTCCCTCCACGCGCGTTCATTGCCCCTAGCTTTTATGTCCCTTCGCGTTCTTCTTTCAGCCGTCAAGGGCTTGTATTTTTCCCACTCTACCGTGAGTAATCCGTGTAATTTGTTAATTATTCTGTTGTTCCCTTTTTTTGTTCATTTTCGCAATTTTAGAATGGGGATTTCTTGTGTCCACGTAAGAAAAAATACACGGATGTTGCACGTTTGCTCCGCAAGTCAGGTTTCCGCAATTCAATTTCCTACCTTTTTGATTTCGATATATCTCTTTGCGATCCAAGCGTGGTATTCCGCGATTCAGTTTTTGCACGCACTTACTTTTACGCTAAATAATATGTACACGGTTTAAGGAAATCTGTATTATAATCCGGAAGCCACCATGATTAGTGTGTAGCGGGAAGTTTAATGACAAGCCGTTAAAATGTACGGGAATACAATACAAATTAAGGAGTGTGTTGTCAGAGATCCAATTAGCACTTTGAATTTTATTGTTGTTGAGATATCTTTATCTATCTCTTTTACAAAATATCTCTATCTATTATCTCTCTTGCGTTATATTTTATGTCGGACGTAGAAATTTTAGAGCGATTCTTCGATGATGTTCTCCGTGTTTTTTCTGAAAGATATATGTTCTATAGTTTTCAGATTATCTAAGCATAGATTTTAGCCTCCAAGTCTCTATAGGCTCCCATCCTAATTCCTGTCAAAGCTGTGTAACGATCTCTGTTCCCTTGTAGGATTTACGCAAATCACGCTGTTTTTCATTGTGTGTTATTTATTTTGCGGGTTAAATCATTGTGGGTGCATAAATGAATGTAAAAGTGGTATATTTTGCTTATACATTGTACCACAAGCTGGTTTACAAGAAAATTGCACTGTATTTCCGAAAGCCAAGGAAGAGCCTGCTTCAGCGCACCATTCCAATTGCGGAAAAACAGAAAATCAAAATGGTTGTCCTGGTGCAGAACATCCTCTTCGTTGCTGGAGCGTTTAATATTCTTCTAAGGAAAGGCTGGCAAATTTCCTTAAAGAGAACGTTAGCATCGACCGGTTGAGATGAATTTTCACTTGAGGCTTTATTGTTATTTTGGATTTCATTCACTGATAATATATCCAAACATTTTTCATAAGTTTCACATACATATTTTTACACCAAAGCTTGAAATCGTAAGTGTCCCAATGGATTTAGTTACTTGCGTTAATATTTAAAAATTTTCTTGTCCTGAATATACGTATGAAAAATTAAAGACTAAATAATTACATTTATCATCATCACTGGTCAACAATCCTAGGATTGGTTTGACGCAGCTCTCCACTCAGTTCTCTTATCAGCTAATCTTTTCACACCTACGTATTTCTTCTCTTTCACATCCTTCTTCCCTTGTTCCATATATTTTGTTCGAGGTCTTCCTTTTCCATTCTTGCCTTCCACTTGTCCCTCGACGATTGTCTTCATCAGGCCATCATGTCTCAAGATGTGGCCTATAAGGTTGTTCGGTCTTCTTATTAAGGTTTTCACGAGGCTTCTCTTCTCTCCCATTCTTCTTAGGACTTCCTCGTTACTAACTCGGTCGATCCATTTGATTTTCACCATTCTTCTGTAGCACCACATTTCAAAGGCCTCTATCCTTGCTTTCTCCGCTGCGGTCATTGTCCATGCCTCACTTCCGTATAGGAGCATACTCCAGATGTAGGTTCTTATAAATTGTTTCTTTAATTCCATATTTAAGTTGCCCGCTGTAAGCAGGTCTCTCTTTTGGTGGAATGCTCTCTTCGCCGATGTGGTGGAATGCTCTATTCTGCTGATAATTTCTTTCTTGCTTCTCCCGTCACTAGTTATCTTGCTTCCCAAATAACAGAATTCATCCACCTCTATCAGTTTTTGCCTCCCTATTTTAATGTTGGTCTTGACTTTTTCTCTTGCTTGACTTCTTCTTCTCTGCTGCATACTAAGATCTTGGTTTTCTTAGTATGCAGCAGAAGGGAAATTAAAGTAATGGTAAAACTAATTTGATAGTGAAACAGGATCTCTAGAATTAAAAAAAGAGAAGGCTTCAAAAGGCTCATGCTGCAACACTATCTCCTATACATCACTGTCTAACCCTATCTTCTGCTACGTTAATTCCCGCGACGTATTGACTTTTTCAAAGTACTAGAAAAAGGTAACACGTTGTAAGACCTTATACGTTTCTTTGACTTAAAAATGACATTATGTGCTAGAGCTTGCGTCAGTAGAAATAATTACGTGTGGAAGTAGACTTTCATTTCATAACATTTTGTTTAATATCAAAGATTTCCTCCAAATAACGCCGGAAACTCTATCATGTATTGCCTTTTCTCGAAAGCAGTGATCTCATTTTAGCCATGATCTCTCTTTCTCTTCGTCAACTTTCATCCTTTATCTCACGCTACCACTATTCCGCATCCATTCTCCTCTTCTTCTTTCTTTTCCCCTAAATCATTCTCCTCTTCCTCTCCCACTCCTCTCTCATCTCACCGTGGGAGAGGTGAGAACCTTTTAAAAACCGTTCTCGTCCTCTTTGAGTGGCGTGTGATGGGTCCGGTGTGTGGCCGATGCATGAAAAAACCAACGGGGCGGCGTAAAAAAGGCAAACAAATGACGCTCGCGGAGGGCCTGAAACAAAAACAAAAGATTCGGGGCGTGAAGCGAAGAAGAATAGGGTGACTCGTAGGACAGAGAAACTTCATAAGACTCCCTTATAAGCTTGGTACTCTTTCCTTTTCGTGGATAGGTGGAAGGACTTTCTTGTGGTTTGCTGCGGCGTTCCCATCTCATTCCATTTGGGTTGATTTCATGGTTTGCTTTTTCTAAGAAAAACCTTTCACGTGTGCGTGTGGTCAAAGATTGTGTCAAGAAGATCACGTTAACTATATTGTTACAGCGTTGGATATTTAAGTTAAATGTGACAGTAACGTATTACACTGCATTATCGAGGCCTTAACCTTGTAGAATTTCATTTCAAGTTAGGAAAAATAACAGAATTTGCTTTCTACCACTTAAATTTTAACAGCCCCCTAGTTTCGATAAACTGTATCATTTTCAAGAATAGTCGGTTTTTTACACCTATTTATTTGCAACTCGAAGTAGGTTTGAATGTTACTGCATAATCTTCAAAAATTCTTCGCAAACAGTGTGTAGTACATTCAATTTAAATTGAAAGCATAACACACCATCTGTGCCTGGAAGATGATGTGGCAATATTGACACCGAGGTCGTAATAAATTTTATAATCGTGGAAAATTGCAATAATTTATTTCACAAATCCTCTATTCTTTCGCCTCTATTCTATTTGGTGCCTCCTTCGGTCTTCACAGTGCCTTTTATTTTCCCCCGCTCACGTCTCTTTGCCGATAAGCGCATCCCCTCTCTTCCCGCTTAAAAATCCGAGCCATTCCCTGGGGCTAAATTCTCTCTTTCCCCACCCTTTTCCTCATCCTCTCCTCGTGCACCTCCTCCTTCTCCCCTTCCAAGGGTCGTCATTAAGTGAAAAATTTCACACCGCGGAGTTATATCGGTCGCCGCGATCGGTGCAAATTGCTCGTAAATCTTTTGACTCTCTCGGTTTTTAATGTCTGCAGTCCTCTTCGGCGTCTTCCATCTCCTTCCCCACTTCCTCCCTTGTATCCTGTCCTCCTACCTTCTTTCCTCCCTCCATCCTTTTTCCCCTGTATCTTTCTTTCTATTCTCCTCATGTGCCACGTCGCAGTGGTGATTTTTCTTGCTTTATTGGATCGGGCACCGATAGTAAATCGTTAATTAATGGGGTCCCATGCTGTGATTATCATCCTACTCCCAAACTCCTTTATATTTTTCCCCTTGAATTCTTTTATGCTCATCCTACTCGTACGCTGATTTAAGCCTACCTTGAAATTTCATTCTATTCTCTCACCTTGTATCCACTGTCGAGAAGTATTTCCCAGTCTCATCCTCGCTGGTATTATTCCCTTTCTTACTATATAAAAATCAAACGTTTTGATCCAATTAAGGATCTAATATGTCTACTAGATTGAAACAGGGTTCAAAAATGGATAGGTGGACCAAACTACAGATCATATATTTCTACAAGGATCATACAGTTGAACTAGCGTGGGATGAAATTTTCCGGCTAATTGTGTTGCGGTAGAGTATGAAAATTACTATCACATTATTTTATAGCAATAATGAATATGCAGATAAAGTGTATGAGAGGCTCTCTATGTGCATTGGCATGCTTTGGAATAGGAAATACCTTCAAAGCTCGCACTTGCAGCCTCTGACGTTCACTGATCTGGAATAAATATGATAATTTCAAGATGCTACCTATTGAGCAATTAACTTGTGAAAAGATTGTTGATAACTTTTTCACTTCATCGCGTACTTTTTCCTTGTGAATCAACAAATATTTATGGAGAGTATGCAACAATGGCTCGCACTAATAAGATAGCCTGGTGAGGTCATGCAGTATTGAGGCAAAACTAGTAAGTAACAAGTAAATTGAAATAAAATGAAGTCGTTCTATGTTCTGTGTCAAGTTTTGTATGCCTTATATCGCGTAAACTAGTTTTTTGTAAGTATTAAGCTATTCGCTTGCTTAAAAAAGTTAAATCGCCAGCATATAACGGAAATAGCTTTTTCTTTTATGTATACAAATTTAGTCGGACCAGTTGTCATACTTAGGAAGCTTCTATAGTTTCACCTAGGTAAAATATAGCCGTGATTTTTTTCGGACGGGAATAATCGTTTTATACTATTGTGAAACGTGGAAGAACTTATAATCCTATTCCACACTGATAGATTATAATACCATATTAGTGGTTTCTTCGTCATTGCTGCGCCATCAAACATATTTGGCCTAATTGGTTCAGTTTAGAAGGCCATGCGAGAGAAGGTTGGAATTTCTTTGCTAAGATTTGTTTTCCATCGTAATTAATTCGCAACTGCCTGAAAATTTCAAATACATGGAGCGTTTTGATGCGAAATGTTTGCGTATCACAATGGCTGACATTGATTGCGTTGTCATGATTTTTATTATTACGCCAGGGTTCTTCATATCTGTCAATTTTCAGCATTTTGAATGAGATAAATTATTCATTGTCTGCGAAATTTTAAGCCTATGGTGTTTGCAATTTTTTTTATTTGTAAGCCTCTTTGATATGCGCTCTTTTCCCTGCTGGGCTGTATTGCCTACGGCTGAACGATGAGAGTGAAAATCTCATTATTTACCTAACGGAGACTTGATTTATGGCTTCGTACTTGTACCTCCATTATTTTTGCATTTGCTCTGTGTTTTCATGTTCTTGCGTTAAATTTGTCTAATTTGACTGATAGTCGCAGCACTTACCGATGCAATCAATATGCCGATCGGTTCGTTATTCGATACATGTGCATACCCCAAGTTATGTCGTGCGCAAAAATTGCGATTCATTTTTTTCACTTCGTTTGGTCCGAGAGAAGTCACTCCAGATTAATAGCTTTTGACGTATTTACCTTTAAATCGCGAGTGAAAGCAAGATTTTGTAATTAAAGGTTCACTCCCTTTCCCTGCCTCCATTGAAAAGGTGCTTATTTTTCTACGACTCTGAAATTGACAGGTGGCGTGGTATCTGCTCTCGTATTTTCACTCGCACCTAGCTCTTAGTGTGATTCCATCTCTTCCGCGATTAAAATGTATGTACGTGTCCAGCTTTCATTTGCCAGACAACCGTCGTTAGTGCCTTAAAATATGAGTGTCATTTAAGTGGTGTAAAATATCTCAAGCTCGAAGCAAAATGAGTGTTTCGTGAAGAAAGTTTTCGGTTGAACTTCTCTTTAAACGTTTTTGCCTGACTAAATGCTTGTTGGCTGCAGAGTGTTTTAAAGCCTTTCATCTTGGCTAATTTCTAAATCGATAGACTTTCTCAGTGGATAAATACCAATTCATTTGAATTGATGTAATTTATCATCGATTGAAATTGGTGCAATGGTCGCATTGAATTTAATAATGTACCTAATTTTACTAATATTTGTCACATGTCCATTGAATTAATATACCACAATAGTAATCCATAACGATAGTTGCGATAGTGCTCCTTTTCTTGAGGCAGGTCTTCATTCAAAGTTGTATTAAATTATTCCTTATTGTACGATGCATTTTAATTCCTACATTTTTTAGTGAGAAATTGAAGAAATATTTTAATTATCAACTTAATTGGTCACCTCGATTAATTTTTGTTTTCGTGGATCGTTTTTTCCACTTCTAGGTAATCTGTCTCATCTCGAACATGGGCTGTTTTATCATTTCTTTGCTTTTTGCATGTATTTTATATTTATAAGCTTCCGAGCGTAACGTGACATCTTAATCTGCCTCCCTGGAGGAAGGCTTTCTTCGAATGCCTTCTCACTGCACCAAATGTGTGTGTACGTGTTAAAACTTATGTGTCAAATAAAAATTTTACTCATGCATATGTTTGTTCGCATATGCATTTCCACACCTCTTCAACACTCTCCAAAGCATTGAAATTTCGGGAAGAATACTTAAGAGAAAACGGTCCATAAGTCAAGTTCGGTAACAAGCAGGCTCATCATTAAATTGTCAGTGGAATCGCTACCGCTGCTTATAAAAAGGAAGGTTTTGCTCGAGCTGTTCGAGACGCTGTCGTAAAATCTCTCACCTATCTCCCTTGGTGTGGGCACTTGGGGGTTTCTATCGCCTTGTTTCCGTCTGAATCCCAGGGCCTCAGGCCAGCACGCTATCCCCCTTACAACGAGAATGTTATCGCACCTGGCGAGAACGGCTGTCAAATCAGTTCCAGAACCATCTGAACTGTAAACTGCTGAGTTCCATACACGCTCACGCCCATTACACCTCATGGGAAGAGGGATATTCCTCAGGCTATCTTTTGGCGGCGTTCCTTGAGGAGCCCGACTCTTGGATTCGTTTTTATCGTTAGGAAAGCAAGCAAGAAAATTTAATACGCTAAACAAACACAACACGAAGGCACGCCGCACCGTATTCCTCCTGATTGATAAGAGAAACTGAATTGCATAGAATACATGATCGAATTCCTAAGTGCGGAGCTGTAGCCAGTGACTCACGAAGTGGAGGCAATGGTAAAATCCCAATCACTCAAGGTTCGAGGTGATACTAAGGGTGATGTCTAACTCTATACCCTCTGTGTATCTGAATTGAAGAGATGGCCAAGAAGAAAAGGTAGAATATCTTAATATAATTACAATTATTTTTCTCAGAGTAAATGGCATCGTGTTTCACTCTGTAAGAAACGAAGGATATATGAATTAAGTGATCGTTTAACTTTTAAGATATTTTAAAAAAATATATACAAAATATTATCAAAAAGAGGGTAGCAGACTCAAGCTAAAAGAAAATCCGGTGTTAAGATTGTCTCCTGGTAAATAGCAGCATTTCTGAATCTTGACTACTAAAAACGCACGGTACAAAGATGAAAAATAATATGGAAAAGGAGCTCTTGATCTACCCTCTCTGGTAGAATATGCATCTATTCGTTTCTGAAATGAACCAAATAGCAAATATAAACTCTCTTTCGTGAAATGTTCTCGAGGTCGCCACCGGGTCAGGAACTGCGTAACTGCCGACGCGTCGCGACGTTTCGATGTCCGACTCGGCCATCGTCCTCGGGGCTGTTAGTTGCGTCCTCGGGGTTGCAAGTGTCGAGTGAGATTTTTCCTTGCTTACTACGAGCGACAAAATATGCGTGGAAATACGACCCCTCCTTTAATCTCTTTCCAAATTGGTGTTCTTATATAATTACCTATTTTATACCCTGGCTCAATACACATTTATCTTCGCTTCGGAACTGTTCTCTTTTTTCTTCTTTTGGGGGATCGTGCGAGAGTATGAACAATACTGTCGGTGTCCTTCTATGGTTCATAGTTTGATTCTTTCCTTTCCAAATTCTTTTCTACCTTTCTTTCAATATCCATGTATCTCTTATATTTTCATTCTCCTTTAAGGTTTGGAATTGTGTGTGAGGTGTTTATGAACAAAGTTGGAGATCTGAACCTTTCATACGCTGATCGTTCTTTTCTTTCCCGTTCTATTTCTCTTTCTCCTTTCTTGCTGCCCCTCAGTATTCTTCTTTCTGTTCTCCCCGAACTCCTGCTCGCTTGGAAATAGTGTGCAAGTGGATCAAGAACAAACTTGGGGGTATGAAGTTTTCATGTGCTGTACTTTTCATTATCGTACTTTTATATTCCATTTTTTCTCTATACTTTTTTGCTATCATTCAAAATTCCACTTTATTTTCTCCTCGGACCTCTGTTAGCTACGTAATAATGTGAAAGGCGATTATGAACAATCTAGGGGTCTGGACCGTTCATTGTTCTTTTATTTCCTATTCTATTTCCTTCTATCAAATCTCTCACCGTTCCTCTTCATATTCTCCTTGCATTCCTCCTCGCTTCGGAATAGAATGGTAGGTGATAATGAGCAATCTTGGGGGTCTGAACCTTTCATATGCTTATCGTTCTTTTCTTACCGATTGTATTTTCTCTAAATTATAGGATTATTTCTTACTACCACTTGATCTCGGCACCAATGCCCCGTCCACCACTAGATAGGTCTTGCCATTGGGAACCCTCTGGTGGCAGAAGTAACAGGGATGTAGTTGTTATTATTTCATCACAGTGGACGTGTGTGCGTAGCGTGATCCCTGGTGTATTAGTTCCTTTATACATTATTAATTAAAGACAGTTTTATTCATTACGAAGATTATTTTTGATTTGCCGCCCGAAATTCCTACAATACGTTCTTTCTATCTCTCGATATTCCTCTTTCCCCTCTCCTCTCACTCCTGTTCGCTTCGGAATACCGTGGGTAAAAGGAGATGGGGAAACAACTTGTTGGATCATCACGTTTTTATTCTCCCTCCTTCGTCGAGAACTCCACGCCCCCCTCGTAAGCTCCCTCCCACTTTTCACCTCTGCCTCTTGCTCACACTCTCTTTCTCTCTCTCGCGCGCCCGAAAAACTATCTCACCCTCCCCATCTCATATCAACACCCCCGCGAAAAACCCATACACACCACTCCACACCTTTTTCTCCCTCCACCACTCCTCCTCCTCACCGCCCTCCATTTAATCTCGACTCGTCCAGCCTCCAATCCACGTACCACCGCGTCCGTTCCTTTTAACACCCTTTGAGGGACCGATAAGAAGCATATTCTACGGTCCCTCTCTTCCCCTTTCACGAACACGTACTCACTCACACACACAAACGCATACTAGGTCCCTAAAAATATGGTGGTACGTGGAAGGGGAGAGAAAAGCGATTGGAGCAGGAGAAGAGCGTTTGGAGGGTCCCGAATTAATTGTAGGCATCCCGCCCGGTTGAAGAAATATTCTTTTTCTCTCGGCTTTTTTTCGAGAGCGGTTTGAGGGCGATTAGTGGAAAAATGAAGGGATAATAGTCGGTGATGGTCATGGAATAGGAACGTGTCCCACGCGAAACATGGTCAAGAGTAACCATTTATATTATACGTATTTGCGATAAATGTGATAAGCCGAATAATTGTGAGACGCTCAGTGACGCTGGATTTAAGAATAAAAATATCTCTATCGTCTCCGGCTCAACTTTGTGGAAGTTCATTTTGAGCGAATGAAAAGAAAATTTTTTGCCATTTTCCAAAATTTTTTTTTCACGGTACTACTGCGGCCGCTGCGTCGTAACTAGTAGTGCCGTGAAAATAAATTGGTGGAAAAGTACAAAATTTTTTCTTTACATTTGCTCAATAAAAATATCATTTGAATTGACCCGAATCCGACAAAATATCTTCCGGTTCCCAGACAGATATGTTACAAGCCTGCCATCAAAACGAAAAGAGGATATTTACTAAACATCATGTTTGATTTATGAATACGCAACGAGGCACAGTAGACATTATTATGAGCAGTGGCTGATCCAGGATAGCGACAAAGGGACGGCTATGTGGGGTGTCTGGCGGGTAACCTCCCACCAATAGTAGGGGTCCGGTAGGTTACGAAAATTTTTAGAATTTCGAGGCTTGCAACAACACTTAAAGGTTGTTTCGGGGCATTCTTCTCCTGTACGTATTCGGCAACTGAACAAAATAACCATTTTATCTAGTGTAACTTGGATACATTTAACGAAAAGTTGGTAGCACTTTTCCACAATATTTTAATGCGTACATAGTTATTCCTCATAATTACTGCTCATAATTATGTCTCCTGTGCCTCGTTGCGTATAATAATATGTACGCATTAAAATATTATGGTAAAGTGCTACCATCTTTCATTTAAATATGTCGAAATTTCACCATATAACGCCTGAATCTGTTGAACTTCAATTGGATACCCCAGGTGAGGGGGTATGAAAAGTAGGGTCTCAATTTTTTTCACATTTAATGGGATTTATCGCTGATGTCTATTGTTAGATGCATATGTGGTTAGAAAACTTGAACATTCAGTTGTTTTTCGATGTAGTTGCCCCCGCGCTCAATGACTTTCCGCATCCGGATGATGAACTATTGTATGCCCCCCTCAAATCAGCTTCCTGTACGAAGATAAGAACCGCTTCGTGAACATTGTAATCTTTCGCGAATTTTCGCCTCCAAAGTCTTTGTTGAGGGTTGGAAAGAGATGAAAGCCTTAGGGGGCGATGTCTGGATTCTAAGGTGGGCGATTACTCATCTTCCATCCAAATAGCTCGATGAATGACGATGTTTTGTGGGCCACATAGGGACGTGCGTTGTCCTGGTTGGTGCAATCGAACGTCTTTTGTCAAACTTCCTCGTCGTTTATTCTGGATAATCCGTCGAAAATTTTGTCGGGACTCGCAGTACCTCTAGGATTTGATTTGTGTACCCTTAAGCATGAAATTGACCAGCAGACACCCTTTCTCTACCAAAAGACGGTAGTCATAATCTTGCCCGCTGATTGTTCTTGCATATTTTTTTTTGGTTTTGGTTAATCCGAATATTTCCATTGTTTCGACTTTTCTTCACCTTTAGCGTGTAATAATGGACCCATGTTTCATCTCCTGTGAGTAATGAGTGAAGAAATTCTTCACCCTTCAAAACTGGCGAGAAAATGCTGGGCACACTTGACGCATTTATGCCTGAGTTCCTCAGGCAGTAGTTTTTGGGACCCCTCTGGCCGATATCTTGTGGTAGGTATTGCATCATATTGACTCAAATGGAGTGAATAGAGTCTCTCCTACAACTACTCTCAGTTTATTGGTCTGTTAATCTACAGTTTTCCGGCGGTCTTCGAGCATAAGCTCCTCTACTCACCGTACAATTTCTTCCCTGCACTACGGTCTGCCGATGTGCTCCTCGTCACGAACGTTTAAGTGGCCAGCAGTAAATTCCCTGCACCACTTCTGCACATGTTTCTCGTCCATACATTTCAAAACATCCAATTCTTCCAATTGGCGATGAGTTTCAATAGGAGTAATCTTCTTCACATGTAAAAACTTAATGACCGACCATAGTTCGCTCTTGACGGGAGTAACAGTCGGGACGCTGGACGTCCATTGTGTATGGGTGTTGAGCCAATAATGAGCTAATGTTCTTTGCTAATGAGGCGGTTTAAGCGGCAGGAAGGGGGAGGGACCAAAAAACACAAAGTGGCCAGATTTCGCGCAGCGCTGCAAGCGGCGAAGAGCGGGGGGCTAGGAGACTTTACTTTTCGTAAGCCCCTCGTTTATGATTCCGATCCATCAGTTTCGATTCAGGTGGCTCTTGATTGGCTGGTGTTTTTCTCCCTCCTTGCTTCCGTAATTTTTCGGAGGATGGGCCTCCACGATTGTCTGAGAGTACACTCAGCATCTCTATTGCATTGCTTCCGCTAAATACGGATGTTGAGTTAAAATGGCGCCACAGTAGACTCTCTCGGCTTTATACCCGCTGCTGCCAAAAGTGACGGTTGAAAAATGTAGTCGTGTACTGGCTGGTACATTAAATAAATTCATTTGTAGAATGGAAGGAATTGTAATGAGAAAGCATAATTTTTTACCGCAGCACTTCCGCCAAAAGTTACGATGGAAAAATGTTGCCATGGACTGGCTAAGAGGGTACACTAAACAACTTATTTGTTATATAGAAGGATTTTAAATTAGAAAGTTAATTCTCTTAAAAAGCGATATTTTTACTCTTAAAAAGCGATATTTTAAATTAGAAAGTTAATTCTTTTAAAAAGCGATATTTTTAGGAATATGTTTTTGGTAAGGATTTGTTTTGTATGATAGAGTCGCGATGGAACCTCCTTCAAGAGAATGGAAAGAGGGAGAGAGATGGCGAATCGTAGGTGGAAGAGGAGAGCGGCTGTTTACCTTTTTATAATTCCTTTCTCTTGTCTCACATCTGGATGGGCGTGTCCGGGTTGCGTTGGCGAATGAAAAAGGAACCGACGGAGCCTGGGGAAGAGTGGAGGAGGAGGAGGAGAAAGTGGGAGGGGAGAAGATAGAGCGATGGAGGAAGGGAGTGGGGAGGGGGAGGACGTGGGGTTTGGAGTTATGGATTGGGTTGGGGAGGGGGGAGGAGGATGAGTTGCTGTGTCGAAGGGGTAGGTAAGCGGTGTAGGTGGCAAAAGTGGGAGGACGGCCAAAGTGTGTAGATTTCGGAGTGGGGCCAAGGATGGTGGTGAGGAAGGCGTGAAAAGTTGGAGGTATCGGATCGTTTTAGAAAGAGTCCCCGCGAGTATTGACGGGTTAAGTATCCCACGCACCGAACGGGTCGTTTATGCATGGTATTTGTGGGAGGCGAGCGACAGATACGGTCTTGAATGCATTCTTCTTGGATGAAAACTTCTCGGGTGTCCAACCGGGTCAGGGTCTGCATGGTGTAGGCCGACGTTTCGTGGGAGACTTTCCCAACATCCTCAGGGGTGATGATGCCGATGTCGCTGCGTTTCTATATTTATACCCTCCTCCTTCACCGAGGTGGTCTCTGATTGGTCCAGGGCATTTCCTTCTTTCTGAAACGTCGGCCTACACCATGCAGACCATGACTCGGTTGGAAACCCGAGAAGCTTTCATCCATGCTAATCACCGGGAAAAGCTCAGATTCTTCAATTCTTATTGGGTTTTCAACCGGGTTAGGGTCTGCATGTTGTAGGCCGACGTTTCCTTGGGAGAGATCATCGTCCTGGAGTCTCCCAACCAAACGTTAGTCTTCAACATGCTGATGTTAATCAGCCCTGAAGATATTGGTAAAGTCTCTCAACCAAACGTCGGCCTACAAAATGCAGATGATGATGAGCCCTTTCGCAAATAAATCGACTTAGAAAAAGCTACCCTGATAATTACGATCTCTCAATTTTTCTTTAAACTTGCACTTTCCCTTCAAATAGTTTTAGGTAAATTCAACGGAATCGATGAGTGTACCTAATAAGAAAAAGGCTTATCTGGTCATGATAAGTGCAGTAAAGGAACTATAGGAAGGGAAATGCTGCACTTTTCTCAGTGCACGACTTTCGGCGACCATATTGATTTACAGACGGTTCACTGAAATATAAATGAGATATTATTTTATTCAGAAGTATTATTTTCTCATTGCTTAATGAACTCATCAATATCATGAATCGATGACAGTCATGCCATCGATTCAGATAGAGTATACAAACGCAGCGTAGGGTGAAAAAACGTATATTGTCTTTGTATCGCATAAATATACCGAAATTGTGCAAGGTATATCAATAGGGAGTGAATTACTGCTATTTCTATTAACACTTTAAGTGCTTATTACGTTCTCACGTAACGTTACATCTTTTAAATTGCCACCGCAATATTACTTTCTGATGTATAACTCGAATTGTTCTTTAGACGAGATAGTGCTTAGAAAATAAACTTGATGTTAAAGTCTTGGATGTGGCTGTTTTTATTTCAAATTCATTTGTATTGTAGTGCCCAGCACTGTAACCAGGTATAGGATAAAATCGGTAGCACTCATAGTTTTAAGGATTGCAGCTTCAAGTTAACGAGAGGAATGCCGAGAAAGAAGGCGTATGGGAATGTAAGTGATGCAAAGAGCTGAGAAACGCTGAGGGATAATGGTTGGAGAACGACGGAATAAGAAGGTGTTTGGAGAACTGGGAATGCCGGAGATTGTGGGGGGGAGGGTGGGGAGAGGGTAGTGGAGTTGGGGGTGGGGGTAGGAGATTTATTGTGGGCCGAGATCATAGATTAATAAGCCGTGGCAATCATGCTGAGGAGGATGACGTGGTTCTGGAGGAAAATGAAAATGTGTTTTAAATGGAGGGAAAAGGGAGGGGAAAGGAGAAACTATTTGCGTTGAAAGTGTGTGTTTGTTCTCCCTCTCTTAGGCCGTTGAGGGAAAGTTTAAGTGATTCAACGTCGTCCTTCCTTGGGTTTATTGGAAAATCTCGCGCCAAAGAGGTTGCGAGACGGCAAATTGTTTCGAAGCGAATCGGTGCGGTGTTAAAACTCTCCGCTAAAAGTGTTTAAAAAATATATTTTGCACCGCTGACCTCTTCAGATCTTAAAACTCAATTTTTATTTATCCACCGTTAGTTAAAACTGTTAGATGAATGTTGGAAATGCACCGTTAGCTGAATAAGACGACATTGAGTAGTCCAGAGGATGAGCTTCGACTCGGAGCTCGAAACGTCGCCCAAAATGGAGTTTTTAACCCGGTTGGAATCCCGAGAAGCGTTTACCTGAATTATTCGCCGGGAAAGCATCAAATATTATTTCATCAAATTGTTACGGTGTTACAACTGTCAAATAAAAATGTTTAAATATAAGTATAATTTTCCCAAATGACGTCTTCAGATCTTAAAAATCAATTTTTTTTGTTGCCCACTGTAAAAAAAATAGATAGATATGCATCATTTGTTATACGTTCGTAATAAATTGTTAGTTTATTTTTAGTTTAGTGTTTATTAAAAATGCACGATACTTTACTAAATAAATAAGTATAAAAATATTTTTCAGTCTACACCTTATGGATAAAAATGTAACTCTTATGGAAAATGAAGGGAGATATTTGGATATGCAGGATAATACTCCATTTATAAATGTAATTAATTGTTGCTATACTTTAATAGCAGTGCAGAGATGATCCCGTTTCCAGACATCATTCACGGCAGGATAAGGTTTTTCGGAGCTAAAGGCGTGTTCCCTCGGGTCGATTCTGATAAAACAGTACACTACTTCAATTTTTGCATGGTATGATTCATGTTGTACTACTTTCGCTCGTGATACATTTCAGCGTCATAAAGCATGGTTATGCCACATAGCATAAATATTCAGCCACTATGAGATTTAAATCAAGTTTGAAAAGGTGATGGTAGACCTCAGCCTGGACTAAGTACCAGGTATACGAATTTCACGCATTCAGGGTAGGGGGCCAGTTCCTTCCCTTGGCCACCTCGAACTTCGAGGACTTTTGTATTGGGATGGCTGAGGGCTTCACCGGGACGCTTTAGTTAGCAGCCAGACGCTTTAATCACCTGACTGCCTCATGTTATCAAGCGCCAACATGAATTAATAGAATATAAAAATTTTTTTTCCAGCAATTTGTGTAAACCGTAATTTCCTTTAAAGTAACGCACATTCTTAAGCTACTGCAGTTTATATTTATCGCGATTTTTTGGCCAGGCAAGTTATACTTTTAGTAATTAAACGTATTCTACCGATTAAGGTAGGTTTCAATTGTGTGGTTAAGAAGTATTCTGGCAGCCTACCCTTCCTTCAAGTAATTCGATTTTCAATTTACAAGAAGACCTACTCCCTTTCATTC
Source organism: Ischnura elegans (assembly GCF_921293095.1). Lineage (NCBI taxonomy): Eukaryota > Metazoa > Arthropoda > Insecta > Odonata > Coenagrionidae > Ischnura > Ischnura elegans. The sequence continues at coordinate 53,867,411 of NC_060251.1, read as the reverse complement.
GGTCTAAAAATCCTATTCTCTTCTTTACTCTCCCTCGTTCACCCAACATTCTACCCTCTAAAACTGTTGTTAACATTCCCTATCCGCTAAGTATTCGCTCCATTCATACCTTCTGTCTTCTCTGTATCTCATCTATAAACTGCCTCTCCTTACCCACCATGCCCAGCACTTCGTCGTCCCTTCCCCTCTCCTTCCGCTTAACCTTCTACAATTTTCTCCAAACTCTCATCTCGAACGCCTCCAGTCTTCTCTCGTCCTCCTTCGTAAGTCTCCACGTTTCCGCATTGTGAAGCGCTACTCTCCAAATCAGGTTCAGAGCGTGTAAAGCCCTTAGTTTTTGAACGGTGATCAGTAACGCAGCACGAGGCGGACATTAGTTGTATCTCAAATGAAAATGACGTTACATCGAAACTTGAAGCTTGTACTAGGTGGAAGGGCTCCATATTAGCAATAAAAAACACATTTCGTTACTTTCAAATTTTATTTCAAAATTACTACGGGTTTCGGCTGTTACCCTATTATCATTTTTTAATTTTTTATTCACATTTTATATGCTTGATAATGGCGTTACAGCCGGAACCGGTAGTAATTTTTAAATAAATTGTAGAAGTAACGAGGTGTTTTTCATTGCCTATATGAAAGTGACGTCTCTTCCTGTCATGTTGTTACTTCCTCTTAAGTTTATCCTATATGTAAAGCGCCTTCAACATCACGTTTCATTGGATGCATGCATTTAGATAGACTGGTCCCGCAAGATATACTGACAGCATATCAAAATGTAATCACTTCACAGGCTTCGAATCTCATTAATATTTCGCCCGCTTGTTCGTGTTCTCAGATTATGATTGCGGTCGTTAATTTTAAGTTTGTTCAGATTGGGTGACACGTTTTTCTGCCAGCAGTTTCACGAAACAAGTACGCCCTCGCGTATTTAGATCTTATAATTCCGATGAGTGACTCAAAATATTTATTTGCACGAATCTAAAAATATGTTTTATTTCCCTTCTGAGCCTCTCAGCTGTTTTCCCAATGTTGAGGATGAATTTTAATGAATAGATTTCTTATACATGTAATTTTTTTAACGTAAAAATTAATTAAATTTTACTTCAATTTTTTCCCTGCCGCTCCCTTAAGAAATATGAATTAACATCAATAATTATAAATTATGGATACAGTATTTGAATTGAGTTTGTCTCAGATTTGTGCATAATTGGTAAATATCGTGCTCCAAAATTTTAAGTTAAAAAATAAGTGATTGGAAAACAGTGATCTGAGTTTTAAAATAAATAATTTTTCGCACTTAAGTTCCAAAAGTTTTTTTTACAAACGTCATAAGATTGCCTTTTAAATCTAAATCTTTTCGCAGTGACTCGATCTTATTATTCATCAATTATTGTGGCACAGTTTTTTATGAATGTTTTTGTAATTTACTCTGGTGTTAATGATTCAGGGTAAATCTTAACCTTGGATGTTATCCGGGTATGTGGCCAAAATTCATTAAATTTGGGCAGTTGTAACTTCAGAAGTTATCTCAACCGATAATAGCCTTTAATATCCCTAAAATAGGTAAACCAATGCGAGTTTTATTTCAAAGTGACGGATTTTATTTATCCCGTACTACCGCAAATAATTTTTATTTTCGGTAGTTTATCGATGCGATTAATGCCCCCCCCCGTTGTGGTGCAAATTCTTAACCTAATTTATTGAATTTTTGGATGGTCCATTTTTGCCCTCCACATGTGTCACGGTACGTATGTACCTGTCGGCGGAAATCCCGCTCACCATCCCTAGCGTTTATGTAAGACTTAGGGAGAGGAAAACGGTTTTAGATTTTTTAATAAAAATAAATCTGAAATAAATCTCGTCCTGAAAAAAGGTAATCGCATATATACGTATGTCTAAATCCTGGTCCTTATCATATGTCCAGAGTAACAACTCGCGTCTACACATGCCTTAATATACCATATGAGAGTTATTTTCGGCCCTAATTCTGTATCTGATATCCATATTTAGTAGCAAAATGTTTTACGCAAAAAATCTTTATAACATTTTGTGATGGTTTTGAACTTTGCAGTGGCTTATCGATGTGAATAATTCATTGTGCACTTTGTGGTGCAAGATCCAGTGTCTTTCAATACGTATATTCTGTCTCAATTCAACACAGTTTCTGATAATTTTTGTTAATCAATTTTAATCGTTTTTTATAAGATATACTTGATATCTCTATCACTCTCTGGTATATAATTCATTGCATTTTTGTATGGTCCAGTTTTGCCCTCAATATGTGTCGCGGTACCGATGTTCTCATCGGCGGAAATCGTGCCTACAATCCGTGGCGATGACGAAAGATTTAGTGAGAGGTAAACGGTTTTAGAGTTTTTTAACAAAAATAAATATAAAATAAATCTCGTCCTGAAAGAAAAGGTGACTTGAGGGAAGTCCTGGCAGAAGAGGGAAGGGGGCGAGGGAGGGGGTGTAGGCGGAGGGAAGGAAAGATTTAATAACTCGAAGTGAGAGGGTCGGCGAACTCCGAAGCTGTCCAGGAAATCCGGAATGAGGTACGGTGGAGCGATGCAGTGGGATTTTCAGAGGAAAGGAGGGAATAGGGATGAGGGATAGCTTTGGGATGGAGGGAAAGGCTGGCTGGAAGATGAGGACAGAGCATGGAGTGAAGAGTAGTAATGTAGTCTATTTTAGCAAAGCCATTCTATACTTATATTTCTGTGCTTTCCTGTGTGCTTTTACTTATTCAAAAGTTGACGATAGTGACTTGATTACTCACTCACTCACTTAGTGACTCAACCCGAAGATTGGTATGGTTTGATGAGGGTAGAGCTCACCACGGACTAGGCCTCAGATGTGTGACTTTCACACATTTAGTTCCTTTCCCTGGGCCACCTCGTATTTCGCGGATTTTGATTTGGGGTGTCCGAAGACTACACCGGGTATTTGAACCGGATACCCCTCGATCAACAACAGTGCTATACCTACAAGGCTTCCGCGCTCCCCCACGATAATCATTAATCGAAAAGATATTTGTTTAATAGGGTAGTATCCTTAATCAAAGAAAACGAAAGGCATTGATTGCGATTCGTTACCCACCATTAGTGTATTCTTAATATACAAATTATTTGGTTTTAGAAGTACCGGTTTAGACGAATGGCAATGGCCAATTTTATCCTCATTTGAAAAAGGCCAAATTGGCGCCCATGCGATGTCACTCCTCGTGACGTCACTGGGACCTAGTATCTATACGAGTAGATAGGAGTTTTACATCATCTGAGATTACCAATGCATGCATGAGGCACAGAGCTCAGGGAAACATATCTTAATAATCACCTATCAAAACTGGCTTTTAATAGGTGATTATTAAGCTTAAGTTTTCTTCGTTTGATAAGGTATTAATAATCCTTATTTAAGCCAAGTGCCACCAGATAGCAGGGTACCCTGCTACCTGCTAGCATCCTGCGTCGTATCAGCGCCCAAAGTCTCGCTCCAAGGACACCTCACTTGCGGCAGCAGGAACCAGAACGACGTCACGCGGAGTTTTCCCAGCATTCATACTTAGCCGTCGCGTTTTCGCGCGCTTGAAAATTTTCACTTTTCATTTAATCGTGAAAAATAGATTTCGTCATTTAAAAATCTAAGAGCATGAAATAGTACTCTAGGAGTAATAATCTTTCGATTTAGGCAATAAAAAATAGGAAACCACCCTATTATTTTAAACCCTGTATATGCAAGCAAATATTTTAGGTAAAGAGGATTTTTTGCAGTATTGATATGAAACTTAGTTGCACTTTTCCACTAGGTATTATTTTTATGCGTACGAAACGTTTCGGCTCACAGAGCCAATATCTTCACAGTGCATGAGAACATGGAAAAGTCGGATTAAAATAATAATTGAAAAGTGCAATTACCTTTTATTTCAATATGTTGAACTTCCACTGTATCGAGCCTGAATCGGTTGAAAATTTTCAATAATATCTTACTTCCCGTACATATCATACAGTGGCTGCGGTCCTAGAATTCGATAGCAGTTTCGTCAGTTAAAGCATTAGAAAGCATTTGAGACGACTATTGTCCTGGTACTACCACAGTCCAAACAGATGCGCCATCTCTACGTCGACTTGCAGTGCGCCGAGCCCAGCGACCCTGGTAGTGAGCGAGTATAACTACAGTACAACCTATCTATTTTCTGTAATTTCTGCTATTTACAGCCGAAAATTTTGTTCCTTCCCAAATTTCAGTGCTTTATAAGTTTCGAAGTAATATAAGATATGGTCTTAGGCATTACTTTGTGGAACTGAAACTGATGATAGCATGAGATGCTGAAACCTGGGTCGTGCTTTTTAAAATAAAGTGTGGAATAGAACAATGTAATTTTATTTCTTTCTATTTCGAAGTAATGGCGTTTCCCCTAGCACCGCGGGGCATGCTGATCTCCGCGGGACTGCTACGCCCCCACTCAACTATCTCGCTCTAATGTGTTCCTCAATGTCTTAAACTCCGTCCACGCATTCTGGATGCTTCTAGGCTGTAGAAGCGCGGGGTGCGCTGGGGCGGGTAATAAAACGTTCGTCCGGGAGAATTGTCACCATCTTGAAGGAATCCGATGAAGAAACAAATTACGGCTTTGGGGAACAAAAGCAACTCTTTTTTTTTGGAAAGGTGGCCACGGGACAAAAAATTGAAGCTGCTGAAATGAAAGCGATTCTTTTCCTTCCTCCTATTTGTCTCTCTTTCGCCCTCTTTTTCCGAACCACTCCTTCGCATTCGTGATTCTTTTCATCGAGGCATGTCTTGTGATCCAAAACGCCTCATAGCGTGTGAAATACATGAACTCACATTCAAAGGATGTAGTGACACCCAAGCTTGAATTATGACATTCTTAGCCTCGTTCACAACAACTTAAATTTGCGTGACTAAACAGTGATGAAAGTACGATGAGCGTTTGAAGCAACGCCTAGCGCCGTGACTGGATTCGGTATGGTTATTTACGGAGTAAATCTCAAAAATCTCCGTAATATGTTGATAATGTTAATTAAAGAACATTGAAGGTAGCTAATGGTCACCGAAAAGATAACAAATTATTACTCTTCATACTAAAGAAGAGCACACAAAAAACTCGGGAAATAAAATTTTTAAAAATGATTTTAATTTTTTTTTTTAACTTTAATTGTAAGTGCTAAAATTTTAAATATTCTTTTATCTTTCTTCCATTAACTCAGGTTATAAAACTAATTTTTACATGATAAAAATGATATTCCATGTAGAATTATGGCTGGACGAAGAAATAATGAGTTTATTCGTTCACAGTGGTGCAATATTAAGATTGGCATGCTGGATCCCTACATTTCTCCCTTTCCGTAGTTTGCTAATTCCTTTATTTCCCTGATTCCTTTTGCTTGTTCTTTTAGGTCCGCAGTTTGCTAGTTCCTCGGCCAACCTTTGGGGAATTAGTTAAAAATTAGTGGGCAGTACAAAAATGCCTTCCTTACGAATATATGCTACCTTTATTTGTCACCTATTTCCACAAAATAGTGTCAATTACTTACACGCAAGCTGGTCAATGACATAATAGTGGCGATTTCCTCCGTCGTCATTGTGAATGAAACCAATTTTGCCGCGAAGCGAGTAGTTGTGCTGACAATGTTTGCTCTGGACTTACCGCAAAGGCCTATATAAATCTAGTACTTCGAACATATTTAAAATCTAGTGTGGGAAGTTTAAGTGCCAATTACGTATTCTTATACTTGGTTGCGAAGTATCCGAGGTTTGGATTTCAGAGGCAGTCCGAGACATTCTTCTCAGTTTCCTGTCAACAGGGATTGGAAATTTAGTTTCAAGAACTGCCTTTACCAACATATTCAATGTGTTTATTATGTATTAATGTAAAAGTTGATCATATAACGTTATTTAGACCGTATCAGATCTAACCTGAGACGAAATATTGCCGAAAGGTATTGCATGTCATTAAGGCGTAGCGGCCAGCAATGAATTTAAGGGTGGATGGCAATATTTGGTGGAACTGCGTATCCGGAAACATAATGGCAGTCACACTAATATTCCATGTTCCACATTTTTTATGGCCAGATTTCCACATAATACACTATGTCATTCTCAAAGATGCGAGTGTCGTCAATTACTTTGAGAATTATATAGTGTATAGTGTCGAAACTTTGGTCAGATCATTAAAAAATTTGTGGAACATGCTATATTAGTGTAGCTGTGATTGTCTTTCCTGCAAGAAATTAACCACGGCCCCCAAAAAAGACCTTATTCCTTCCCTGGTTGGAAAGAACGCGAAATTATAATGCCTCCTATAAAATTGCCCGTAGATATAAATCCAAAATCGGAATAATTCACCGTAGCGGTGTGGTATCTCGCGAAGCCTTGCCCATGCTTTTTTCTAATGTCGGGGGACGAGCCGTAATGCTCCTCATATTACGCCATTTCCTTTACCAATCACTTCCGTAGCCAAGACATTTCCTCTCGCCATCTATCATCGCCCCCACCCCCTTTCCCAGCATTCCTCGCCTCCTCTCGAAGGTCTCGCCCTGCTCTCATCCCATACCCTTCTTATCCGTCACCTCAGGCGTTATCTATCTGATCTGTAGTATTATTATAGTATAATATCTGCAATTTTAATAAAGCCTGAATCACACGATCATTATTTCAATCCCTTTGGAGGGACAGCTCTAGCGAACGCTTCAGTGATGGTAGAAGTTTCCAGATCACCTCTCCGCTCAGTACTCCCAATTCTTCTTGTGAAACCTCTATTTACCCCTACCTTTTGATCTGGACCGATAGGGTATGTACGCAGATGGTAAACCATATATTACGGCTAGTTATCGTGTTGGATATTTACCCCTCTCATGCGAAAAATGCTAAAATTGTAAGAATGTTTTCTTGACGTGCAGCGCTACTCTATATGTTTTGTTATGGTTCAGGTAATACTCCTCTTAGAACCGCACTATATGATGTCTCCATGTTTCTGGGTTTCACCGCGTGGATTTTCTTTGTGACGACAGTTTCTCCGGTATTCTAACCGGCGTCTTCAGGTGCGGTTGGAATACCGGAGAAACTGTCGTCACAGAGAAAATCCACGCGGTGAAACCCAGAAACATGGAGACATCATCTAGACAACGCCGCGGAAAACTACGCATCAACCACACTATATATTCAGATCCGAAAAGAAAATGAAAAAATAAGAGAGATATTT